>NC_079195.1:141737181-142937181 GCF_029499605.1 Hyla sarda | reverse complement strand
ATTTAGGCAAAGCAATAAATGTAAACATTTCATGGTAAGCATTTATTTATTATCATTTTCATGCCCTTTTCGCCAAGAAGTTCTAAAGTAAAATTTTTACAAAATGTTTACATACTGCAATAAATTTACAAACAAAAAACACCACAACTGGCTACAATCTGTAAACTAGAATGATTATTTATAGCAGAGCTAGGTCAACTATAACAGATTCATTTTTTTGAATATAAACCTGCCTATTACTGATAAACCTTATCAATGTTAATGGGGGTCTGTCTGACATTATAGAATAAAATATAAGGAATAAGGCTTCGTCTAGCACAGTACCTAATCCCTGCAAAACTCTGGGATGGATGCCACCTGGGGTCAGTGATTTGTGTGCTTTAATGTTGTTGGGTTAAACAGGTTAGATCTGCTGGAGAATTTGCATTATCCCTTATGTCAACTGACATTGGCCTGAATTTACATTTACAATGGATTTTCCTGTGTAAATACAGTAGAGAAAAAGGTATTTTGTAGATCGGCCTTTTCCACATCCTTCTACACTATTACACCTAGATTATTTCTTATGTGGACAATGTTTTAAGATTAATATTATTCATGTAGGTAAAATATTTTTGGGTTTCTTTTACTTTCTATTGCAATCGTGCCCTCTGTTACAGTTTTTGCGAATTATATTATTTCTCTTTTTTATAGTATTTATTACTCTCTTTCTAAAGTATTTATTATTTTTTTTTTAAGGCCTTTCCATTAACTTTTTCTTTTAATAATCAAAATGCTTTCAGCTTATCGTTTATCGCATCACTAATGGTTTTGGTTAACCAAATTTGTCTTTTCCTATAGCCCCACATAACAATGACTTTCCCCTCCTTTGCCCATCTATTTGTCTTATAAGTAGGTTTTCTCCTGCTTCCATTATATTTGGCGACTTATAACAAACCCCTATCAGCAATTTATTGTTCTTGCCCCCTCACCTTATTTCCACCCACAGACTCCACATGATCATTCCCCTCACATATCATATAGGGGTCAGAAGATGACAATTTTTTTCTTCCTTTACTTACCATATTTTAATTTTAAGTAATATACATCCAAAGAAAAAGGATCAATTGTATGGATATCAAACCCATCATCTCACAGTCATCCAATGTAAAAAATTACACATACCAACAAAGAACAAACACCCCCCTCCCCCCTAACCCGAGGGAGGAGAGAGAGACGGAGGTGGGAAAAAAAGGAAATAAAAAGGAAACCTTTTTTAATTAATTCTCTATGTTGATTTTAACAACGGGCCTTCCTCCCATAACCTTATGACCCTGGTCTCCCTTCTCCCATTCCTATTGGACAATACTACTTCATATTTCTTTATATCATTTACCAAATTCACCCATTCTTCCACCCTTGGAGTCCAATCTGACCACCATATTCTCAATATTAATAGTTTGGCGCAAAATAATTTTAACAGTTATATCTCATTTTTACAATTCTTCACCAAACCCCCCAAAATGGCATTTGTAAAATTAATCTGTAGATCTTGTTGAAAGATCTTATCCAGATAAGCAATAATCTTTTCCAATAAATAGAGATTGGGGGACAGTCCCAAATAAAATGAAAAAAATCTTCATCCTCAGAGGAGCATCTAAGACAGGGTAGATGTTCACATTTCCACATTTTTTTAAATAATTCTCAGGGTTATATATAACATATTTAGAATTTTAGTCTGAATCAATCTATAATTACTATTAACTGAAACCCTATTAATATTAGATGAGATCTGTTTCCATAGGCTTGGTGACAACTCCCATCGAGTTCGAATTTTGTTATTCATAGGAATGGACATCTCCTTACAAAGTGATTTATAAATAAATACCATAGACTTTTTAACCTGTGTATTATCTAATATATATCCAAGTAAAGAATTAAGTAGAGTAGAGTGCAAAATTCGGCATGGCTAACACCCCCTCATCCTGGGGAGAGCACCAGGCCATGTACTTCAACCTACTTCTTTTCCTCCCCCATATAAATGTATTAAGGAGTCTATGAAAGCTGTCAAACCATACACTCTGGATCCATATGGGTGAGGTGTTCAAAAAGAATTGGACCTGTGGGAGGACGACCATTTTTTATGATTAACATCCTATCCGACATTGATAGTGGAAGCCTTAACCACAGGTCCATTTTCTTCCCCAACCTAGCAACCAACGGGTCCAGATTGACCATCTTGTATTTCCCAACCTCTGCTGTGATTTTAATTCCAAAATATTCTAAAGCCTGATCAACCCCCACTATTCTTAAAGGAACATCCCCTTCAACCAGTGAGTGAGACAGTGGCAATGCCAATTAATCTGGAGTCAAGAAAGAGCTCCAAATTTTTTAAAAATTTCTATAACCTCTGGGAGTGCTTTTACCGGATCCTGTAAAAAAAGCAATAAATCATCAGAATATAGTGCCAGTCTCTCTTCCTTACCACCTACAAAAAAAAAAAAACTTTTACATTTTCCATGCCCCTCACTCGTACTGCCACAATCCCTCAACATATAAAGCAAATAGCATGGGCGATATGGAGCACCCCTGTCATGTTCCCCGTCCTAAAGAAAAGGGGCTCGAGGATTAACCATTAACCAACACGCATTAACCTAATTGGAGAACTAGTTTCTACCTGGAATTATTCCTGTTTGGTCTATATGGACCAGCTTAGCCATCACCTTTGACAATCTACCTGCAAGAATTTTGGCAAAAATGTTAACATCGCAATTTAGGAGGGAAATTGGGCGATATGATTACGCCAACTTCTCAAATTTATTTTTTCTTAAGATCAATGCAATAAAAGCATGTGGCATGGATGGAGGAAGCCTTCCTACCCTACAGGATTCATTAACAATTTGATACAGCATAGGGGCCAAAACATCCAAAAAAACTTTAATACACTCCAAACGGAATCCCATCAGGTCCGGGAGCAGAACCCAGTGGGGCCCCTTTAATAACTTTCTTAATATCTTCCAGAGTAATGGGAGCATTTAACATGTTCATTTCTACTTCTGACAATTTTGGGAGGTGAAGGTCTTCAAAATATTTCGACATCACTTCCCTTTCAGACTTATAGGGGTATTCCGGGCAAAAACATTTTATCCCCTATCCAAATTATAAGGGATAAGATGTCTGATCGCAGGGGGCCCGCCGCTGGGACCCCCCGCAGCACCCGCATTCTATGCGGGAGCTGCGTCTCCAGTTTTGGAAACCTCCGGGTTTCCGGGACTGGGGACGTCACGCCACGCCCCCTCCATACATGCCTATGGGAGGGGGCGTGATAGCCGTCACTCCCCCTCCCATAGACATGAATGGAGGGGGCGTTGAGTGACGTCAAGTCCCGGAAACCCGAAGGTTTCCGAAATTGGAGACGCAGCTCCTGCATAGAAAGCGGGTGCTGCAGGGAGATCACAGGGGGGGGGGGGGGGGGGCAGCGGTGGGCCCCCCGCGATCAGACATCTTATCCCTTATCCTTTGGATAGAGGATAAAATGTTTTTGCCTGAAATACCCCTTTAACTTCTGCAGTATATAAATTAGAAAAATATGAGCGAAAAAGTTCCTCCAGCCCGTCCTGATCTTGTATAATCAACCCGTCCTCATCCTCAATCTTTTGAATTAATTTCCTCCCTTCCTGCAATTTGATTTTTTTTCAGCCAAAAATTTATTAGGTTTTCCTGACTCCACAAACTGCCTGTGCCCTGCAAAAAACACCATATTCTGTGCTCTTTCCTCATAAAATCTCTTTAACTCTTCCTGTGCTTGCTTTACCTCTTTAAATTCCTCCCCTCCTGGCTTCTTATAATAATCAATTTGAGCATTTTCTACTTCCTTAATTAGGGTACGTTCCCTCTCCCTAAACTGCCTCTTTTTCCTTACAATTTCTTTAAATAGTATCCCTTCATGGTATGCCTTCAATGCATCCTAAACTAAGTCCGTAGAACCCTTATTGATGTCCCAAAATTGAGATAGTTCTTGTGCAAAATACTGATCTTCCCCTTTTATAGAAAGCCAGTGTGAATTAAACCTAACTGGTCCCCGCTCCTTTTTTAAGTTTATTGCTAAAATCTATCTGTAGCACTTGGGGAGTATGATCTGATAGGGCCCTTGAGTAACAACGGATTCCCTTCACTAATCTTGCCACCTTTTCATTTCCCAGGAAAAGATCAATTCCTCACGCTGATTGTTAAGACGAGCTATAACAGGTAAAGCATACTTCGTCATTATATAATTCCCTCCAGAGATCAAACTACTGGATTTCATCAATATATTCTGAGAGTAAGGTAGTACCTACTTGGCTATGAGAAGAAAGTCTTCCTCTTGCTTTAATAGGATTTAACTATCAATGGGAGATTTTCCCGGGTGTCCAAAAATGTTGTTAATGTGAATAATACTTCTAATGAGAATGGGGGGAGGGTATGTAGACAAAGACAAGGAAGTTCCTTATCTGTTCAATAATACCATGTAAGAAAATATATCTACCCCTTGAGTCAATTAATTTAGCTTTCAACTGAAAGGAGATTGACCTGTGGAAATATACTGAGACTCCTGCAGAGTATATTGTATAACAAGAATTCAATTCTTGTAAAGCCCACTTTCGTCTAGTTATATGAATTGTCTTGACTGAAAGGTGAGTTTCAACTAACACCACCACCGCCGGGAGATACAAATTGGAGATTAAAAAAGAAGAATAAAAAATAAAAAAACACCTCTCTACCCCTTCCCCCAACCTCCCCTTTTCCCTCCCTTTCCCCTCCACCCCTAACTGACCCCATCTAGCTTACTCCTAGGGTCTCTAGCCTTACGCCACTTCTACTCCCCCCCCCCCAGCCCCAGTGACCAGGAATAAATAATTATTTAATCTTCAGAACCCTTTAGAGGCCAACCAGTCTACTGCAGCTTGAGGATCAGCAAAAAAGAACACCACATCATTGTGCATAACTCGGAGCTTAGCTGGAAACCATAATGAAAATCTTATGTTAGCTGCATGCATTCTTCTAACCCCTGTAAACGAAGCCCTCTGCAACTGAGTTTCCCTAGCATAGTCTGGGTAAAAGGAGATTTTTTACTCCTTGATATAGCAATTCATTCATTTTTCTGGATTCCCTCAATATAAGATCCCAGTCCCCAGAAAACAATATTTTAATCAAAATAGTTCTTGGGGGGGGGGGGCGGGGAGGTACAGACGCTCTTACAGGGACCCTATGAGCCCTTTCAATGGCAAAGGAATTTGACTGAGATAAGTATTTAATAACATCCTTAAGCTAGTGGAGGCAAAACTGGACTGTATCCTTTCCCTCTACTCCCTCCAATTACTCTGATGTTAGCATGTCTGGATCTCTCCTCAAGATCTATTAACTTGAGTCGAGAGTCCATGTCCATTTGGTGTGCTTTTAACTCCTTTTTAATTTCTGGTAACACTTTTTCTGTATCAGAAATTCTCATTCTTATTTTATTTAGATCGTCCTTTATTAGAGAAATATCCGCTGCCAAGCTGCCCACGTTGCTTCTTAATGTAATGTGGGAATTCTTTCAATCCCACATTAAATTGTTTAATCTCCATCAATATATTTTCCAGCATTTGTGGGTCCTGCTCCACCTCCCCTCCAATCACATTTTCTTCAATTTGCAACACCTTATATCTTGAGCCTGAACGTGTTGAAGTAGGTGAGATTGCTAGTATGTCCCATTGGGGAGTGTATACATTTCTCTATTCTCCCAGTATTCTTCTCCGAAAATTGCGTATTTTTGGTCACTTTGTATACCATAACAAAAAGTATAAAAGCGATCAAAAAGTTCCATCAAAACAAAAATGATACCATTAAAAACTTCAGATCACGGTGCAAAAAATTAGCCCTCATACGGCCCTGTATGGGGAAAAATAAAAAGGTTATAGGGGTCAGAATATGACAATTTTTACACATACTAATTTTGGTGCATGTAGTTATAATTTTTTTTTAAGTAGTAAAATAAATATAGTATAAAACCTATATAAATTAGGTACCCTTGTAACCGTATGGACCTACAGAATAAAGATATGGTGTCATTTTTACCAAAAAGTGCACTGCATAGAATCGGAAGCCCCCAAAAATAACAAAATAGCATTTTTTTTTTCAAATTTCGCCCCACAAATATTTCTTTCTGTTTTTGCCGTAAATTTTGTGGTGAAGTGATTGATATCATTACAAAGTACAATTGGTGGCACAAAAAATAAGCCCTCGTATGGGTCTGAAGCTACAAAATTGAAAGAGTTATGATTTTTAGAAGGTGAGGAGGAAGTGCAAAAATGAAAAATGGCCCGGTCCTTAAGGGGTTAATAGTTTCAGTTCCTTAAGCTTTTAGTGAGGCTTCTGGTGTAAGTATACATACACCTGATGTTTTTATTCATATATCCTTTCCCCTTATCAGTTATAACTGTTCTAACCCCTTCACCTTTTTCAACCCCAGTTTCATTACTTATCCCCAGCTCTCCATTTACACCAATTCTCTCCTATATGTTAGTTGTCCCCCCAATCCCTAGTTTGAATATTCCTCCACTTTTCTTGCCTAAAAGAGTACCTGTCATCAAACCATAATTTCTAAACTATCTCAGATTATATTCCCTAACACCCCTCCTGCCCTTAAAAAAAATAAAATAAAATAAAATAAAAAAAAAAAGCTCTGTATCATACCTTTCTGCTCACATTCTCTGAGCTCCTGGCAGGAGAAAGTGGGCGTTCCCCAGTAGGCACTATGCCACTGAAGCCTGCGAGAGCTGTGCCTCACCATGCCGGCACACACTTCAAGTTGATCTCCTGCCAGGCCGGGAGGAGACCAAACTAACTGTTTGACTTGCAACAGGAAACAGAACAGAGCCACCTAGTGCCGTTTTTTCATTCACATTAAAAACATATACAAGGTTGAGAATTTTAACAGCAAGTAAACAAAGTGTCTTCTAATTACAAGGAACAATATATTAAAAGTTTAGTTTGGTGACAGGTACTCTTTAAGCTTACTGCCTAAGCCTGAAATAGTTTCTATGTACACTCCGCCTTCCTCTAACCTTGTCATTGGCACCAATGTACACAATGACCGCTGTGTCTTCATCCAGCCCCTCTAAGCAATCTGTCAACCCGACCCATGATGTTCCGGCGGTTTCGGTATTTGTGAAAGATTGATAAATATGGGCCTTTGTCTCAGAGTTGCCGAAAAGTCAATATGGTGCAGGCTTGAATGCAGATGCTACTGTAAGCCAAGACCCCCCCCCCCCATGCTATTTAGTTTCTGCTGTGTTGATCCAGAAAAAGGCAAAAAAAATCCTCATGAGGCTGATGTCAACTGCCCCATAACAAGAAAAAAATCCCTGGGTTGATGTTCTGTTCCTATAGATCTAGTATCCATAACCTGTAATGTTATTACTCTCCAGAAACATGTCCCAGCCTCTTTTGAACTCTTGAGTTCACCATGACCGCATCCTCTGGCAGAGTGTTCCATAGTCTCATTGCTCTTACAGTAAAGAACCCCCATCTGTGTTTGTGTAGAAACCTTCTTTTCTCCAAACATAGAGTATGCCCCCTTGTGATAAATACAAGCCTAGATATTAATAGATAATGGGAGAGATCTCTGTACTGCCCCTGATTTATACATAGTTATTGGGTTGCCCTATAGCCATCTTTTTTTCTAAGCTAAATAACTCTAATTCTGATAATCTTTCTGGGTATGTAGTCCTCCCATTCCCCATGATTTTAATTGCATTGGCAGCAGCTGCCTGACACTGTTCGCTACAGGTAAATTTACTGTTAACTTAAAAAAGTCCTTTTCCATGTCTGTATTCCCCAATGTTTTCCAATTTAATACATATTCCCAACCTGGATTTTTCCTCCCGATGTGCATAACCTTCCATTTATCCATGTTAAACCTCATCTGCCACTTCCACTTGGAAAAATCAAGATATACAACATCCAGCGATTCCCCCTGGTCCAGTCCTGAGCTTACCTCCTTATAAAAGCTGAACAGGTTAGTTGAACAGGACCGATCCCTTATAAACTCATGCTGATATGGAGTCATACATTTATTTTTATTGAAATAGCATCTCAACCCTTAAACAGTTTACATACAACGGAGGTTAAACTAACAGGCCTATAATTACCGGGGTCACTTTTTAATCTTTTTTAATATTGGCACAACATTTGATTGCGCCAGTCCTGGGGAACAGACCCGGTCACTATAGATTTCTTGAATATTAGATATAGGAGTCTGGCTATTACATTACTTAACTCCCTTAAAGGGGTACTCCACTGAAAAAAAAAACATTTTTTTAAATGAACTAGTGCCTGAAAGTTAAACAGATTTGTAAATGACTCCTTTTCGAAAATCTTAACCCTCCAAGTACTTATTAGCTGCTGTATGTTGTTTGAGGAAGTTGTTTTCTTTTTGAATTTCCTTTCTGTCTGACCACAGTGTTCTCTGCTGACACCTCTGTTTATTTTAGGAACTGTCCAGAGTAGGAGCAAATCTCCATAGGAAACCTATCCTGCTCTGGAAAGTTCCTAAAATGGACAGAGGTGTCAGCAGAGAGCACTGTGGTCAGACAAAAAAGGAAATTAAAAAAGAAAAGAACTTCCTGTGGAGCATATAACAGCTGATAAGTACTGGAAGGATCAATATTTTTAAATAGAAGTAATTTACAATTCTATTTAACTTACTGGAACTTAAAAAAAAAATAAAAAAAATCCAGGGGAGTACCCTGTTAATGCGGGAGAGAATGCCAACTGGACCTGGTGATTTATCTATTTAGATTTTTTTTTTAAGGCGCTACTGTACATCCTTCTGGGTTAGGGAGGTGACATCTACTGGGGCGTTCATCTTATCCCGCTGCATTTTATCTGGCAAATGAGCAGCTTGTTTCAAGTGCAATACCAAATTCACAGTTTTCGTTATGTTTTAAATTTGATATTTTTCCATTGATGTATCTATGGAAAGCTTGTTTTTAGGAGGGCAAACTGTACTTTTTATTGGCATCATACTTATTAAAAACATACACCCTTTACACCAGCAAAGCCCATAAAATACTAGTTTTCTGTATGCAAAAATGTATTTACATTTTTATACTGATTAAAAATGCATTTTTCAGTATATTTTAGTAAACTTTGGTTAAGCTAGACTTACCCAGGACACCATACTCAGAAAGGGAGCTGTTACACACAGTGTATGGAGCTTGGTCTGGCCAGAGATGATTCATTGGGACGCAGGTTCTACGATCAACATCCTGATCATGTAAGACATGATGGCGATGGCTTTCAGGGAAGAAAACATGTACTTTAATAAACTTTACTAACAATATTTTAAGTAATTTTAGAATATATATATATATATATATATATATATATATATATATATATACACACACACATACATACACACACACACACATATACATATATCAAAATAGAGATAGAAAAAAATGGCATGTATGGCACTAATCTCTAAAACGTCATATATTTCATTCCATTAAAATCAGCTACTCTCCAGCAGAGTAGAACGAAAATAATGCTGCAGCCGTGCACAAGGCCACGGAGCAGTTTCGTTGTCTTCCCCGTTTCTTCTGAGGCCAGAGGAAGCGGGGAAGCCTGCGAAATGGCTCCATTGCCTCTTGCACGCTCGGCCATGGCTGTGTTGTTATTTTCGTTCTACTTGGCCGGAGAGTAGCTGATGTTAATGGAATGAAAAAGAATTTATGTTATAGGTGAGTGCCATACATGCCATTTTTTCTATTTATATTTTGATATTTTGCTTCATACTAGATTTTCACGGCGCGCACCCCTCAGTTTTTTGTACAGTATTTTTCTCCGCTTTTAGTTTGTACTAGCTTATTTTTTGCTTCTTTTCAGTGGTGGCCCCCCGATCTTTCCTTTATAGTGCCACATATAGAAAAAACTGTCCTGAAAATTTGTCTCTTAGCTTCACTTTGGCACTCTGAAAATGTAATTTGATCTTTAACCCATTAATCACCCAACAACTTTTCTGTCTTATCTTTAGCCATCTCTGTACAATTAAGGCTGTGAATGTACTGTATGTTGGTGTAGGGTTCCACAGAGTGACTACATAAGTCATTAGAAGGCATGCCCAGCCTTCTTTGCTGCTCCCTGACTGCTTCTCTTCATCCCTGCTCTGTGTAGCTGTATTGTAGTTATAAGCCTTAGGTGTAATGTTTTATGGTCACATACACTACCAACGTGGGGGGGGGGAGGGGAGTGTTGGGAGTTGAAAATGACAATGTTTGTCTGGAGTACCTGTCCTGCATTACACACACAGCCTACTGATGGAAAGAAAAGGGTACACAATGTTATTTTCCCTGGGAAACCACACTTAAATCTCCCTTGAAATAATAACTAATGGACTAGGGATCCCAACAGAGAGACACTTTGTGATCATTTTATTACCAAGCGACTCTCTTAAAAAACAGGGAGCACACTTAACAGATTACATGGTCTCTGTAACTAGGACTGCTACATCTATGCATACTTCAGTTTTAACTAAAAAAACTGTAAAATTAAGCACAATTGCACTATAAGGCAAAATGAACACAACTGTATAACTTATACTTGCATAAAACAATCTGTATGTCTTCATTTTATATGAATAAATGTATCAGAACAAAAATCCAAACCTGGGGTATTTGCTCTTATAGGCAGTGCTAAGACAGTGTCTTATGGCAAGGCTTGTAGCCTAACAAATAAAAAAGGTTTAAATGGGCACTCTCAGATACAAAAACTTTTGATATGTTGTAAAGCATGCAATAAGTTTGCAATTGCTTTCTTTAGAAAATTTTCAGTATTTCATACTGAAAAAGCCAGTCAAACAACTGCCCCCCCTGCCTGCTTGGACACATACTAGTCCTGTTGTGTCCATGCATTGTCACCTATGTCATGGACACACTTCCTTGATTGACAGATGTGAGCGCAGGGCTCACAGCTGGAGGAAAAATCCTCCCACTGTCGGCTTGTATCCCGCTACTGTCAGTGAGGACAAGATGGGAGTTGTAGTTTTGCTAATGCTAGGAGAGATGCGAGAAGACAGCATACTGAGGGAGGGGGTGGAGTCCAGCACAGTGAGGCCACACCCCCTCCCTTTGAGAGGAATTCAGACTAGTGAGCTAAAAGTGTAATAAAGTAAATAAATGTATTACAAGTTACATGTCTATCAGTTGTATTATAACAATTTTATACAGCTGCTCAACTTTTTGAATATGGGTATGTTCATACAAACTTAGTGCAGGGAATTTCCATGTAAAAAGAGCCAGGCCCAAAAAATTGGAGACATTTACTTGTGTGAATTCACACAAAAACCATGTGTTTGTGGCTGGAAATTCTCACCTAGAAAAAAAGATGCTGAATACGTTCCCGATCTGCATATGCCTAAAATATAGTGGAATTAGGTTTAAAACCCCATTCCACACTAATAACAACCCGACACTCTTGGTAAATCAGGGCGAGCGGTGCAACGTTATAATATAACTGTGATAAATGTCCTCTCAAAATACTTTCTAGTAAAATGTAGTGGCTACTTTGTTACAGTCTTGAAGAGGACCAGTCAGGGCCCCAGGGACTCACACACTCACCTGGGACCTAACAGGTTAGAGAAACAGCATTCTGGCACTTTTCTCCTAAGCTCAATGTGATGCTATAGACCAAAAAAATAAAAAATAATGAATCAGGTCAGCTGTGACTGGTATCCAGTCATGGGGGAGGGGATGTGTCAGCTTTCAGTCATGCTAACTGCACCCTTCCCCCACCAGTAAGGCCCTGATTTACAGGGTTTCTGTCATGGTGTCTCTCTTTTCATTGAAAAAATAGAACAGCATATTGCACTATTTTTTATCAACAGGTGAAGGGCAGAGAAACTGGCACAGCTTTGCTCAATTATAACACCTCTAACAGTCCTCAACAGCATGTATAGCTAGGAGTGGGGAACGAACAACAAATGCACAAATCCCATTCCGGGTGCTCAATCCCAGTAAGGAACAGTTCATAAGAAGCAGGCTTAAAGGGGTACTCCGGCCGTGAGACATCTTATCCCCTATTCAAAGGATAGGGGATAAGATGTCTCAAGGCGGGGACCCCCACAATCTTGTATTCGCCACCCACCTGATTGAGCTGCACGCTGCCGTGCCAGCTCACAAACAGCCGGGTGGGACTCCGCCCCCGTGTGACATCACCCCCCCCCGCCCCCCCTATGCAAGTCTATGGGATGCAATAAAGAATATCTGTTTTTGCACATTTGACAGTGGTGAGTTCCTCCTACATCTATGTTTAAGCCTGCACTATTTTTTATGTAATCTGCAACAGAGCCACCTATGCCCTTTATAAGTAATGATTTTTAAAATGATTGCATGCAAAATAAATTCCTTGGTATACACTGCACTTGTGAGAATTTTGTCTTCCCTATAACTAAGTCTAGTAAATAATAGTAAATAAACCAGATCCCTATTAGAGGAGAAGCGTGTTTTCATTAACCAGCAGTACGATAATACAAGCATATTGCATGGCCTGTGAAGTGTCTGGCAGGGATATATGAGAGCTGAGGAGAGTTCCACTCCACCTCCTTTGTGCGGAGCTCGGAGGGTTCATTAATCAGCATTAGATTTGGAGGCAGAGGCACATTATGAAAACAGAGATGACTGAAGCAATTACTGTAATCCATTAACTCCCTGAGTAATGAGTGAGGCTAACTGACTGAATCACACCAATATGTTCAGCTCCGCAAGCGCCTGGGCAAAATGGACTATTACACTGATAATACCTATTATGTGTATTACTTGCTCTGTAGCTGCCAGTGTCAAACAGAGTGAAAACGATGCCCCCTCCTCTGCTGTAATGCGTGTCAGGAACAAATTGCCCTTTCAAAAGTGTGGATTACTAGCAGAATTAAAGACAGGTGGACTGGTACAGGGTTAAGTACATTTCAGTCTGAGTGCTATAGATCAGTTAAATCTAGATCTGCAATTCATATGATCAATGTCATAAAAATAACCTGGTTAAATGTGCTGTGTGACTTAACGGCTATTCAGTACTTGGAAGCTTCTGAGAATACTGTAGGGGACTCTTATGACTAAGCAGAAAGCATGTGTGAATAATGAATGGCCTCCAGTTTTTACTGTGACTAAAACGGTTCTATGGCCCTCCATAGAATGCACAGCAAGGAACGATTATTTCCAAGCTACATGTCCTCCAGGTACTTAGTCTATGATAAAAAAAAAAATGATGTTGCCAGGGAACTATATAAAAGCAAACTGTGTATACATATAAAAACTTTTTGACTAACCATTTTATGATTCCAAAGTTTAGTTTTTTTATCCACATAGAAGATTACACTAACTACACCCAAACCTGTAGGAGAGCTTTTTGGTCAAATTCTTGTTCATACCTTTTGACTTGCATCGCATCTTGCACCACCAACCTAAAATGCAGCACTCCAGAATGTAAAGTCAAGCGTGTACAGATGGGTCTCTCTATACCATTTCTTTAACCTTGTCTTAAAACGTGACATAGCCCAAGATTTATGGAGAAAGATGAATAATCAAAAATGGATCCGTTCGATATCTTGAAATTTAATGTATAGATTTTGTTTTTAGGGGATGTCTATAACTGATGTCATCCATTGGCCATGTATCATCTATATACATGTTGAAATGTTTACCTCAGCTTGGAAATTATGACCTAAATCAAAATTGATTGAACGTATAACCACAATTAATGAAGGATTATTAAGACCACACCCTTTTCCCATGCCACACCCTCTTTTTGCATGCCACTGAATTTTGGTTTTATTTATTTATTTTTAAACTGAGTTTATAGGGATGTGAATAAACGAAAAGGAGCACAAACAGCATTCAGAAGTCATACATAGAATAATTATCCAAACCGTCACGTTGAAAATGGGTAACATAATGGCAAACAGTAGCATCATATCATAATAATATACAAAATGGAAGCCAAAAACAGAACCATACACTATAGTGGGAACTTTTGACACAAGGGTCCACATAACTTGACTGAACATAGATAAATACAGAGAGGTCCATGCTCAACGGTCACAGGGAAACATGGAGAGCTAGGAGTAAGAAGTGGAATGTGAGGAGGTGAAAGGGAAGTGTGGGGGTCCACAAAAAAGGGTGAGGGTCTACGAACAAGAAAAATCGTGCAGCGATCCATGGACAGAAATATAAAGAAAATTAGGAAGCAGGAGCCTGCAGGGTGTTTCTTTGGTTTAGTACCTCTCATTGACTTGATACATTGTTTAATCCTTCCAGTTCACTGCCCATATCATGATAAACCATCCCCTGCCCTTATTTTTATTATTTTTTTTAGTTTTCTACCTTGATATTGCACTGTATTTTCTGCTTACTGGGAAGGGGCATTACCCAGCAGGCGTGACATCATCTGATGCCATACAGGGAAGAACTTCCTCCCTTACTCTGCAACCAACTGCAAATGGCAGTTAAGTGTGAGAGGAGCTATGATTGGATAAGGCTGCAAACCCCCCCCCCCCCCCCCCCACAGCATTTCCTGTGTTTGGACTTCTGCCAGGCAGCAGGAGTCCAAAGTCTGTGCAAAAGATGGGGGGAAATGTGCTCTGGACAAGTAGGGAAACACCTAGTGGCAGCTGTTTTAAAACACAAATAAAACATTAAAAACTTCATTTTATTTTAAACAAAGTATATTAGAAAGATTTGTTATTTACCATAAGGAGTGCAATAGCAAAAAATAGTTTTAATGAGAGTGACCATTTAAAGGGATACTCCGGTGGTCAACGTGTTTTTCCGTTTTTGACTTACCCTATTTGTTTTGTTTCATTTCTATTCTTGTTGTTTAGCCTACTCTATTTCCGTTCTTTGTTGTCTTTTTATCCCCCACTTTGTTTTTCTATCTTTGCTTCTTTTTCCTGTTTCTTGCTGTGCTGAAAACTACAAATCCCAGCATGCCACATGCCTTGCTGGTTTGGGGCAGCTCTTTTTTTTTGTTTGTTTGTTCCGCCCTTTACCCATCCTACTATTTTCCCGGGTCAGCCCCATTATAAACAGCACACTAATATAATCAGCCTTGGTTGGGATACACTGTCATACACACACACACAAAAGGGACTACAACTCCCAGCATGTGTCATTCAGGAGTCTTCAGTCTGTGGTATAACACCAGCGTGCTGCCTCTGTAGTCTCCTGGGGGTTGTAGTTCACCACACCTCTGTAGGGCATACACCAGTGTTTCCCAACCAGGGTGCCTCCAGGTGTTGCAAAACTACAACTCCCAGCATGCCCTGACAGCCTTTGGGCATGCTAGGAGTTGTAGTTTTGCAACAGCTGGAGGTACAATGGTTGGGAAACACTGGTGTAACATGATGTGTATGCTGAATAGGCTAGAACAGTGTTTCCCAACCAGTGTACCTCCAGCTGTTGCAAATCTACAACTCCCAGCATGCCCAAAGTCTGTCAGGGCATGCTGGGAGTTGTAGTTTTGCAACAGCTGGAGGCACACTGGTTTGTAAACACTAGCATACACACACACACCACAGGTACTACAACTCCCAGCATGTGTAATTCAGGAGTCCCCCCCCCCTCCCCCTTCACATATAGGGGGAGATTTATCAAAACCTGTGCAGAGGAAAACTTGCCCAGTTGCCCTTAGCAACCAATCAGATTGCTTCTTTCATTTTTGACAGGCCATCTGATTGGTTGCTATGGGCAACTGGGCAAGTTTTCCTCTGCACAGGTTTTGATAAATCTCCCCCATAGAGATCATTCCCAGTATGAGATTTATTCCCCTCCAGTCCATACATCCCCAGCCCGTGCACCTTCTCATCCTCCCCTTCAGATAACACTTATCTTCTCCTTCCCCTGTGCAGACCTGTGTCCATAGAATACAGAGCAGGGGGAGGGGAGGTTAGGAGCTGTGTACTCAGCTGGATGAGATGAGGGGGCGTGGCTTATTCCTCTCATGCAGACAGAGAGAGAAAAAAAAAAGCTGGGACATTCTCCACAACAGACTCAGAACTGTGGACAACAGTAAAAGAAAACCCTCTGAACTACATAACTTCCTGCCCAACAAACAGGTAAGAAAAACACATACATGCTGCCAAAATATATAACACATGTATATTGCAAAAAAACTAAAGCACCGGAGTACCCCTTTAAGGAGTACCTGTCTCCAAACTAAACTTTATGTAATTATACAACACTTTGCTAATTGCTTGCTGTTAAAATTCTCAACTTTTTAAAATGTTTTTAAAAGAGCCACTAGGTGGCTCTGTTCTGTTCTCTGCCGCAAGTCAAACACTTGGTAGGAGACCAAACTTAGGAAGTGAGTGTGGGGAATAGTGGGGCACAGCTCTCGCAGGCTTCAGTGACGTCACGCCTGTGGGGAACGCCTGCTTTCTCCTGCTAGGAGCTTACACAGTGTGAGCAAGGGGAAAGGTATGATACAGAGCTTTTTAAAGCTCAGAAAAAAAGAGAAATCCAAAAAAGAAATGCATTTCCTCTGATGTCATGACCGCAGTGCTCTCTGCTGACTACTGCTGTCCATTTTAGGAACTGTCCAGAGCAGCATATGTTTGCTATGGGGATTTACTCCTGTTCTGGACAGTTACTAAAATGGACAGTAGAGGTCAGCAGAGAGCACTGTGGTCATGACATCAGAGGAAATGCATTTATTTTGTCAGGTTGGCGTAGCTCCGCCCCTAGTGATGACATGGAGCTACAGACGGGAGCCAGGCTGGTAAGGGTGTGAGTCTCTGTTCACATTGTCCGCTTTGCATAATGTGAGCAGACCTTTCTGGCAGTGTCCTCCCAGACAGGGAGACTCCAGCTGTTGCTAAACTACAACTTCCAGCATGCCAAAGCCTGTCTGGGCATGCTGGGAGTTGTAGTTTTGCAACAATTGTAGGCTCTCTGTTTGGGAAGACATTGCATTATGGGCGCTCTCCACAGCAGAAAGCGCCAAAAATGTCCTAACTAAATTTTGTTTTTCTTTTTTCTTCTCATTTCAGATCTGTGTATGCAGAGAATTACGGTGGATTCTGAGGACTACTGCAGATGAACTGGATTTTCTTTCCTTTTAATGAAATGGTTAATAAGGGCTGTGGGGGGAGTGTTTTTTAAAATATAAAAATTTTTCCAATGTGTTGTGTTTTGTTTTGTTTTTTCATTGAATTTTCAGGCTTAGTAGTGGAAGCTGTCTAAGGGTGCATGCACACCTCGTTTTTGCAATACAGTTCCTGCATCAGGTTTTTGATGAAGAACGGATTCATCAAAACCTGACTAAACTGTATCAGATTGTGTGTACAAATTTCAACCTGTATAAGGTTAAAAACCGAATACAGTTTGAAAAATGATGTACGGCTGTATCCGTTTGTTTAAGAAAAAAAATGTATACATTTTAAACTTTTCACTCCATTTTGAATAAAGTTTTACTTGTTTGATTGAAATTCCAAGAAAATAAACAGTGTAAAGTCAAAAACCGTATGGTGAAAACAGGAAAAAACCGTACGCACATACGGTTCCGTAAGGTTCCCATTGACTCCCATGTTAAAAAAAAAAAAAACTATACGGTTTAATACAGTTTTTCACCTGGACCAAAAAATGTGGTAGACTATGATTTAGGGTACGGGTAAAAAAAACTGACAAAACTGTATATGATGCAAAACGGACTCAACCGGATGATGCGTTTGACATACGGTTTACAATGTTAAGTCAATGCATACAGTTTTCTATATGGTTCCGTACGGTTTTTAACTTAAAACCGTATGCAGGAACTGTATAGCAAAAACATGGTGTGCATGCACCCTAATAGACGGAATCAATTACTAAGCCAGGGCTTAGAGTTAGCTCCAAAAACAGCTAGCGCTTATTACCCCGGTACCCACCGCCACAGGGGTGCAGGAAAGAGCTGGTACCAACAGGCCCAGAGCGTTAAAAATGGCGCTCTTAGGCGGTAACAGGCTGGCGTTATTTAGGCTGGGGAGGGCCAGTTACAATGGTCCTCACCCACCCTGGTAACGTCAGGCTGTTGCTGTTATCTGGCTGAGAATAAAAATATGGGGAACCCCATCAGTTTTTATTTTTTTTATAAATACATTTTTTAAAAAGCACATAGCGTTCCCCGTATTTTTATTCTCAGCCAGATACCAACCAAGCAGCAACAGTCTGACTTTACCAGGGTGGGCAAGGACCATTGTTACTGGCCCTCCTCAGCTTAAATAATGCCAGCCTGTTACCGCCTAGGCCCAGGAGTGCCATTTGTGACACTCCGGGCCTGTCGGTACCGGTTCTTCCAGGCACCCCTGTGGCCGTGGGTGCCGGGGTAATAATTGGGGGTTAGCGCTAGCTGTTTTTCGGGCTAACGCTAAGCCCCGGCTTAGTAATGGATTCCGTCTATTAGACAGCTTCCACTACTAAGCCTGAAAATTCAATAAAAAAAATAAAAAAACACACACACACACACACAACACATTGGAAATATTATTTTATTTTAAATAACCCTCCCCCGCAGCCCTTGTTAGCCATTTTATTAAAAGGAAAAAAAATCCAGTTCATCCGCAGTAGTCCTCCGAATAAGCTGTAATACCCTACGTACACTGATCTGCCTTCGGCTGTCTGGGCATGCTGGGAGTTGTAGTTTAGCAACAGCTGGAGTCTCCCTGTCTGGGAAGACACTGCCAGATGGGTCTGTTCACATTTTACAAAACGTACAATGTGAACAGAGCCTCACACCTTTACCAGCCTGACTCCCATCTGAAGCTCCGCCCCTAATGACAACATCACTAGGGGCAGAGCTACATGGACCCACCCGGGACTGGAGGGAGGTAAGCTGTATATATTGTTTACCGCCCAAAGGGTTAACCTACCACTGTCCAGCAGGGTAAGTTAACTATTTCCTTGCCGGGCTGGCGCATAGCGCACAGCTCAGCATGGGGTTAAGTGAACCAGCAATGTGTATACTGTATACACATTGCAGGCTCACTGTAAGTTCTTGCTGGGCAGTAGATATATGACCAGATCGCAGCGTGTGTCACTCCTGACACCCGCTGTGATCTTCCTGTATAATGTATAGATGCGGCCGGCCGCTCTTCTATGGTCCCCTGCACTGACGTATATACACACCTATTCATATTTCCCACAGAGTTGTGATTGGCTGGAGCCATCTGGCCAATCACAGCTCTCTGCGACAAATATGAATTGGTGTATATATAAGGCAGTGCAGGGGACCATAGAAGAGCGGCCGCCGCATCCATACATTATACAGGAGGATCGCAACGGACCCAGGTAGATCTGTCAATTAGTAGTACTACTTTATCACAAAAATAAAAAAAGTAAAAAACACACACTACATTTTTATTATTGTCGGCTATATTTTTAGTGCCCTACCAGCCCACATAAATTGATCCCTGTTTAAAAATGAATTAAAGTTTTGTTATAAAAAAGATACATTTTGGTAAATACAATTTTTTCCATCACTACTGTATCTTTTTTATTGTTATTTTTTTTTTTTAATGGTACCCTACAAAATTTTAATAAGAAAGGCATCACTTTTTTTGGATCGCTAAAGTCCAAAAAAGAAAAACCGCCTTCAAAAACGCCAAAGTTAAAACCCAAATGGCGTTTTTCTTGGCGGTTTTCACCCCCATAGACTTCTATGGGAGGAAAAATGCCAAGATTTTCCCGAAAAAAAGGCAAAGTCTCAACAAGAGGTCATTTTTGAAAAACTGCCAAGGAGCCCAAAATAGCAGAAAAACATCAAAAGGATAAAAAATACACCAGACTGAAAAATGCCAAGTGGATATGGATATTGACTTGCAGCTAACATCTGGCCGCAGTGTTTTTTCACTAAAAAAAGTCATGCGGTAGAATGCGCGTTTTTATTGGCATTTTTGCCCCAAAAAAACAAGTGGAAACCTAGCCTAAGTATGTTCACATGGTGGATTGTTTTTACGTAAGTCGGACATTCTGCAGACAGTGGGTGCCAGCAGAACATGCATTGCAATTTCGAAGCAAATTCCACCAAAATAATTGACATGCAAATTCTTTCTCTGGAGGCTGCCGTGTGAACTAGGCCTTACAGTGAACATTTACCATTAAGAAGTCCTGGAAAGCTGGTAACAAAAGTTAAAGCACTCACATGCGCTGTCCTGACAGAAGATAAGCCATGTAGTGCTATTCTGCAATTTTTATTATTTGCCCAGAGGGGTCAGAAATGCATAAGTGTACAGTACAGGAAATGTTTAGCCTATTTTTACTGCATCAAAAATAAAGCGCTGGTGAACCACTTGCCGTAAAAACTGTGTTTAGGAGGGTGGGCTGATTGTGACCTATACACTATTTATGATAACAAATTACAAAAATAAATTAAGTGTCCCTGTTATTTCAACATACTTTTGACATGTCACAGAGGTATATGAAAAGTTTTGATAGGTCAGGCTCTCAGTGCTGAGACCCCCACCGATTACCAGAATAAGTGGGGGAGAAGCGCAGAGTAGGATGCTTTACTCCCTAGGTCACTTCTGTTTGCTTTTTCTGATGATTGGTGAGGGTCTCACCATTGATACCCCAACCAATAAAAACTTTTGATATGTCTCTCTAACATGTCAAAAGTTCTCTAAAAACACAGAATTCAAGAAAGGAGGCATATAGTTTATTCAACCACATTAATCAATATGGTTTTAGCTCCTCCTTGTAGCCTTTACCAAGAAGGAGCAGAAAAGTTGTATCTAAGAGAATGTTTTCTTTTACTTGGAGTTGGAGTCTCCTTGGAGTGAAGAATAACCTGTTTAATTACTGTGCTGCTCAACTGGTGAATTTTTCTGCATCACGCACCATTTCAGATAAGCCATACAAAACTATTATGGCAAGTCTAAAAACTATTTGCTGTACAGTGTCCAGAGGTGAGAATGTGGTTATATCTTTAGGTCTATTCACACGTACAGTATTCTGCGCAGATTTGATGCACAGGATTTGAAGCTGTATTCAGTCATTTAGTTTACATTGAAATCTGCAGCATAAAATCCTGCGCAGGATACTGTACGTGTAAATAGACCATTAAGGTTGATGGAAATGATCCTTTTCTTACATGAGAATTGAATTAAATGACCCAGATTATAAACTCGAGGTATCATAAAATCTATGCACAGGAGTAGGAAATGTGAGGTTTAAAAGATGCAAAGAAATTATAAAAAAAAACACATTACCTAAAGGTGCCCCTCTCCACATCCTGGCCACTTAGTCGGACATGAATTCCTTCTTTTAGCAACGAACCAAATGCCATGTATTCAGCCAATGCCCAATCTACAAGAGAGTTCTTTGTCATTTCTAGTCTTCCTTTCAAGATCCTGGAGACTCCTGAAAAACAAGATTAAATTACTGTCTCCTGAAAAAACGTAACATCACTAACATGCCACACTCTTCATTTCTGGTGCAAACATCAGGGCACATTTTATGAGTAGAAAAATACACCACAGTAGAGTCTAATAGTACCTGCAAAGTGACACCAGATAGCTATTCTCAATGTACTCATGAATTAATGGACTATCATGTAATAACGCCAACAAAGAAATGCTTATACCATTACACCCACCACAAAGAAATATTAAATAAACTACTTTCGTTCTTAAAGGAGTACTCCACTGAACAATTTTTTTTTTTATTCAACTGGTGCCAGAAAGTTAAACAGATTTGTAAATCACTTCTATTTAAAAAATCTTAATTCATTCTGTACTTATCAGCTGCTGTATGCTTCACAGGAAGTTCTTTTCTTTTTGAATTTCCTTTCTGTCTGACCACAGTGCTCTCTGCTGACACCTTTGTTCATTTTAGGAACAGTCCAGAGTATGAGCAAATCCCCATAGTAAAACTCTTCTGCTCTGGACAGTTCTTGACATGGACAGAGGTGTCAGCAGAGAGCACTGTGGTCAGACAGAAAGGAAATTCAAAAAGAAAAGAACTTCCTGTGGATCATACAGCAACTGATAAACACTAGAAGGTTTTAAATAGAAGTACCGTACTTTACAGATCTGTTTAACTTTATGGCATCTGTTGATTTAAAAAAAAAAAAGTGGGAGTACCCTTTTTATGTCCATAAAATTATTCAGATGACACAACAGTGTCAAAACAGACATAACCGTAAAAGCACATGAAAAATGCACTGGCTGGAGAAGAACCTGTATAAATTTGCCACACACAGCCATGATACAAATCACCTAGCTAGATCAGAGCACATACAAATGTAAATGAATAATACAATATATTAAGCTCTTGCATGCTTCTAGATTTCTCTCTACTAACAGAATCTCTTCTGCTGAATTCAGTAGTCCCTTGAATGGCAAAACTCTCTTGCAGAGCAATTAAAGACCTTGGTGGACCTTGTGGTAAAAAACTGCAGTTATACAGCAATGAAACTACAAGTGAGGTGACTTTAGTAATTAAGGGTCAAACTGTAATGGACATGCTTACCAAGAATTTGTGCTTGTGTTGGTGGTAAATGGTCATGTCCTGTGTCCCCCATTAAACTGATGGCTTCCCCACGATCCTTTGTTTCAAGGTGGTAGGTGACTTAATTTATCTCCCACACATTGGTCACCCCACCCATTGCAGCACAGCACAACCTGACACACAAGCTGTGTATCTGCGGTGTTGCTATCAGTGTGTGAAGAGTGGGAGAAGAGGGTTGCATTGACAATCCAACACAATGGGCAGCACATTGAACACATTTTATAAGTGGTCAGAAACTTGTAAATAACTCATGAAAGAATAAAGTTACGTTAAAATCAAGCACATCATTGTTTTTCTTGTGAAATTCCCAATAAGTTTGATGTGTCACATGACCCTCTTACTATTGAAAAAACAAAAAATTGATTCAAAATGTCCGACTTCAAAATGGTCGCCACCCATCTTTTATTAAGGTGTATCCATATAAATGGCCCACCCTGTATAGTAAAACTAGGCTAACTTTGCTACCGCTATCAAAGAACCAAAAATCCCAGAATACCCCTTTAAAATAGGACTTGAAATATGTCCAGTGCATTTGGACCAAGTGGATAAGAGCACCATAAAAACACTTTTTTTAATCATTGTTTTCCTCTTATGGTAACATTTTTCAGGACACCATTAATGTAATAAAAAAATGATTGTGACTAAGAAAACACAAAAGGCAATTGTCTTTATTTGCCATTTAAAGAAGCAAGACTGTTGAAAAAGCAAATCTGGACCACAAATTCATATTATAATAAACCTCAAATGCTGTGTAAAACACCACTAAGGTAAGTGCATAAATTAGACCTCCTGACTAGTAAAAGGCCACAGCTGTTAAAAGGTTCATAAACCTAACATACCTCATAATTAATAGCAAAAGAGAACAATGCCATTAATTTAACATGTATAGTGATTTTCAGTCTATTACTGTATAAGCCCGAGGACATCCCTAATAAAATGTAAGGGCAGGTTTTCACAGAATTTTTTTAAACAGCATTTCAACAATGGAATACAAAAATGACAACAAATATGACACGCACATTAAGGACAGCATAATAAGCATCATACAATACATTAGAAGAAAGGTGTATCAAACCAGTAAATCATACATTATATTTATACTCTAACAGGAATATTTAACTCCTTCCTTTTTGTTTTATTGTCCCCGATTCATAACTCTCTTACTTTTCCACTTTTTTAAATATATTTTTTTATGTTTTTTATTTTTCTTTATTTTTTCTTTCCCCACCCTTTTTTTTTCTCCTTCCTTTTTTTTCCTTTACATTTTTTTCTCTCTATTTTTTCAGCATTCTGCCCAGTAATAATTTATGCACTTTTTGCGAATTCATTGATTCCATTGTAATTTTTCCCTGTCTTTTTTTCCACATTTTAGGCACTTCGTTTTTTCCTCCTTTTAAAAATCATAACCCTTTCAAATTTTGCACCTAAAAATCCATATGATGGCTTAATTATTTGCACCACCAATTCTACTTTGTAATAATATCAGTCATTTTACACAAAAATCTACTGTGAAATGGAAAAAAAAAATCATTGTGCACTGATATTGAAGAAAAAACGTCATTTTGTAACTTTTGGGGGCTTCAGTTTCTACGCAGTACATTTTTGAGTAAAAATAACACCTTATCTTTATTTGTAGGTCCATACGATTAAAATGATACCCTACGTATATAGGTTTGATTTTGTCATACTTCTGGAAAAAAATCATAACTACATGTAGGAAAATTTATAAGTTTAAAACTGTCATCTTCTGACCCCTATAAAATTTTTATTTTACTGAGAATGGGGCGGTATGAGGGTTCTTTTTTTGCGCCGTGATCTGAAGTTTTTAGTGGTAAAATTTTTGTATTGATCAGACTTTTTGATAGCTTTTTATTCATTTTTTCATGATATAAAAAGTGACCATAAATACGCCATTTTGGACTTAAAATTTTTTTGTGCATACGCCATTGACCGTGCGGTTTAATTAAGGATATATTTTTATAGTACGGACAATTACGCACTGGGCGATGTTTATGACATTTATTAATTTTTTTTTCACAGTGTTATAGCTCCCATAGGGGGCTATAACACTGCACACACTCATCTTTTACACTGTTCACTGCAAAGCCATAGCTTTGTATTGATCATTGTTATTGGCGGTCGATTGCTCAAGCCTGCATCTCAGGCTTGGAGCAATCAATTGCCGAAGGGACGCGCCGAAGGTAGGTAAGAGGACCTCCGCCCGCGTCCCAGCTGAGCGGGACACCGCATTTTCACTGGGGTGGTCCCGATCAGCCCCACTGAGCAGCCGGGAAGCTTTTACTTTTGTTTTAGATGAAAGGGTTAAAAGCACGTGGCACCGCGATCACTGCAGTGCGCTATTAGCCCCGGGTCCCGGCTTCAGATACATGCCGGGACCAACCCGATATGAGACGGGGTGACCGCGTGACCCCGCGTTATATCGCAGGAGCCAGCCAAGGACGTAAATATACATCCTTGGTCATTAAGGGGTTAATTATTAGATATTACCAATACTTTTATGTAATTACTAGCTGAGTACACGGCGTTGCCAGGTTTTTTTCTTCCTAATCCTTGTTGGGGAGGAAAATCAACAAAAAAGGAGTACGCTTTTGATTTCATATCCCATCCCCATATATTGTTGTTATATCCCGTCCTCATATCCAGTCGTCCTCATACCACGACTTCCTATCCCGACCTCCTATCCCAAACTAAGATGTGTACCAGGTATTGAAATATCTCTAGCCGTACGGAAGTTATGTAAGAACATACATTTCCCATTGATTTGCATGGGACTTTAAACAAAAACCCCGACCCTCACAAATGGGGGTAGTTAAGGGTTAAATTAACTATCCTATATTTTAAGTGGATATATAAGTAACATGTGACCAAGTGCTATTGAAATATCTCCAGCCGTTTGTAAGTTATGCAGTAACATATATTTCCCATAGACTTGTATGGGACTTTAACCCCTTAAGGACACAGCCCATTTTCACCTCTAGGACGCAGCCCTTTTTTGCACATCTGACCACTGTCACTTTAAACATTAATAACTCTGGAATGCTTTTACTTATCAATCTGATTCCGAGATTGTTTTTTCGTGACATATTCTACTTTAACATAGTGGTAAAATTTTATGGTAACTTGCATCCTTTCTTGGTGAAAAATCCCAAAATCTGATGAAAAAATTGAAAATTTAGCATTTTTCTAACTTTGAAGCTCTCTGCTTGTAAGGAAAATGGATATTCCAAATATTTTTTTTTTTGGATTCACATATACAATATGTCTACTTTATATTTTCATCATAAAATTTATGAGTTTTTACTTTTGGAAGACACCAGAGGGCTTCAAAGTTCAGCAGCAATTTTACAATTTTTCACAAAATTTTCAAACTCGCTATTTTTCATGGACCAGTTCAGGTTTGAAGTGGATTTGAAGGGTCTTCATATTAGAAATACCCCATGAAAGACCCCATTATAAAAACAACATCCCCCAAAGTATTCAAAATGACATTCAGTAAGCGGTTTAACCCTTTAGGTGTTTCACAGGAAAAGCAGCAAAGTGAAGGAGAAAATTCAAAATCTTCATTTTTTACACTTGCATGTTCTTGTAGACCCAATTTTTGAATTTTTACAAGGGGTAAAAGGATAAAATTTATACTTGAATTTGTAGCCCAATTTCTCTCGAGTAAGCACATACCTCATATGTCTATGTAAATTGTTCGGTGGGCGCAGTAGAGGGCTCAGAAGCGAAGGAGCGACAAGGGGATTTTGGAGAGTACGTTTTTCTGAAATGGTTTTTTGGGGGCATGTTGCATTTAGGAAGCCCCTATGGTGCCAAAACAGCAAAAAAAAAAAAAACATGGCATACCATTTTGGAAACTAGACCCCTTGAGGAACGTAACAAGGAATTAAGTGAGCCTTAATACCCCACAGGTGTTTCATGACTTTTGCATATGTAAAAAAAAAAATAATAATTTTCACTAAAATGTGTGTTTCCCCCCAAATTTCACATTTTTGCAAGGGTTAATAGCAGAAAATACCCCCCAAAATTTGTAACCCCATCTCTTCTGAGTATGGAGGTACCCCATAAGTTGACCTGAAGTGCATTACGGGCGAACTACAATGCTCAGAAGAGAAGGAGTCATATTTTGCTTTTTGAGAGCAAATTTTGCTCGGGGGGCATGTCGCATTTAGGAAGCCCCTATGGTGCCAGGACAGCAAAAATAAAACGACATGGCATACCATTTTGGAAACTAGACTCCTTGAGGAACGTAACAAGGGATAAAGTGAACCTTAATACCCCACAGGTGTTTCACAACTTTTGCATATGTAAAAAAAAATTTTTTTTTTACCAAAAATGCTTGGTTTAGCAAAAATTTTACATTTTTAAAAAAGGTAATAGCAGAAAATACCCCCCCAAAATTTGAAGCCCAATTTCTCCCGATTCAGAAAACAACCAATATGGGGATGAAAAGTGCTCTGCTGGCGCACTACAGGTCTCAGAAGAGAAGGAGTCACATTTGGCTTTTTGGAAGCAAATTTTGCTCTGGGGGCATGCCGCATTTAGGAAGCCCCTATGGTGCCAGGACAGAAAAAAAAAAACACATGGCATACCATTTTGGAAACTAGACCCCTTGGGGAACGTAACAAGGGGTAAAGTGAACCTTAATACCCCACAGGTGTTTCACGACTTTTGCATATGTAAAAAAAAAAAATAATTTTACACTAAAATGCTTGTTTTCCCCCAAATTTTACATTTTTACAAGGGATAATAGCAGAAAATACCCCCCAAAATTTGTAACCCCATCTCTTCTGAGTATGGAAATACCCAATAAGTGGACGTGAAGTGCACTGGGGGCGAACTACAATGCTCAGAAGAGAAGGAGCATCATTGAGCTTTTGGAGAGAGAATTTGGCCATGTGCATTTCCAAAGCCCCCCCGTGGTGCCAGAACAGTGGACCCCCCCACATGTGACCCCATTTTTAAAACTACACCCCTCACGGAAGGTAATAAGGGGTGCAGGGAGAATTTACACCCCACTGGCATTTGACGGATCTTTGGAACAGTGGGCTGTGCAAATTAAAAATTTTATTTTTCATTTTCACAGACCCCTGTTTCAAAGATCTGTCAGACACCTGTGGGGTGTAAATGCTCACTGTACCCCTTGTTACATTCCGTGAGGGGTGTAGTTTCCAAAATGGGGTCACATGTGGGTATTTATTGTTTTGCACTTATGTCAGAACCGCTGTAAAATCAGCCACCCCTGTGCAAATCACCAATTTAGACCTCAAATGTACATGGCGCACTCTCCCTTCTGAGCCTTGTTGTGCGTCCCCAGAACACTTTGCGCCCACATATGGGGTATCTCCGTACTCAGGAGAAATAGCGTTACAAATTTTGGAGGCTTTTTTTCTTTTACCGCTTGTGAAATGTTAAAGTATGGGGCAACACCAGTATGTTAGTGTACAAAAATGTTTTTTTTTACACTAACATGCTGGTGTAGACCCCAACTTTACCTTTTCATAAGGGGTAAAAGGAGAAAAAGCCCGAGTACGGCGATACCCCATATGTGGCCCTAAACTGTTGCCTTGAAATACGCCAGGGCTCCGAAGTGAGAGAGCGCCATGCGCATTTGAGGCCTAAATTAGGGATTTGCATAGGGGTGGACATAGGGGTATTCTACACCAGTGATTCTCAAACAGGGTGCCTCCAGCTGTTGCTAAACTCCCAGCATGCTTGGACAGTCAATGGCTGTCCGGAAATGCTGGGAGTTTTTGTTTTGCAACAGCTGGAGGCTCCGTTTTGGAAACACTGCTGTAGGATACGTTTTTCATTTTTATTGGGGGGGGGAAGGGGTGGTGGTGGAGGGGGCAGTGTACGTGTGTATATGTAGTGTTTTACTCTTTATTTTATGTTAGTGTAGTGTAGTGTTTTAAGGTTACATTCACACTGACGGCGGATTACACCGAGTCTCCCGCTAGGAGTTTGAGCTGCGGTTGCAGCTCAAACTTGAAGCAGGGAACTCACTGTAATCCGTCGCCAGTGTGAATGTAACCTGTACATTCACATGGGAGGGGGGGGGGGCGAACTACAACTCCCAGCATGCACTGACAGAACGTGCATGCTGGGAGTTGTAGTTTTGCAACAGCTGGAGGCACACTGGTTGGAAAATACTGAGTTAGGTAATAGAACCTATTACCTAACTCGGTATTTCCCAACCAGTGTGCCTCCAGCTGTTGCAGAACTACAACTCTCAGCATGTACTGATTGCCAAAGGGAATGCTGGGAGATGTAGTTATGCAACAGCTGGAGGCACGCAAGTACAACTCCCAGCATGCCGAGACAGCCATTTGCTGTTCCTGAATGCTGGGAGTTGTAGTTTTGCAAGATTTAGAGGGGTTCAGGCTAGAGATCACTGACAGTGGTCTCTAAACTGTGCCCCTCCAGATGTTGCAAAACTACAAATCTCAGCATGCTAAGACAGCAAACTGCTGTCTGGGCATGCTGGGAGTTGTAGTTTTGTAACATCTGGAGGGCTACAGTTTAGAGACCACTGTCAGTGATCTCTAGCCTGAACCCCTCTAAATCTTGCAAAACTACAACTCCTAGCATGCCAACACAGCAAACAGCTGTCAAGGCATGGTGGGAGTTGTAGTTTTGCAACATCTGGAGGGCGACAGTTTAGAGACCACTCTCTAAACTGTCGCCCTGCAGATGTTGCTAGGCAACAGACTCTGGACACGCGGCGTCATACTTACCTCCACCGCCGCCGTGATCACAGCCGCCGCCGCCGGGTAAGTGACCGCCGCTGCCGCTATTACACGGTTCCCCCCGCTGTGCCCGGACACCGATGGGCGGGCATAGCGGGGGGAACCGAACTTTAACCCCCCCGCCCCCAGTCTGCTATTGGTCGGCCGCTCCGCCGATCAATAGCAGGGATAGGAGGGGTGGCAACCCTGCCACCTCACTCCTATCTCTTCAAGGGGGATCGAGGGTGTCTTGGACACCCCTGATCCCCCTTATTTTATCGCGGCGCCGCGATTGATGGGCAGGGGGAGAGCGCTCCCCCTGCAAACACCATAGATGCCGTGATCAGACTGATCACGGCATCTATGGGGTTAATGCTGCCGGGACCGGCGCGATCGCGGCCCCGGCAGCTGCGGTGGGACTCCGGCTGTGATTGACAGCTGAGTCCCACCCGCGATCTCCTGCGCTGCCCGCAGCAGAGCAGGAGATCGCTTGGACGTATGCATACGTCCATTTGCGCGAACGTGTAATTCGCCTGGACGTATGCATACGTCCAATAGCGGGAAGGGGTTAAACAAAAAACCCGCCCCTGGCAAATGGGGGTAAGGGTTAAATTACCTATCCTATGTTTGTTGTTGACATATAAGTAACGTGTGCCAAGTTTCATGTTAATATCTTTAGCCGTTTGGACATGATGCTGGAACATACACACACACACACACACAGTTTTATATATATAGATAAATTCATGTTTGACTTGTTTTATTATTCAAAGCAAAAAGCAAAACTGTACTTGGTCATTATTAGGCTAAGTTTCCAGTTTTTTTTTTTTTTTTTTTCTGGCAGTTTTTGGAATACTGCCACTGCAGCTTTTGAGTCAGAAGTGGATCCATAAGGGAGGAGAAGTATAAGTCCTTACTTCATGTGTCCTATTCATTTTGAATACATTTCTGGCTTTGGCTCAAAAACTGTATTAGAAACTTAGCCTTAGGGTATGTTCACACAGCTGAATGTCCATGCGGAATTCCGACAGAAAATTCCGCATGGACATTCCGCTGCAGCAGAGTTCCATTAATTTCAATGTGATTCTGCTGCACGGTTCTTATGGTGGACTTTCTGCAGCAGATGTTTCTGCCACAAAAAGAATAGATATGTCTACTCTTTCAGCGGATTTAGCTCGGAAATGCATTGCCGTCTATGAGAGGGCACATTTGCAAGCGGCCCTAGCGCCTGCCAGATTGTGCAAATGTGCAGAATGTCCGCCCACGTCCCCCTGGAACTAGATGCACTTCTTGCTTTAGGCATGTCTGTTAGGCTGGGTTCACACCACGTTTTCTTAAATACGGTTCCCGTATACGGTTTGGAGGAGGGGGGCGGGGCTTAATCGCGGCGCCCGCACTCAGCCGTATTCGGGAACCGTATTCAATGCAAGTCTATGAGCCGACCGGAGTGAACCGCAGCCTCCGGTCGGCTTCGTTTTCGGCCGTATGCGGTTTCCCGACCGCAGGCAAAAACGTGGTTGTGGTCAAAAAATGTGGCAAGACAAAATAATAGGTCACACGCAGCATACACACAGTGACAGATAAAACAAATGATTAAATGTTAGAATTTTGTGTTTTCTTTGTTCTTTGAGTAGAACACAATGGCTAGTCATCAGAAATTTACAGACAGTAGTTGATACATAGTGACAAAACTGAATCCAATAAATTTACTTTAAATACATTTCTTAGAGGCATTATCCATGTTATACCATATTTTTCGCCAAATAAGATGCACTTTTTATACGGCTTATACGGCGAATACCTGCGGCCATCAATGGCCGGGACCCGCCGCTAATACAGGACATCACCGATCACAGTGATGCCCTGTATTAACCCTTCAGACACGGCGATCAAAGCTGACTGCCGAACAGCTTACAGGACACCGGGAGGGACCTTACCTGCCTCCTCGGTGTCTTCTCCGTGCCGGGATCCCCTGCGCTCTCCTTCGACGTCATCACGTCGTCTCGCGCACGCCGTCATCCAATAGGAGCGGCGTGCGTAGCGGCGTGATGACGGCGACGTGATGGCGGTGACGTGACGACGGAGAGCGTGGATCCTGGGGAAGAAGAAGTCCGGAGCGTAGGGGACACCATGGGGACGCGGCGACAGCGATGGAGCGACATCCAGGGCACCGGTGACACGTCCGGAGCGGCGGGGACACGTGATTACTACCTCCTATACCAGTGGTCTTCAACCTGCGGACCTCCAGATGTTGCAAAACTACAACTCCCAGCATGCCTGGACAGCCAACGGCTGTCCGGGCATACTGGGAGTTGTAGTTTTGCAACATCTGGAGGTCCGCAGGTTGAAGACCACTGTTGGGTTCAGAATCTTTATTTTTTTAGATTTTCCACCTATAAATCGGGTGCGTCTTATACGCCGGTGCGTCCTATAGGGCGAAGAATACGGTAAGTAAAATTGTAAATAGCCCCAAAACATAATAAAACAACAAACTAGCTACCTCCCAGATCCCGCACTGAGCCCCCATTCACCCTCCAGTCTTGCTTTAGGAGTAAAAGTCACATGACCACTGCAGCCAATCAGCAGTCTCTGCAGTCATGCTGGTGATGCCAGGAGTACAGACCATGATCGCAGAGGCTGATGATTGGCTGCAGTGGTCACGTGACCTCTGCTCCTTAACGGGAGTTAAGCACGGGATCCGAGAGGTTGTTTTCATATGTTTTGGGGCTATTTACAATTTTACTTAAAATATGGAAAACCTCTTTAACCCCTCTTAAGGACCACGCCAATTTTATTTTTGTGTTTTCGTTTTTTCCTCCTCGCCCTCTAAAATCCATAACTCCTTTATATTTCCATCTACAGACCCATATAAGGGCTTGTTTTTTGCGTGACCAATTGTACTTTGTATTGAAACCTCTCATTTTACCATAAAATGTACGGCGAATCCCAAAAAATAAAATTAAATAAAAACCACAATTTTGCACATTTTGGAGGGTTTCGTTTTCACAATGTACAATTTACTGTAAAAATGACATATCTGGCCTGTCTCCTGGTAATGCTCTGGACACTATTCTAAAAGACACAGCAAACCTTCTTGCCACGGCTCACATTGATGTGCCATCCTGGATGAGCTGCACTAACTGAGCCACTTGTGTGGGTTGTAGACTCTGTCTCATGCTACCACTAGAGTGAAAGCACCGCCAGCATTCCAAAGTGACCAAAACAGCCAGGAAGCATAGGAACTGAGAAGTGGTCTGTGGTCACCACCTGCAGAATCACTTTTTTATTGGGGGGTGTCTTGCTAATTGCCTATAATTTCCACCTGTTTTCTGTCCATTTTAACAACAGCATGTGAAATTGAATGTCAATCAGTGTTGCTTCCTGAGTGGACAGTGGGATTTCACTGAAGTGTGATTGACTCTGAGTTACATTGTGTTGTTCAAGTGTTGCCTTTATTTTTTTGAGCAGTGTACGATGTTTATGAACCCGCAGGAGGAACAGCATAAACGTAAAAAAATACTGATTAATTGTTACATCTCAGAAAGAAATTAATAAAAAGTGATCAAAAAGGTTCATCTAAACAAAACTGGTACGGATAAAAACTACAGATCATGGCACAAAAATGAGTCCCCATATACAGAAAACTAAAAAGTTAAATGTGTAAATGAGTAAAATGCACAGCGTAAAAGAAAAAAATAACATTCCCAACAACAAAATTGCGCCTGTAAATTTTTTGGGCTGCACTGTACATTTTATGGTACAGTAAAAGGTGCCATTACAAAGTAATCTGGGTCTGTAGATGGAAAAATAAAAAAAGAGTTATGGCTCTTAGAGGGCAAGGAGAAAAAAAAATACAGAAACACAAACAATTTAAATGGTCTGTGTCCTCAATGCAAAAATGGTCTGTGTCCTTGGGGTTTAAAGGATCACTAAACATAGCATCCAAACAGAGAAAGACAAACAAAACGTCACAGGAAGTTGAGTTCATACTCGAGTTTGAGGCTCCATCTGGTTCCTTTGTTGCAGGTTCTGCAACAAAAAGGTACACCATGCAGGAAACCAGACTGACCCCATTAAAGTTAAAATGAGGCGGCCGGGTGTTGTTGGTGTCCAGCATGCAATGGATCCACTGGTGAATTTTTGTTGCTGCTCTACTCCAATGATGGAGCAGAACAATGGAATACACAGGATTTTATTATTTCAAAAAGGAGCAGAGTTTTCTTCCTCTCTAAAACAGTGTTTGTGGCTATTTTGTTGGAAGGAGTTACTCAAATTTCTAACAATACACAATGCATGCAGCAACAATACCAAGCTTAAAGGGGTACTCCACCAGATATGTTATCCCCTATCCAAAAGGATAGGGGATAACGTGTCTGATCACGGTGGTCCTGCTGCTGGGGACCCCCGCAATCTCCACTGCAGCACCCCAGTCATCCAGTGCATGGAGCGAACTCCGCTCTGTGCCGGATGACTGGCGATCACAGCCGCCACGCCTCCTCCTAGCCATCATGCCCCCTCCCATAGACATAAATGGAGGGGGCGTGACATGACGTCAGGATCACGGAAGCCCCAGGCTTCCGTAAAGCCGCAGCGCCTCTCCAAGGGATAGAGGATAACATGCCTGATCGTGGGGGGCCTGGCTGCTGGAACTCCCCGCAATCAGACATGTTATCCCCTATCCTTTGAATAGGGGATAACATGTCTAAGGGCAGAGTACCCCTTTAATACACACATTGGCCCAAGGCAGCTGTACCTTACTTTGGCTAACATTGCGATTGCAATGTACATGGGCTATATGTGCCATAAATGCTCCAGAAGCATATTGCAAACACATGCATGGGCCTCCATTCACCAAATAAAATCCTTAACTTGCATACTATAGAATAAGTAAGCCGATTTGTTATCCATGAACCTAATAAAGCTGGTTAAGACTCCCTGTAAAGCCATAAAGCCAGTCTCCAAAAGGCGGCAGAAATAGCTTGGAAAGGACTCCCTCTGTGTCTGCAGGTTTAGCAAAGCTGCTAGTTTCTGAAGCTTGCTGAAAGTTTTGCCGAGAACATTCCTAAATGAGTATTTAGTTATTTTCAATGTTTTTGAGATGTAGTAATAAATATTTATGAACATCTTACCTGCATGGATTTTAAAATTCTCCACTGGTACAGAGCTGGCTATGTTTCCAATATGGGAAATCATATCTTCAGCAATCCCTGTGGGGGGACATGTCATGCTTTTAGGTTCTCCCTCTAAGGTAAAGAAACCTATAAGGAAAACAACAAACCTGTGGTTATCTTCATTATCATGTACGTTAATGTTAAGACTATAGTATTCTTCTTACCAGGCCAAGGAGAGTCCAACCAATGTTTTATGTTTAGTATTTTCTTGTCTTTGGACTGTGTATAAGACTCTTCACAGATCTTGTCATACTTGGCAATCTCTTCCTTAAATATAAACATGTTTTAATAAATAATAAAGAACAATGCCAACAGATGACAAACCACCACAAAGGAATTTCCAGCATTTACACCTTTCCCGACTAGTTAAGGTCAAAGGAAAAAAATCTGACAGACACTAAAATGACAGACCCTGTGTAAATAGGAGTAACCTGTAAATTTGTTTACTTAGTCCAGTGTTTCCCAAGCAGAGTTCCATTGAGCACAGAGAGACAATAGTTGACAGTTTTAGGCTATGTTCACACTACGGAATGTCCACATGAAGAATCTCCGCAAACTGTAGGCACCGGCATAAACATGCAGGCGCTAGGATCGCACAGGAATCAAAGATGGCAGTGCATTCCGTGCAGAGTCCGCAAAAAGAATGAATGTGTTCCTTTTTTTCTGCAGACACTGAAAATGAACTTTTCATGCTGGAAACATCTGGCATGGAAATGCCACCATGTACACAGTGCAGCAGAATCCTTCTGAATTCTACTGAATTCTACTGTGCTGCAGTGGAATCTGGCACGGAAATTCTGACGTATGAACATGACCTTACTGTAAATGTAAAGAAAATCAGTCAAAACCTCCATAGAACATAAAAATGGTCAAAAATTTGAGAAGGATTTTCCACCTAGACATTCTGCTTGCCAGAGATAACAGTAAGAATCCACCATTGCAAAGTTTTTTTTTTTTTAAAGGGTTCCCCCTAAAGGAGATTGGCAATGATGCTCACCAAATTGACTTCCATACATAATAATAAGGTAAGCACCTCCCTCCTGTAGACAATTTACCTATCGTTCTTCTGCATGCTGGTCAAAGAGGAAAAGACCTCCAGTCTGGAAGGAGTGGGTGTTTTTTGAGTGGTGCACGCGGACAAATAAGACAGCAAAATAAATCCCAGCACTCACTACATGTCATTTATTGTGAGCTGTGTACATATGTGTCAATAAACACTAACCGGATTGCAGAAGAAAAGTATAGTGAGTGCCAGGATTTATTTAATTCATTTTGATGTTTATTCTACAACTGGCGACTGCATTAAGAAAAAAAATAGACAGCAGTACTAATTAAGGAAAGTATGTACAGTACTAGCACAGAAAAGATGGTATATGATATTACAATCACAGGTACCCCTTACACCAATACTTCACTACGGCCTCTGGGGAAAAAAACTATTTTAAACAAACCATGTATGATATCACCGGACTGAGTACCTTTGAAACCTCATAATGGTTGATTACGGTTTTAAAGTACCATAAATAAAGGCCACATTCACAAGATTTATAGAGAAGCACATTCATGTGCCTTCTCCCTATGACTTCACTGCCAGATGACATAGCTGCAAATATTACCCTCAACCATTACTCACAACATCTTGTCTGACAAAGAAATCTTTATAGTAATAAGTAGCATGAATATGAATGTTAAATGATTTATTTATCATTTGTCTTTTTCCAAAAATTTTTATTAATTAATTTCCAAAATAAAAATAAAACAAGGCATGGATTTGCTTTATTCATTGTTTTTAAAGAGACATCACAGATAGAACTATCTAACGTAATAATGTTTAATAGCCTGGCTAGTAAAACCAATCAGAGATTTAACTAATAAATGATTACGGTATATCACTTTGTGTTTTATAAAAGAACTTTGATACATTTGCATGGCAGAACCTTAAATAAGAACTTACGGATGTGATATATAAAAAGCTATTTAGTAAACATGCAAAAATGTAAATAGCTTTTAAAATAGTAAGAGAAGAATCTATGGTTTAGGGTGATTTTAGTGCTCTCATTGCTTTTATGGAGTCCCTTTCTTGGTTCACAGCTTTCTCATGTTCTTCATTTCAGGGGATGGGACCATGGTTGGGCTGTTAGCAAGCAGTACTCATACTTGAACTTCCTTTCCCTTACTTCTCTGCCCAAAGACAGAAGAGCACCTACTCACAATCCCTAGTCCTATCTCTTATGATTGTATGGCTTAGACAGAGACATAAAAAGGTACACCCATAGTGCTGGAGAACAAACTGTTTAGACTCAACATGCTGCCAGTGTGCTGAGGAATGATTTATAGTACAGTACTACAGATTACACGTGTGTGGAGAAGGGAGTTATCTATGTACTGGGTTTGTAAGATGCTAAGTGATGTGAGTTACATGACATAAGCAGCCCTGGTCTAAGCAGTAATCTGCTGATAATAATGATTATGACAGCAACAAGCTACCAGACTAAAGGGAGAGGGATGAGTGAAATTCAATTCAGGAGGCAGCATTTTATGATTTGTAGGAACATGAGTATTTACTCAAGGCACAGTTGCCCAGAGATAAGAATGAAGCCTTATTGAATTTTTTGGTACAGAGCGGAGGAGACAGACAGGTTCAAGATGCATGCACATAGTTCCAGCTTTTTCACCACTGCATATCACTATCTAGGCAACTCTCCCACTTCCAATATTCTGTCTTAAGATGGGCATACACCTCCTATTCTTCCCATACACAAACATTCAGCACGGCAAACATTCATGTGTTTTTATAAGGAGGGGGGGGGGTAAGCCACAACCAGATTATCCCACCCTAAAAAAAAGGGCCAGGAGGCAAAAAAATCCATCACGCCTGACATCATCTGTCAGCAAAGAGTTGGGAGGCAGCTCCCTTTATATCAGATGGAATTCCCCTAAAAGGCAGTGGACAGCAGTTTGCAGGGAATTGAGACACCTAACGTCCAAGATTTTAGGGCTGTTTTTCGGGGTAAGGAGTTCTATTTCACAAATAAGTGATTTACAAAAGGGTTACAGATCATATGAGCTATCAAATTGGAAGGTATTTGAAATTACAGTGGTATTTCAGTTTTTTGTATTGCCTCCTTTTTTCTCGCTTTTGATTTTAACTTCCCGACTGCACACTTTCCTTGCAGAGCCAGGAAGCAGCCCTGCTGCAAGTAGCAGCAAGTACTCAGTGTGGCATACTTAGGGGAGTGGGGGGGCAATCTGCCCCAAGTGTCTCAGACCTGGGGGATACCAATGCCCAGACCAGCGTAGCAGTGTTTACAACTATGCATGTCTCTTTTAGACCCCTGGAGAGTAGTACCAGGAGCTGCAGGGGTACAACAGAGAGGTGATATACAGTGATCCCTCAAAATATGATGGTAATTCATAGAAGCCATCTGAGAGGCCATCGTATGCTGAAATGATCGTTTTTCGCCATCGTAAGTCGGGGGTCACTATATTATTATTATTATATATATATATATTTTTTTTTTATATAGGGTCTACAATATGGGGGAAGTGTGATGGGGCCTACAGCATGGGGGCAGTGTGATGGGGGCTACAGCATGGGGGCAGTGTGATGGGGCCTACAGCATGGGGGCAGTGTGATGGGGCCTACAGCATGGGGGCAGTGTGATGAGGCCTACAGCACGGGGGCAGTGTAATGGGGCCATTGTGATGGGGCCTTCAGCATGGGGGCATTGTGATGGGGCCTACAGCATGGGGGAATAATATATATACACATATATATATATATATATATATATATATATATATATATAAACTCAATGTGTGTGTATGTTCCAGCATTACTTCCAAATGGCTAAAGATATTAACATGAAACTTGGTACACATTAGTTATATGTCCACTAAAAATATAGGATAATAAATTTAACCCTAACCTACCCTCATTTGCGAGGGTCTAGGTTTTTGTTTAAAGTCCAATGCAAATCTATGGGAAATGTATGTTCCAGCATAACTACAGGATTTAAGAACAGGATATGAGGACAAAAGCTTCCTCCTTTGTTGCTTTTCCTCCCCCACAAGGATATGGTGGGAAAAAACGGGCAGCGCCGGGTACTCAGCTAGCTATTTATACGCACACAGATTCCGCAGCGATGTACACTCAAATTGGTCCAGTGTGATGGGGCCTACAGTATGGCAGAAGTGTGACAATGCGTACAGTATTGGGGGAAATGTGACAAGGCCTACAGTTTGGGGGCATTGTTATGGGGCATAAAGTATGGGAGCAATATAATGAGGTCTACAGTATGGGGGCACTGTGATATATGGTTTAAGTGTGTGTGTAGGGAGGTCTTCTTTAAATAGGGCATAGAGGGGGCCTTATATGATAAGGAGGAGTGTTTAGAGGTGTGGTAGAGGGAGTGGGCAGGGGCACTGGGAGGTAAGCATAACTGCAAGTGTATACAAAGGTGACATAAGTATACTGGAGGTCCAAAAACTTAATAAACAGGTTGTCTATTCATGAACTTGTGGGGCTACTTGCTAAGATATGACATCCAATTGATGGGGATCCAATCACTGTGATCTTGCCCTTTGCTAGAGAAAAGTGATACAGGCTACTGTTAGCTCCCATTAAATCTTTCTGGGTGGGTTGGTGACATGGGGATTGTTTACAGCATTCCGATATATACTTTTTAGCAGCTAAATAGACCAGAGGAACCTGTGAACAAGAGGCATTTCCTGACTTCTACAGGAGTTTTGTACTAGCTCTAGGCATGCTCTAGGAACTGTGCAGAGAACACTGTACAGGGATGGGAGCTATGCTATTCACCCACTGTTTGATAATAGATGTGCTACCAAAACTTACTCTAAGCCTGTCAGTGAAGGTAATGAGATGACTGCTGAATGCAGATCTCTACCGAATAGGAGGTGTCTGTCTTATACAAGGCTCATTGGGCTAGGTAAAAATTGCAAGATTTCATTATTATTTACAAAGAGATGGAAAACTAAAATAATAGGTCATTTTTAAAGTTGGGCACTTGCTGTAAACAAGACTAATGTGCTTCACCTCAAACTCCTGAAGAGACACAATTCCCTCAGAAATCAACTTGTCAGCGTATTTCTTCAAAACTGGAACTTGCTTGTGGATCTGTTTGTACATCAGTGGTTGTGTGAACATGGGCTCATCCATTTCATTGTGTCCACTACGACGGTAGCAAACCTTAAAACACACAACAGATAAAAGATCAGCATGTAATGTTAATAAGCCAAGACAATGGCACATGAACTGTAAACTGGGTGTAGGGAGCAAACTATTTGAACTCCTAGGAAATAAAGGCCAGAAATAAAGGACAGTTCCTGAAACAGACAGACGTGTCAGCAGAGAGCACTGTGGACAAGACAAAAAAAAATTCAAAAAGAAAAGAATTTCCTCTGTAGTGTAAAGCTGCTTAAAAAAATAATAAATAAAAAAAATAAAAAAAGTTTTCAACCAGAGTACCCCTTTAAGGAAAAAGCTATTTGTAACTGGGACAATTCTGCAAGAATACTTACTAAATCCACCACAACATCTTTATTATATGTGTTCCTCCACTCTGCTGCTACACTGCACACATACATTACAGCTTCAGGATCATCTGCATTCACATGGAATATGGGTGCATTAACAACACGAGCCACATCAGTGGGGTATGGAGAAGAACGAGCCATGCGAGGGTCTGTGGTAAACCCAATCTATACAAAGATATTATAACATCCATTATGTCACATAGATAATACTTAAATGGGACATTTTCTATAGATTTAAAATCAAAATGTTAATATTCAAAAATGTCTAAGTTACCTGGTTATTCACAACAATGTGAATGGTCCCGTTGGTGGTATAAGAGGGAAGATCACTGAGATGGAAGGTCTCATACACAACACCCTGTCCTGCAAACGCTGCATCCCCATGGACTAATATGGACATAACCTACAGAAAAAGAAAAAAACTGTCAGAAAAAAGACCATATAGGGATACATTTTATTTCTATACCTAACAACTCACCTTTTTTCCTTCACTGTCACCTCTATAGAACTGTTCTGCCTTTGTCTTTCCCTGCACAACAGGATCCGCTGCCTCAAGATGAGATGGATTTGCAACCAAAGATAGAGTGATCTTCTTGTTCGTGGCACGGTTAATGCGCTCGTGGTACATTCCCAAATGATACTTCACATCCCCAGATCCCTGGAAAAAAGTAGAAGTTTTTCTTTTTCCATTCTTAAAGGAAAACACTTTTCATGTCCCCTGTGCCCGGGCTGTGAAAACTATAAAAACAAACTAACTCACCTTCCTACGTTCCCCCGTTGCGCTGATATCAGGGTCTCGGACCTCTGGTGCTGGTCTGCTTCTTGGGCTCGGTGACTCATACTGCGCTCAGTGTATCGCCGGCCGCAGCGGCGGTACGCGGCGATGCCATGTAAGGAACCTGGGCCCTGCCTTCCTCCTGCTGCCTGGGCTCCTTACATGACAATGTGCTCAGCCTATCACCAGCCGAGGCGGAACATCACCCGGCGATACGCTGAGTGCAGTTTGAGTTACCGAGCCCAAGAAGCAGACCAGCACTAGAGGTCCGGGATGCCGCAATGGCGCAACGGGGGAACATAGGAATGGGAGTTAAAGTTTGTTTTCTAGTTTTTGCAGCCTGGTCACAGAGGACATGAAAAGTGTTGTGCCACAGTTCTCTTTAAAATTCTATTCAGTAAATGTACAACATATTACTACAGTTACATTACATTACAGTTACAATATGCATGTTATATATATATATATATATATATATATATATATATATATATATATATAAAACGACAATCATTACCTCATCTGAAGCTTCCAGTTTAGAGTCAAACTGGCAAAAAATCTGTTCTAGATCCTTACGGATTACGTTTGCCAAGACATTTAGTCTGCCTCTGAGAAAAGAAACAGGACATTCACAGAATCCTTAAAATCGCACAAAAAAAGGAACACATTACCTGTTACAAGGAATTAACACTTCAAATGGTCATTTTAAACATTAGTAACTAAAAGGGGTTGTCCCACAAAGTACATTTACCATCTATCCACTGGACAGGTATTAAATGTAGGATCACTAGAACTCCCACTAATCACTATGAATATTTATTCACTCTCCCGTCCTAGTGATGTAAGAATCTGTGGTCATGTGAGTACAGGCGCCGTTCTTCCAGGTGTGGCAAGGGAGCGGCCCCTGCTCCATCGCTACCATAGCTCACATGACCGCAGGCTTTCACGTCAATAAGAGAAGATATTCCAGAATAGTTATTTCATGGGAAATGCATGTAAAAACAGAAATGTCAGGAGAATGCACAGGCCATAGCAAAACTAGGATTATAATCTAAGAAATACCCTCTAGCTTCAGTAAATTTCAATCCTGTAAAACTAACAAAGTGGAGAGTGTTTCATGTGCAGAAAGACATTGTGGGTATGTACAACATCAAGGAGCAGTTAAACTCCCCATATTGTGTCGTGCTCAGGGCCAAACATTAGATGGAAAACATTAATCTGAGAATGCACTGGCGCTGCAGTCTATGATCTTGCGCTGCCAGGAAACTTGTCCGTTTAAAATACACTCAATATAGCAGAACTGCACAAGCCCCAAAATGGAGCTGCCCAGACAATAAATCTGGACTTCTATGGTAGTAATTTACATACCTATGAGGCATTCCCAAGATTACATACTCTAATCCCATCTCACTGGATTTATCAATGATGGCTTTCAATGCTGGGATCATCACTTCACAGCCTTCCAAACCAAACCTTTTTTCTGATGACCACTTGCGAGCTAAGAAGTCTTCAAACCTGAAGAAATAGATTGAAATATTTCAAGTTGGTTAAACCTTGCAGCAGCAAAAAGGTTTGGGTCACAGTTAATATTTTTATTGCAAATTCTTGGAAATTCTCAGATCAAAGACAAAGATTACTGACAAGTCCTTGAAAACTAGTTGCTTTTTTTTTTTTTTTTTTTTTTTTTTTTTATTAAAACCCTAACACCTTGTGCTAATAAAACAAAACTGCAAGATATGGTTGACACGTGGATATAACTGGTTATACCAATGCAATAATAGATATATAGAGTAATGATAAAAGGGAACATGAAATGACCCTAGATAAATCTGGAAGAAAAGAGAAGTGGCTCCTGAACATTATTCATCCCAATGGGTTCAATATTTAGACATTACAATCTTTAGCTGCTCCACATTCCTCTTTTTATCTCAGTCAGTGTCTGATTTACATCTGTAGCTACAGACGGTCTGACGTCCCACTTACAGTATTTATCACTAATTCATAGGAAATATCATAAGTGTATGATCCCTAGGGATCTGACCATTGGAACCCCTACTGAACCAGAAAACAGCACTGCTGATAAATAAATGCTGGTAGTAGGTCAACTCTAAGTTGTTCTTAAATCATGCACATTGTCTACAAAATAAATCAGGACATGACAATGCTCTTCTAACCCCCTTCAAAGTCTTCTTTTTGCCCCTTCCATCAGGTCGACTACATATCAACAAACAATTCCATGTTTAAATGTTCCCTTAAGAAGTATAAAATAAAAAGATAAGCTACAAATAATATACAAATACCTTGTTGAACGCACTAATCTTGCCAAAAGCGTTCTTTTTTCCTCACTTGTAAATTTCATGATACCTGGGGTCTCAAACTTTTGTCTAATCCACTGACACTGTTCTACATCGTTGATGAACATAAACTCCAATCCAATGTGCTGGCAATAGGAATTCTAAAAGACAGACAAGGAATGGAAACCATAATGCTCATAAGAGGTTGACTAAAGCTATTCATGCAGCAATTGTTTACAAACATTTAGGGGGAGATTTATCAAAACCTGTCCAGAGGAAAAGTTGCTGAGTTGCCCATAGCAACCAATCAGATCGCTTCTTTCATTTTAACAAGGCCTCTGCAAAATGAAAGAAGTGATTTGACTGGTTGTTATGGACAACTTTTCCTCTGGACAGGTTTTGATAAATCTCTCCCATAGAGGTTGACCAAAAAGTAACATCTCTGAATCCAATTCATGTAATAGATTTAAAGGGAGTCTGTCAGCATTTTTTTTGCATAATTTCTCCCTAACTCCTCTAAGCTCTGTGGTAAAAGCAATGCCATCTGTCAGTCATCATGAAAGGAAAGAGGTTGGAAAGTGATGACACTAAAGAAGTGGTGGCACTTCAGTACCTGGGCCACACCTCCAGTAAACTTGTGTGGCCAATTTCAAGATCCCATTTGAAGCTACCCAATTCCTATTTAAGCCAGCTCTTTAGGTATGTTTTAACTATTTGTAGACCGATAACCAGCACATCCCTGTTGTAATAGTCAGAAATGTGCTGACAGACCCCCTCATCCATGCTAGGGCTGCACCCACAAAATAACATACCTCCAGTCTTCTAATGATTTCTCTCAATGACAGCGAGGTCTCATTACCTCCAATGTAAGTGGTGGTTGGTAGCCGGAAGACCTTATCTAGGTCACCCTCGTGCAATCCATAAAAGCCTAAGATATTTTATTTTTAGGAAAAAAAGTAAAATAGAGCGTAAAGATACAAAAGAAGAGAAAAATCACAATGTGAATAAAACATGGAAGAAGCTCTAGAGTAAGCCATGCTAATCTGATTCTAATGGAACAGGTAACATGCTTCTCAGACATGCTTGTTGTAAGTGGTTAACAGAAAAACTAAAAACTAAATATATAAACATGGAGTTGACAAGGGAGGAGAAATGCACAAGAACACATCACACAAGACTTCACAACAGAAGATTAATTTTGACAAAAATCTGTCACATGTTTAATATGAAGGTAACGTATAGAGGTACTAAATGTAGACGTACCAGTCTAGGGTAGAGAGAGAATATGTTCAGTTATTCACAGAAAAATCATGAAAAACATATCCATAAAGATATTTATTAATAAATCACATAGAGCAAATAGTAAACAATTCAAGACATTGGGTTAAGTACATAATACACAGGTACATTGAAGCAGCCCCATTAGGTAATGGGTGGATGGCAAGACCTGTTCTTGCCCTAGTCTGAATATCCTGCCTATGAATAGTACTTGCCCTGTCCTTGTGACCTAGGCCTACACCGGAACCTCCTTGTTGTCCTTAGGCTGGGTCAGGGATACAGAGAGTGGGGCTGGTGCGCAGGTACAGTGTAGCTGCATAGAGGGTATTCCCATATGATAACAGAATACATACAAACCGCAATGGGAGGTTATTAATCAACATGTGTCATTTGTAGCAGAAGACAGAATCCATGGGTGTGCCCCAGGGATAATATTCAGTATGTCTTCAATTGTTTACTATTCGCTCTATGTGATTTATTAATAAATATCTTTATGGATATGTTTTTTGTGATTTTTAATATGAAGGTAAATTTGATGAGGACTGTAAGGATACTGAAACATCTGTCTCCATACATGTTCTCCATTTGGCTGCACAGACATAGCACACTGATATGTTGGTGTAAAAGATGCAACAAAAAAAATTTAATAATAATCTCCTAACCCCGTAGAACTCATGTCTGGAATACTAATGTAACAGTGCTACAACAAGTATGAAGGGCAAGAAATTCTAAAAGTACAGACTAAGGTTTTCTAGATTTATAAATTAATGTCATGGATAAAAAAAAAATAGAGGCAGGAAAAGCATAAGGTCAATGCTTAATGGAAACTGACTGAATTTGACACTTTAAATACACTATGAATTACTGTCCTGTTAAAACCCGGCACAAGACGATCAATATTTGGACGACTTAGTGCACAGCTTCTGCATTTAAAATAAAGAAGATAATAAGCAAAGATGACACCGCACATATTCCACTTTACGTAAAATAAAGAAGAAAAAACAACCTTACAAACACTTAAAATCTAGAAGGTTCTAGGGACAAATAAATATAAAATTACATATAGGGGCCTTCAAGAAAAGTTTGGTTATTGTTAGCAGCTAGTCAAAAACTAAAGCAAAAAAAAAAAGTCTGTGTAACAAAGGACACGTAAAAGATAGAATTGACCTTTTTTGTGCAATTCAAATAGAGGAAAGTCATGTTAAACATCATGTTCAAGATCTGTACGACGACATAGCAATCTAAGAAAAAGGAGTAAAATCATAAATCAACTCCTTAAAGAAAAAGAAAAAAAAAGAATGGAGTGGGTAAAATGAAAAACAACAAAGCTTCTTAAAGCGTTGTAAGCAGCTGGAGTTCATTAATCCAGAGGTTTATTATGCACAATACCATTCAGCCGCTACAGATCATCCACTGCTTTATGACAGATGCAATACCTTACCCTCAAAAACACAGCCATCAATCACTCACACAGACATCTGAGAGCGAGACATTTCATAGCCCTGAGAAATAATACAAGGAAAGCAAAAGAAACACCAAAAGGTTTTGAGACATTCTGAAAAGCTGAGACTTCTTTAAACAGGCGCAACTGGAGTTTCTGCGTCTGCTTAAAGGGTAGCTCCCACCATCATGTTTAGTTTTTTTTCTGTCCCTGCCTATTGCCCTTCTATCCCTAACACCCTCCCTACCTTTATTTTTTTATTTTTACTATTTTAAAAATGGCATTTAGTCTGCCTGGTAGTGTGCTCACTACCAGGCAGACATCCCCAGCAGGCACCACGTCACTGATGTTCTCCTAACAGGGTGCCTCCAGCTGTTTCACCACTACAACTCCCAGCATGCCCTGACATCTATTGGCTGTCAGGGCATGCTGGGAGTTGTAGTGGTAAAACAACTGGAGGCACCCAGGACAGGAGCTTCATGGGGGAAGGAGTGAGCCGGGAGCCGATGCGGGAGTGACGGGTGGGGGGGGGGGGAGCCTCTTCCTGCCGCTCGGTGAGTACCACCCAACATTTTAGCCAAAAATCAATGGCCTTCATTGATCTGATGTTCCTAAAACTAGGCCATTAGTATTAGTGTTCCAGGAAAGCCCTTTAACCAATTATATTCATTGGTTCTTCACAGTAAGGCTATGTTCACACAACTGAATTTCTGCATGGAATTCTGCATGAAAATTCTGCATGAACTTATGGCCAATACACTTCAATGGGATTCCGCTGTCCCATTCATACAGCAGAATTTCTGCTGAAGAATTTCTGCTGCATGAATTCTATTGAAGTGAATGGGAAATTGATTTCTGCAGAATTTTCATGCAAAATTCCTTGCAGAAATTCGTCCGTGTAAACATAGCCTAAATGTAAAGTTATTTTGGCAGGCTAGTCAACTGTCTGCATGTTCACCAAGCTGCTGAACAAAATAACCCAAGAGAACAGAGTATGCAGGGAATCCATATTAAATATTCATGATGAAAAATAATGCAGAAGGGTATCAGACTGTACACAATGTAACTTCATTAACCCTTATATAGGCAAAAAAAGAAATCTGAGTAGCTCACCCACTCTTGATGTAAGATCCACAGTCCATAGAAGCACACACAGATGCTAAATGGGGTGTTGCTGCCGCAAGCAAGATAAATGTGCATGAACAAAGAACTCCCAGTCCCAGGAGCGCAAGTCTGTAGCACTCTGCACAAAACGTGTTTAAAAACATGAGACTTATCCGCTATCCATTTTAAAAACATTATGCAGAGGTACATTAAAAACATACCAACGTGTTTTGGCAAGAGGCCTTTCTCAAGGTCTAGTGAACCTATGAATACATAAGCCAAATAAATACAAAAAACATCATACCTCACCCCTCAATGTGCATCACTTCCTGAAAAACATTAACCCTTACTAGTGAGTAACACAAACAATGAGAAAAATGCTTATTCACAGATATAAGTAGAGTTCTGTATCAAAATGCATAAAGCACACAGAAAAGTTAGAAAAAAAACACCCAATTAATAAAATAGCATTAGATCCAATCGAAGATTCATACCTTCTGGTGATTGTGTTGCCAGTTTCATTATCCAAAAATTCCCTGGTGAGAAGCTTGCGGAGTCTGTCTCCCACCCCCCTGATTTTTCTAGGGCTGCACAATGTGGGGTAAACATGCGATTGCGATTATGGGCCTAAATATTGCGATTTCGATATGTGATGCGATTTAATAAATAAATGGTGAAATCCCACCATTTCATGTCCAATCTACTCCATCTTACAACTATCCACTCATGTTATGCCCACCGCCAATTTCACATCTCCGCATTTAATTTCTATCTCCTCTCCTGGTCACATCTTCTCCCATCACATTTTCCCCCTATGTCACATTCCCCCCTACCTCCCTGTCACATTCTCTCCCCATTTCACATCTCAACCCCCCCTCGTCACATTCCTCCCCTTGTCACGTTCCCCCCCCCTTGTCACATTCCCCCCCTCCCCCTGTCACATTCTCCCTCCATCACATTGCCCCCCCCCCACTTTCCCCCCTCCCCCATCAGACACATTATTCCGCCGTCACATTAACCGCCCTCCTGTCATATTCTCCCCCCTATCGGTAGCTTTTTGTACTGCAGCAATACACTGGGTTCCCCGGGCAGTTTTCAAATCTTCCACCTGATCCAGGAATCCCAGTGTGTTTGCAGACGAAAAAGACTTTCCCCATCAGCCAATCACTGGCTTGACACATGACTCAGCTGCGGACAGTGATTGGCTGAAAAGGGGAAAGGTCCTACTACTTGTATGGTAAAGAGGAGACACCGGACCGCACGGAGGGATAAGGCATCTGCAGGGACCTGGAGTAGAAGAGCAGAAGTTTTTTGTTTTTGTTTTATAAATTTTTCTCCCTTCGCCCTTTTACTTAGATGTTTTTTTTTTTTTTTTTTTACCAGGGTGCCTCCAGCTGTTGTGAAACTACTACTGCCAGCATGCCCAAAGGCTGTCCGGGCATGCTGGGAGTTATAGTTTTGCAACAACTGGAGGCACCCTGGTTGGGAAACACTGAATTTTAGTATTTCAATTTGCTTTTACCTGCTCTGGCCGGCCTTTGCCTGCTGCATCACATGGGAGCCGGCCCGAGCAGATAAAGTTTTCCCGGGGAGCCGTATTGCTATATCGCAAAAAGCTAAAAATCGCGATTCGATAGCTTTTGCGATATATCGTGCAGCCCTAGTTTTTTCACCTGCTCAATGGGAAGGGCCCGCATGTCTGAAACACTGCCACTATGTTTATCCTTAAAATGTCTGGACGCACTGGACAGGGTGTGTGTTAACAGCGTCCAAAGTCCGTGCTCCCACATCCTATGTTTTAATTTCCTAATAGTGGAACCTATATACCGTTGTTTACAGAATATACATGAAATACAGTAAATCACAAACATTTTATGGGAAAAGACTGATTATTAACAAACAATGTGATAATATTCTGTGTTTTCATTAAAAAATGGCATATGGAGCATCTAGGTCTCCTATACTGCAAACTGCCCATATACCTCAACCAACATACATCTTGTTTCAGTTTATTTCCAGTTCCCTCAGAGATGTTCTGTTCTAGACTTGGATCTCACCACATTCTAAGCTCTAGAAATAATACAATGATGGTAACCCTGATGTTTTAATCTCTCCATAATGGCTTTACATTCCTCATTAAAAAAATCCTCAGTCGAGCACACCCGTCTAGCTCTTATGAATCGCCTATCGGTAAGTTAGGTGTGAGACTCATGGCTACTGCTAGCACGAAGGAGAGTATTACCGGAGACAGCCTTTCTGTACAATTTGGAATCAAATTGTCCAGTAACATAAATCCGGTTACTGGACGATTGGATTCCAAATTGTACAGAAAGGCTGTCTCTGGAAATTCTCTCCTTCATGCCACCAGTAGCCATGAGTCTCACACCTAACTTACCGATAGGCGATTTTTTTTTTATGAGTTATGTAGTCATTAGGGAGACCTTAAAACATCAGGGTTACCATCATTGTATTATTTCTAGAGCTGAGAATGTGGTGAGATCCAAGTCTAGAACAGAATCTCTCTGAGGGAACAAAGAACTGTTTCAAAACCAATCCTATCAATATTGTGTGAACACTCCCGAAGTTTTCTCATCATTTTTTTCCAACCAGTTTGCATTCATAAAAAGTATTATTAAAAATAATTGATCAATCTTGAGACAAGATCCAATTCTAGAGAGTATACTTAATAAGGGTTGCAGATATGTGGCTAAACGGAATACCACAATAGGAAATAGAATATCTCAGAGTTTCTTTAATAGAAATGGAAATAAACTGAAACAAGATGTAGGTTGGTTGAGGTTTACGGACAGTGTGCAATGTAGGTGACCTAGATGCTCCATATGTAATTTTTTTTTAATGAAAACTCAGAATATTACATTGTTTGTTAATAATCAGTCTTTTCCCATAAAAACATATTTTGGGGATTTCATGTGTATCCTGTAAACAACAGTATATAGGTTCCACTATTAGGAAATTAAAACAAAGGATTTGGGAGAGCATGTAGCGGAAGCACTGACTTTGGACTCTGTTCACACACACGCTCTGTCCAGTGCCTCCAGACATTTTAAGGACAAACATAGTGGCAGTGTTTCAAACATGCGGGCCCGTCCCATTGAAGCAGGTGAAAAAAATAAACTATCAGGGGGGGGGGAGAGACCGCAAGCTTCTCACCAGGGAAGCTTCCTGGATAATGAAAATGGCAACACGATCACCAGAAGGTATGAATCTTAGAATGGATGTAATGCTCTTTTATTAACTGGGTAATTTTTCTCACTTTTCTGTGTACTTTATGGGTTTTGATATAGAACCCTACTTCGATCTGTGAATAAGCATATTTCTCATATTGCGTTTGCTACTTACTAGTAAGGGGTAAAGTTTTTTCAGGAAGTGATGCATATTGGGGGGTTGACCAATGATGATTTTTGTATTTATTCGGCTTATGTATTCATATGTTCATTAGACCTTAAGAAATGCCTTTTTTAAATGGATACCGAATAAAGGTCTCATTTTTTAAACAAGTTTTGTGCAGAGTGCTATGGACTGGTGCTCCTGGGACTGGGAGTTCTCCATGTTCATGCACAACGCTTATATAGTGACCTATAAAACTATCACTGCAGAACTCCACCAATCTGGGATTTATGGCAAAGTGGCCAGAAATAAACCTCTCCTCAGTAAAACACACATTACAGCCTGCCTGGAGTTTGCAAAAAAGCACCTAAAAGGAGACTCAGACTGTGATAAAGAAGATTATCTGGTATAATATAACCAAGATTAAAGTTACTAACTTCCACTCTAAGCGTCATGTTTGAAGGAAACAGTTTCACTTTCAAACAACACAATGACCCTAAGCACACTCTGTGAATATCTTTGAGTGGCCCAGCCAGAGCCATGACTTAAACCCAGATAAACATCTCTGGAGAGACCTGAAAATGGATGTCCAACGACGGTCCCCATCCAACCCGATGAAGCATGAAAGGATCTGCAGAGTATAATGCAGATCCAGGTGTGCACACCTTGTGGCATCATAGCAAACACAAATAGAAAGCTCAATGCTTCCCTAAAAAAGAAACAAAAAGTTGGGATAGGCATTTTTATCTTTGTGTGGAATTTGCCTTTTTTGGCCCCTTTGGCGTTTTTTTTTTTTGTTGGGTACAAACAAATTTGTTGGGTACAAAAAAAAAAAAAAAGAAAGAAAGGATGCAGTAGGGATGGAAAAAAATGTATTTAACAAAATTAAAATTTTTTATAAAGAAAGGTTAATACATTTTTAAGTGTGTGTGTGTGTTTCACTTTTTTTCTTTACTTAAATTTTTTAGGTAATACTAATACTCCCAGCATGGATAAGACTGTTCCATGATGGGAGTAGTAGTACCTGTACTAATATACATATCGCCCCGGGTGTCAGTCCTGACACCCGATGCGATCGTCCATAATATAGCAGAGATGCGGAGTGGCTCTATACAGCACTCACATCTCTGCTCTGTATTGCGGCCAGTGATGTGAATAGAACATCACTCATTCATATTTTCCGCCCAGAGTGGGGAGTGGCTGGATGGTGGCAGCCAATCACAGCTCTGAGGGAAATATAAATGAGTGATGTTCTATTAATATCACTGAGATTTATCCCCCAGCCCCTGCAGTCTATACATCCCCAGCCTGTGCACTTTGTCATCCTCCTGTTCCGTTCAATGAACACAGGCAGAGCAGGGGGATGGGAGATGAGGGGGGCATGTACCTCCTTTTTCCCCCTGCTCTGCCTACACTCTGCCCTCCCCCCAGCTCTAACTTCGGAGAGCTTAGGGGAGGAGTGGAGGCAAGTCTGCACGGGGCACAAATTTCCCTCTCACACTTACCAGAGTATAAAGCAGAAAAAGCCGCTCCACATCTCTGCAATAGAAAGGACGATCACAGCGGATGTCAGGAGTGATACCCACTGTGATCTGTCCTTTAACTGCAGGTACAACTACTCCCAACATGGAGCACACTCTGCTCCATGCTGGGAGGTGTAGTACCTGCATTAATAGACAGATCGCAGCGAGTGTCACGTCTGACACCCGCTCCGATCCTCCTGTATAATGTATAGATGCGGCTGGCCGCTCTTCTATGGTCCCCTGCACTGACGTATATATATATATATATATACACACATATTCCTACTTCCCACAGAGGGTTTTGATTGGCTAGAACCATCTGGCCAATCACAGCTCTCTGCAGGAAATATGAATAGGTGTATATATACGGCAGTGCAGGGGACCATAGAAGAGCGGCTGGCCGCATCTATAAATTATACAGAAGGATCGAAACGGGCGATCTGTCAGTTAGTACAGGTACTACTACTCCAATCATGGAACAGTGTGTTCCATGCTGGGAGTAGTAGTACTACCTAAAACATTTAAAAAATACAAATAAAAAAAGTCAAAAACACACACACACACACACACACACTACATTTTTATTATTGTTGGCTACATTTTTATTGCCCTGCCTGCCCACATAAATTGATCCCTGTTTAAAAAAAAACTTATAAAAATTTTGTTATAAAAAAGATACATTTCGTTAAATACTATTTTTTCCATCACTACTGTATCTTTTTTATTGTTATATCTTTTAATGGTACCCTACGACATTTTAATATAAAAAAGTTATCTCCATCACTTTTTTGGCCTCTGAGCCCAAAATTGCTGAAAAACGCCAAAAGGATAAAAAAAAACGCCAAACTGAAAAACGCCAAGTGGATCTGGCATTTTGCAGTTTACTACTGACTTGCGGGAAAATTGGCGTTTTTTACAGCGTTTTTGCAAAAAAAAATTCTCTGTGATATTCCAGCCTTACAATGCAGTTTTCCAAATTGTAAAATTCTGCTGTGGTCAGGAAGGCCTAAAATACCCCGTTCATGGAAGGGTTAATGAATTCCCACATGGACACATGGAAATGGTATCAATCAGCATCACAGTATGGAAATCTCTGCTCTTTCTATTCTTAGGAGTGCAGTGTACTGTGTCACTCAGTGATAGGACAACCCAATGGACAAAAAAAATAATAATTATATACACACACACACATATTATATATATATATATATATATATATATATATATATATATATATATATTGGGGGTCAGTACTTTCCTCGGGGAGAGGACACCTTTTCAGGTGTAACGGAGATTCAAGTTAGGCCATTTAGCAATCTGCGGGCTTCTGGGTAAAAAAATATTTAAATTAGCTCACCACACCACCTTCACAGGTAGTGTGTCCTGCAAAACAGCTCAGGCTCCATTAAAGAAGTCTCAGAACTGATTGGGATTTATGCCAAGCCAGAACTCTCTCCAGAAGGAAAGAGGACCCATCTGCAGACAGCTGTTTCGGGGTGTTTGCCCCTCGTCAGTACAGAGCAGGGTGATCTGGCTTAGCTGTGGTGAGATACACATACACATAATTATATATATATATATATATATATATATATAGTAAATTTGAGTAGCCGTATTAGTCCAGTGATGCAGATGCAAATCATAAAATGTTGCAGTATCTTGTAATACCTTTTCTATTGGACCAACAAAATCTCTACAAAATGCTGTTAGTCCAATAAAAAAGGTATTACAAGATACTGCAACATTTTATGATTTGCATCTATATATATGTATATACACACACACATATATATATATATATATATATATATATACAAACACACACATATATATATATATATATATATATATATATACTAGCTGAATACCCGGCGCTACCCCGTTTTTCCTTCTTAATCCTTGTTGGGGAGGAAAATAAACAAAGGAGGAAGCTTTTGACTTCATATACCGTCCTCATATATTGTTCTCATATCCCGACCTCCTATCCAGTCCACCTCCTATCCCCGACCCGTAATATATGTACCAGGTATTGAAATATCTCCAGCCATACGGAAGTTATGTGGGAACATACATAGTTAAGGGTTAAATTAACTATCCTATATTTTAAGTGGACATATAAGTAACATGTGACTAAGTAGTATTAAAATATCTCCAGCTGTTTGGAAGTTATGCAGTAAGATATATTTCCCGTTGACTTTTATGGGACTTTAAACATAAACCCCACCCCTGGCAAATGGGGGTGAGTAAGGGTTAAATCACCTATCCTATATTTGTTGTTGACATATAAGTAACATGTGTACCAAGTTTCATGTTAATATCTTTAGCCGTTTGGACGTGATGCTGAAACATACACACATAAACACATTGAGTTTTATACATATACTAGCTGAGTACCCGGCGTTGCCCGGTTTTTCCTTCCTAATCCTTGTTGGGGAGGAAAATCAACAAAGGAGGAAGCTTTTGACTTCACATCCCATCCCCATATATTGTTGTCATATCCCAACCCGATATCCCGTCCTCATACCACGACCTCGACCTCCTATCCCGTCCTCCTATCCCAACCTCCTATATCTCCAGCCATAAGGAAGTTATGTGGGAATATACATTTCCCATTGATTTGCATGGGACGTTAAACAAAAACCCCGAACCTGACAAATGGGGGTAGTTAAGGGATAATTTAACTATCCTATATTTTAAGTGGACATATAAGTAACATGTGACCAAGTATTATCGAAATATCTCCAGCCGTTTGGAAGTTATGCAGTAACATATATTTCTAATAGACTTGTATGGGACTTTAAACATAAACCCCGCCCCTGGCAAATGGGGGTGAGTAAGGGTTAAATCACCTATTCTATGTTTGTTGTTGACATATAAATAACATGTGTGCCAAGTTTCATGTTAATATCATTGAAATATCTCCAGCTGAACAGAAGTTATGTGGGAACATACATTTCTCATTGATTTGCATGGGACTTCCTTCCTAATCCTTGTTGGGGAGGAAAATAAACAAAGGAGGAAGCTTTTGACTTCATATCCCGTCCTCATATGCCGACTTTCTATCCCGACCTCCTATCCCATCCCGTCCTCCCATCCCGTCCTCCCATTCCGACCTCCTATACAGTCCTCCTATACCGTCCTCCTATCTTGACCTCCTATCCCATCCTCCTATCCCGACCTCCTATCCCGACCTCCTTTCTCTAGGATAAACGAGAAAAAGACACACGCGCCCCTAGTGCGGTACTTTAAAGAGTTTTTGGCAAAATGTAAAGATTTACACTTACCATATCGCATTTACACAACACCATATCGCATGTAGAAATTGATGATCTGTATGCAGCCTTGACCTTTAGAAGACATGCAAGGCTGTTGTATTTAAATCCCAGTTTTTGCCATTTTTTGTACATGCACATTGCCTGAGGAAGTGCCCTTTGCGGGCAAGAAATGCGTTGCTGTTGTGCCACTGAATAATCCTTATGAAGTAAACCTATGGATATCGTCATCTGTCTTCCACTGTAGCTGCACCTGACTAAGATTCACTTTTTTCCTGAAACAATTGCTTCCTTCTATCTCGACCTCCTATCCAGACCCGTAATATGTGTACCAGGTATTGAAATATCTCCAGCCGTACGGAAGTTATGTGGGAACATACATTTCCCATTGATTTGCATGGGACTTTAAACAAAACCCCCAACCCTCACAAATGGGGGTAGTTAAGGGTTACATTAATTATACTATATTTTAAGTGGACATATAAGTAACATGTGACCAAGTATTATCGAAATATCTCCAGCCGTTTGGAAGTTATGCTGTAACATTTATTTCCCATTGACTTGTATGGGACTTTAAACATAATCCCCGCCCCTGGCAAATGGGGCTGAGTAAGGGTTAAATCACCTATCCTATGTTTGTTGTAGACTTATAAGTAACATGTGTGCCAAGTTTCATGTTAATATCTTTAGCCGTTTGGACATGATGCTGGAACATACACACATACATTGAGTTATGTATATATATATATATATATATATATATATATATACACACAAACATATATATATATATATATATATATATATATATACATATACATACACACACACATATACACACACCCATTCAACTCCCATGCTTTGTAATATTATAGATTAGTTCAGTATTTTCTGCCTCCAGCTGTTGCAAAGGCCTTTGGCTGCCTTGGCATGTTAGGAGTTGTAGTTTTTCGACAGCTAGAGGAAAACTATGGTGGTCAGTCTGAACATTAGAGGTATATGCAAAGCACATTTAAAACTATTCCTCAGACATATGCTACTGTATATACATCAGCAATGTAAGAAATAAACATGCACGACATATGTTTTTATAATGTGGCCCTCTGTATAGAAAGGTGCCATATGTCTGTGCACACCACCCCAACAGTGGGCAAAAGGACACTCCTTTGGACTCTATTAGGGAACATATCTATATTAGGCACATGCGCCAAGAGATTGAGTATAGGTCAAACCTGAGCACAGTGTGCACAGCATTGTCAAATTACTCATTTAAACGGGTACTCCAGTGGAAAATATATATATATTTTTTTTTAATCAACTGGTGCCAGAAAGTTAAACAGATTTGTAAATGAAGCAAAGAAGTGATATTCGGCACTGCTATTGTAGGCTCTGACGGGCAGTCGTGTATGACGCTTATACGGAGAAGTATAAATAGAGATGTGGTGGTGCTCTGATACTTGACAAAAAGTTCATATCTTCAAAAGGCAGTGAAGGAATGGAATGAATCGGCAACTCACCAGTCTTCTCTTCTGAAAAAGTTCCTTTATTCAAGCATACTCACAGCATGAAATGCAAATAAGGAGAGGGATCGGTGCAGGGGGGGGTAAAATGTAGTAGGCTACTACATTTTACCCCCCCTGCACCGATCCCTCTCCCTATTTGAATTTCATGCTGTGAGTATGCTTGAATAAAGGAACTTTTTCAGAAGAGAAGACTGGTGAGTTGCCGATTCATTCCATTCCTTCACTGCCTTTTGAAGATTTGTAAATGACTTCTATCTAAAAATCTTAATCCTTCCAGTACTTATCATCTATGCTCCACAGGAAGTTCTTTTCTTTTTGTAGTTCTTTTCAGTCTGACCACAGTGCTCTCTGCTGACCCCTCTGTCCATGTCACGAACTGTCCAGAGCAGGAGCAAATCCCTATAGCAAATCTCTCCAGCTTTGGACAGTTCCTGATACGGATAAAGGTGTGAGCATTGTGGTAAGACTGAAAAGAACAACTCAACTTCCTCTGTATCATACAGCAACTGATAAATACTGAAAGGATGAAGATTTTTTTAATAGATGTAATTTACAAATCTGTTGATTTGGAAAAAAATATATATTTTCACCGGACTACCCCTTTAACACACACAAAAAAAAAAAAATGAATAACAGCACACTGGACTGTGAAAGGACATAAAGCGTGAGCTATATTACCTATAGATGTAGTTATTCATTTCAAATAAACAATCTTACATTTTTAATGTAGAAAAAAAATAGATATAAAATTTGGTAATATGTATCGAATACATAAAAATTTCAAACACTTATAGACGGCTACATCTATAGGTAATGAAAAAAACTGTGACAATCACTAGAAGCAAAATCATACATGTAAGGTAAGTGTGTAATCCATGCCATCATCTACATAACTATGCAGTCAAATGCACAAACAAATGCAAAATATAGCAAAATCAACGACCGAGCACTGACGTCACTACCTTCTAGGCAATTTACACTCTTCAATTCTCACCAAGCTTATCAAGTGTAGTGATAAGATCAGACGGAACAAAAGAATCCAAGTCAGCATCCAAAATTCCAAGAGGGTCCAGTTGAGACACATGATGTCCACGGATCTGTCCAATTTGTATAGGTAAGCCAAAGAAAACAAAAATCACAAGATAAGGTCATCATATGGCCAGGTAAGATGCTCACCAATGTCCGTGTGCCCCACTGTCTCTTCATTTATGGGATCACCAAAAAAGACTTGATTAATTCCCAATGGATCCAAACTTGCAGCATGGTGCCCTCTGATCTGCAAGTAAGGACAAGACTACTGGCTGAAACCATTGCTGTCTACTTAGCCAGAGTATCTATTACCAGACAATTAAGTGTACATACATACATATATATATATATATATATAGTGGGTTACATAAAGTTATGTATGACAAATTTCTTCCAGACAGTTAAATAATACTGACGCTTAAATGGGCACTGTCATTAAAACATTTTTGCTATTGCACTCCTTCTGGTAAATAAAAATTATATTCTAATGTACTTTGTTTAAAAAAAAAGTTTTCTATGTTTTATTTGTGTTTTAAAAAGCAGCCACTGGGTGTCTCCCTACTTGTCCCGAGCACATTTGCCCCAATCTCTTGCACAGTCTTTGGACTCCTGCTGGCCTTGCGAAGTCCAAAATCAGTAAATGCAGTCTGGAGTGCAGCCTTAGCCAATCATAGCTCATCTCACACTGAACTGCTCTGGGCTGTGTGTAGCAGAGTGAGGGAGGAAGATCTCCCCTGTATGGCTTCAGATGATGTCACGTCTTCTGGGTAACGCCCCTTTCCCAGTCTGTAATTCTGACTGAGACTGAGCAGAAAATACAGAGCAATATCAAGGTAAAAACTGGGAGGATTATAAAATTTAATAAGATCCTGAGAGGTACTCTTTAAAGGAGATATTGCGCTGAAAAACTTGCAGGAGATCAGGTGGAATCCCAGTGATTTAAAACTTATCCCCATCTCCATTTTTGTCAATATAGTTAAAATTTATGTTCTCTATGTTAAATTATATTCTAGTCACTGGGTACAAAGACCACAGCTGATGTGATGCCCTATAAAGTAATGGTTCAACATAGGAAGTTAATGCATTGAAATTTTGGAATAAATGGGAGCACTCAGAACCAGGCTTTGAATCTGACTAGGTTTAGTTGGATTTTCTCCTGATCAACATTACACCTATTCTTATGGCTCTACGTTAAAATGGCCAAGAAAAGGCCAATTTTGTAACAGTGGGGTTATGACTTCCAGCACCACACCTATCAGTTGCTTTAAGTCCGAGCTTCTCCTATGTGGTGTAAAGGAGATAGGACACGAGGTTCATGTCCTAAAATACGATTTATTGGCACTGCAGCAACGCGTTTCTGGTCCTGAACGGACCCTCCCTCAGGCAAGGTGCATACAAAAAGACAACAGGACTGACAAATATTCTCACAGTGTCCTTCACAGGTCACGTCAATTAGGGAATTCAAAAACCATGGTGAATGTGAAGCTGCATTTAAAAAAACAAACGATGTATGGAAATAACAGTAAGGACACTTATGTAATGGAAAAACTTTAATTATGCAGTGTTTTGTATTGTAGTGGAGATGCGGCTGGCTCGCGCAGTGTTTCTGCAAGGAGAGGCTGCACCTATGACGTAATAATAAGAAGCTCCGCAGATGTTTTTTTACGGGAGTAGTTCTACTGGTAATCAGAGTGATATCGGGCCGGCACGTGGTTGAAAGGGGGCGGGTCTCATATATCCACTTTCTTAAAGAATGTGGAGGTAAGGAACTTTTCCTGGTCATGGGTTAAGGAAAAGTTCAGGAAAAGTTCCTTACCTCCACATTCTTTAAGAAAGTGGATACAAACAGCTACATTGACTTTTCTAGTAGCCACTATAACAAGTGGCTAGAAAACAACATACCTTACTCACAATATAAAAGGGTTCGGAAGAATTGCACCAATGACAAAGACTTCTGGGAACAAGCGGGGATCCTAAAAAAAACGATTTTAGGTGAAAAAATATACTATTCAGTTACTCTAAAATGCATTTGAAAAAAACAAAGAGCTTAACCCAAGAGGAGTGCCTTAAACCTTGCACTGAAACAAAGCAAATGACCAAAAACTTTGAATAGAATTTCATTGCCACGTTTATTTAGTTCATCAGCTCAAGCAATCCGTAGGATACTAAAGAATAACTGGCACATCCTTGAAAGTGACAATTTTCTCAAAGGGATATTACCGAAAAATCCAGTAGTAACCTTCAGAAGAGCTCCATGTTTAAAGAACTTGCTTGCTCCAACTCAGTTCAAACAACAGCAATCGGAACAACATGAACACAAAAAAAACTGGGAGTTTTCGATGTGGGAAGAGCCGCTGCCTCTGTTGTAAAGAAATTACCCATGGTAAGGTATTTTCACTCAGAAGCAACAGATGAAGTTTTCGACATCAAATACCATCTGACATGCGAGTCTGGCTTTGTCATTTACTTAATACAATGCTGCTGCGGTCTTCAATATATAGGGAGAACCACCCAGAAGTTGAGAAGCCACATAAATAAACACTGTTTCAACATCAAAACAGTTTTTTTTTTATTCCACATAAATATATAAAAATTAAAACAACCATAAATTCTAAATTTTAATCACTGCATTCTTCAAGAGAATTGTGATCCATCCATTTTTATATTATCCAGTAAGGTTTTAATGACACCACATTACATGTTGAAATGTATGGGCACAGTATATCTATCTCTATGCCATACCATTTACTTTTTATGCTATATATGTTATGCAGTACTAAAAACTATCCTTATTATTTATATTATGTTATTATATTATTATATTATGCACTGTTCTATACATATATGTGTGGTTTGAATAACACTACAATATACACCTGCTCAAAAAAATTAAGGGTAAACCAAGATAACATATCCTACATCTGAATGAATGAACTAATCGTATCAAATACTTTCGTCTTTACACATAGTTGAATGTGCTGACAACAAAATTACACAAAAATTATCAATGGAAATCACACTCAAAATCAAAGTGGAAAAAAATCAAAGTGGAAAACCACACTACAGGCTGATCCAACTTTCATGTAATGTCCATAAAACAAGTCAAAATTAGGCTCAGTAGTGTGTGTAGCCTCCACATGCCCGTATGACCTCCCTACAATGCGGATGGTCTCCTGAGGGATGTCCTCCCAGACCTGGACTAAAGCATCTGCCAACTCCTGAACAGTCAGTGGTGCAACCTGGTGTTGGTGGATGGAGCAAGACAGGATGTCCCACATGTGAACGGGCGGGCCAGTCCATAGCATCATCAATGCCTTCCTCTTGCAGGAACTGATGACACACTCCAGGCACATGAGGTCTAGCATTGTCTTGCATTAGGAGGAATCCAGGGCCAACCACACCAGCCTATGGTCTCACAAGGGGTCTGAGAATCTCATCTCAGTACCTTATGGCAGTCAGGCTACCTCTGGCAAGCACATAGAGGGCTGTGCACCCCCCCCCCCCCCCCCCAAAAAAAAAATAAATGCCACCCCACACCATTACTGACCCACCGCTAAACCGGTCATGCTGGAGGATGTTGCAGGCAGCAGTACGTTCTCCACAGCGTCTCCAGACTCTGTTACATCTGTAACATGTGCTCAGTGTGAACCTGCTTTCATCTGTGAAAAGCACAGGGCACCAGTGGAGAATTTGCCAATCTTTGTGTTCTCTGGCAAATGCCAAACGTCTTGCACGGCATTGGGCTGTAAGCACAACCCCCACCTGGGGAAGCCAGGCCCTGATACCACCCTCATGGAGTCTGTTTCTGACCGTTTGAGTGGACACATGCACATTTTTGGCCTGCTGGAGGTCATTTTGCAGGGCTCTGGCAGTGCTCCTCATTGCACAAAGGCAGAGGTAGCGGTCCTGCTGCTGGGTCGTTGCCCTCCTACAGCCTCCTCCACATCTCCTGATGTACTGGCCTGTCTTCTGGTAGCGCGTCCATGCTCTGGACACTACGCTGACAGACACAGCAAACCTTCTTGCCACAGCTCGCATTGATGTGCCATCCTGGATGAGCTGCACTACCCGAGCCACTTGTGTGGGTTGTAGACTCCGTCTTATGCTATCACTAGAGTGAAAGCCCTGCCAGCATTCAAAAGTGACCAAAACATCAGCCAGGAAGCATAGGAACTGAGAAGTGGTCTGTGGTCACCACCTGCAGAACTCCTTTATTGGGAGTGTCTTGCTAATTGTCTATAATTTCCGCCTGTTGTCTTTTCCATTTGCACAACAGCATGTGAAATTGATTGTTAGTGTTTCTTCCTGAGTGGACAGTGTGATTTCACAGAAATGTGACTTACTTGGAGTTACATTGTGTTGTTTAAGTGACCCCTTTATTTTTTTGAGCAGTGAATATCTAAATGTAAGGGTATAATATTCCCATTCATATTGCACTTCCTCCCTTCTCCACTCCGCTCGATCCATCAGATCACCAGTATCTTTTCCTCTTATGAAAGGTTAATATGGGGTAAATACCATTATTATAGTATAAATACACATCCATGAGTCCTTAGCAGTAAGAAAATATCTCCCCTCTTTTAAAACGATGTCTTGTAAGTCCAGCATATAGCAGATAAATAGTAATGGACTTTCTTTCCCTTTCCGTTTTTATTTCCCCTTCTTTTCAATAGGTCATCCTTATTATTATTTATATATCCAACTAATCATGGTCAGGCACCAATTTATTCTATCCATCTCTCGCCTTAGTCTGTGACATATTGCTCTGCAACACTGGTCCAACTTCTTAATGGGAGTTAGGTCCACCCCTTTTGAGCAACGCCACTGCCTTGTATCGCTTAAACGCGCAGGCAGCTGGAAGCCAGCTACGGAGAGCCGAGGCTACCTCCTTATTTTCACTATTCCAGCAATCATCAGCAGTATTTCGAGGCTACATACCTCTACATATGAGACCCGCCCCCTTTCAACCACGCACCGGCTCGACATTGCTCTGATTATCAGTAGAACTACTCCCATAAAAACCAGCTGCAGAGGTTCTTCTTAATATACCATCAGTGCAGCCTCTCCTTGCAGATACACTGTGCGAGCCAGCCACATCTCTGCTACACTACAAAACACTGCATAATTAAAGTTTTTCCATTACACAAGAGTTTTCCCAACTCTAATCAATTTTATAATTTTATATATCGTTTGGTTTTTTAAATGCAGCTACACACGCACCATGAATTGTGAACCACCTTTACAGGACACTGTAAGGATATTTATTGTCAGTCCTGTTGTCTGTTTGGATTCACCTTGCCTGATGAAGGGTCCGTTCCGGACTAGACATGTGTTGCTGTAGTGCCAGTAAATCGTATTTTAGGACATGAACCTCATGTCCTAACTCCTTTACACTACATTGGAACAGTGCCTAAAATCTCAGATTTTTCCTGATTCCAACCAGTGTTCATTTCCAGACGAGCCACGGCTGCAGGTCCCAGGCTGCTATCACTAGATGTCATCTGAGATGTTGTGCTCTAAGCTCAATGCTACTTGGTAAGTCTACTTACCATATATATGTGAATTTTGACATACTTCACTTGGGGCGCTATCCCTTTTTCTATTTTTCTTGTACAGTTGTTTGAAGCGGCAGTGGCACTATCAGGGCTGTCAAGTGTTTGCAATTGCATATACCATATTATTTGTAGTAAAGCTGCAAGGTCAAATTCACCCACATTTTTGAAGCTTGGATGACCCCTTTAACTTAAAGGGGTTATCCACCATAAGGTGATTTTAGTACGTACCCGGCAGGTGTAATGGACATGTTTAGGAATGGTCTGCGCTTGTCTTGGGGCTAAATGGCTATGTCATGAGATTACCATGACACTGTGGCTAGCTTTTTGTGAACTTGTATTTCCTGTTTGACTTATGTTTTTTTGACTACAAATCCCAAAATGCCATTTTCCTCCCTCCCACACATCAGCCACCCCACCCATTGAAAAAAAGACCTGTGATTTTCAGTCAGGGTGCCTACAGCTGTTGCATTAGTTACAGATTGATCTCTCTCCCACCAAGCGATCGCTCCACCCATTGAAGCAAACAGGCTGCCTGTCATCAGCTGACTAGTGAGTCAGGTCTCGGCCGCATTGCAAGCTGGGAAATCCGAGACAACAGTCATTTTGTATGCTGGTAAAAATAAATAGTGGGGTGAAAATCACATAAGAATTGTGAGAAAACTGTCACACAGGTACAGACACTATATTATGAACTACATTAACTTTACAGCCCCTGTAGCATAGTCAAATAAAAAAAATCCTGGAATACCCCTTTAATATTAAAAGAAGCATGCCATAAGCCTGTAAGCTCCTTTTAGTGGCAGTCGCAGGCAGCCACATTTTTATCTATGTATATCTTGGAGATCTGGAACCCTGTTTACAAAACTTGAGGTCCTATGAGCAGAAACAGCAAAGTACATCAGCTGACAAGGTTAGACCCGAAAATGAATTGTGCACTTTAGGGTCTATTCCCATGGATAATATCCTGCGCATATTTGATGCGCAAGATTTAAAGCTGCAGTTCCAGTGGAGTACCCCTCTAAATAAATAAAAACTATAAAGAAATAAAAACACTGGGTTAAAGCTTTAACTCAACGATAGGAAAAAAAAAGATATTTCAGAGACTTCATTATGTAATGAGGAGCTTACCTGGTATGCTCGGATTAATGATTGTACAGCCAGATGGTCTTCCACCAGTTTCTCCGCTTTGGCCGGAGCCATAGCAAGACCTTGGCTGCGAATCAACAACACTTTATTTTGCATTTCAGCTGCATCTGATATCTGATGGGCTTCACCGGGCGAGACCCCAGCATCAGCATTGCGGAAAAAGGCATCCCAAGACTGTTAAAGAATAAAGCAAGACTAAAACGCAGCAGTAATTTATATGGACCTAATTAAGAAATTACAATTAGAAATATACTGAATGTGGATTAAAGAATATTTAACAGCACATACATTCACTTAAAAGCTTCCCAGTCTGTAGGTGTTTAATTATATTGGGTTATCAATGTAAAAGAGTAAGGCTAGGTTCAAATTATGGAATTCCTGACCAGAAAGCTGCACCCTAGAGGATATTTATCTTTGATATTTCTTTGTATGGTCTCCCGCTCATATAAACAATTCTATTAGTGCAGTAAAGGGGACCTTAAAACTTAATTTTTATTTAAGAGCCACAAAATAATAATAACTTATTGTTTATGATACCATAAATTACATACACTGCCGTCACCAGATTTTTTACTTGAGTCGCACCTTAGATAGATTCTTGATAATTGTTTCACTAGATTACCGTAATACTCGCCTGAACAGTAATAAATAATTTCCAGGCAGAGTCCGTTACAGATTATTTTTCCATCATACAGTATCCATGCATGTGCAACCAGCAAATCATTCAGTTAAAAACACCCCATTATAGTTTACGACAGCTGATTTTATTCAGACAATGTTTTTAATGTTGGTGTGGAGGTACATGTCCAGTGTTCCCTCAAGTTACAATATTAATTGGTTCCAGGACGACCATTGTATGTTGAAACCATTGTATGTTGAGACCAGAACTCTATGGAAACCTGGTAATTGGTTCTGAAGCCCCAAAATGTCATCCAAAAATAGGAAAAGGTGAGGATAAAATAAAATGTAGATACAGATAAAGCAAATCCTTACACATAAAAGTAAGAAAGATCTGCTGGGAGCTGTAAATCACTGTCTATGTCAGTGTTTTCCAGCCAGGGTGCCTCCAGCTGTTGCAAAACTACAACTCCCAGCATACCCGGACAGCCTTTGGCTGTCCGGGCATGCTGGGAGTTGTGGTTTTGCAATAGGTGGAGGCACCCTCTTTTGGAAACACTGGTCTATGTAGAGGACAGAAGTTGTACAGAACACGCAATGTCCTAAAAAAAAAAAAAAAATTAAAGGGGTACTACCGTGCTGACAACTTATCCCCTATCTAAAGGATAGGGGATAAGTTGCCTGATTGCGCGGGGTCCCGCCGCTGGGGATCCCCGCGATCTCGCACGCAGCACCCCGCTCTCATCAGGCCCCGGAGCAAACATCTGCTCCGGGTCTGGTGACGGGGCCGGTGATCATTACGTCACAGCTCCGCCCCCGTGTGACATCACGCTTCGCCCCTCAATGCAAGTCTATGGCAGGGGGCGAGACAGCTGTCTCGCCCCCTGCCATAGACTTACATTGAGGTGCGGAGTGTGACGTCACATGGGGGGCGGAGCCATGACATCACGATACTCCGGCCCAGTCATCAGACCCAGAGTGATGTTCGGCGGGACCCTGTGCGATCAGGCAACTTATCCCCTATCCTTTAGATAGGGGATAAGTTGTTAGCACAGTAGTACCCCTTTAAATGGAGCCGCCCTCACCTGGTGTCCAAAGGAGCAGCTAACCCTGGGACAGGTAAAGAGTACAGAACATGTAATACATCCCTGTACTGTAGGGAGGCGCTACCAGACACCAGTCAATGCATATACTTTAGGACTACAGGGGTTTTACCAGTGAATGCCCATTCTGATTGGTCGATTCTTCCAGCCATTGACACGTTTCGCAGATTCCATAGCATTGTATGTTGAGTCTGGTTTCAAGTTACAATGGTCCAGAAAAGACTATTGTATGTTGAAACTATTGTATGTTGAGGCCATTGTAAGTTGAGGGATCACTGCATATCACATACTCAATATTGAATATGTCGAGATGTTTTTTAAACTTTGTTTCAATGTTTCCCTCATTTGCATACCAATCCTGTAAACTACATAATTCCACTAGTATTCCTTGTTGGTTTTCCAATTGTAGTTTTAATACTGAGGAGTGTATATTTACTTTTTATATTTTATATTTAGACTGCCACACCCCCTCCCATAGACATAAATTGGGGGGTGCGGGCGTGACGTCACAACCCCCCCACACCCAGTGTTCTAAATGAACGCCGGATGCTGCACAGGGATCGCGGGGGTCCCAGCAGTGGGAACCCCGTGAACAGCCATCTTATCCCCTATCCTTTGGATAGGGGATAAGATGTCTAGGAGTGGAGTACCCCTTTAACGCTACCAGAATAGCCTTTTAAACAACTGAATATTAATTGCTAGCAATTCCAGTTGAGAATCCTTGAAAGGCCTTGATGGGAAAAGCAGATCAGAAAGACATTAACCCAAAAAAAGTCATAAAACCTCTTTACAATAAGTAAACCTAATTTTACGTTTGTTGCTGAATGTGGTACTGTGTCTGGGGACTCCCTGTCATGTATTGGTACAACATTTGAGATCATTTTATAGCAATGAATCCAGCATTTTATAGCAATGAATCCAGGGCCATGCTGCAAAATGCCAAAGAGTGAAAATCCAACATTTCATTGTGAAGAAAAAAGGGGATAACATTATCAATATGATCACCTCATGTACACTGCAGTGTCCCGTTTTCCCTATAGACAAAAGCGATTTGGCAAAGCATGTTCAGGCCCCTGTTTAACAGAGCTGTTTGACAATTATACAGGGTGGGCCATTTATATGGATACACCTTAATAAAATGGGAATAGTTGGTGATATTAACTTCCCGTTTGTGGCACATTAGTATATGTGAGGGGGGAAACTTTTCAAGATGGGTGGTGACCATGGTGGCCATTTTGAAGTCGGCCAATTTGAATCCAACTTTTGTTTTTTCAATAGGAAGAGGGTCATGTGACACATCAAACTTATTCGGAATTTCACAAGAAAAACAATGATGTGCTTGGTTTTAACGTAATTATTATTTATTCTTTCATGAGTTATTTACAAGTTTCTGACCACTTATAAAATGTGTTCAATGTGCTGCCCATTGTGTTGGATTGTCAATGCAACTCTCTTCTCCCACTCTTCACACACTGATAGCAACACCGCAGGAGAAATGCTAGCACCGGCTTCCAGTATCTGTAGTTTCAGGTGCTGCACATTTCGTATCTTCACAGCATAGACAACTGACACCCATAATGTGGTGGTGCACCATCTTGCTGGAAAAACTCAGGGAACGTGCCAGCTTCAGTGCATAAAGAGGGAAACACATCATCATGTAGCAATTTCACATATCCAGTGGCCTTGAGGTTTCCATTGATGAAGAATGGCCCCACTATCTTTGTACCCCATATACCACACCATGCCATAAATTTTTGTGTTCCAACAGTCTTGGAGGGATCTATCCAATGTGGGTTGGTGTCAGACCAATAGTGGTGGTTTTGTTTGTTAACTTCACCATTCACAGAAAAGTTTGCCTCATCACTGAACAAAATCTTCTGCGTAAACTGAGGGTCCTGTCCCAATTTTTGTTTTGCCCATTCTGCAGCACCTGAAACTACGGATACTGGAAGTCTGTGCTAGCATTTCTCCTGCGGTGTTGCTATCAGTGTGTGAAGAGTGGGAGAAGAGGTTTGCATTGACAATTCAACACAATGGGCAGCACATTGAACACATTTTATAAGTGGTCAGAAACTTGTAAATAACTCATGAAAGAATACATTTATGTTAAAACCAAGGACATCGTTGTTTTTCTTGTGAAATTCCCAATAAGTTTGATGTGTCACATGACCCTCTTCCTATTGAAAAAACAAAAGTTGGATTCAAAATGGTCGACTTCAAAATGGCCGCCATGGTCACCACCCGTCTTGAAAAGTTTCCCCCCTCACATATACTAATGTGCCACAGACAGGAAGTTAATACCACCAACCATTCCCATTTTATTAAGGTGATTCCATATAAATGGCTTACCATGTACTTTGTTGGACTGTGCACTTATAGTAACCAACAACAGCCTATTATGGTCTGAGTAATAGGTCTACAATAAACACTAATACATATTCTATTTTGGACTTTTGAATTTTTTTGCACGTACACCATTAACCGTGCAGTTTAATTAATATATTTTTATAATTCCGACATTTCCGCACGTGGCGATACCACATGTTTATTTTTGTTGTTATTTACACAGTTTTTTTTGCTTTTTTTAAAAATCAGAAATGGGGAGTAATTCAAACTTTTATTAGGGAAGGGGTTAAATGATCTTTATTCACTTTTTTTTTTTGCAATGTTATAGCTCCCATAGGGGGCTACAACACTGCACACACTGATCTTTTACAACGATCAATTGTTTCTCATAGGAAACCATTGATCAATGATTCTGCCGCTTGACTGCTCATGCCTGGATCTCAGGCACTGAGTAGAAATTTGGCGATTGGACACCAGGAGGCAGGTAAGGGGACCCTCCTGTTGTCCTACAGCTGTTCGGGACGACGCGATTTCCGTGGCGGTCCCGAACAGCCCACTGAGCTTGCCGGGGGTAGATTAGTTTCACTTTTGATGCGGCGATCAACTGTGAACGCCACGCCTAAAGGGCTAATAGCGCGTGGCACCGCGATCTGTGCACGCGCTATTAGCCACGGGTCCCAGCCGATGTTAAAGGTGGCCTAGCGTTATAGAAAGGGAGCGGACTCAGGGCGTACAGGTACGCCCTGTGTCCTTAAGGACCAGGTCAATTTTATTTTTGAATTTTAATTTTTTCCTCCTCGCCTTCTAAAATCCATAACTTTTTTTTATATTTTCATCTACAGACCCACATCAGGGCTTATTTTTTTGTGTGACCAATTGTACTTTGTAATGACACTTCATTTTTCCATAAAATGTACGGCGAACCCAAAAACTAATTTTTTTAGGGAGGAAATTTAACCCCTAATTAAGCATGTACGCACCTCAAAGTCCAGGCCTGTTTTTTCAAATCTGGGATTTATGTCTTTTAGAGTATAACTCTGGTAATGTAATGTAATTTTGCTTATGAAAACAATTCTAACATTGTTACTAAATTTTTTTGTCACAAGTTGTACTACATGTAAATAGTAAAAGTGAATCGACATCATTTGAATTTTTTTTTTTTACAATGCAAAAAAAAACATGACATTTTTGGAAAAAAAAGAGCATTTTTTGTTATTTTGACACTAAGGCTAGGTTCAGACTACGGAATTTCCGACAGAAATTCCGCTTACTATAATGCATAGTGTAGTGGATGGTTTTCCGTTCACAAATTCACACTTCGGAATTTGTGAAGCGGAAAATCCGGATGAAAAATCTGCTAGAAAATTTCCGCCTGAAGAAAGGGGTTGCTCTTTCTTCAGGCGGAAATCCTAGCAGAACACATAGCAGTCTATAGGAGACTGCAGTGTCCGCGCGGTCCTAGCGCCGACTAATTGAGTCGGCGCAGGCGGAACTCGGAATCTCCGGGCGGAAATTTTCTGCCCGGAGATTCCGTAGTCTGAACCTAGCCTAATAGGTTGCATATATTAATATATACTGTGCAAATTTTTTCATAAAAATTATAATTTCATATGTCTACTTTATTTTGTCAACTTTTAAAAAAATAATTTTTCACATTTTAGATGTATTAGAAGCCTAACAATTTCACTTGAGTTTTAGAAAATTTTGGAAATTTGAAAAGAACATCCTTATTGTATGTGCTAAGCGAGGTTTGCAGCATCTGAGAGGTGGTAGAACATAGGAAACTCCCTACCCCCCCGAATGGCCCCTTTTTAAAAACTAGACCCCATAAAGGTATTCACCAGGGGGTAGAGAGAGTATTTTAACGCCATATTTTTTTTGGCAGGGATTTTTATAAAGTCAGTTGAAAAAAAATAACATTTCCTTTTTTTTCACAAATGCATCATTTGTGGGACATATTTTTTTTATATATCCCTTTTGACATGGAGGAAATACACCCCATATGTTTTCCGCTTTTTGTCCCGTGTTTGGCAATAGCCCCGCTTAGGTTGCCCCTATATGGTTGTTTGGCCGCGTGGCGGGACCCAGAAGGAGAGGAGCGCCATTTGACTTTCAGGGCCTCACTTTAGGCCGAAAAAATTGTAGGGCGCACTCCACCCCTGCAATGGGTTTTAGGTGCCAGAACTATACTGTACCCACACAAGTCACCCCATTGTGGCTGGAATAGTTTTAAAATTAGTGGTAAAAAAATAAAATGTCCTTTTTTTTCCATAAATGCATCATTTGTGGGACATATTTTTTATACATCCCTTTTGAAATGGAGGAAATGCACCCCATATGTTATTCTGCTGTTCATCCTGTGTTTGGCAATACCCCAGCTTAGGCCCTATTTGGTTATTTGGCCGCGCGGTGGGACCCAGAAGGAGAGGAGCGCTATTTAGATTTCAGGACCTCATTATATGAATAATAGGCCACACTCCATGCCTGGAAAGGATTTTCGCTGTCAGTACCATACCGTACCCCCACAAGTCACCCCTTTTAAAAACATACTCCCTAAAATGTATTAATCTACAGGCTTATTGTGCATGTGGGTAACAAAGTTACTGTCAGAGAGAGATTTGAATGGTATTTTTCCACAAAATTTTGATTTTTCTTTTAGTAACAGGAAAAAATGACCTTGTCGGTGCTGTGTTAAAAAATATGTAGCATACTGGTAATAGCAGACTAAGGGTGCGTTCACACGGAGTAATTCATGAGGAATTTACTCGAGTAATTCCTCTTGAATTCTCGGCTCCAAATTAATGCACATCTCCTCTGCCCATTGACTTTAAATGTTATTTCTGCTGGCCTGTTCACACTGCGGAAATTCTGCTAGCAGAATTCCGACACTGAATTCCGTTCCGCTTGAAGAAAGAACATGTTCATTCTTCAAGCGGAATCCGCTAGCAGAAATCAATTGAAGTCAATGGTAAAAAAAAATTCCGCCCGACATCGGAATTTGCGTGGAAATGGCTGAAAAACCCTTCACTTCTTTCTCCTCCATGTCCGCGCGCAATTCTAAAACGAAGTAAAAATTCATATTTCTCAAGGAAATGTCCCCAAAAGAACATCTCCCAGTACATATGGCTATGTCCTGCTATTTGTACAGTATAGTAACAGATGTGGCAGTTGGTAGGTGGAGAAAAGAAGCAACAATGTTGCAAACATGAACAAGCTCACAGGATGAAAGTGCAGGGCTATTTGTCACTCTTTCTTTTTTTTTTCTTTTACTAAGGGACTGGTCACAACATCTCTTGTACGACCAGTACGATAGCAGAATCAATCCCTATATAAGAAACGGACATGCCAAGTGACAATGGCCCAAAATGATAGCTCCTGCCTGGCAAGGTAGGAACCAGAATGAGCGTAAAACAACCATTCCCCTTTAAAACATACTATGATGCCGTGTCCAGCACCATCTACGGTATATAACAGCAAAGGATCACTGATTCCCAGGATCCTGTCAGCCCTTGTTTTATTGATCAGAAATAGCTCAAGTATTAAAGGACAAGTCTCACAGTAAAAAATTGTTCAGCTTTTAGTGCAGAAGGTAAAGTTATACAGGTTTGTAAATCACTTCCATTACCAATGCTGCTTAGAAACAAGCTTTTTCTGCATACTTCTGTCTGACAGGAAATTCAGCTGTTCCAGGTTTTCATGACTTTCGACCCCCTATTCAGGCTGTTATCAGCAGCATCCCGGGGCCGTGACGTGACAATTACCCAGAAAACCCCTGTGCTGCAGAGAGCTCCCTGTGCTTGGCCTTAGCCCCTCCCATCTGATGAATATTCACACAGTCCTCCCTCTGTTCTGCAGTGATTGGCTGAGCAGCACTGCCTATATGCCGGCTGATTCAGATCATAGCAGCGCCAGCAAACAGGCTGATTCTCTCCCCTCTCCTTGCTAATGTTTTTACACTGATAACGGAGGAGAGGGGGGAGGGGAGGGAGCTGCCAGCGTAGACCTGTCACACTGAGAATGGAGGGGAGGGAGAGTAGAGCTGTCACACTGAGCACTGGGGAGAGAGGAGTGCAGGGCAGAGAAGGGGGGGAGGTGATTGTGCCACTGTAAAGCAGGAGGGGGAGGGAGTGATTTTACAGTGTAAAACTGCAGCTTCAACTCCAGGGTCCCTCTCTCTGAGCACTGAGATTACATTTTGTTTCCTCGTGGCCACCCTGCTGTATAGGGCTATGATTGAAGCTCAGTGTTATGTGGGAGGGAGCAGGCAGAGCTGTGGGAGTGACTAACATAAGTTAGGGGTGGTAACAAGCTCTCTGCTCAGGCAGCTGAGAGCAGGAAATGTGAGCAGTGCATGCAGGGAAATGTAGTCTTTGAGATCACAGGCATAGCCACCATAACCAGGAAGTAACTGGAATTTATGAGCTGAATAGCCGGTGAATGGGGGACGGAAAAAAAATCACAAACATGTCAGAGAGGTGGTAGGTGAATATACTATGGAATGGCTTGGTATTTTTTTTTTCTTTGCTGCATGGGATATCTTCTTTAACCCCTTAAGGACGCAGGACGTAAATGTACGTCCTGGTGAGGTGGTACTTAACGCACCAGGACGTACATTTACGTTCTAAGCATAACCGCGGGCATCGGAGCGATGCCCGTCTCATGCGCGGCTGATCCCGGCTGCTGATCGCAGCCAGGGACCCGCCGGCAATGGCCGACGCCCGCGATCTCGCGGGCGTCCGCCATTAACCCCTCAGGTGCCGGGATCAATACAGATCCCGGCATCTGCGGCAGTTCGCGATTTAAATGAACGATCGGATCGCCCGCAGCGCTGCTGCGGGGATCCGATCATTCATAACGCCGCACGGAGGTCCCCTCTCCTTCCTCCGTGCGGCTCCTGCTCTGGTCTGTGATCGAGCAGACCAGAGCAGGAGATGACCGATAATACTGATCTGTTCTATGTCCTATACATAGAACAGATCAGTATTAGCAATCATGGTATTGCTATGAATAGTCCCCTATGGGGACTATTCAAGTGTAAAAAAAAATGTAAAAAAATGTAAAAGTAAAAAAAAAGTGAAAAATCCCCTCCCCCAATAAAAAAATAAAACGTCCGTTTTTTCCTATTGTACCCCCAAAAAGCGTAAAAAACATTTTTTATAGACATATTTGGTATCGCCGCATGCGTAAATGTCCGAACTATTAAAATAAAATGTTAATGATCCCGTACGGTGAACGACGTGAACGAAAAAAAAATAAAAAAGTCCAAAATTCCTACTTTTTAATACATTTTATTTAAAAAAAAATTATAAAAAATGTATTAAAAGTTTTTTATATGCAAATGTGGTATCAAAAAAAAGTACAGATCATGGCGCAAAAAATGAGCCCCCATACCGCCACTTATACGGAAAAATAAAAAAGTTAGAGGTCATCAAAATAAAGGGATTATAAACGTACTAATTTGGTTAAAAAGTTTGTGATTTTTTTTAAGCGCAACAATAATATAAAAGTATATAATAATGGGTATCATTTTAATCGTATTGACCCTCAGAATAAAGAACACATGTAATTTTTTCTATAAATTGTACGGCGTGAAAACAAGACCTTCCAAAATTAGCAAAATTGCGTTTTTCGTTTTAATTTCCCCACAAAAATAGTGTTTTTTGGTTGCGCCATACATTTTATGATATAATGAGTGATGTCATTACAAAGGACAACTGGTCGCGCAAAAAACAAGCCCTCATACTAGTCTGTGGATGAAAATATAAAAGAGTTATGATTTTTAGAAGGCGAGGAGGAAAAAATGAAAACGTAAAAATTAAATTGTCTGAGTCCTTAAGGCCAAAATGGGCTGAGTCCTTAAGGGGTTAAGTACCCTCCAAATACAAAAAAAAAAACTCTGCCCATGCCACAGGCGGTACTTCAAAAAAATTACTGCTTCATAATGCATGACATGGTCATAATAACTGGAGAAAGAAAAAAATATATATAACAATATAATTTGGTTCAAAATGTGAAAACAATACAATTTCAGTTAAATTACTTTTATATATGACATTTTTTACTTCACGGTATTCATGTAGAGGAATATGAGAAGGGTGTTTTAGATTTGTGAGGTTTTACCTCACGGTATACATGTAGAGGGATAATGAGAAAGCTCTTTTGTAATTTGTGAGGTTTTACCTCATGGTATACATGTAGAGGGATAATGAGAAGGTTCTTTTGTAGATTTGTGAGGTTTTACCTCATGGTATACATGTAGAGGAATAATGAGTAATTGAAGAGGGGTATGTGTTATGAGGAGCAATTGGATAATGAAAAAAAAAAAAAAAAGAGGAAAAGGGATGAGTAATAGGGATATGAAAATTAATTAATAATCAAGGGATATATGGAACAATTTGAAACATTCCTTGATGCAGAGATGGGGTTTCTCAGGGCATGTGTCGCACTGATAGCTGATTTCTCTCCGTTTCCGTGCTCCATGCTTGGCACATGCCCGACATCTTTTGAAGGGTCTGGTTTTTTTGGGGGGGTATTTCAGAGTGGAAATGTTGGCCTGGGACTATACGGCTAGCGTGACTAGTAGAGGACTGCTCTTCCCTCACTCACACCCCCCCCCCCCCCCCCATCCGGGCCTGGCCTTGTAACAAAAAATCTTTTATCACCTTTTCTTGGCAATCAAGGTATGTTCCTTGATTCCCGGATTTTTTGAAAAGGATGAAAGAATTACAGAGGGCCACCTGCATGAGGTGTATTGACAGTTTTTTTTATACTATTCGCGGGATTTCCTGACTGCATTATAAGGTTGCAGTAACTTGTCCGCCAGGTCCACCCCACCCATATATTTGTTGTATTCCTGTACACAGGATGGCTTGCAGACAGTAGAACTGGTGTGCCGTACAGGAATGTCCACACATGGATCAGGTTGTATTGTGGATAAGATACAGACATCCTACTTGTCCCTAAACTTTCCAAAGAGCATTCCCTCACTACAGAGGCCCCTGATTTCCCCACACCTTAGCTTCTGGCGAACGAGTGGTTTGGGGAGCTCTTTCTGATTTTGGCGTATAGCACCACATCCAACAGTTTTTCTTCTGGCAAGATTTTGATAAAGGGGTACACTAGGGTAGTAATTGTCTGTGTATAAGTGATACCCCTTGTCCAAAAGGAGATGAATAAATTGCCATACAACTTTTCCAGCCACATTGAGGGAGGACATTCGGGGGGGACGGGGGGGACAATTGACTGTCTTTCCCCTCATTTCACCAGATTCACTTTAGCATAATTTATAAATTTTCAAGCCAAAACGTGCCTTTTTTACTTGGACTATATTGCCGAAAGCTTAGACATCTCTGGAAAACAACAAGGGACTCATCTACAGAGATGTTTTTTTCGGGGGTATGTATAACAAATTTTTCATTGAAATAATTGACCAGTGGCCGTATTTTATAAAGCCGGTCAAGGTTGGGATAATCTCTTGGGGGCACTGTGAATTGTCGCAAAAATGGAGAAAGCGTAAAATGGCTTCAAAATGCTGGCGTGGCATCACAGCGCGACACAAGGGGGTATTATAAAGAACGTCTTCCGACCAGTATGACCTCAGAGTCGTTTTTTTAAATAATGCCCATATTAAGGATGAGGCCCCAAAATTTTAAAATCTCTGCCACTGGGCGCCACATTCGGTCTAGCATATTGGGAGGTCGGATTGGAATCTATAAATTGTGTGGCATATAGATTTGTTTGCTCAATCATTAAGTTAATGAGCTGCTGACTGAATTTTTTTTTAAATGTCAGTCTCAGTATAACCCTCCACATTCATATGGATTCCCACAACAGAAGTGAATTCCGGAATCTGGGGTGATTAGGATTCTGTGGGAACTCAGTTACGGACCGCAACTACAGGTGATCTTTCCCTGCGCTGCTCCTCAAACTCCTCATCACTGGAGGATGGAATTACAAGCTCCTCCCCTCACTTGCCCTCTCCTCCGAGCAGAGTATAGCGACTGCATGCTCCACAGTGTAGCGCCTGCTGGACATACTTCTGATCTGGTATGTAACAACCCTAAACTAATATAGATTTTTATTTTTTTCAGAAATGCTAACGCTAAATATTGCTAAAATCTAGAACCTAACTTACGCTAAAAGATTGTTCCCTGATGCTAACTAAACCTAACTTTCCACCCCTAACACACTAGACCTAACCTCATGCCCAACACCTAACTAACCTAATGCCCTACACCTGACGCTATATACCTCGCTAGCTAAATATACTACTATCTACCTATATATTTTTTATTTTTTACTTTTTTTAACAAAAAAAAAGGAGGGGACAGGGAATGAAAGGGAGGAGAAGTGGTGCTTTGTGTACTACTGTGAGGGGGTTAAATTGGGTAAGAGAGGTCTGGAGTATATTCTCTCAGACTGCTCTCTCTCGCACAGCTCCGATCTCCTTCACATACGCTGAGAGAGTGACGGAGTTTAGAGCTGCAGCAGGAGAGCTGCTTACCGTGCGGAGAATAGATCGGTCATTGGTCTGATAAGACGACCAATAACAGCCATCGTCGGGCGAGGACCGCTCCAATTGGTCCTTGCCCCGCGAGCAGTGACCCTCAGCTGTCTGTGACAGCGAACGTCACCCGATTGTCACCGCTGTTTAGAGCTGGTGCGTGAAGTATCTCAGCACCAGGGCATACATTTATGTCTATGGTCGTTAAGAGGTTAAGATACAATAGTAAACAAGAATAAAAATAAATAAAAGACGGCCAAAAATGCCAATTGACACCAAAAGTGAACCAATACAACATGGGCCATAATACAGCTCTGTAGGTAGAGGAAATAATACAAAAGCTATATAGGAGTCAGAATATGGCAAGTTAAAGCATTTTTTTTTTTATTATTTACATTAAATTTTTTTTAAAGTAGTCAAAGAATAAATCTTAATAATGAAGAAAACATTTGTTTGACTGCAACCTAGGGATGTCAGAAAAAAATCGATTCGCACCATAATCGCGATTTTTCACTTGCCGATACTGAAGCGATTCAAAATATTTTTGAATGGATTCTTTTAGGGATGTGGAATTTGTATCTCCTGACGCCCGGAACAGCATGTCCCGGGCATCAGGAGATACAAGTTCCACATTTTGTCAGCCGGATCTGACGCGGCGGCGCTCTGGGTGTACGGAGCGGGCTCCGACTCGTGCCCGCTCTGTACTCTGCGACCCCCGGCTGATTTCAATAGCCGGGGGCCACTGATGCATCACCGCCGCTAATATCCAGCATGCGGTGCTCTACAGTGTGTATGGAGCGGGCTCCCGACTCGTGCCCGCTCCATACTCTGCAGCCCCCGGCTGTTCTCAGTAAACGGGGGCCGCCGCTAATAGCCAGCATGCGGCTATTAGCATGCTGGCTATTAACCCTTTAGATCGCCGCTGTCAAAGCTGACCGTGGCGTCTAAAGGGATCTGTGAATGCTCCCTGGTGGGCTAGTGGTGTGGATCGCCCCCACCGCAGCGCGATCGCGGGCGGGCGATGCACTGTGGAGGTAGCGGGAGGGCTTACCTCTGCTTCCCTGCTCTCCGTGGCTCTGTCATTGATAGAGCCTGGCTGGACCAGGCTCTATCAATGGATCGCAGATCAATGCAGTTCAATAGAACTCTATTCATCTTTCTGAGGAATCTAATGATTCCAAAAAGACTAATAAAGTGTATAAAAAAATAAAATTAAAATAAAGTTTTAATAAAAGTGTAAAAGACATTGTTTTTTAGACAGAATCGGGATATATCGCGATGTATCTTTACCTAGACGGTATTGGGATATATCGAATCGCCACACTGGTATCGCGATTCGAATCGTATCGCCAATTTCTTGGCGATTCACACCCCTACTGCAACCTGCTTTCTGCAATCTACTTTCAATCTAAGACCAAATTGTTTTCTTTTCTGCTGTACATTTTATGGTAAAATGATATTTAACCCCTTAATGTCATGGTACTGTTAAAGGGAACCAATCAGCAGATGTTATCCTCACCATCCCCGGGTGAAGTTATTAAGTTATAAAGACCCCCCAGCTGCCCAGCAAGTAGTACTGTGGGCAGGGACTTCTACTTACCAGCACCAGTTGCTCCGCCATGGCCCCACCCCGATGGCTTAAATGACGGCTCGCGTCACTGCTCTGCTAAGTAGAAGTACCCGCCCAGGGGACTACTTGCCAGACAGCGGGGGGGGGCTTTATAACGGTGTTACAAGTGTTATATATGCTAAAATCTGCTGATTGGTCAGGTGTCTGTTTCGTAGCCAGAGACCCCCAGCTGAGAGTGATGAGAGTTACCGTCATTGGTGGTGCAATGGTGAACAAAGTCATAAAGTACAATTGGTCCCACAAAAACAAGCTCTCATATAGATAAATAATAGTTATGGCTAATAACCCCTTAAGGACTCAGCCAATTTTGGCCTCAGAGCCCGGCCAATTTCCATTTTTGCACTTTCGTTTTTTCTTCCTCCCCTTCTAAAAATCTTAACACTTTAAATTTTGCACCTACAGATCCATATAAGGGCTTGCTTTTTGCATCACCAATCGTACTTTGTAATGGAATCACTTATTTTATAACAATCTGCGGACGCAGAGGTACCACATGTTAATGTTTATTTTTGACTTTTGTTGGGGGAGGCCTCAGAGCATCGATCTGGCAGCGAGGCGGAAGCTAAGGACCCACCCGCCCTCCTCTCAGCTGATCTGGACATTGTGAATTCACTATGATAGTCCTGATCAGCTCCGCTGAGCTGCGGGGATAATTTTTCTTAACATTTTAGATGTCATGATCAACTTTGAGAGCAACTGGGACCCACGGGTATAATGCACGCTCAGCTCATGAGCAGGCCTCAAACCCCGATAATGGGACCAGGACGTATAGGTACGCCCTGCGTCCTTAACTCCTTAAGGACCAGGCCATTTTACACCTTAGGACCAGAGCGTTTTTTTAACATCTGACCACTGTCACTTTAAACATTAATAACGCTGGAATGCTTTTAGTTATCATTCTGATTCCGAGATTGTTTTGTTTTTTCGTGACATATTCTACTTTAACATGGTGGTCAATTTTTTTTGTTAACTTGCATCCTTTCTTGGTGAAAAATCCCAAAATTTTATGAAAAAATTGAATATTTAGCATTTTTCTAATTTTAAAGCTCTCTGCTTGTAAGGAAAATGGATATTCCAAATGAAAAAAAAAATGTATTCACATTTCCAATAGGTCTACTTTATGTTTGCATCATAAAATTGACAAGTTTTTACTTTTGGAAGACACCAAAGAGCTTCAAAGTTCAGCAGCAATTTTTCAATTTTTCACAAAATGTTCAAACTCACAATTTTTCAGGGATCAGTTCATGTTTGAAGTGGATTTGAAGGGTCTTCATATTATAAATACTCCATAAAAGACCCCATTATAAAAACTGCACCCCCAAAGTATTCAAAATTACATTCAGTCAGCGTTTTAACCCTTTAGGTGTTTCACAGGAATAGCAGCAAAGTGAAGGAGAACATTCACAATCTTCATTTTTTACACTTGCATGTTCTTGTAGACCCAATTTTTGAATTTTTACAAGGGGTAAAAGGAGAAAATTTATACTTGTATTTGTTGCCCAATTTCTCTCGAGTAAGCACATACCTGATATGTCCATGTAGATTGTTCGGCGGGCGCAGTAGAGGGCTCAGAAGCGAAGGAGCGACAAGTGGATTTTGGAGAGTGCGTTTTTCTGAAATGGATTTTGGGGGGCATGTTGCATTTAGGAAGCCCCTATGGTGCCAGAACAGCATAAAACCCCCACAAAATGTGTGTTTCCCCCCAAATTTATCATTTTTGCAAGGGTTAATAGCAGAAAATACCCCCCAAAATTTGTAACCCCATCTCTTCCGAGTATGGAAGTACCCCATAAGTTGACCTGAAGTGCACTACGGGCGAACTACAATGCTCAGAAGCGAAGGAGTCATATTTGGCTTTTTGAGAGCAAATTTTGCTCGGGGGGCATGTCGCATTTAGGAAGCCCCTATGGTGCCAGGACAGCAAAAAAAACAAACCACATGGCATACCATTTTGGAATCTAGACCCCCCCACTGGTGTCTGTCAGATCTTTGGAACAGTGGGCTGTACAAAATTTTTAATTTGCACAGCCCACTGTTCCAAAGATCTGTCAGACACCAGTGGGGTGTAAATTCTCACTGCACCCCTCATTACATTCCGTGAGGGGTGTAGTTTCCAAAATGGGGTCACATGTGGGGTTTTGTTTTTTTGCGTTTGTCAAAACCGCTGTAACAATCAGCCACCCCTGTGCAAATCACCTCAAATGTACATGGTGCACTCTCCCTTCTGGGCCTTGTTGTGCGCCCCCAGAGCACTTTGCGCCCACATACGGGGTATCTCCATAGTCGGGAGAAATTGCATTACAAATATTGAGGGGCGTTTTTCCCCCTTTTACCTCTTGTCAAAATGAAAAGTATAGGGCAACACCAACATGTTAGTGTAAAAAATTTATTTTTTTACACTAACATGCTGGTGTAGACCCCAACTTCACCTTTTCATAAGGGGAGAAAGGAGAAAAAGCCCCCCAAAATTTGTTAGGCAATTTCTCCCGAGTACGGCGATACCCCATATGTGGCCCTAAACTGTTGCCTTCAAATACGACAGGGCTCCAAAGTGAGAGCGCCATGTGCATTTGAGGCCTGAATTAGGGATTTGCATAGGGGTGGACATAGGGGTATTCTACGCCAGTGATTCCCAAACAGGGTGCCTCCAGCTGTTGCAAAACTCCCAGCATGCTTGGACAGTCAACGGCTGTCAACGGCTCCATTTTGGAAACAGTGGCGTACCAGACGTTTTTCATTTTTATTGGGGAGGGGAGGGGGGCTGTGTAGGTGTATGCGTATATGTAGTGCTTTTTATTTTATTTTGTGTTAGTGTAGTGTAGTGTTTTTAGGGTACAGTCATTTACAGCGAGTTTCAGTGAGTTTCCCGCTGCAAGTTTGAGCTGCCGCAGAAAATTTGCTGCAACGCAAACTTGCAGCCTGATACTTCCTGTAAGCCCCCTGCCCATGTGAATGTACCCTGTACATTCACGGGGGGGGGGGGGGGGCGAACCTCCAGCTGTTGCAAAACAACAACTCCCAGCATGCACAGTCTATCAGTGCATGCTGTTAGTTATAGTTTTGCAACAGCTGGAGGCACACGGGTTGGGAAACACTGAGTTAGGAAACAGACAATGTTTCCCAACCAGTGTGCCTCCAGTTGTTGCAAAACCACTACTCCCAAACATTCTCAGGCATGCTGGAAGTTGTAGTTCGGTAACATCTTTAGAGCCAGATTTTGCCGAACTACAACTCCCAGCATGCTTGGAGTTGTAGTTTTGCAACATCTGGAGGACTATAGTTTGCAGACCACTAATACAGTGGTTCCCAATCTGTGCCCTTCCAGATGTTGCAAAACTACAACTCCCAGTATGCCAAAACTGTCCAGGCATGCTGGGAGTTGTAGTTCTGCAACATCTGAAGGGCCAGATGTTACAGAACTACAACTCCCAGCATGCCTGGACAGTAAGGGCATGCTGAGGATGTGTAGTTTTGCAACATCTGGAAGGGCACAGTGGTCTCCTAACTGTGGATCTCCAGATGTTGCAAAACTGCAACTCCCAGCATGCCCAGACGCCAAGGGCTGTCTGGGCATGCTGGGAGTTGTAGTGTAAGGGGACCAGATGGAGCAGTCCAGATGACTTTACAGTGGTCTGGACTGCTGCAAAGGTCCCGCGCCGCTGCCAAAGATCCACTTACTTGTCGCCACCTCCGCCGTCTCCGCCGCCGGGATCCAGGTCTACAGGGACGAGGTAAGTACCGGGGCCGGGCCCCAGCACTCCCCCGACCCCCGCCGCGTCTTCTGGTCTTCCTACCATTCTCTCCGGACTTCCAGGGGCCGGGCAGGACGGGAGGAAGTAACTGCCCCCCACCCCTGCGATTGGTCGTTTAGCTAACCGAAGAATCGCAGGGGATAGGAGGTCCTGGCTGTTTGTGACAACTGGGATCATGCAAAATAATGGGGCGGTCGGGTCCCAGAGACCCGATCAGCCCGGTATTGCCGCAGATCGCAGGGGCGATTTGGGGCGATCGCCGACATGGGGGTAGACGTGGCCCCCTCTGCGTTTGCCCTGGATGCCTGCTGAAGCATTTCAGCAGGCATCCGCTTCCGATCTCTGCCCGGCGCGCGGCAGGGACCGGAAAACGCCAGGGCATAAGTTTACGCCCTTGGTCCTTAACCCCTTAAGGACCAAGGGCGTACAGGTACGCCTTTGCTCCCTGGTACTTAAGGACCAAGGGCGTACCTGTACGCCCGTGGGAATTTTGGTCCCCGCCGCGTGCCGGGCGGGGACCGGGCCGGGTTGACTGCTGATATCTATCAGCAGGCACCCCACGCAAATGCCCAGGGAGGTCATTAGACCCCCCCCCAAGTCGGCGATCGGCGCAAATCGCAAGTGAATTCACACTTTGCGCCGATTCCGGGTCATTACGGGTCTATGGTGACCCGGTGACCTGGAATAGAAGGGGGATCGCGGATGTCCTAGACACCCACGATCCCCCTGTAGCGATAGGAGTGAGGTGGCAGAGGTGCCACCCCTCCTATCTCTGCTATTGGTGGTCTAGATGCGACCACCAATAGCAGATCGGGGGCGGAGGGGTTCACTTTCGGTTTCCCCGTTCTGCCCACCCACAATAGGCGGGGCAGGACGGGGAAACCATCAGGGACCGGCGCCGAAGATCCACTTACCCATCAGCAACGGCAGCGGGCGACGATCGGCGGAAGAAGAGGACGGCGACGCAGCTTCCTGGATCCGACGGAAGCCGGTGAGTTACTTAGCAACATCTGGAGGGCTACAGTCTGAGACCACTATAGTGGTCTCTAAACTGTAACCCTCCAGATGTTGCAAAACTACAACTCCCAGCATGCCCAGTGAGCTGTTTAGGCTTGCTGGGAGTTGCAACAGCTGGAGGTCTACAGTTTGAGACCACTGCAAAGTGATCTCTATACTGTGCAACTCCAGATCTTGCAAAACTACAACTCCCAGCATGCCCACACAGCAGTTTGCTGTCTGGGCATGCTGGGAGTTGTAGTTTTGCAACATCTGGAGGTCCACAGTTTGGAGACCAGTGTGCAGTGGTCTCTAAACTATAGCTCTCCAGATGTTGCAAAACTGCAACTCCCAGCATGCCTAAACAGCAAACAGCTGTCTCTGCATGCTGGGAGTTGTAGTTGCGATCCCTCCAGCTGTTGCATAACTACATTTCCCAGCATGCCTTTCGGCGATCAGTACATGCTGGGAGTTGAAGTTTTGCAACAGCTGGAGGCACACTGGTTGGAAAATACTGAGTTAGGTAACAGAATCTAACTGAAGGTTTTCCAACCAGTGTGCCTCCAGCTGTTGCAAAAGTACAACTCCCAGCATGCACGGTCTGTCAGTACATGCTGGGAGTTGTAGTTTTGAAACAGCTGGAGGTTTGCCCCCCCATGTGAACGTACAGGGTACATTCACACTGGCGGGTTTACAGTAAGTTTTCTGCCTCAAGTATGAGCTGCGGCAAATTTTTCGCCGCAGCGCAAACTCCTATCGGTAAATTCACTGTAAACCTCCGCCAGTGTGAACGTACCCTAAAAACACTACACACTTACACATAAAAAAGGGTAAAACACTACATTTACACCCCCTTACACTGCCCCCCCCCCCCAATAAAAATAAAAAACGTATTGTACGGCAGTGTTTCCAAAACAGAGCCTCCAGCTGTTGCAAAACAACAACTCACAGCATTTCCGGACAGCCACTGACTGTCCAGGCATGCTGGGAGTTTAGCAACAGCTGGAGGCACCCTGTTTGGGAATCACTGGCGTAGAATACCCCTATGTCCACCCCTGTGCAATCCCTAATTTAGTCCTCAAATGCGCATGGCGCTCTCTCACTTCAGAGCCCTGTCGTATTTCAAGGAAACAGTTTAGTGCCACATATGGGGTATCTCCGTACTCTGGAGAAATTGCACTACTAATTTTGGGGGCTTTTTTTTCCTTTTACCCCTTATGAAAAAGAAAAGTTGGGGTCTACACCAGCCTGTTAGTGTAAAAAAAAAAATTTTTTTTACACTAACATGCTGGTGTTGTCCTTTACTTTTTATTTTCATGGTAGGTAAAAGGGAAAAAAAATACCCCCAAAATTTGTAACACAATTTCTCCTGAGTACGGAAATACCCCATATGTGGGCGTAAAATGCTCTGCAGACGCACAACAAGGCTCAGGAGTGAGAGCGCACTATGTACATTTGAGGCCTAAATTGGTGATTTGCACAGGGGTGGCTGATTTTACAGCGGTTCTGACATAAACCCAAAAAAATTAAATACCCACATGTAACCCCATTTTGGAATCGACACCCCTCACGGAACGTAACAAGGGGTATAGTGAGCCTGAACACCCCACAGGTGTTTGACAAATTTTCATTAAAGTTGGATGGGAAAATGAAAAAAAAATAAAAATTTTCACTAAAATGCTGGTGTCACCCTAAATTTTTCATTTTCACAAGGGAAAATAAAAAAAAAAGCCCCCCAAAATTTGTAATCCAATTTCTTCTGAGTAAGAACATACCCCATATGTGGATGTAAAGTGCTCTATGGGTGCACTACAATGCTCAGAAGAGAAGGAGCGCCATTGGGATTTTGAAGAGAAAATTTGTCCGGAATCGAAGGCCACTTGTGTTTACAAAGCCCCCATGGTACCAGAACAATGGACCCCCCCCCCCCCTATATGTGACCCCATTTTGGAAACTACACCCCTCATGTAATGCAGTAAGGGGTACAGTGAGCATTTACGCCCCACAGGTGTCTGACAGATTTTTGGAACAGTGATCCGTGAAAATGAAAAAATTTAATTTTCCATTTGCACAGCCCACTGTTCCAAAGATCTGTCAAACGCCAGTGGGGTGTAAATGCTCACTGCACCACTTATTAAATTCTGTGAGGGGTGTAGTTTCCAAAAGCTCAATGGTGCTCCTCCTTTTCTGAGCATTGTAGTTCGCCCGTAGTGCACTTCAGGTCAACTTATGGGGTACCTCCATACTCAGAAGAGATGGGGTTACAAATTTTGGGGGGTATTTTCTGCTATTAACCCTTGCAAAAATGTGAAATTTGGGGGGGAAACACACATTTTAGTGAAAAAAATATATATTTTTTTGACATATTCAAAAGTCGTGAAACCCCTGTGGGGTATCAAGGCTCACTTTATTCCTTGTTACGTTCCTTAAGGGGTCTAATTTCCAAAATGGTATGCCATGTGTTTTTTTTTTTTTTGCTGTTCTGGCACCATAGGGGCTTCCTAAATGCGACATGCCCCCCTCGAGCAAAATTTGCTCTCAAAAAGCCAAATATCACTCCTTCTCTTCTGAGCATTGTAGTTCGCCCGTAGTGCACTTCAGGCCAACTTATGGGGTACCTCCATACTCAGAAGAGATGGGGTTACAAATTTTGGGGGGTATTTTCTGCTATTAACCCTTGCAAAAATGTGAAATTTTGGGGGAAACACACATTTTAGTGAAATTTTTTTTTTTTTTTTTTTACATATGCAAAAGTCGTGAAACACCTGTGGGGTATTAAGGCTCACTTTATTCCTTGTTACGTTCCCCAAGGGGTCTAGTTTCCAAAATGGTATGCCATATGGTTTTTTTTTGTTGCTGTTCTGGCACCATAGGGGCTTCCTAAATGCAACATGCCCCCCAAAAACAATTTCTGAAAAACGTACTCTCCAAAATCCCCTTGTCGCTCCTTCGCTTCTGAGCCCTCTACTGCGCCCGCCAAACAATTTACATAGATATATGAGGTATGTCCTTACTCGAGAGAAATTTTGCTACAAATATATGTACGGTATACATTTTCTCCTTTTACCCCTTGTAAAAATAAAAAAATTGGTTTTACAAGAACATGCAAGTGTAAAAAATGAAGATTGTGAATTTTCTCCTTCACTTTGCTGCTATTCCTGTGAAACACCTAAAGGGTTAAAACACTTACTGATTGTAATTTTGAATACTTTGGGGGGTGCAGTTTTTATAATGGGGTCATTTGTGGGGTATTTCTAATATGAAGACCCTTCAAATCCACTTCAAACCTGAACTGGTCCCTGAAAAAAAGCGAGGTTCAAAATTTTGAGAAAAATCGGAAAATTGCTGCTGAACTTTGAAGCCCTCTGGTGTCTTCCAAAAGTAAAAAGACGTCAATTTTATGATGCAAACATAAAGTAGACATATTGGAAATGTGAATAAAAAAATATATATATTTTGAATATCCATTTTCCTAACAAGCAGAAAGCTTCAAAGTTAGAAAAATGCAAAATTTTCCAATTTTTCATCACATTTTGGGATTTTTCACCAAGAAAGGATGCAAGTTACCACAAAATGTTACCACTATGTTAAAGTAGAATATGTCACAAAAAACAATCTCTGAATCAGAATGATAACTAAAAGCATTCCAGAGTTATTAATGTTTAAAGTGACAGTGGTCAGAATTGCAAAAAACGCTCTGGTCCTAAGGTGCAAAATGGCCTGGTCCTTAAGGGGTTAAGTATCAGGGGTTAAAGGGGTATTCCAGGAAAAAACTTTTTTTTTTTTTTTTTAGATCAACTGGCTCCAGAAAGTTAAACAGATTTGTAAATTACTTCTATTAAAAAATCTTAATCCTTCAAATAATTATCAGCTGCTGAATTTGAGTTGTTCTTTTCTGTCTAAGTGCTCTCTGATGACACGTGTCTCGGGAGCTGTCAAGAGTAGAAGCAAATTCCCATATCAAACCTATTCTGCTCTGTGCAGTTCCTATGGGAATTTGCTTCTACTCTGGACAGCTCCCGAGAAACGTGTACTCAGAGAGCACTTAGACAGAAAAGAACAACTCAAATTGAGCAGCTAAAAAGTATTGAAAGGATTAAGATTTTTTAATAGAAGTAATTTACAAATCTGTTTAACTTTCTGGAGCCAGTTGATATATAAAAGTTTTTTTCCTGGATAACCCCTTTAAGTACCAGGAAGCAAGGGTGTACCCATTCACCCTGCGTTCTTAACAGGTTAAACAAGGAAGAAAAAACAAAAGTGCACAAATGAAAATTGGCTTGGTCTTTAAGGGATTAAAAAGTACAATTGAGGGGCGTGGCCTGGCAGCAGAGGACACTGGCTGTATATAAGGAGAGCACTGTGTTTGAGGCCTGTCTAAGCGACTTTCCACAGCACATACCACCAAAGTGCTCCTACTATCCTCATCATGGCTGGCCCATAAAACGGGTCACCAAGCAAGGGACCCTGCACAGATTTAGCTTTACCCGCGCTGACCACGGGATCCCAAATGGCGCTGCACAAAAGACCAGCGTTCCCTTCTCCTACCTCACAAAGCACTCCTCACTCTTCTGCTGCAGCAGACACAGGAGCCTCAAACTGGGGAGATATCACCACCTCAATACTACCTGTGAGTACATCTTTCGATGAAAAAGCTGTCTCTGGCCAAATGATGACTGATGTTGCTATGAAAGCTATGTTAGTGGCTCTTAGGCAGACATTCCTAAGAAGACATAAATACCATGATTGCTCCAGTTGTTGTGGCTGTAAATGAGCTGGGAGGAAGAGTGGATCATATTTATGGACATTTATCAACGGGTTTAGTCAGGTTTTCTTTACTATAATTGTCGCAAAATTGTCGCAACTGCGACTACGCGATTTTTCGTGCGACATTTTGACTGGAAAGAGAGAAAAGCAAGTTTTCCAAAAATTAACTATGTAGTAATAATTTTAAAATGGACTACGGGTAGTCAGGTATTTATTAACTGCGACAGTCGCAACTGCACAAAAAAAAGTCGCAACAGCGTTAAAAATTTACTACATTTACTCCAGCTCAAACATGGAGCAGAAAAAGCTACTACCAAAGTAAAAAAGGAAAAATTGCTTACGTGAAAGAAAATTATCAACAGGCTGAAAGCAGTTGATAAATAAGTCACACATAAGCAAAAAAAAAGTAAGGAAAAAATTACTAAAAAAAAGAATACATAAGCAAACATTGATAAATGTCCCTCAATGTCCCGCATTTACTAATCTTTTACTATGTAGTCTGGTTTTTACCCTGTTTTTTTCTACTTCATTTTTGACTATGTGCGACAAATTTACTAAATTGCTGCACGGCATTAATAAATTTGGCACACATAGGCAAAAGTGGGAAATTTACTTCATGTAGTAGAAAAAATAGTCTGTTTTTTTCCTGCTGTCCGAATAGGTTTCGCTGCTAGGTTTCCTTCTGGATCTTTTGTTTTTGAGTTTTTTTTTAGCTTTTTCACCACATCTAAATAATTCAATAACTACAGTGGTCCCTCAAGTTACAATATTAATTGGTTCCAGGAAAACCATTGTAAGTTGAAACCATTGTATGTTGAGACCATAACTCTATAGAAACGTGGTAATTGGTTCTAAAGGCACCAAAATGTCATCCAAAATAGGAAAAAGTGACAAAGAAAAATAAGTAGATAACTAATATAGATAAAGCAAATCCTTACATATAAAAGTAATAAAGATCTGCTGGGAGCTGTAAATTACTGTCTATGTCAGTGTTTCCCAAGCAGGGAGCCTCCAGCTGTTGCAAAACTATAACTCCCAGCATGCCTGGACAGCCAAAGGCTGTCCGGGCATGCTGGGAGTTGTAGTTTTGCAAAAGATGGGGCCACCCTGCTTGGGAAACACTGTCTATGTAGAGGACAGGAGCTTCTTCAGGGGTCCTGTACAGTACAGGCAATGTCCCAAACAAGTAATGGAGTCGCCCTCACCTGGTGTCCAAAAGAGCAGCTAACCCTGATACAGGTAAAGTGTACAGAACATGTAATACCAGACACCAGTCAGTGCATACACTTCAGTAATACAGGGGTTTTACCAGTGAATGCCCATTTTGATTGGTTGGTTCTTCCAGCCATTGACACGTTTTACAGATCTGGACTGTCTGTAGCATTGTATGTTGAGTCTGGTTTCAACTTACGATGGTCCAGAAAAGACCATTGTATGTTGAAACTATTGTATGTTGAGGCCATTGTAAGTTGAGGGATCACTGTAAATTGTAGTTATGGCTCATAAGTGGTAAACGGCGTTTAGTGTGTGTGTTTATTACATTTTTTTAACACAGTTTTTTTCTCCCTAAATGTACTTACACTTTTTGTTTTTTTTGGTTACTTCTACAGATCTGTGTATCCTGTGGACTCCTTCGGATTCGGTGGACTACTTCGATGACCAGCGTTTTTCTTTGCTTGATGTTAATAAAATGGTTAACGAGGGCTTGTGGGGGAGTGTTTTTTGTAATAAATTTTTTTTTAAACCTGTTGTGTTTTATTTTTATTTTACTTTACTAGACAGGCTTAGTAGTGGAAGCTGTCTTATAGACTGAGTCCATTACTAAGCCGGGCTTAGCGTTAGCCACAAAAACAGCTAGCGCTAACCCCCAATTATTACCCCGGTACCCAACACCACAGGGGTGCCGGGAAGAGCCGGTACCAACAGGCCCGGAGCGTCAAAAATGGCGCTCCTGGGCCTAGGCGGTAACAGGCTGGCGTTATTTAGGTTGGGGAGGGCCAGTAACAATGGTCCTCGCCCACCCTGGGAACGTCAGGCTGTTACTGTTTGGTTGGTATTTGGTTGAGAATAAAAATAGGGGGACCCTATGCGTTTTTTTAATATATTTAATTATTTATTTAAAAAAAAAAAACGCATAGGGTCCCCCCTATTTTCATTCTCAGCCAAATACCAACCAAACAGTAACAGCCTGACGTTCCCAGGGTGGGCGAGGACCATTGTTACTGGCCCTCCCCAGCCTAAATAACGCCAGCCTGTTACCGCTTAGGCCCAGGAGCGCCATTTTTGACGCTCCAGGCCTGTTGGTACCGGCTCTTCCCGGCACCCCTGTGGCGTTGGGTACCGAGGTAATAATAGGGGGTTAGCGCTAGCTGTTTTTGTGGCTAGCGCTAAGCCCAGGTTAGTAATGGACTCTGTCTATAAGACAGCTTCCACTACTAGCCTGTCTAGTAAAGTAAGAAAAAAACACAACAGGTTTTAAAAAATTTTTATTACAAAAAACACTCCCCCACAAGCCCTCGTTAACCATTTTATTAAAATCAAACAAAGAAAAACGCTGGTCATCGAAGTAGTCCACCGAATCCGAAGGAGTCCACAGGATACACGGATCTGAAATGAGAAGAAAACAAAAAAAATGGGTTAGTACATTTATTATCACCTGCTCACACATCTCCCGCCCCGCACGACTACAACTGCCAGCATGCCCTTACAGTAAGGACATGCTGGGAGTTGTAGTTGTGTGGTGCAGGAGATGTGTGGGCAAGTGACAAGCTTGTCCCCTGCCCCCAGCTGCAGGACTACAACTCCCAGCATGCCCTTACAGTAAGGTGGGGCGGAGGCCGGGCACAGTGTTTCCCAACCTGGGACTTGTAGTTTTGCAACATCTGGAGGCACCCTGGTTGGGAAACACTGTTTTAGGCCAGTGTTTCCCAACCAGGGTGCCTCCAGATGTTGCAAAACTACAAGCCCCAGCATGCCTGGACAGTCAAAGGCTGTCTAGGCATGCTGGGAGTTGTAGTTTTGCAACATCTGGAGGCAACCTGGCTGGGAAACACTGGCCTAAAACAGTGTTTCCCAACCAGGGTGCCTTCAGATGTTGCAAAACTACAAGCCCCAGCATGCCTGGACAGTCAAAGGCTGTCCAGGCATGCTGGGAGTTGTAGTCTTGCAACATCTGGAGGCACCCTGGTTGGGAAACACTGTTTTAGGCCAGTGTTTCCCAACTGTTTTAGGCCAGTGTTTCCCAACCAGGGTGCCTCCAGCTGTTGCTAAACTACAACTCCCAGCATGCCCGGACAGCCAAAGGCATGCTGGGAGTTGTAGTCTTGCAACAACTGGAGGCACCCTGGTTGGGAAGCCTGCGCAACTTACCGGCTTCCGTAGGATCCAGCGCTGCACGACACTGCCGCGCGACAGTGCCGCGCGACGATCTCCGACAGCGATCGTCGCTGGAGCCTCGGAAGGGTAAGTGAACTTCTTCGCCGGTCCCCTTCAGCTGTTTAGTTTTGCAACAGCTGGAGGACTACAGTTTACAGACCACAAACCAGTGGTCTGCAAACTGTGGCCCTCCAGCTGTTGCAAAACTACAACTCCCAGCATGCCTGGACAGCCAATGGCTGTCCAGGCATGCTGGGAGCTGTAGTCTTGCAACATCTGGAGGCACCCTGGTTGGGAAACACTGTTTTAGGCCAGTGTTTCCCAACAAGGGTGCCTCCAGCTGTTGCAAAACTACAACTCCCAGCATGCCCGGACAGCCAAAGGGTGTCCAGGCATGCTGGGAGTTGTAGTCTTGCAACATTTGGAGGCACCCTGGTTGGGAAGCTTGCGCAACTTACCGGCTTCCGTAGGATCCAGCGCTGCACGACACTGCCGCGCGACACTGCCGCGCGACACCAGTGGTCTGCAAACTGTGGCCCTCCAGCTGTTGCAAAACTACAACACCCAGCATGCCCTGACAGCCAAAGCCTATGACATTACAGTGCAGCCGCCCGGGCTCCTCATACGGTCTCCCCGCTACCCCCCTTGTCTCCGGCCCGGGCTCCTCATACGGCCTCCCCGCTGCCCCCCCCCCCCCCCCCCGGTCTCCCGCCCGCGCCGCTCAGCTCCCGCTGCTACAAGACTGCAACTCCCAGCGTGTCCTCACTGTAAGGCCATGCTGGGACTTGTAGTCTTGCAACAGCAGACAGATGGGAGTTGTGTGGCGCTGGCAGGTGAGAGGGGTGGGATGTAAATCACTGTAGTGACTGTAGTGTCCCAGTAGCGCAGTGAGGGTAGCGGGGAGAAAGTATGTCGGAGCCCGGGCGGCAGTAGCTTTTCCTGCTCCATGTTGGAGCTGGAGTAAATTTAGTCAATTTTTATGGCCGTTGCGACAGTTTATTGCGCAACTGCGACTGTCTCAGTTAATAAATTCCTGACCACTGCAAGTAAAAACTGAAAACTTGCGTAAATTAAGCGGGAAATTTTTTTTGACTTTCTAGCTCTTGCTAGGGAAAGTCGCACAATTTATAGGGTAGGCGCAATTGCGACAATTTTGCGCCAAAAATAGTCAGAAAAAAATGACTAAACCCCTTAGTAAATGCCCCCCATTGAGTCTAAATTTGAGGAGTTTTTGGAGTCCCATAACACTCTTATAGACTCTCATAATGAGCTTCAGGAAAAGTTAGTTGCAATGAGAGCTAAAATTGCAGATTTGGCAGACAGGAGTAGGAGGAACAATATTAACCCCTTAAGGACCAGGCGTTTTTCGTGTTTTCCTCCTTACCTTTAACCTGTTGGGGACGAAGGGCGTATGCATACGCCCTTGTGTCCTGGTACTTAAGGACGAAGGGCGTATCCATACGCCCGTGGGAATTTCGGCCCCTGCCGCGCGCCGGGCGGGGACCGGGCCGGGGTGACTGCTGATATCTATCAGCAGGCACCCCGTGCAAATGCCCAGGGGGGTCATTAGACCCCCCCATGTCGGCGATCGGCGCAAATCGCAAGTGAATTCACACTTGCGATTTGCGCCGATTCCGGGTCATTACGGGTCTATGGTAACCCGGTGACCCGGAATAGAAGGGGGATCGCGGGTGTCTAAGACACCCACGATCCCCCTAAAGCGATAGGAGTGAGGTGGCATGGGTGCCACCCCTCCTATCTCTGCTATTGGTGGTCTAGATGCGACCACCAATAGCAGATCAGGGGCGGAGGGGTTTACTTTCGTTTTCCCCGTCCTGCCCTCCCACAATAGGCGGGGCAGAACAGGGAAAATGAAGAGGAGCGGCGCCGGAGTCCACTTACCCCTCCGGAGGCAGCGGAGCGACGGGTATTGGCGGCGGCGACGGAGATCTGCGGCGGCGTGCGGCAGAAGAAGACGGCTCCCGGATGCGGCGGAAGCCGGTGAGTAGTTGCATAGCAACATCTAGAGGGCTACAGTCTGAGACCACTATAGTGGTCTCTAGACTGTAGCCCTCCAGATGTTGCAAAACTACAACTCCCAGCATGCCCAGACAGCTGTTTGCTGTGTGGGCATGCTGGAATTTGTAGTTTTGCAACAGCTGGAGGTCTGCAGTTTAGAGACCACTGCACAGTGATCTCTATACTGCCCTCTAGATCTTGCAAAACTACAACTCCCAGCATGCCCACACAGCTGTTTGCTGTCTGGGCATGCTGGGAGTTGTAGTTTTGCAACATCTGGAGGTCCACAGTTTGGAGATCACTGTTCAGTGGTCTCTAAATTGTAGCACTCCAGATGTTGCAAAACTACAAATTCCAGGATGCCCACACAGCAAACAGCTGTCTCGGCATGCTGGGAGTTGTAGTTGCGTACCTCCAGCTGTTGCATAACTACATCTCCCAGCATGCCCTTCTGTGATCAGACATGCTGGGAATTGTAGTTTTGCAACAGCTGGAGGCACACTGGTTGGAAAATACTGAGTTGGGTTCTGTTACCTAACTCAGTATTTTCCAACCAGTGTGCCTCCAGCTGTTTCAAAACTACAACTCCCAGCATGTACTGACAGACCGTGCATGCTGGGAGTTGTAGTTTTGCAACAGCTGGAGGCTCACTGGTTGGAAAATACTGAGTTAGGTAACAGAACCTAACTGAAGGTTTTCCAACCAGTGTGCCTCCAGCTGTTGCAAAACTACAACTCCTAGCATGTACTGACAGACCGTGCATGCTGGGAGTTGTAGTTTTGAAACAGCTGGAGGTTTGCCCCCCCCCCCCCCCCCATGTGAACGTACAGGGTACATTCACACGGGCGGGTTTACAGCAAGTTTCCTGCTTCAAGTATGATCTGCGGCAAATTTTTCGCCGCAGCGCAAATTCCTAGCGGGAAACTCACCGTAACCCGCCAGTGTGAATGTACCCTAAAAACACTACACTACACTACCACCTAATAAAGAGTAAAACACTACATATACACCCCCTTACACTGTCCCCCCCAATAAAAATAAAAAACGTATTGTACAGCAGTGTTTCCAAAACGGAGCCTCCAGCTGTTGCAAAACAACAACTCCCAGCATTTCTGGACAGCCACTGATTGTCCAGGCATGCTGGGAGTTTAGCAACAGCTGGAGGCACCCTGTTTGGGAATCACTGGCGTAGAATACCCCTATGTCCACCCCTGTGCAATCCCTAATTTAGTCCTCAAATGCGCATGTGCTCTCTCACTTTGGAGCCCTGTCGTATTTCAAGGAAACAGTTTAGTGCCACATATGGGGTATTTCCGTACTCGGGAGAAATTGCACTACAAATTTTGGGGGTCTTTTTCTCCTTTTACCCCTTATGAAAAGGAAAAGTTGGGGTCTAACATACACTAACATGCTGGTGTTGCCCTTTACTTTTTATTTTCACAAGAGGTAAAAGGAAAAAAAGACCCCCAAAATTTGTAACGCAATTTCTGCTGAGTACGGAAATACCCCATATGTGGGCGTAAAATGCTCTGCGGGCGCACAACAAGGCTCAGAAGTGAGAGCGCACTATGTACATTTGAGGCCGAAATTGGTGATTTGCACAGGGGTGGCTGATTTTACAGCGGTTCTGACATAAATGCAAAATAATAAATACCCACATGTGACCCCATTTTGGAAACTACACCCCTCACGGAATGTAATAAGGGGTACAGTGAGCATTTACAACCCACAGGGGTCTGACAGATTTTTGGAACAGTGGTCTGTGAAAATGAAAAATTTAATTTTTTTGTTTGCACAGCCCACTGTTCCAAAGATCTGTCAAACGCCAGTAGGGTGTAAATGCTCACTGCACCCCTTATTACATTCCGTGAGGGGTGTAGTTTCCAAAATGGGGTCACATGTGGGGGGGTTCACTGTTCTGGCACCACGGGGGGCTTTGTAAATGCACATGGCCCCCGACTTCCATTCCAAACAAATTATCTCTCTAAAAGCTCAATGGTGCTCCTCCTCTTCTGAGCATTGTAGTTCGCTCGCAGTGCACTTGACCTCCACATATGCGGTATTTCCATACTCAGAAGAAATGGGGTTACAAATTTTGGGGGGCATTTTCTCCTATTACCCTTTGTAAAAAAGTAAAATTTGGGGAAAAACCAGCATTTTAGTGGAAAAATATTTTTTTTTCATTTACACATCCGACTTTAACAAAAAGTTGTCAAACACCTGTGGGGTGTTAAGGCTCACCGTACCCCTTGTTACGTTCCTTGAGGGGTGTCGTTTCCATAATAGTGTGCAATGTTTTTTTTTTTGCTGTTCTGGCACCATAGGGGCTTCCTAAATGGGACATGCCCCCCAAAAACCATTTCAGAAAAACTCACTCTCCTAAATCCCATTGTCGCTCCTTCCCTTCTGAGCCCTCTACTGCGCCCGCCGAACACTTGACATACACATATGAGGTATTTTCTTACTCGAGAGAAATTGGGTTACAAATTTTGAGAGGATTTTTTTCCTTTTACCCCTTGTAAAAATTCAAAAACTGGGTCTACAAGAACATGCCAGTGTAAAAAATGAAGATTTTGAATTTTCTCCTTCACTTTGCTGCTATTCCTGTGAAACACCTAAAGGGTTAACACACTTACTGATTGTCATTTTGAATACTTTGAGGGGTGCAGTTTTTATAATGGGGTAATTTATCGGGTATTTCTAACCAGAAGACCCTTCAAATCCACTTTAAACCTGAACTGGTCCCTGAAAAATTCCGATTTTGAAAATTTTGCGAAAAATTGGAAAATTGCTGCTGAACTTTGAAGCCCCCTGATGTCTTCCAAAAGTAAAAACTCGTCAATTTTATGATGCAAACATAAAGTAGATATATTGTATATGTGAATCGATACATAATTTATTTGGAATATCCATATTCCTTATAAGTAGAGAGCTTCAAAGTTAGAAAAATGCAAAATTTTCAAATTTTTCATGAAATTTTCAAATTTTTCACCTAGAAAGGATGCAAGTATCGCCGAAAATTTACCACTAACATAAAGTAGAATATGTCACGAAAAAACAATCTCGGAATCAAATTTATAACTAAAAGCATTCCAGAGTTATTAATGCTTAAAGTGACAGTGGTCAGATTTGCAAAAAATGCTCCCGTCCTTAGGGTCATAATGGGCTCCGTCCCCAAGGGGTTAAAGAATCATAACTCTCAATTTTGCACCTAAAAATCTGTATTATGGCGTATTTTTTGCGCCACCAATTCTACTTTGTAATGACATCAGTCATTGTACCCAAAAATCTACGGCGAAACGGGGAAAAAAATCATTGTGCGACAAAATTGAAAAAAAAATGCCATTTTGTAAGTTTTGGGGGCTTCCATTTCTACGTAGTCCATTTTTCGTTAAAAATGACAGCTTTTCTTTATTCTCTAGGTCCATACGGTTAAAATGATACCCTACTTATATAGGTTTGATATTGTATTACTACTGAAAAAAAATCATAAATACATGCAGGAAAATGTACATGTTTAAAATTGTCATTTTCTAAGCCCTATAATTTTTTTATTTTTCCATGTTCAGGGGGCTATGAGGGCTCATTTTCTGCGCAGTGATCTGAAGTTTTTGTCGGTTCCATTTTTGCATTGATTGGACTTTTTGATCACTTTTTATTCATCTTTTCATGATATAAAAAGTGACCAAAAATACGCTATTTTGGACTTTGCTATTTTTTTGCGCGTACGCCATTGAACGTGCGGTTTAAAAAGCAGTATATTTTTATAATTCGGACATTTCCGCACGCGGCAATACCACATATGTTTATTTTTATTTACACTTTTTTTTATTCTTGGAAATGCCAGGTGATTCAAACTTTTATTAGGGGAATGGATCATTGAAAGGCTTAATGATTTTTTTACACTTTTCTTATGCCATATTATAGCCCCCAGGGGGGGCTATAACATTGCATGTACTGATCTATACCACTGATTGATGCATCTCCATAGGAATGCATCAATCAGTGTTTTCAGCGATTGAATGCTCAAGCCTGGATCTCAGGCTTGAAGCATTCATTCGGCGATCGGACTGCAGGAAGGAAGGTAAGAGACCTCCTTGTGCTACAGCTGTTCGAGATACTGCGATTATACCGCAGCGATCCCGAAAAGCTCCCTCTACAGCTGATGCACCTATCCCGCGGATCCCTAAAGAGTGGTCAGTTGCTTGAAGACATGGCGGTATCTAGTCTGTCATTGTTTTTTCTGACATAGGGCCTCATGTCACTGGCCTGTGTCCTATGGTTACAGTGTGGACTCTTACCCCACTCACTTGCACAAGCTCCACATATTGGAGCTTTTTTTCCTGTTCCATATGTTATTGGTTACTTCTGTTTAGTCCTCGTATGTCATTATAATTGCAACTTCTGCTTTTTTACCTGTTTTTTTACTAGTGTCATGCCTGCATATGTCAGAGAGAGCGCATTTTGCCTGGGAGGCATGCTTTCTCACTGTGTCCTAAGTCAATTATTTCTGCTTTCTTTTTCTTTATATATTATGGTAGTTAAGATTGCTAGCATCAATGTGAATGGTCTGAACTCGCCCCACAAGCGATCTCACTTCTGGGAAAAAAACGCACCTTTCAGAGAGTGAGCGTCATCTGCGCCCAGGAGACTCCTCTCCCTGCCAAAGATGCTTTTCGCCTGAAACATCCATCCTACCCCCACATCTACCATTCCCACCATACATCCAATGCTAGAGATACCCTCATTGCTGTTAATAATTCTGTGTCCTTTACTCTGCAAGAGGCAATTCTTGATCCTAAGGGCCATTTTTGGATATTGTGCTGTTCTATTAATGCAGTGCCTTTAACCATAGTATCCATATATGCCCCAAATCAAGGCCAATTAAGTTTTCTTAATAAAGTTATGAAAATTGCACGTTAATGTAACTGGGGTTCTCTCCTGTTACGGGGAGATTATAATTTAGTGATTAACCCAGCTTTAGACTCCTCTGCTCCCTCCCGTACAAAATCCATGTCCCTATCGGACTGGGCATGGAGCAATGAATTATAAGACACTTGGGGCATATGACTCCTAGAAGGATTTCACCTTCTTTTCCTCAGTTCATAACATGTACTCCCGGTTGGACATGCTGTTGGTAGACAGAACCCTACTAACTACTATCACTGATACGACTATAGAGACTATTATGTGGTCTTACCACTCCTCAATCACTCTTACCTTGCAAGACAAAGTCTCTTCCCTGATTACTTATGGCGTATTAGCCCCTTATTGTCCCACTGGGAGTATGCACAACAACTTAAGTCGGATATCTCTAATTATTTCTCCTTTAATGCAGGCTCCGTTACGAGTGCTATCTCACTTTGGAACAGTCACAAAGGCGGTATTTGGCAGACTCTGCATTAAATATAGTTCCATCCTTAAGAAACTCAGAGACCAAAAATTTAATGATCTTCTTTCTCAATTACAAACGGCAGAGAGGTCCAACAGGGACGCTCCAGCCACTCAAAATGCTGATAATCTCTGTTCTCTCCAATCAGAATTGCGCCACCACATGCTGATCTCTTATGAAAAGGCGTATTGGAAGACCCAGGCTCGCTTCTATGGTCAAGATAACAAGGTGGGTAAACTATTGGCACATAGGTTGAAGGCTAGGCACCAGAAGTCACGCATACCCGCTCTCATACATCCAGTTACGGAAGCTAAATTGGTCACTCTGCTTAACAAAGCAAATGGCTTTAACACCTTTTATGCTTCCTTATACAATTTAGGAGATGCTGTAGCGTCCCCTTCTGACCTCTTCAATTCAGTACAACATTAGAGAGGCTCAATTTGCCCAACCTAAGGAGCAACAATGTTTGAACCTAAGCACCCCTTTCACACTAGATGAAGTGCAAAGCCGGTAATTACTCGCCGGTAATTCTATTTCCTCATAGTCACGACAGCACCACCAGAGAGATGGACTCCTCCTCCAGGAACAGGAAACCCAGAGTACAAAAAGGATGCACATCCCTCTCTTCCTCAGTGGATTACCGAGACTTAAGAAGCATCCTACATAAGGTTTAGAAACACACTATACACATAATAAAAGTATAACATTGACATCATCACACACATTTCCTTTTCTTTTTTTTTTTTTTTTTCTGCAACACCTCAGTGATCACACCACAAGTAAAAAAACAAGAATAAGGGTGGGAATACTACGTGGTGCTGTCGTGACTACGAGGAAATAGAATTACCGGTGAGTAATTACTGGCTTTCCACCTCGTCATGACAGCACCAGAGAGAATACCAGAGTAGAACTAGGGAGGGACCACCACCTGAAGAACTTTGCACCCAAAAGCCAAGGAGGATAGATTGTCAACCCTGAGCCTATAGTGCCGAAAGAAAGTATGTGGGGACGACCAAGTAGCCGCCCTACAGATCTGAGCAATAGAAGCACCTCTTTTCTCTGCCCAAGATGAGGCGACTGCCCTAGTAGAATGGGCTCTCAGGTTGGCTGGAGGAGACAGACCTGCAGAGGAATAAGCAACAACAATGGCCTGCCTAACCCACCTAGCAATGGTGTCTGCTCTAACACTATTTCCCCTATTGGGACCTGCAAACTGAACAAACAGTTTATCTGATTTTCTAAAATCTTTAGTCCTTTCCAAATAATGTATTACACATCTACGGACATCCAACATATGGAACAAACTTTCACCTTCTGAGGAAGGATTCGCACAGAAGGATGGAAGGACAACTTCTTGAGATAGATGAAAATCGGAAACAACTTTAGGCAAAAAAGCAGGATCAGGTCTTAAAATAGTCCTATTGTCTAAAATTTGCATATAGGGTTCTCTAGTGGATAGAGACGCTAGCTCCCCTACTCTTCTGGCAGATGTGACAGTATTAAGAAGGGCCGTCTTTTGAACCAAAACCTTCAGGGTATAGAAGATAAGGGCTCAAAAGGATGCCTACAGAGGGAATTGAACATGAAGGTAAGATCCCAACGAGGAACAGCTGGTTGACTAAATAGTTGCATTCTGGAAACAGACTTAAAGAATCTCACCACCCAGGGATGATTAGCAATTTGTTGCCCATATAATGCTCCTAGAGCAGCTACATGCACTTTGAGTGTGGCAGCCCTTAATCCCTTCTCAAGTCCTTTCTGCAAAAAATCAAGTATAGCGGCATAATTTGGCCTGTCTAAATTAACAACAGCAGAGTCTGAGAAGGACAAAAATTTCTTCCAAATCCTAAAATAAATTTTGGTAGTAACAGGTTTTCTACTATATTGTAATGTGGAGATGACAGCGTCTGATAGACCCTTGGATTTGAGGATCATCCTCTCAAGAATCAAGCCGTCAGATGAAGGTTGCGGACATCTGGATGAAGGACCGGACCTTGACTGATAAGATCCTGGATCACCGGAAGAACCCAAGAATCTGCTAGAGACATAGTTCTTAGGCAAGAGAACCACGCTCTTCGTGGCCAGAATGTGGCAATTAAAATGACTGTCACCCTGTCTTCCTTTATCTTCTTTATGACCCTTGGAAGTATGGGCCAGGGAAGGAAAGGTGTAGGCTAAGTCCCAAACCCAAGTTTGTGAAAGTGCGTCCACCGCTAAGGGATTGTCCGCTGAATTCAGGGAAAGAAAGTCTCTGACCTGTTTGTTGAGTCTGGTGGCAAAAAGATCCACTTGAGGAGTTCCCCAAAGCGCTGAAATCTTGTGGAATATCCTTGGATTCAACCGCCATTCTCTTTGCAAAATTGAATGTCGGCTTAAAAAGTCTGCCCTGAAATTTAAGTCTCCTTTGATATGTACTGCTGAGATTGACTTTAGATGGGACTCTGCAAAGGACAGGACCTGAAAAGATGAATTCATAAGGGATAGACTTCTCGTAGTTCCTTGTCTATTAATAACAGACACCGTGGTGGTATTATCTGAGAAGATCTTTACATTTGTACCTCTAATGATCTCACTGGCAGATTCAAGGGCTCTAGATACCGCTAAAATCTCCCTAAAATTAGAGGATCTAGCCACCACCTCATCTTGAAAGTTTAGTTGAGGCCCCCATCCCCAGGAATTGGCATCAGTAGTGAGGACAACAGGGTCTTGACAAACCCAATCTACCCCCTTAGAAAGGTTATCAGACACTAACCATCATTCTAGAGAGGTAAGTGCCCGAGGGGTTAACACAATGCAACTATCCAGATCCCGTTGTGAACCATCCCAAGACTCAAGGAGTTCTAACTGTAGGGCCTGAACATGTAAATGAGCCCAGGGGACTGCTGGAATGGCCACTGTGAATAGACCTAAAACTGACATTCCCTTCCGGATTGATATACAGGGGGAACTAATGACCTCTCTAACTGAAGACATAATCTTCTCTAACTTAGCTAGAGGGAGAAAAGACCTTTGTAAAGATGAGTCGAGTAAAATACCCAAAAAAACTTTTTGCTGAGAAGGAATAAGGGAGGACTTTTCCCAATTTATAAGCCAGCCCAACTTATGGAGGATATCAACAGTACGAGACAAAAAAAAACTCTTTACCTTGACTTCTGACTCAGCTACCAGCAGAAAGTCCTCTAGGTAGGGAATGAAAATACCATCCCCCTCTCTAATATGGGCTGCCATCTCAGAAATTACCTTTGTAAATACCCTAGGGGCAACAGCTATACCAAAGGGCAGGGCACAAAACTGTAAATGAAGGAGCTGAGAATTTATAACCACTGCAATTCTCAAATATTTTCGATAATCTGGATGGATAGGGATATGAAGATATGCATATTTTAGATCTAAAGACGACATAAAACAATCCTTAAACAAAAGGTTAACTGTGGAATTTATTGTCTCCATCTTAAAACGATTATAAATCAAAAAACGATTCAGAGGTTTCAAATTAATAATGATCCTGAATGTCCCATTAGGCTTCCCCACAAAAAAAAAAAAAAAAAAAAAAAGAGTGGAATGAAACCCCAGGCCCTGCTCTTGTGGGGGGACAGGAACCAAAACCCCTTTATCCATAAGGGATAATACTTCTCCCTGTAATGAGGACTGACCTGAAGGTCCTGTATGGGGTTTAGTAACCAAGAAACGAGTAGGTGGTAAACTAACAAAATCTAAACGGAGACCGTCCCGAATAGTCTGGATCAACCAAGAACTATTGGAAATGTTTTCCCATTCTGGAAAAAACATTAAGTCTGCCACCTACGCGGAGATCCAGTCATTGGGCGTCAGGCTTTTTGGTGGACGTACTAGGTGGATTGAATATAAAATCACTCCCTTTGCAAGAAAACTTCCACTTATTAGAAGGATCTCTATTTTTATTTTGTCCACCTCTTTTCCCCTTAAAGCGAAAAGGTATATTTTGTCTTGGTGGCTGGGAGGATGGAAACCCCTTCTTTCTATCACCCGCCTTATCTAGAACATCAAAGAGAACTGACCCAAACAAAAACTCTCCTTCATAGGGGATTGCACACAACTTACTTTTTGAACCACTCTCCCCTAACCAATTTTTTATCCAGAGAGCTCTTCTGGCAGAGTTTGAAAGTGCCGCAGATCTGGCAGATAACCTGACAGTATCCAAGGATGAATCTGCCAGAAAAGCAGAGGCTTCTTTAATTGATGCCAATATAGAAAGAGTCTGCTCCTTGGGCCCATCATTCTGAAGAAAAGCAGACGACTGGTAAACTCATATCACCAAATACCTTGCCACAGTGGTACCAGCTACTGAGGGTTTTCAGGCAGCTCCTGAAGTCTCCTAGGCCCTTTTAAGAAAAATGTCCGTCTTCCTGTCCATAGGGTCTTTTAGGGTACCCAGATCTTCAAAAGGCAAGGACCCTTTCCTGGAGACTTTGGCTATTGCTACATCAATTTTAGGAGGGCGATCCCAATGTTTGGTATCAGTCTCCGAAAAAGGGTATTTCTTTTTTTATAGCTCTAGGGATGAAAGTCTTATCTGGGGATTCCCACTCTTTCTTAATTAGCTGAGAGATGGTTCTATGCACTGGAAAAACCCTCCTTTTTCTCTCTTCAAGGCCCTCGAACATAATGTCCTGAATAGACTTTTGCTCTTTAGCCTCCTCAAGACCCATGGTGGATCTCACAGCTTTAATTAGTTGTTCAGAATCCTCCGTCAGAAAAAGAGGCTTCCCCGATAAGTCATCCTCCGAAGAACGGGAGTCATCCCCTGTAGGGAATATATAACTATGACTACCTCATAGTAGAGAACCTCACAACCCACTATCAGATAAAATGAAATACCTGAATCAGAATGGATAGAAATCAAACCTTCTTTCTCCTCAACCTCAACCAGGACAGAAGGAACCACTTCCGGCTGCGGAGGGGTAACAACCGGTAGAAACCCTTTCAGGGCGGACTCTATCTGGCTCTTAACGATGTTCTGCATTTGCATAATTAAAGATTGCGATTCTAAAAATACAAAAAAAAAAACTTAAGCAACAAAAAATTATTTCTGAAAAAAAATATTTTTTTGCACCCATCTGCACCCACCTGCAGCAATGATTCTATCAATACAAGCTGGACAATTAGGCTTAGGGTAATCAGATGCTAAGGTAACCTTACACATAAGGCATGCCCTATGCTTAGTCTTCTTGACCACCTTCCTAGGAATATCCTAAGAAACAGAATCACAATAAGAAAACTACACTATAAAGAGGCATGACACTGACCCTTCCACAAGAAACAGTACCATGGTAGAAGATCTGGAATCCTCACGGTCTCGTTTTGGAAGAAGCATCCCCAGTGGAGCTCATCTTCCTCAAAGCTTCTCCCTCCTGGAGGCCAACAGCAACACTCTTGCAGCTTCAGACAGGTGTCCTCTGTGCAGTGGAGGCAGAGCGGCAGAAGGAACTTCCTTTTTAAATCTCCCGCCCTGTAAGGCCCGGACCTCGGCGTCTGATGTCATGTCCGCCTGTCACGTGCGCCCCTCTCCTCCCCAGCCATCACGCTGACCCGACTTCCAAGCCACACCTCCCGGAAGGCCACAGCCCAGGAGCTCCATGCAAGGATGCAGGAGCTCCGAACCCCCTCGTCCACGCTACATTAAGGTAAAAAGATGCGCCGGCTGAATCGGATCTACAGATTCGCCGCGCGTACCGGGATGGGAAAGCGGAGGGAGAAGGGAGGCAGGTGGCGGTGCTGGAGTACCGCTGCTGGGGGCACAGTAGGATAACCTCCCAACCAGAGAGTTAACGGAGGTCCAGGATGCTCCTCCAAACTAGGAGAGCTAGACTGGACCCCCCACCGTCACTACATCCACACCGGAGGCATGGACTACTCCAGGTTTCCAAGGAACAGGAAACCACTGAGGAAGAGAGGGATGTGCATCCTTTTTGTACTCTGGGTTTCCCGTTCCTGGAGGAGAAGTCCATCTCTCTGGTGGTGCTGTCGTGACGAGGTGGAAAAAGTCATTAGCTCCTTACCAGCCAATAAGGTGCCTGGACCTGACTGGTTCACAAGTCTTTATTATAAATCCTTTTCCCCTTTACTGTCCCTGCACCTTAAAAACTTTTGCAATGACACAATGTCAACTGGCTCCCTCCCCAAAGAAAAACTCCAAGCTTTAATCACAACCATCTCTAAACTGGGAAAACCCACAGACCTACCTCAGAATTTCCGTCCCATTTCCCTTTTAAATCAGGACTTAAAAATATATTCCAAAATCATAGCGCTTAGATTTGCCCCTGTCCTCCCTGACTTAATTAGCCGGTCGTCAAATGGCGGATAATACCTCTCGACTTCTCAATGTCCTATATCATATTGAACACACTGCCCTGATACTGGCCTGGACACCGAGAAGGCCTTCGACCAGCTTCGCTGGTCGTACGCCTTCTCGGTTGTCCGTGCTATGGGGTTCTCCGGTGCTATTCTGTCTGCAGTTGGATCCCTGTACACCTGTCCATCTGCTAGAGTTATGGTTAATGGCACCTTGTGAGTTTTCCATCACTAATGGGTCCCGGCAGAGTTGCCCCCTGTCCCCCCCTGATATATATATATATATATATATATACCACAAAACAAAGAGAGCGGCACTCCAAATACTTGTAACCCTGTGCGGGTGTAATTATTCACACATCTGTAGAAAAGCGCAACGTTTCGGCTCCTCAATAGAGCCTTTTGAGGAGCCTAAACGTTGCGCTTTTCTACAGATGTGTGAATAAATACACCCGCATGGGGTTACACGTATTTGGAGTGCCGCTCTCTTTGTTTTGTGGGGAATTCCTTGGGGCCTGAGTCGGACCCTGGAACTGAGCACCCAACAGGATCTGGAATCCTTGGCAACAGCCACGCATGGTGCTTCTTCTATATATATATATATATATATATATATATATATATATATATATATATTTATATTTATTATCAATAGAGTCACTTGCCCAAGCCATTCGACTAGACGATAGAAATTGTGGAGTTAAGGTGGGCAGTCAACATCACGTTGTCTCATACGCTGACGACATGATCCTGATGTTAACCAACCCCATCCATTCCCTTACAGCAGTTTTAGACAATATTGCCGAATTTGGTAAGCTCTCGTAATATTCTTTGAATACATCCAAAATGCAGGCCTTACCCTTGAATTTAGCCCCCCCCCCCCCCCCCAATGATAGATACCCTTAAGTGAACCCATACCTGGCCCATGATTGGCCCAACCATGACATCTCATATCTGGGTGTTTATTTATCATATCCCCACTCTCTACAAAATTAATTATGAGCCTTTACTGTTGAGCCTTAGGTCAGAGGTCATGCTTCTCTCTAAATCTGAAATATCGTGGGTGGGTCATATTGCTACCTTTAAGATGTTTCTGCTCCCGAAACCACCTTTTATGTTTCGCTCCCTCCCTATCTCCCTCCTTAATTCCTTTTTTAAATCAGCTCAGAAAATATCATCTGACTTTATCTGGTCTAATAAGAACTCCAAACTTGTTAAATCCATGGATGCTAGTGGACTGAGCAATCCAGATATTAAAAGCTATTACCACTCTACTTTAGTTTCCCTGCTGAAATTCTGGTGGTCCCCTCATACGGGCTCTCCATGGGTAGGTTTGGAGAGTCTCTCTACTCAAGCCCTTTTGCTTAAAGATGTTATGCTCCTACCACTCTGGAAACTCCCAGATCCCCATCTGCTCAATCCTCTGGTCAGGGCCTCATACCATGCTTGGAAAACCTACCTTTCCACAACGCCTTCCATGGGCCTGCCTGTTCCCCAGGACATGCCTCTCTCCGTTATCCAATCACTGGTTCCCAGCCTAGATCTACAGGGTTGGCAACTTAAGGGTATTACCCTAGCCAAGCAAATTTCTGATGAGCGTGGTGTTAAGTCCTTTTCAGACTTGAAAGAAGAGCACCTCCTCCCTAATAAGCATTTTTACATTTACTTAAAAGTCAGGCATTTCTTACAAACTCACATGCTATCTACCTTGGTGATCAACAGGTATATGTTTCATTAGCTGTCCTCATCACTTAGGGTATTAAAACCTATATACATAGCTCTCACAAACTCAGACGATTGTAAAAAGACATTCTCTGAAGACATGGGAACGTGACTTTAGCTTAACAGTGAGTGAGAGAGATTGGCAGAAAGCCTTTAAAAACATTAGAAGAGCCTTCCAATGTGAAACTCATTTAGAATCTGCTTCTAAGTCTATCCTTCGATGGTACTTTACCCCAGACAGTCTCTCGAATGTACCCTGGGTCTTCCGTTGCTGTGGTCAGAGAGGAACTTTGGTATGTTTTATGGTTTTGCCCTTTAATTAAATCCTATTGGGTGCAATGAAAACCTTACTTAAAGGGATACTCTGCTGCTCAGAGTTTGGAACAAACTTCTGAACGCTGGAGCCGGCAGTCATAACTCCCCCCCCCCCCTCCCTTCATGACGTCACGCCCTGCCCTGCCTCCTCAATGCAAGTCTATGGGAGGGGGCATGACAGCTGTCATGCCCCCTCCCATAGACTTGCATTGAGGGGGCGGGCGTGATGTCATGAGGGGCAGGGCTATGACACCATAATCTCCCGACGCTGGATCCAGCCTTCGGCACGGTCTGTTCCAAACGCTGAGCAGCGGAGTACCCCTTTAACTCACTAATGGGTTGCAATGATCCCTACCTTGGAAACAGTCCTCAGGACTTCTTATGCATTTGAATATATAATTGCTAGAGGGTCAGGCAGCCTTATTAAGTTCTCCTCCAGATGGCGTTTATGGGAGACCTATAGTTACCACATCCCGATGTAAGTTACATATTATATGATATTATACAGTAGTCCCATGGCCTATCTTGTTATGGTCCCCCAACTCTCTTATAGCAAGTTTCCCTACTCCCATCCCCCCTCTATCTAATTTAATTCTTTCATAGTCTTCGGGTTCAGACTCCATTTACTATTATTATTACATATCTTGACTGCGCCAGACGTTAATTACAGGATGACACACATTGTTACCTCACTTATACATTATTCTTCTTTCAGGTCATACTTACTTGTGGACTATGTTGATTCATAATGTGTTCATTTATGCATACTTCGTACAATATCGCTATACTGTCTAGTATTTTGTTTTTTGGTGCTATGTTAGGTATCCCCTGTTGTACATCACCTTATTGCATACCAGAATTACTGTGCCTTAACTTTGATACATGCCTAACTGTACGTCATGAACGGCTCTGTCCAGATATATGTAAGGGAATTGCATTCCTGGAGCAGCTGCGACTGTTCGTGTTTTTCTGTTGTGTTCTTTTCATTGTTTTGTCTTAAAAAAGTAATAAAACCTATTAAAAAGTAAAAAGTACAATTGACCCCACAAAAGAAAAAAAAGGGCAGAGCTGCATAACATAGGAGAGGCGTTGCAGAGCCCTGGACACCCCTATTTGACACTATCGCAGCAAAAAAATGTGTGGTTAGCTTAGGGACACTAACCCCTGCTAGGCCGTGAGGGCAGTTTCATAGGGTTAAGTTATGTGACAGATTGATTGCCGGTTTATAAAGCTCTTATGCCCTAAGAGGACATTTTGGGCAGGAGAGGTTTTCATGAAACTTTCAAGTACAGAGAGAGAGATAAAATCTGAAAAATGAAATGTTTGTAAAAACACTGGTGATCAAGTTGTAGAAGGATCAAGTTGTAGAGTACACAATAAATAGTTCAGATAAATTGTGGATTTTACTAAACAACAAAGATTGATTACTGAATTGAATCAGGTCTCAAAGAGAATTAATATGCCCCAAACAAAGGATCACTGGAGTCACATTGAGGAGCTCACAATACTGGAGTATCTCTCAGACAGACATACATCAATGACAAAAATAGACTTAATGGAAGATTTTGCCATCAGGCCTAATATACTTTAGAAAACAGGCTTTCAGGAGAATAAAGCCAATGCGGGAGATGCCTCTGGAATAAAACAAAACCCCTTAATAAAAATAGGAACGCTGTAAACTCATTTCACAAAGGCTCTGGCTAAAGTAGACCGTAAAGTCTACAACAACAATTATATAATGCATATAGACCTGAAGTAACACAAAGACAATAAAGGGCATTAGTGGACACAAATAGTGTGTGTGTGTGTGTGTGTGTGTGTATCTCTATTTAAAAGGAGTACTCCACTGGAAAACATTTATTTTTTAAATCAACTGATTTAACGACAGAAAGTTAAACAGATTTGTAAATTACTTCTATTAAAAAAAATCTTCTAAAAAATCTTCTATTAAAACATTTCTGTATGCTCTAGAGGAAGTTCTTTTCTTATTGAATTTCCTTTCTGTCTGACAGAGGTGGCAGCAGAGAGCACTGTGGTCAGACAGAAAGGAAATTTAAAATAATTTCCTTTGGAACATACAGAAGCTTATAAGTACTAGAAGCATTAAGATTTTTTAATAGAAGTAATTTACCCATCTGTAACTTTCTGCCACCAGTTGATTTAAAAAAAAAAAAAATGTGTTCCCTTTAAAGGGAACCTGTGACACTGGAAAATCAGTCCAGCCTGCAGGCATATTACAGAGAAGCTTGGCCTGAACAAATGGATATACAGTCATGGCCGTAAATGTTGGCACCCCTGAACTTTTTCGTAAAAATAAAATATTTCTCACAGAAAAGGATTGCAGTAACACATGTTTTTCTATACACACACGTTTATTCCCTTTGTGTGTATTGGAACTAAACCAAAAAAGGGAGGAAAAAAGCAAATTGGACATAATGTCACAGAAAACTCCAAAAATTGGCTGGACAAAATTATTGGCACCCTTTTAAAATTGTGGAAAAATAATATTGTTTCAAGTATGTGATGCTCCTTTAAACTCACCTGGGGCAAGTAACAGGTGTGGGCAATATAAAAATCACACCTGAAAGCAGATAAACAGGATAGAAGTTCACTTAGTCTTTGCTTTGTGTGTCTGTGTGTTTGCCACACTAAGCATGGACAACAGAAAGAGGAGAAACGAACTGTCTGAGGACTTGAGAACCAAAATTGTGGAAAAATATCAACAATCTCAAGGTTACAAGTCCATCTCTAGAGATCTAGATTTGTCACTGTCCACAGTACGCAACATCATCAAGAAGTTTGCAACCCAGGGCACTGTAGCTAATCTCCCTGGGTTGCAAACTTCTTGATGATGTTGCCCCAGCAGTCTGCTTTGACGCTCTCTGCTTGTAAGGAAAATATACATACCAAAAATTATATATTGATTCGCATATACAATATGTCTACATCATAAAGTTGAATGTATTTACTTTTGGAAGACATCAGAGGGCTTCAAAGTTCAGCAGCAATTTTCCAATTTTTCACAAAATTTTCAAAATTGGAATTTTTCAGGGACCAGTTCAGTTTTGAAGTGAATTTGAGGGGCCTTCATATTAGAAATACCCCATAAATGACCCCATTCTAAAAACTGCACCCCTCAAAGTATTCAAAATAACATTCAGTAAGTGTGTTTACCCTTTAGGTGTTTCACAGGAATAGCAGCAAGGTGGAGGAGAAAATTCTAAATCTTCATTTTTTCTTGTAGACCCAATTTTTTTATTTTTACAAGGGTATAAGGAGAGAAATCACCCTAAAATTTGTAACCCAATTTCTCTAGAATAAGGAAATATCTCATATGTATGTCAAGGGCTCTCTTGGTGCACTAAAGGGCTCAGAAGGGAAGGAGCGACAATGGGATTTTGGAGAGTTAATTTTGCTGAAATGGTTTTTGGGGGGCATGTTGCATTTAGAAAGCCCCTATGGTGCCAGAACAGCAAAAGAATTTTCAGACGAGAAGGAGCGCCATTGAGATTTTGGAGAGAGAATTTGGTTGGAATGGAAGCCGGGGGCCTTGTGCGTTTACAAAGCCCCCCATGGTGCCAGAACAGTGGAAACAGTAGAAACTACACCCCTCACAGAATTTAATAAGGGGTTCAGTGAGCCTTTACACCCCACTGGCGTTTGACAGATCTTTGGAACAGTGGGCTGTGCAAATGAAAAATAAAATTTCTCTAGAGTAAGGAAATATCTCATATGTATGTCAAGGGCTCTCTTGGTGCACTAAAGGGCTCAGAAGGGAAGGAGCGACAATGGGATTTTGGAGAGTTAATTTTGCTGAAATGGTTTTTGGGGGGCATGTTGCATTTAGAAAGCCCCTATGGTGCCAGAACAGCAAAAGAAAAAAAAAAGAAAAAAAAAAGAAAACACATGGCAAACTATTTTGGAAACTACACCCCTCAAGGAATGTAACAAGGGTACAGTGAGCCTAAACACCCCACAGGTGTTTGACGACTTTTTGTTAAAGTCGGATATGTAAATGAAATTTAGTTTTTTTTCCCCCAAAATTTTTGCAAGGAGTAATAGGAGAAAATTCCCCCAAAAATTTGTAACACCATTTCTTCTGAGTATGGAAATACCCCATGTGTGGATGTCAAATGCCACTACAATTTTCAGACGAGAAGGAGCGCCATTGAGATTTTGGAGAGAGAATTTGGTTGGAATGGAAGCCGGGGGCCTTGTGCGTTTACAAAGCCCCCCATGGTGCCAGAACAGTGGAAACAGTAGAAACTACACCCCTCACAGAATTTAATAAGGGGTTCAGTGAGCCTTTACACCCCACTGGCGTTTGACAGATCTTTGGAACAGTGGGCTGTGCAAATGAAAAATAAAATTTTTCATTTTCACGGACCACTGTTCCAAAAATCTGTCAGACACCTGTGGGACGTAAATGTTCACTGTACCCTCTATTAAATTCTGTAAGGGGTGTAGTTTCCAAAAAGGGGTCACATGTGGGGGGGGGTTCACTGTTCACTATGGGGGCTTTGTAAACACACGTGGCCTTCAATTTCGGACAAATTTCTCTCCAAAAGCCCAATAGCGCTCCCTTTCTGAGCATTGTAGTTTGCCCGCAGAGAACTTTACATCCACATATGGGGTTTTATGGGGTTACAAATTTTGGGGGGCTTTTTTCCTATTTTCCCTTGTGAAAATGAAAAATTTAGGGGAAAACCAGCATTTTAGTTATACATTTTTTTTTTTCCATTTTCCCATCCAACTTTAATGAAAATTCGTCAAACACCTGTGGGGTGTTAAGGCTCACTATACCCCTTGTTACGTTTCGTCACACGTGGGTATAATACAAATTTTTACTCTAACAGGCTGGTGTAGACCCCAACTTTTCCTTTTCATAAGGGGTAAAAGGAAAAAAGCCCCCCCAAAATTTGTAATGCAATTGCTCCCTAGTACGGAGATACCCCATATGTGACCCTAAACTGTTTCCTTGACATACGACAGGGCTCTGACGTGAGAGAGCTCCATGCGCATTTGAGGACTAAATTAGGGATTGCATAGGGGTGGACGTAGGTGTATTCTACGCCAGTGATTCCCAAACAGGGTGCCTCCAGTTGTTGCTAAACTCCCAGCATGCCTGGACAGTCAGTGGCTGTCCGGAAATGCTGGGAGTTATTATTTTGCAACAGCTGAAGGCTCTGTTTTGGAAACACTGCCGTATGATACATTTTTCATTTTTATTGGGGGGGGACAGTGTAAGGGGGTGTATATGCAGTGTTTTACCCTCTATTTTGTGTTAGTGCAGTGTTTTTAGGGTGGCGGGGGTTTACGGTGAGTTTCCCACGAGGAGTTTGTACTGCGGTGGAAAATTTGCCGCAGCTCAAACTTGAAGCAGGAACTCACTGAAAACCCACCCGTGTGTTGCAAAACTACAACTCCCAGCATCCACTGACAGACCATGCATGCTGGGAGTTGTACTTTTGCAACAGCTGGAGGCACACTGGTTAGAAAACCTTCAGTTAGGTTCTGTTACCTAACTCAGTATTTTCCAATCAGGGCCTCCAGCTGTTGCAAAACTACAACTCCCAGCATGTACTGATTGCTGAAGGGCCTACTGGGAGAGGTAGTTATGAAACAGCTGGGAGGTACGCAACTACAACTCCCAGCATGGCAAGACAGCAGTTTGCTGTTCGTGCATGCTGGGAGTTGTAGTTTTGCAAGATTTAAAAGACCACGGTTTAGAAACCACTGCACAGTGGTCTCCAAACTGTATCCCTCTAAATCTTGCAAAACTACAAATCCCAGCAAGCCCAAACAGCTGTCTGGGCATGCTGAGAGTTGTAGTTTTGCAATATATGAAGGGCTACAGTTTAGAGACGACTGTATAGTGGTCTCCAAACTGTAGCCCTCCAGATGTTGCTAGGCAACAACTCACCGGCTTCCGTAGGATCGCGCACCAGGGAGTCGCATCTCTTCGCCGCCGATGGTAAGTGACCTCCGGCGCCGGTCACCACCGGTTCCCCTGCTCTGCCCGGACAACAGTCGGTGGGCAGAGCGCGGAACCGAACTTTAACCCCCCTCTCCGATCTGCTATTGGTTGGTCTGACCGACCAATAGCAGGGATAGGAGGGGTGGCACCCCTGCCACCTCATTCCTATCCCTTCAGGGGGATCCCCCTTATTTTCTGGGTCATCGTAGACCCGCATGACCGTTATTGCCGTAGATCGCCGGTCTGAATTGACCGGCGATTTGCGGTGATCGCAGACATGGGGGGGGTCTCAGGACCCCCCAGGGGTTTGCACGAGATGCCTCTTGAATGATTTCAGAAGGCATCCTGCTCCGGTCCCCGCCCTGTGGGTACCGGAATTCCCATGGGCGTACAGGTACACCCTGGGTCCTTAAGGGGTTAAGGGTGCCAATTTTGTCCAGACCATTTTTTGGAGTTTGGTGAGACATTATCTCCAATTTGCTTTTTTTCCTCCCTTATTTGGTTTAGTTCCAATACACACAAAGGGAACAAACGTGTGTATTGCAAAATATGTGTTACTGCAATCCCTTTCTGTGAAAAATACTTCCTTTTCTAGAAAAATTTCAGGGGTGCCAACATTTACGGCCATGACTGTAGCTTTTTGGGAAAAGTTCCAGAATAACTAGTTATTTATTAATGTAAATCTCTGCTCATTCTGGGCTAAGCAGTCATGTGGGTGGTCCTGCTTGGAGACGGATAGCTAACTGTGTGTATGTGTGCATGTGTGCATGTAGAGGGAGCTGTCAATCACTGAGCAGGGCTGCCCACTTGACCAATTTGTTCCTTGTGGGTTAGTCGGTGATTGACAGCTCTTTTTCCAAACAGATTTATGCACAGATAGCCATCACTCAGGGGGAACCGCCTACATTACTACTTTGCATCCATATTCTTCCAGTCTCCCTTTATTTTTTGCTATGAACTAAGTATTAGATGGACTAAGCCACAGTGAAATGTATCTCCAGCTCTGGACTCTGCCCAGTCATGTATTAACTCTTTACCTATTCATCTGATTGGGCTTCATGTTAAATAGATTTCTCTACTGGAAAAATGTGGTTGTAAAAAAAAAAAAAAAAATAAAAACCTCATTTGGGAATACCAGCTGATTTGGTGGCTTGTTTGATTACTCTACAAACTCATTAACCCCTTAACCCCTAAGGACGCAGCCCTTTTTCACGTTAAGGACTGAGCCCTTTTTCGCAATTCTGACACTGTCACTTTACGCATTAATAACTCTGGGATGCTTTTACCGAATATTCTGATTCTGAGATTGTTTTTTCGTGACATATTCTACTTTATTTTGGTGGTAAATTTTCGGCGTTACTTGCATCCTTTTTTGGTGAAAAATCCCAAAATGTCATGAAAATTTTGAAAATTTAGCATTTTTCTAACTTTGAAGCTCTCTACTTGTAAGGAAAATGGATATTCCAAATAAATTTTATTTTTATTCACAAATACAATATGTCTACTTTATGTTGGCATCATAAAATGGACATATTTTTACTTTTGGAAGAAATTAGAGGGCTTCAAAGTAGAGCAGCAATTTTCAAAAATTTCAAGAAAATTGCAAAATCTGAAGGGACAGATGTTACAGAACTACAACTCCCAGCATGCCTGGGCAGTCTAGGCATGATGAGAGTTGTAGTTTGGAAATATCTGGTGGGCTACTGTTTGGGCACCACTGTAACAGTGGTCTCCAAACTGTGACCCTCCAGATATTGCAAAACAACAACTCCCAGCATGCCCAGACAGCCTTTGGCTGACTGGGCATGCTGGGAGTTGCAGTATGGCACCCACTAGGAAGGGCAGCAGTAAATATAGCCTACTGCCCCCTTCCTTCCTGGACAGACGCAAGGCGAGAAAAGTCTTGCTTTACATTTCAGGCAGCGCTTTGATCCTTCTTGATCAAGACAAATTTTCCTAACCATAGGTAGTAGACAGATTGCAGAGAAGGGATACATCTTTTTTTCCGGAAAAGTAGTATTTTTTTGTTAATGAAGGGATTCACAAAAATGTTAGAAATCATATAGGCTATGAAATAGAGGCAAGTTGTTTGAAAGTGCATTTTTGCAAGAAAATCTCAGATGTATGCCTTTAGGAATCGATTTACTAACCTTATGAACACTTTTTGGATTTTCCAGCCATGCATAGTACATCTCTTCCACATAGCTTGAGTTATTTCCACTTAAAAATGGCTCTTTGGCGCCAGATGAATGTACATAACAGCTTTGCAATACAGGGTTTGTGGTAATTTTCTGTGTTGCCAAAAAGCCAATGCAACATGGTTTAAACTTAACTGCAAATGTCCTGATCATCTTCTTTTATTTAGTGGGTTACCTAAAAAAGAAAAAAGAAATCAAATATAACTAAAAAGCACCCACATATACTATACAGTCTACAGAACCTGCTGTATTCATTCCTTGTCTGAGCCTCAGCCTGTGGCATTGTTCACCACAAGGCAGCATGCTGTAAACACAGCTCATTCTTCTCTAAATGTCCCAATAAAGATATATATTTATAGGAGATGGTGATGTTGTCAGGACTTTTATATGTAAAATGAACCAAAGGACATGATAATCAAAATCATGGCATCTATGTAGTTAATAGACACATGTTCAGATGTGGTCTAAGCAGGTTCATAGTAAGTTTAAATCCAATTTCCTTAGGTTTTGTTTTCTAACTTTTTATTCCTATATAGTAATTAGTGTGATTTATGTCTCCCTAAAAAGAACAAATGTTGCATTCCCACCACAGTATGTCTGAAGATAAGACATGAAGGGGGATGTATATATAATGAACAATAGTCAAATCATTTATTTTCTGCTTAGGTATGCACACAGGAAAACAGTAGCAGCATTGGAAATGTAGTCTGCAGAGCGTTGCTGCATTCATGTAACCACTTAATTTCTGCCCACCTCAAAACAGGGCTCAGCTTTCTGCTGAGCCCTGCTGAGATAGGGGACCAAGAGAGCAGTCTGGGAAAAAAAAATAGGGAGCAGTCTGTGAGAGAAGAGAAACCCTGGGTCACTGCCTGTGTGAGGGATGGAGAAAAGGATAGTGGTCTTTATGACAGCGGGATTGTAGGGTCAGCCTTCTTGCTACAGGTGAATAGAAGAATCTCACTGTCAACAGATGTCCTATCAGATGCTGCATGGGTATTTTACCTTGAATTCTGTATTGCAGATCACGTAACTGACCATCAAAAACTAAATTATCCTGGAGGAAGAAATAAATATGCACTGTCCTACATGATATGCAATAAAGAAATCAAGATAAAATATCCCTGCATCTGGCAGTACTTTTGTTGACTATTCACCTAATATTTTTTACCCAGTGTGTCCACTCAAAAGCCCAGATTAGCATTGAGCCTAAACTTCCCCCATCAGCTCAGGAGAGTGTGCCAATTTACACCGTTTTTTTTTTAGTATTCTTGCAGTTTAAATTATTGGTGCACTCCATTGGGGAGATTTATCAAAACCTGTGCAGAGGAAGAGTGGTGCAGTTGCCCATAGCAACCAATCAGATTGCTTCTTTCATTTTCCACAGGCCTCTTTAGAGGCCTGTGGAAAATGAAAGAAGCAATCTGATTGGTTGCTATGGGCAACTGCACCACTCTTCCTCTGCACAGGTTTTGATAAATCTCCCCCCATGTCCTGTTCTTTTTCACCAGAGTACACTTTGTTCCTCCATATGGTAACAGTACCAGTACACTGACAGACAGCTTTGATCTGCACTGTTCCAGCTGCGAATGGCACTTTAACCATACTGTTACATTAAATACAGTACTCCTGAATCATGTCCCATTTGTTTACTTTTCACTAAACCTCCCAAGTTAGCAAATTGTGCTATGAATCTCAAGAATCCAAATCTATTCCTTCATCTTTTATAAATATCTAAATTATGTCTGTCTAATTCCCAATTTGGTCACCAGATCTAGAAGTCACGGACAGAAGAAGCGTAAAGCAGGCAAAAGAAACTGAAAATAACTACTGTAGGTCAGAAAAATAAGGGGAAGGAAATAAAACAAAAAGGATTAGGGGTGACAGGTAGACATCAGAATTTGTTTTTATACCATAAAGGGTATGGGCAAAACACCATTAGACTTCTGATACTTTCTGTAGCTCCAAACATAATATCACCTTGCAATCAACCTAGCACAGTATATAAAGGACGTCTACCAGTGTTCATCCGATCCCCTCCACTCGGACACTGTTGGTTGACAGCACAAGTCCTGTCTGCAGCTGACGAATGAGGATTTTAATGCATACATTAAGATGCGATCAGCTGACACACAAGCATTTTCTCATTTGTTGGCTAAACATTGGTGTGCTTACATCAGGCAATGATCAGGAAGGAACATTCAAAGACATTTTCACATGAACATCAAACTGTGTAAAAGACCAGTAAGTCCTCATAAGTAGGATCTGCTTTTTGCAGAGATTCCCTTAGCTGGCAAATAGAGGAGGGTATTTCTCTTGCTGTCTATTCACTATAACACGTGACATGGTAGGGGTAGCCCAGATTAGAGAACCATTTAGATAAAATACATAATATATTTAGTAAATTTTAAACCCCAGAATCAAGCGGAGTAGCTTGGGGGTCAAAGGTAACACAGCAACATGCAATAAAAGTGACTGATTTGAAGGTCTGTTCTTTCAAGTTAAGCAAAGCCCTATGCTTGCAGAATCCATTAAAGGGGTACTCCGGTGAAAACCTTTTTTCTTTTAAATCAACTGGTGGCAGAAAGTTAAACATATTTGTAAATTACTTCTATTAAAAAATCTTAATCCTTCCAGTACTTATTAGCTACTGAATGCTACAGAGGAAATTTCTTTCTTTTTGGAATGCTCTCTGATGACATCACGAACACAGTGCTTTCTGCTGACATCTCTGTCCATTTTAGCAACCATGCTAAATGTATGCTGATGTATGCTAAGGGCAGCATGTTGGCTCAGTGGTTAGCACTGCTGCCTTGAAGTGCTGGGGACTTGGGTTCAAATCAATAACAACAATAAATAAAGCGTTATTATTATTATAATAACGTCAGCAGAGAGAACTGTGGTTGTGATGTCATCAGAGAGCATTCCAAAAAGAAAATAATTTCCTCTGTAGTATTCTGCAGCTAATAAGTACTGGAAGGATTAAGATTTTTTAATAGAAGTAATTTACAAATATGTTTAACTTTCTGCCACCAGTTGATTTAAAAGAAAAAAGGTTTTCACAGGAGTACCCCTTTAAGTCTATATAGAAGGTCTCTATGAAATATTACATCGGGAATTTCCGCCAAGTCAAAAACAAAAACATATAAAAATGAAAGTCCGATTTTTAAAAATAAATTTTATTTTAATAGGCATCTAAAAATCTGTATTTCATCTTTGACTTTGTATATCTATTCATTTTTTTTGTTTTTTTTTATCATTTTAAATATAAAAGTTTACATGACAAATGTAAATTTCAACAATCTACATATTAATATCAAGCATATAAATGTTATATACCTGGATTAGTTCTGGATTGTGGTAATTTTTTTTACGTATATCCTATTGGCCGTTTGGTTTAATTAAGGTTTTATTTTATTAGTTCAGACATTTACGCACACTGTGATACAACAGTTTATTTTTGTTTACATCATTTTATTTTTTTAAATGGAACATTTTTTTTAGCATTTCCTTTAACTATTTTTTAGCCTCCATAAGGGACTATTACATGCAATTTTTTTATATTGCATAAATGGCTTTCTGCAGCATTGGAGCGCCAATCGGGCATTTTTATCGCTTTAGATGCCACAATAAACTTTGATTACAGCATCTAAAGTGTTAATGTCAGACATTGGCCTGATCGTCGATGTCCAGCATTAGCAGTGTGCCCCAGATGCTGCTGGCAACAGGGAACAACCGTGTATGAAGCTCGGCTCCTGAAAGCAATTCATCTGCTAAAAGCACACTCCACCTGCTCTTTCTATTGATTAGTTGGGGTCTGCACACTATCAATGCTGAGACCCCCTCCAGTCATTAGGCAAAGCTGGATGAAGTACACTGCATTGCACTTCCCTCCCTGGCTGGGCACACAGTCCCACTGATTACAGGAGACGGGCTCCGTTGACTATAATGGAGCCTGTCTCCTGCAATCAGTCTCAGTGTGCTGCTGTGAGATCCATGTATGTGCGTACAGTTCCATCTGGTTTTCACCATACGGTTTATGACTTTGCACAGTTTTTTTCTTGGAATTACAATCAAACTTTAGTAAAAAAGTAAAAAACTTTATTTATAATGGAGTGAAAAGTAAATAATTATAAAAAAACATTTCTTAAAATTGGATGCAACCGGACATCATTTTTTAAAAAACGTATACGGGTTAAAATTTGTGCACACATTTTGATACAGTTAAGTCCGGTTTTGAGGAATCCGTTTTTCATAAAAAACCTGATACAAAAAAGTGACGTGACTACAACCTTGGTGTGAATTATCCACATCTGTTTTAACCCTTGCATATTTTGTGAGGTGTAACCTGTGTGTTTTCTTCTTGTGTGCTCAGAAATGCTTTTGACTTGATAAAAGGGAGGGATCCCGAAAGCTTGTCTTTACAAAATACAAAATACTGCTAGTCCAATAAAAAAGGTATTACAATATTCTGCAACATCCTATGATTTTGCATTTGCATCACTGGACTAATATGACTACTCCAAAGTATATATATATATATATATATATATATATATATATATATATATTAACTTCGAAATGGGTGCACTTGAAAAGGGTGCAGTGAGGTCACTAAATCGTTGTCTGCCTGCTTCATGGAATAAACTACTCACTTTGTTTGCAACTGGATTGTGTGCTGTATCTGTGTTACCAGTTAAAACAAATTTTTAGCTAAAACTGGTTTTCCCTAGTGAAAATTAGTTTTGACTGAATGCCTTTGTTAAAACTAGTATTTACTGCTTTTTACTAGTTAAAACCAGTTTTTACTGAACACTTTTGTTGAAAGGCCAGTTTTTACTAAACACCTTCCTACAAATTAGAATATTTACTGGACGCCTTTGTACAAATTAGAATACTTAATGAACACCTTCGTACAAACTAGAATTTACTGCTAATCAAATACCGAATGTCAGTTGAAACTGGTTTAAAGTAGAGAAAACTAGTTCTAACAAAATGACTAGCTCATACGTGGTGCTTGAGAATGATTATCATTGGTTGTGCGACGTCGCCTGACTCGTGGTGGGATGACCACACCGCCTCTGCATACCCCTCTGCTAAGCACGCTCATGCGGATTGACCACACTACCTCCACATAACCACGTACCCCCTCCGCTAAGCTCGCTCATGCAGCCAGACCACATCACCCTTGCATACCCGTGTACCCCTCCGCTAAGCACCAAAACAAAACTTTTGATATTCTGTACATCTTGGCAAAACTATTTTTTTTAAAGAAGTATATTCGAAAAACTTTCAAATTTTATTAAAGAAAACTGTCTTTGAAAATCGCATCACTAGGGGTCCCCATACCTCTTGGGACACTGACGAGTCCCGCAGCAGAATCAGCTTGCCCACGAGTCATGGACAAGAGATGGCTGATGGACAAAGCTGTAGATGGGACTAGTGTTCCGCTGTGCTCGCTCCCGGCCTGTCATTTAACCTCGGGGAGCGTGCGGATGTCAGGAAAGAGCGTGCATGAATTTACAGCAGCAGTGCTAGGAGCCTCTGAGGATCGCAGCAAAAGACCAGGAGTTCATAAACTTTTATGGAGCTTCACTTTAAGAGACACCATTATATTTTTCTGTAAATATTTCTACTTTGCTATTTTTTTCTTTCCTTTCTTTTCTGTGGTGGCAAAGTTTGACACAGGGGGGAAAACAGCTGATCGGATGTGGTTTGTTGCAGAGCTAAGGACAGGGCATGACTTTACAAGATATGTGACTTTGACATCTGTAATATGCTGACAGCCAGTAGCGTTACTAGATTAAAACATTTGAGTGCCTGTTCCCCAAATAAAAAGACAAGTGGCCCAAATGCTGCTGAGTGAGACCATATATCAGTGTTTCCCAGGCAGGGTGCCTCCAGCTGTTGCAAAACTACAACTCCCAGAATTCTCAGATAGCTAAAGGCTGTCCGGGCTGAGATCAATATACTGTGACATCACTGTATATTACCCTGTACTGTGACATCACTGTATATTACCCTGTACTGTGACATCACTGTATATTATCCCCTCCATCTGAAATTATTGAAAAAACAGTGAGCAAGATAAGAAAGTAAATAAAGTTAATACTGATGGAAATATGGGTATTAGAAACATTAAAATTATATGTACATGATAAAGATTAGCCCCTTAAGGACAATTTTTTTTTAAAGCATTCATTTTTCCTCCTCGTTTTTTTGTGCAACCAGTTGTCCGTTGTAATGCCATCACTCGCTTTACCATAAAATGTATGGCGCAACCAAAAAAAAAAATACTATTTGTGTGGGGAAATTAAAAAGAAAACCACAATTTAGCAAATTTTGGAAGGTTTAGTTTTCACGCCGTACACTTTACGTACACTCTTTATTCTTTGGGTCAATACGATTAAAATGATACCCATGATAACATACTTTTCTATTACTGTTGTGCTGAAAAAAAAATCACAAACTTTTTAATCAAATTAGTACGTTTAAAATCCCCCTATTTTGAAGACCTATAACTTTTTCATTTTTCAGTATGAGCGGCGATATGAGGGCTCATTTTTTGCGCCGTGATCGTACTTTTCATTGATACTATAATTGCTTATATAAAACTTTTAATACATTTTTTATCAATTTCTTGGGGAATAAAATGTTATAAAAAAGCAGAAATTTTGGATTTTTTTTTTTACATTAACGCCGTTCACCGTACGGTATCATTAACATTATCTAAACGGATAATTACGCAAGCGGCAATACCAAACATGTATATTACTGTTTGTTTTTTTTTACACTTTTTGGGGGTGAAATATGGAAAATGGGACAATTTACGTTTTTATTAGGGGAGGGGGTTTTTCCACTTTTTTTTTAACTTTAATTTTTACACTTTAATAGTCCCCATTCCCACTTTAATAGTGCCCATTCGATTGCTAATACTGTTCAGTGCTATGCATAGGACAGAGCACTGATCAGTGTTATCTGTCATCTTCTGCTCTGGTCTGATCAATCGCAGACCAGAGCAGAAGACCCGTGGAAGGCAGCGGAGGCAGGTGAGGGGACCTCCGTCTGCCGTTCTGGATAATCGGATCGCCGCAGTAGCAGCGCGGGTGATCCGATCATCCATTTTAGTGACTGCAATGCTGCAGATGCCATGATCTGTACTGATCACGGCATCTGAGGAGTTAATGGCGGACATCCGCGCGATCGCAGATGTCGGCCATTACCGGTGGGTCCCTGGCTGATATCAGCAGCCGGGACCTGCCGTGCATGATGCTCCAATGCTCGGTTATGTATAGTATGTACATTTACGTCCTGCGTCGTTAAGGGGTTAGGTACCTAGTAACAAGTAACAGTTTTTTTTTTTTGTTTTTTACCGGATCTGACAGGTGTGCTTTAATCGCGGTAAGTCATTAAACATAAAAGATTCAAATCAAGGAACAAGATCGAAAGCAATTTTTTTTTTTAAAAGGATTTGAGAGATTGATGAAAACAACAAAAAAAGAAAACCAATACAATGTTATAAGAAGAGACTTATGATAAACTAGTTTTAACCCTGGCTTGAGCAATCAATTGCCGATAACCCTGATCAAAGCTATGCTATGGCATAGCACTGTTCAGTGTATGCAATCTAAGTATTGCAAGTAATAGTCCCCTATGGGGGCTAAAAAAAAGTGTAAAAAAAAAAAAGTTTATGTGATTTAACCCCTTCCTAAATAAAAAAAAAAGTTTGAATAATCCCTTTTCCCCATTTAAAAAAAAATAAACAAAAATAAAACATATGTGGTATCGTCGCATGCGTTAAATGTCCGAAGTATAAAAATATAATGTTAATTAAACCGCATGGTCAATGGTGTACACGTAAAAAAAAAAAAATTCGTAAGTCCAAAATTGTGTGTTTTGGGTCACTTTGTATACCCCAAAAAATGTATAAAAAGCGATCAAGAAGTCTGATCAAAAAAAAATCATAACTACATGCACAAAAATGTATATGTTTAAAAAGGTCCCCGTCTGATCCCTATTACTTTTTTTTATTTTATTTTTTTGCATACAGGGATGTAAGAGGGCTCACATATTGCGACATGATCTGAAGTTTTTATCGGTAAAATTTTTGTTTTGATCGGACATTGATTGCTTTTTATTCATTTTTTAATGGTATAAAAAGCGACCAAAAACACGCTATTTTGGACTTTCAAATTTTTTTTTACTTGTATGCCATTGACCGTGCAGTTTAATTGACACTATATTTTTATTGTTCCAACATTTACACACCTGGCGATACCACATATGTTTATATTTATTTTTATTAAATTTTTATTTTTTAGTTTTTTATGGGAAAAGGGGGGAGATTTAAACTTATTAGGGAAGGGGTTAAATCACATTTTTACACTTTTTGTTTGCAATGTTCTAGCCCTCATAGGGGACTATAATATGCAGTACATTCATTGCAAACACTGATCAATGCTATGCCATATCATTGCATTGATCAGTGTTATCGGCGCTCCACTGCTCCTGTCTGGATCTCAGGCACGGAGCAGTGAATCGGCGATGGGACAATGAGGAGGCAGATTGGACCCTCCTCATGTCCGTACAGCTGATTGGGACACCGCAGTGGTACCAATCAGTTCGACTGAGCTGCCCGGAATGCATTTTTATTTTATATTATTTTAACCTGCGTCAGAAGGGTTAATACCAGACATCACCGCGATTGGTGATGTCTGGTATTAGCCAGGGGTCCCGGTTATCGCTAGCTGCCGGGACCGACCCGATATGACGCGGGGGTCACCGCACAATCACGCGTTAAATTGCGGCAGTGGGCGCAGGACGTACAGTTATGCCCTGCATCCTTAAAGGGGTACTCCGCCCCAAGACATCTTATCCCCTATCAAAAGGATAGGGGATAAGATGTCAGATCGCCGCGGTGCCGCTGCTGGGGAGCCCCGGGATCCCCGCTGAGGCACTGCGCTATCATTACAGCACTGCGCTATCATTACAGCACTGACGGACAATACAGGGGCCCGGAGCATAGTTACGTCACGGCTCCGCCCCTTTCAATACAAGTCTATGGGAGAGGGCGTGGCGGTCGTCACGCCCCCTGCCATAGACTTGCATTAAGGGGACGGGCCATGATGTCACGAGGGACGGAGCCATGACATCACGCGGCTCCGTCCCCTGTATCACCCGTCATTACGCACAGAGCGAACTCGCTCTGTGCTGTAATGATAGCGCAGTGCCGCAGCGGGGATCCCGGGGCTCCCCAGCAGCGGCACCGTGGCGATCTGACATCTTATCCCCTAGCCTTTGGATAGGGGATAAGATGTCTAGGGCGGAGTACCCCTTTAAGAGGTTAAAATAGTATTGTACTTGGTATCCGCGAGTATCGGTACTCGTACTCTGTCTTAAATAAAATTATATCAGGACATCCTGAATAACTAAATTAATTTGACATGACTATCTCTCTTACAAGTTGAGAATTTCAAATCTAGAAACATGCAAAAAAACACTGCATGTATCAACAAAATGTACTACTCATATAAAGTACAATATGTCACACAAAAAAACACCTCAAGCAAAAGAAAATAAATAAATAAAAGGTCAGCGATTCTACAAAGGCATTTGGTAAAAACTGGTGTTTCAACAAAGGCATTCAGTAAAAACGGGTTTTAACTAGGAAAAAGCAGTCAATTCTAGTTTTCACAAGGTGTTCAGTCAAAACTAGTTTTCACTGGGGAAAAGCAGTTTTGACTAAAAACTGGTTTTAACTGTAACACATTTATATATATATATATATATATAAATATATATATATATATATATGTGTGTGTGTGTGTGTGTGTGTGTGTGTGTACACAAACACACACACACAGATTTTACTATTTGGCTACAAAATTGCAAATTTTCCCCAATAGTTGGAGTGAGTTTAGGCGTTCAGGTGCCCATGCGAAAATGAGATTTACCGTATATACTCGAGTATAAGCCGAGTTTTTCAGCACGATTTTTCGTGCTGAAAACACCCCCCTCGGCTTATACTCGAGTGAACTCCCCCACCCGCAGTGGTCTTCAACCTGCGGACTTCCAGAGGTTTCAAAACTACATCTCCCAGCAAGCCCGGGCAGCCATCGGCTGTCCGGGCTTGCTGGGAGTTGTAGTTTTGAAACCTCCGGAGGTCCGCAGGTTGAAGACCACTGCGGCCTTCAACATCATCCAGCCCCCTCTCACCCCCTTTAGTTCTGAGTACTCACCTCCGCTCGGCGCTGGTCCGGTCCTGCAGGGCTGTCCGGAGAGGAGGTGGTCCGGTGGCATAGTGGTTCCGGGCTGCTATCTTCACCGGGGAGGCCTCTTCTAAGCGCTTCGGGCCCGGCCTCAGAATAGTCACGTTGCCGTGACAACGACGCAGAGGTGCGTTCATTGCCAACGTAATTCTGCGTCATTGTCAAGGCAACGCCTCTATTCCGGGCCGGAAGCGCGGAGAAGAGGCGCCCCCGGTGAAGATAGCAGCCCGGACCACCTCCTCTCCGGACAGCCCTGCAGGACCGGACCAGCGCCGAGCGGAGGTGAGTACTCAGAACTAAAGGGGGTGAGAGGGGGCTGGATGATGTTGAAGGCCGCAGTGGTCTTCAACCTGCGGACCTCCGGAGGTTTCAAAACTACAACTCCCAGCAAGCCCGGACAGCCGATGGCTGCCCGGGCTTGCTGGGAGTTGTAGTTTTGAAACCTCTGGAGGTCCGCATGTTGAAGGCCGCAGTGGTCTTCAACCTGCGGACCTCCGGAGGTTTCAAAACTACAACTCCCAGCAAGCCCGGACAGCCGATGGCTGCCCGGGCTTGCTGGGAGTTGTAGTTTTGAAACCTCTGGAGGTCCGCAGGTTGAAGACCACTGAGGGCGAATGATGAGAAGAGGATGATGAAGGGGGGGGGGGGTGTGGGGATGATGAAGGGGGGTGGGGATGATGAAGGGGGGGGGTGTGTGGGATGATTACAAGGGGATGATGAAGGGGGGATGTGTGGGATGATAAGGGGATGTGTGGGATGATGACAAGGGGATGATGAAGGGGGGATGTGTGGGATAAGGGGATGTGTGGGATGATGACAAGGGGATGATGAAGGGGGAATGTGTGGGATGATGACAAGGGGATGATGAAGGGGGGATGTGTGGGATGATGACAAGGGGGGATGTGTGGGATGATAAGGGGATGTGTGGGATGATGACAAGGGGATGATGAAGGGGGGATGTGTGGGATGATGACAAGGGGATGATGAAGGGGGGATGTGTGGGATGATGACAAGGGGATGATGAGGATGTTAATGACGGGTCTGGATGATGACAGGGGGGGATGAGGTATTTCCCACCCTAGGCTTATACTCGAGTCAATAACTTTTCCTGGGATTTTGGGTTGAAATTAGGGGTCTCGGCTTATACTCGGGTCGGCTTATACTCGAGTATATACGGCATCCTTAGTGTAAGATACACCCTCTCAGACTCCGAATTCCACTCCCTTCTGAAAGTCACAACCCAGCTAAAGTACATTTTGGGAAATGGGGGGACAACAAAACAATAACACGATTGAAATCAGGGCACCAGGAAATGGAAATAACCTGAATTTTTATTTTTATTATTTTTAAACTTACCACAGGGACCAGGGACTACGGAGAACAAAGCAATTTCTGAGCCCAGGGCAGAAATGATGCAATAACAAAGAGCTCAAAATATTTTTTCTTCTAGATATAACCAGAAATTGAAGAAGAATGTTAGAGGGTACAGATAAGCTATACATAACCTGCGCTATGACTTCATGTCCCAGATTAGTCATCCATTTACTGACAAGCAGCAAAAAATAGGAGGACCAGAAAAATCTCCTATAACAGAGTTCCATACTTTATAAGATTGAAAGACGACAAGAGTCCATCAAGTTCAAACTAAAACCCTACTGTGCTGATCCAGAGGAAGGCAAAACCACCATGAGACTAATGCCCCATGAGAGAGGAAAAATTCCTTCCCGACCCCAATATGGCGATCAGAATAAATCCCTTAATCAAGGTTGTATACCCATAAATCTAGTATCCATAACCTGCAATAGTATATTTTTTTCAAGAAAAACATCCAGGCCCACCTTGAACATTATTGAATTAACAATCCCAACATCATGTGGCAGAGAGTTCCATAGTCTCACTGCTCTTACAGTAAAGAAAACTAAAGAATAAAAAAAAAAAATCTAAATTGTTTTTTTTTTTTTTTTTTTTTTTTAAATCCCCCTCCCTTTCTTATTTATTTAACCTGTTAATTGGTATGCCCTTGTGTCCTAGTACTTATACATCCTGGTCCTGTTACCCAGTGTGTCCCAGTTGCCATCAGCAGCCAGGACCCAGGGTTAATGCCGGACATAGCCGATCGGGCAGATACCTGGCAATAACCCTTTAGACACCATGATCAAAGTTGCTTGCGGCATCTGAAATCTGTTTACAAAATGACCCCGACAGCTCAGTGGAGATAACTGGGACCATCGCGGTGAAATCGCATTGTCCCTATCAGCTGAGAGGACACCGGGAGGGCACTTATCTACCTCCTCGCCGTCCGACCGATGCTCTGATGCTCCCAGACAGCCATGGCAGGCAGGAGCAGCATAGCAATGATAACACTGCTCAATGCTGAGCTTAAGCTCAGCATTGAACTATGGCCCTCATTTACTAAGCTAAAACCCACTAGTTTTTGTCAGGTTTTTCCAAGTTATTTTGGTGCATAGTGTCTGAGACATGTCTCAGACAGTGTGTGACTGCGTGCACTAGGAAAATCTGACTAACCCAACATTGCATTGTGAAAAGCCCAAAAAGGGGTGTAGTCTGCCGCAAAGGGGACGTGGCAAGAAAAAGGGGGCGTGGTTTTTGCAACCTCACCTATTTACTATTGAATTCACAGAAAATCTTGTGAATAAATGGCTGGAAATTTCCACCTAGAAAAAGCTGGTCAGAAAAGTTTCCCAACTTGTATATCTGTGAATCCCCATCATAAATAGAGAGGAAGTCTTAACCCCTTAAGGATTCAGCCCATTTGGGCCTTAAAGGGGTACTCCGCCCCTGGCATCTTAACCCCTATCCAAAGGATAGGGGATAAGATGTTAGATCGCTGCTGGGGACCCCGGGGATCGCCGCTGCGGCACCCCGCCATCATTACTGCACAGAGCGAGTTCGCTCTGTGCGTAATGACGGGCGATACAGGGGCCGGAGCAGCGTGAAGTCATGGCTCCGCCCCTCATGACATCACGGCCTGTCCCCTTAATGCAAGTCTATGGCAGGGGGCGTGGTGGTACCACCACCACGCCCCCTCCCATAGACTTGTATTGACGGGGGCGGGCCGTGATGTAACGATGCTCCGGCCGCTGTATTGCCCGTCATTACGTGCAGAGCGAACTCGCTCTGCTCAGTAATGATAGCGGGGTGCTGCAGCAGCGGTCCCCAGCAGCGGGACCGCGGGGATCTAACATCTTATCCCCTATCCTTTGGATAGGGGATAAGATGTCTAGGGGCGGAGTACCCCTTTAAGGACTCATCATAACTATTTTATATTTTCATCCACAGACTAGTATGAGGGCTTGTTTTCTGCACGACCAGTTGTCTGTTATAATGCCATCACTCACTTTACCATAAAATGTATGGCGCAACCATAAAAATACTATGTGTGGGGAAATTAAAAAGAAAACTACAATTTTGCCAATTTTGGAAGGTTTCCTTTTCACGCCGTACAATTTACAGCAAAATTTACATGTGCTCTTTATTCTTTGGGTCAATATGGTTAAAATGATACCCAGGATTACATACGTTTCTATTACTGTTGTGCTTAAAAAAGTAAAAAAAAAAAAAAAAAAATCACAAACTGTTTAACCAATTTAGTACGTTTAAAATCCCCCTATTTTGAAGACCTATAACTTTTTCATTTTCCGTATAAGCCGCGGTATGAGGGCAAATTTTTGGCGCCGTGATCTGTACTTTTTGTTGATACCATATTTGCTTATATAAAACTTTTAATACTTTATTAATATTTTTTTTATAAAATGTTATAATAAAAAGCAGCTATTTTTGACTTTTTTTTTTTTTACTTTCACGCCGTTCACCGTACGGTATCATTAACATTTTATTTTAATAGTTCGGATATTTACGCATGCGGCGAAACTAAATATGTATATAAATTATTTTTATTTGTATTTTTTATACTTTTTGGGGGTGAACTAGGGAAAATGGGACAATTTACGTTTTTATTGGGAGAGGGGGTTTTCCACATTTTTTTTTTTTAACACTTTAATAGTCCTCATAGGGGGCTATCTATCGATCGCAGACCAGAGCAGAAGACCCGTGGAAGGCAGCGGAGGCAGGTGAGGGGACCTCCGGCTGCCATGCTGGACGATCGTATCACTGCGGCAGCGCTGCGGGAGACCCGATCATCCATTTTAGTGTCCGCAATGATGCAGATGCCGTGATATGAAATGATCACGGCATCTGAGGGGTTAATGGCGGACATCAGCGCGATCGCGGATGTCGGCCATTACGGGCGGGTCCCTGGCTGCTATCAGCAGCCGGGACCTGCCGTGCATGACGCGAGCATCACTCCGATGCTCGCGGTTATGCATAGAACGTAAATGTACATCCTGGTGCGTTAAGTACCAGCTCACCAGGACGTACATTTACGTCCTGCGTCGTTAAGGGGTTAAACAACATTTCACACTAGTAAAAACCCAACACTCTTTTAAATGAGGCCCAGTGTTAAGTTAATCAATGTGAATAACCCCCTCCCCTAATAAGTTTGAATCACCCCGCTTTTTCAATTTTTTTAATAAAATATTGTAATAAAAAAAAAAAACCACATATGTGGTATTACCGCGTGCGTAAATATCCGAATTATTAAAATATAAAAGGTTACGGAAGTTAAACCGCACAGGCTGGCATAAACGTAAAAAAAATACCAAAGTTCAAAATTGTGCATTTCTGGTCACTTCACATACCATTAAAAAAAATGAAGAAATTAAAAAGTCCCATCAAAACAAAAATAGTACCAAAAAAAATTCGCAAAAATATGAGCCCTCATATTATGAGCCCAGTATGCTGAAAAATGTTGGCGCATGTAGTTTTTAATTACATGAAAAACATATAAAGAATTTTAACAGCAAGTAAATAGCAAAGTGTCTTATAATTACATAAGGAACAATATACCGTATTAAAAGTTTAGTTTGGTGACAGGTAACTCTGAGTAGTAAAATAAAATAAAAACATTCATAAATCTGGAATCCTGTCTGATAGAAGAGGAAACACCACAGAGGAGTACTATTAGACAGGAGAGAGCACAGAGGAGTGCTAGCCCACCCTCAAAACTTACTTATGAAGTACGGAATATTAGAAAGGTTAATGTTTTGCTAAGATGTCCAACATATATACAGTTTTTGTATCTCACAGTGCCCATATAAAAAGGGGTAATCCAGTGGAAAACTTTTTTTTTTTTTTTTTTTAATCAATGGGTGCTAGAAAGTTAAACAGATTCGTAAATTACTTATATTAAAAATCTTAATCCTTCCAGTACTTATCAGCTGCTAAATGCTACAGAGGAAATTCCTTTCTTTTTGGAATACTGATGACATCACGAGCACAGTGCTCTCTGCTGACATCTCTGTCCATTTTAGCAACCATGCAAAGTAGATGTATGCTAAGGGTAGCATGGTGGCTCAGTGGTTAGCACTACTGCCTTGCAGTGCTGGGGACTTAGGTTCAAATCCCACTAAGGACAACAATAAATAAAGTGTTATAATTATTATAATAACGTCAGCAGAGAGAACTGTGCTCGTGATGTCATCAGAGGACATTTCAAAAAGAAAAGAATTTCCTCTGTAGTATTCAGCAGCTAATGAGTACAGGAAGGATTAAGATTTTTTAATAGAAGTCATTTACAAATATGTTTAACTTTCTGCCACCAGTTGATTTAAAATAAAAAAGATTTTCACCGGAGTACCCCTTTAAAAAGAATAGCACTTCCTCTGTAGTATACAGCAGCTGATAAGTACTAAGTATAAGTATTAAGATTTTTTATTAGAAGTCATTTACAAATCTGTATAACTTAGTGGCACCAGTTAATTTAAAAAACAAAGAGTTTTCCACCAGAGAACCCCTTTAAGGCTCCCCCTTTTCATTAAAGGTGTTATCCAGGAAAAAACTTTTTTATATATCAACTGGCTCCAGAAAGTTAAACAGATTTGTAAATTACTTCTATTAAAAATCGTAATCCTTTTCAGTACTTATGAGGTGCTGAAGTTGAGTTGTTCCTTTCTGTCCAAGTGCTTTCTGATGACACCTGTCTCAGGAACTGTCCAGAGTAGAAGCAAATCCCCATAGCAAACCTCTTCTACTCTGTGCAATTCTCGAGACAAGCAGAGATGTAAGCAGAGAGTACTGTTGCCAGACAGAAAAGAACAACTCAACTTCAGCAGCTGATAATTATTGGAAGGATTAAAAAATTTTAATAGAAGTTATTTACAAATCTGTTTAACTTTCTGGAGCCAAATGATATATTATATATATATATATATATATATATATATTATATATATATATATATATATATATATATATATATATATATATATATATATAGTTTTTTCCTGGAATGCCCCTTTAACCCCTTAAGGACCAGGCCAATTTTCACTGTAGGACCAGAGCGTTTTTTGCACATCTGACCACTGTCACTAAACATTAATAACTCTGGGATGCTTTTACCTTTCATTCTGATTCAGAGATTATTTTTTCGTGACATTCTACTTTGTTAGTGGTAAAATTTTGTCGATACTTGCATCATTTCTTGGTGAAAAATTCCAAAATGTTATGAAAAAATTGAAAATGTTGCATTTTTCTAACTTTGAAGCTCTCTGCTTGTAAGGAAAATAGACATTCCAAATAAATTATATATTGATTCACAAATACAATATGTCTACTTTATGTTTGCATCATAAAGTTGACATGTTTTTACTTTTGGAAGCCATCAGAGGGCTTCAAAGTATTGCAGCAATTTTCCACAAAATTTTCAAAATCGGAATTTTTCATGGACCAGTTCAGGTTTGAAGTGGATTTGAAGGGTCTTCCTATTAGAAATACCCCACAAATGACCCCATTATAAAAACTGCACCCCTCAAAATATTCAAAATGACATTCAGTAAGTGCGTTAACCCTTTAGGTGTTTCACAGGAATAACAGCAAAATAAAGGAGAACATTCTAAATCTTCATTTTATACACTCGCATGTTCTTGTAGACCCAGTTTTTGAAATTTTACAAGAGGTAAAAGGAGACAAATCCTCTCAAAATGTGTAACACAATTTCTCTTGAGTAAGGAAATACCTCATATGTGTATGTCAAGTGTTCGGCGGGCGCAGTAGAGGACTCAGAAGGGAAGGAGCGACAATGGGATTTTGGAGAGTGTTTTTTTCTGAAATGGTTTTTGGGGGGCATGTCACATTTAGGAAACCCATATGGTGCAAGAACAGCAGAAACCCCCCCACATGGCATACCATTTTGGAAACTACACCCCTCAAGGAACATATCAAGGGGTACAGTGAGCCTTAACACCCCACAGGTGTTTGATGACTTTTCGTTAAAGTCGGATGTGTAAATGAAAAAAATAAATTCACTTGTGCAGTTTTGTTTCCCAAATTTACCATTTTTACAAAGGGTAATGGGAGAAAATGCCCCCCAAAATTTGTAGCCCCATCTCTTCTGAGTATGGAAACACCCCATGTTAGGATGTAAAATGCTCTGCGGACAAACTACAATGCTCAGAAGAGAAGGAGTCACATTTGGCTTTTGGAAATCAAATTTTGCTGAAATGGTTTTTGGTGGGCATGTCGCATTTAGGAAGTCCCTATGGTGCCAGCACAGCAAAAAAAAAAAAAAAAAAAACTAAACAAAAAAAACCACCTGGCATACTATTTTGGAAACTACACCCCTCAAGGAACATAACAAGGGGTACAGGGAGCCTTAACAGGTCACAGGTGTTTCACGACTTTTTGTTAAAATTGGATTTGTAAATGGAAAAAAAAATTCACTAAAATGCTGGTTGTTCACCAAATTTTACATTTTTACAAGGGGTACTAGGAGAAAATGACCCCCAAAATTTGTAACCCCATTTCTTCTGAGTTTGGAAATACCCCATGTGTGGACGACAGGTGCTCTGCAGGCGCACTACAATGCTCAGAAGAGAAGGAGCGCCATTGAGCTTTTGGATAGTGAATTTGTTTGGAATGGAAGTCAGGGGCCATGTGCTTTTACAAAGCCCCCCGTGGTGCCAGAACAGTGGACCCCACATGGCATTATGGGGGCTTTGTAAACACACGTGGACTTCAATTCCGGACAAATTTTCTTTTTTTTCCTTTTACCTCTTGTGAAAATAAAAGGTAAAGGGCAACACCAGCATGTTAGTGTAAAAAAAAAAATTTTTACACTAACAGGCTGGTGTAGACCCAAACTTTTACTTTTCATAAGGGGTAAAAGGAGAAAAAGCCCCCCAAATTTGTAGTGCATAATACCCCATATGTGGTACTAAACTGTTTCCTAGAAATACGACAGGGATCCAAAGTGAGAGAGAGCCATGCACATTTGAGGACTAAATTGGGGATTGCATAGGGGTGGACATTGGGAATCACTGACGTAGAATACCCCTAACAGGGTGCCTCCAGCTGTTGCTAAACTCCCAGCATGCCTGGACAGTCAGTGGCTGTCCAGAAATGCTGGGAGTTGTTGTTTTGCAACAGTGGGAGGCTCCGTTTTGGAAACACTGCCATACAATATGTTTTTCATTTTCATTGGGGGGGGGGGGGACAGTGTAAGGGGTGTATAAGTAGTGTTTTACCCTTTATTATGTGTTCGTGTAGTGTAGTGTTTTTAGGGTACATTCGCACTGGCGGGTTACAGTGAGCTTACCGCTAGGAGTTTGCGCTGCGGCAAAAAATTTGCCGCAGCTCATACTATAAGCAGGAAACTCACTGTAAACCCGTCCGTGTGAATGTACTCTGTACATTCACATGGGGGGCAAACCTCCAGCTGTTTCAAAACTACAACTCCCAGCATGCACTGACAGACTGTGCATGCTGGGAGTTGTACTTTTGCAACAGCTGAAGGCACACTGGTTGCAAAACCTTCAGTTAGGTTCTGTTACCTAACTCAGTATTTTCCAACCAGTGTGCCTCCAGCTGTTTCAAAACTACAACTCCCAGCATGTACTGATCGTCGAAGTGCATGCTGGGAGATGTAGTTATGCAACAGCTAGAGGTACACAACTACAACTCCCAGCATGCTGAGACAGCTGTTTGGGCATGCTGGGATTTGCAGTTTTGCAACATCTGGAGGTCTACAGTTTAGAGACCACTGCACAGTGATTTCCAAACTGTGGACCTCCAGCTGTTGCAAAACTACAAATTCCAGCATGACAGCTGTCTGGGCATGCTGGGAGTTGTAGTTTTGCAACATCTGGAGGGCAACAGTGTAGAAAACACTGTATAGTGGTCTCAAACTGTAGTCCCCTAGATGTTGCTAAGCAACTTACCGGCTTCCGTCGGATCCAGAGAGCCGTCCTCTTCTGCCGCACGACATACCGCCCGCGCCAACACTGATCGTCGCTCACAGCCTCGCCCGCAGGGCAAGTGGATCTTCAGGCGCCGGTCAACTTCATTTCCCCGTCCTGCCCCGCCTTTTGTGGCAGAATGGGGAAAACGAAAGTTAACCTCCCCCGCCCCGATCTGCTATTGGTGGTCGCGTCTAGATCCCTTCAGGGGGATCGTGGGTGTCTTGGACAACCGCAATCCCCCTTATTTTCGGGTCACCATAGACCCATAATGACCCGGGATCGCGCAAATCGCAACTATGAATTCACTTGCGATTTGCGCCGATCGCCGATATGGGGGGGTCTGGGCATTTGCGCAGGGTGCCTGCTGATCGATATCAGCAGTCACCCTGGTCCGGTCCCCGCCTGGCACGCGGTGGGGACCGAAATTCCCTTGGGCGTACAGGTACGCCCTTGGTCCTTAAGTACCGGGGAGCAAAGGCGTACCTGTACGCCCTTGGTCCTTAACAGGTTAATATCACTCACAGATGGTTGTGGAAGAACTGACAGTAGTGTCCTATTACAGTACCACCCTGGATATAAGTGAACTCTTTAGAACACCCCATTCTTTCAAAAACATTTATAAAAGTAGACTGCATTGGGAGGGGCTGGATATTATACACCTAAACCAATGGGACTGAGTAAAATCCCTTTATTCAAATATAAATAGGTGTACCCTAATATTTTTCTCCATAAAGTTCATATGTAACTGCACAAAAATTTATTTTTTTGTAAAAATCTATGAAAACTAAAGTTAAGAGAAAAATTGGGTGTCTCATCAACAGCAAGTAGCATGTAAGCTAGTCAAGCTATAACTTAATTAAGCTAGAATTATAGATGTTCAGTTCAGTTGGAAATCACCGCAACTGATGCCAGAAGTGCATCAGTTGTTTAGGATCAGGCAAGAATTAATGTGCATGCCAGACAGGGGAACACAACTAGAGGTGTTACTCTGTCCATCGGTCATGCATGTTACGCCTAGCGCTCCGGGTCCCCGTTCCTCCCCGGAGCGCTCATGGCGTCTCTCTCCCTGCAGCGCCCCGGTCAGTCCCGCTGACCGAGAGCGCTGCACTGTCATGGCCGTCGGGGATGCGATTCGCACAGCGGGACGCGCCCGCTCGCGAATCGCATCCCAGGTCACTTACCCGTCCCGGTCCCCTGCTGTCATGTGCTGGCGCGCGCGGCTCCGCTCTCTAGGGCGCGCGCGCGCCAGCTCTCTGAGACTTAAAGGGCCAGTGCACCAATGATTGGTGCCTGGCCCAATTAGCTTAATTGGCTTCCACCTGCTCCCAGACTATATCTGCTCACTGCCCCTGCACTCTCTTGCCGGATCTTGTTGCCTTGTGCCAGTGAAAGCGTTTAGTGTGTCCAAAGCCTGTGTTACCTGAACTTCTGCTATCCATCTTGACTACGAACCTTGCTGCCTGCCCCGACCTTCTGCTACGTCTGACCTTGCCTCTGCCTAAGTCCTTCTGTCCCACGCCTTCTCAGCAGTCAGCGAGGTTGAGCCGTTGCTAGTGGATACGACCTGGTTGCTACTGCCGCAGCAAGACCATCCCGCTTTGCGGCGGGCTCTGGTGAACACCAGTAGCCTCTTAGAACCGGTCCACTAGCACGGTCCACGCCAATCCCTCGCTGACACAGAGGATCCACCACCTGTAGCCGAATCGTGACAATGCAACATGTTTCACCACCTGGCATCCAACTTCAGATGCCGAATGAATGTAAACTGTCCCATTCAAATGAATGGGATCAGTTCTGCAATCAGTTTCCCTCCAATGTGTGCTGGAGGGAAATACTGCACTATTGTAAAAACTGAGAAAAGCATAACTTAGATAAGATGGCAGGCCAACACCCCAGGCTCTCATTTGAGAGAAGCACAGCTTTGTCAAGTCAAGGTATGGAACAACATAAACAATGGAGCAGCAAGGCCCCTTCAAACAGCTGATCAGTGGCAATGCCAAGAGCTGGACCTCTACCAACCTGTTATTTATTTGCCTACCCTAAGGACATGCCATGAATGCTGTGGTACCAAAAAACGCTTTTAACATTGTCTGATACAAGTTGTGTTAAGGGACCAAAAGTGACAATGATGGGCTCTTCTGAAGTCTATGAATGCTGGCGCGTCTTAGAACACGGCCCATCTGCAGTCATTAAATGGCTCTGATTTATATACGTAGCACAGCGCTGCCAAAATATCCATTTTTCACATTTTTATTTTATTAAACATTTTTCTGGCAATGCTTTTAGTTTCTCGGCAATAGTTTGCCCGAAATAATAAAATGACAAATTAATTATGATAAAAAATAGCAGCTCAGCCCACAGAACAGCAAAACTTTATCCAATTTCATTAACTAAATGGAGCCAAAAGACTGCTCAGGTAGGTCCAAGGGAATTTATTTTCTTTAGGACAAATGGAAACAGAGTGCATGTGTCATCTTGTTTAAGGCCACTGAGTAAAGTCAGGAAATATTCCCACTAAGCACACCTTGTATTAATGGAATCAAAGCTAGTAGAAATAACTTAATTAAAGATTTCAGCAATATGTGAATACAAACAGAAAGTTATTAAAGAACAAATGAAAAGCATTGTGTTTTATGCAAAGTTAAAGTAAATCTGTCAGCTCCATTTGCTGCTAATTTGACTGATGTACAGAACTGTATATGTTAATCAACAAAGGGCTGAGAGGTGAGGGACAGAGAGAGAGAGACATGTCGGTTTCACCTCCATGACACTTGGCTGAGAAAAGGTGAAAAGGATCAATGGCAGGAAAGGTACAGTTTGAATTTAAACCCTAAGGGTTTATTGACAATACAGAATCTCCACCTGTAGCTGACACCAAGCAGCTACATGCTCTGCCATGGCTCTCCTGTGCAGAAGGCGTGACGGCTGCAGCATGACGTTGGGTTGACACGCCTCCTCCATGTAGTTCTATGGGAGATGAGGGGATGCAGCGTTCGTACATCCCCGCCTCTCCCATAGAGCTGTATGGGGGAGGCCTGTCCGTCGAGCATTACCAGGGCCCCTTTCAGGAGATCTGATCAGACCCCCCGCGATCAGACACTTATCCTAGGGATTATTTTAGGGGATAAGTTTATTTCACTGCAGTTGTCCTTTAAAGGGGTTATCCACCATAAGGTGATTTTAGTACATACCTCTCAGACAGTAATGGTCATGCTTAGGAAGGATCTGCGCTTGTCTTGGGCTAAATGGCTATGCTGTAAGATTACCATAACACTGTGGCTAGCTTTCTGTGAACTTGTTTGCCTACAAATCCCATGATTCCATTTTCTTCCCTCCCACACATCAGCCACCCCACCCATTGAAACATAAATGAGCTGCAGACCTGTGGTCTTCAATCAGGGTGCCTACAGCTGTTGCATTAGTTGCAGATTGATCCCTCCACCCATTGAAGCAGACAGGCTCCCTGTCATCAGTTGACTAGTGAGTCACGTCTCGACCGCATTGCAAGCTGGGAAAAATCTGAGACAACAGTCATTTTGTATGCTGTTAAAAATAAATATTGGGGTGAAAAATCACATAAGAATTGTGAGAAAACCGTCACACACAGGTAAAGACACTATATTATGAACTACACTAACTTTACAGCCCCTGTAGCATAGCGAAATAAAAAAAATTCCCGGAATACCCCTTTAACAGCTATCCAATAATATACTGCAGCTCTTAGCAGTAAATATTGATAGATGTTATCAAGCGGCTGATGCAGTTAGGGGGCCATTGCCTTAAAGGGGTACTCCGGTGGTCAACGTGTTTTTCCGTTTTTGACTTACCCTATTTGTTTTGTTTCATTTATATTCTTGTTGTTTAGGCAACTCTATTTCCATTCTTTGTTGTCTTTTTATCCCCCACTTTGTTTTCCTATCTTTGCTTCTATTTCCTGTTTCTTGCTGTGCTGAAAATTAAAAATCTCAGCATGCCACATGCCTTGCTGGTTTGGGGCGGCTCCTTTTTTTGTTCTGCCCTTTACCCACCCTACTATTTTCCCGGGTCAGCCCCATTATACACAGCACACTAATATAATCAGCCCTGGTTGGGATCCACTGGCATACACACACAAAAGGGACTACAACTCCCAGCATGTGTCATTCAGGAGTCTTCAGTCTGTGGTATAACACCAGCATGCTGCCTCTGTAGTCTCCTGGGGGTTGTAGTTCACCACACCTCTGTAGGGCATACACCAGTGTTTCCCAACCAGTGTGCCTCCAGCTGTTGCAAAGCTACAACTCCCAGCATGCCCAAAGGCTGTCAGGGCATGCTGGGAATTCTAGTTTTACAACAGCTGGAGGCACACTGGTTTGGAAACACTGGTGTAACATGATGTGTATGCTGAATAGGCTAGGACAGTGTAACCACTAGCATACACACACATAACAGGGACTACAACTCCCAGCATGTGTCATTCAGGAGTCCCCCCCCCCCCTTCACACATAGAAATCATCTCCAGTCCGAGATTTATTCCCCTGCAGTCTATACATCCCCAGCCCATGCTCTTTGTTATCCTCCCCTACAGATAACACTCTTATCTTCTCTGTCTTCTTTCAGTGCAGACCTGCGTCCTCAGAAGTATGTCCTCTCTCTCCCCCTGTTCTGGCTTATTTCTCTGTTGCACACCTGCGTCCTTCAGGAGGGGGAGATGAGGGGGCGTGGCTTATCTCTCATGCAGTTCTGAAAGAACAGAGAAAAAAAAGCCCTGACATGTTGTCCTCAGCCTAATCCTAACATGGCCGATGTTGTGGACAACAGTAAGAGATCCAACACAGAACTACAGAACTTCCTGGCTCACAAACAGGTAAGAAAAAAAGACACATGTTACACAAACATATAATACATGTCAATTGCAAAAACATAAACATTTAAGCTATGTTCACACATCCGGAATGTCCACACGGAGAATCTGTGCGGACAGTTGGAAGAGTGCGGGCATCGGCACAAGGACCGCACTGGAATGTGCCATCTCAGATGGCTTTGCATTCCTTGCGGTGTCCACAGAAAAAAATAAACACATTAATTCTTTCTGCAGACAAGGAAAATGAACTAACATCACTGTAATTTCCCACCAAGAGCTGTGATTGGCCAGTCAGTGCTGGACAATCAGGGCTCCTGGCGGGGAATATACCTCATATACCTCCCTGTGGAGCGGAGCATCACAGCATGCCACCCACTTCCCTGGTTTGTAAGATAGGATCGCAACAGGTCTCAGATGTGAGACCCTGTATGATCGGACCCTCAGCCCCTGTACTACTATATTCCCAACATTTAACAGACTCTGTTCCATTATGCGAGTAGTAGTACAAGCCACAGTCACCACAGCAGTCCGCAGACTTCCGCACAAGGGGGAAATTACTACTCCCATCATGAAACAGGGTCTGTTACATGATAGGAGAAGTAGTAGTGCCGCAGCACTTCAGGAGTTTTGGGTGGCTGTGCAGTAAAGTTTAAAAAACAGTACAGAACCGTGTACAAAACCATGGTTGAAAAAAAAAAAAAAAAAGGCACAAACCTGTACCAGTACAAAAACTGACACAACTGGATACATCGAGTTGTGTAAGTTTTTGTCATGTATACGGTTTGATATATTATATACAGTGACCCCCCCGACCTACGATGGCCCCGACATACGATAATTTCAACATGCGATGGCCTCTCAGAGACCATCGCATGTTGAAGGCAGCATCAACATACAATGCTTTTGTATGTCGGGTCCATCGCATAAACGGCTATCCGTTTACGGTGCCCTGTGTGCTCCGGTGATGGTTTCCTACCTGTCCTCGGGGCTCCGGAGTGTCCTCTTCGGGATCCCCTCCATCGCCGGCGCTCTCCATCGTCGTCATCACATCGCCGCGCACGCCGTCCCATCATGCAATAGGAGCGGCGTGTGTAGTGACGTGATAACGGCGACATGAGAGCGACGATCCCGGGGAGCAGAGATGTTCCGGAGCAGCGGGGACATCACGGGGACACGGCGACAGCGATGGAGGGCGATATCCAGGGCAGCGGTGACGAACGGTGACGGTCCGGAGCGGCGGGGACAGGTGAGTACAACTTCCTATTCTTTATATTGCACAGATCCCTCAACATACGATGGTTTCAACAAACGATGGTTCATTTGGAACGGATTACCATCGTATGTTGAGGGACCACGATACACACATACACACACACAGTGGGGCAAAAAAGTATTTAGTCAGCCACCAATTGTGCAAGTTCTTCCACTTTAAAAGATGAGAGAGGCCTGTAATTTTCATCATAGGTATACCTCAACTATGAGAGACATAAAATCCATAAAATCAGATTGTCTGATCTTTAACCCTTAATGACCAAGCCCATTTTCACCTCAAGCACCAGGCCAATTTTATTTTTGCGTTTGTTTTTTCCTCCTCGCCTTCTAAAATCCATAACTCCTTTATATTTCCATATACAGACCCATATAAGGGCTTGTTTTTTGCGTGACCAATTGTTCTTTGTAATGAAACCTCTAATTTTACCATAAAATGTACAGCGAACCCCCCCAAAAAATTTTTTAGGGAGGAAATTTAAATTAAAACCAAAATTTTGCACATCTTGGAGGGTTTTGTTTTCAAACTGTACACTTTACGGTAAAAATGACATGTGTTCTTTATTCTGTGGGTCAATACGATTAAAATGATACCCATGGCTAGATACTTTTAAAAATCTAAAACTTTTTGTACAAAATTAGTAATCGCTCTATTTTGACCACCTATAACTTTTTCATTTTTCCGTATATAAGGCGGTATGGGGGCTCATTTTTTTGCGCTGTCATCTGTACTCTTTTTAGATACCACATTTGCATATATAAAACTTTTAGATAATTTTTTATTAATTTTTTTTGAATAAAATGTGACAAAAAAGCATCATTTTTGGAATTTTTTAATTTTTCACATTTACCCCATTCACCGTATGGGATCATTAACATTATATTTTGATAGTTCGGACATTTACGCACGCGGCGATACCAAATATGTTTATTAAAAAAACATTTAACGGTTTTTGGGGGTAAAATGGGAAAAACGGACAATTTTCATTTTTATTGGGGGAGGGGATTTTTCAATTTTTTTTTACTTTTTATTTTTACATTTTTCAACTTTTTTTTTTTACACTTTTTATGTCCCCATAGGGGACTATCTATAGCAGTCGTGTGATTGCTAATACTGTGCAGTGCTATGCATAGGACACAGCACTGCTCAGTATTATCGGTGATCTTCTGCTCTGGTCTGCTCGACGGCCGGAGCTAGGTAAGGGGACCTCCGGCTGTCATGCTGGGTGATCGAATCCCCGCGGCAGTGCTGCGGGCGATCAGATCATCAAATCAAAGTGCCGCAATGCCGCAGATGCCGTGATCTGTATTGATCACGGCATCGGAGGTGTTAATGGCGGACATCCGCGCGATCGCAGATCTCGGCCATTACAGGCGGGTCCCCGGAACTTGCCGTGTAGGACGCAAGCACCCTTCCGCCAAACCAGGACGTACATTTACGTCCGTGATCGTTAAGGGGTTAAAGAATTTATTTGCTAATTATGGTGGAAAATAAGTATTTGGTCACCTACAAACAAGCAAAATTTCTGGCTCTCACAGACCTGTAACTACGTCTTTAACCCCTTGGGGACGGAGCCCCCATATAAATGGCCCACCCTGTATTTTGGAAACTACACCCCTCAAGGAATGTAACAATGGGTACAGGGAGCCTTAACACCTCACAGGTGTTTGACAACTTTTTGTTAAAGTTGGATGCGTAAATGAAAAAAAATATATATTTTCACAAAAATGCATTTTTTTCCCCAAATTTTACATTTTTACAAGGGGTAATAGGACAAAATGACCCCCAAAATTTGTAACCCCATTTCTTCTGAGTATGGAAATACCCCCTGTGTGGACGTCAAGTGCTCTGTTGGCCCACTACAATGCTCAGAAGTGGAGGAGCGCCATTGAGCTTTTGGAAAGAGAATTTGTTTGGAATGGAAGTCAGGGGCCATGTGCGTTTACAAAGTCCCCCATGGTGCCAGAACAGTGGACCCCCCACATGTGACCCCATTTTGGAAACTACACCCCTCACAGAATTTAATAAGTGGTGCAGTGAGTATTTACACCCCATTTGACAGATCTTTGGAACAGTGGGCTGTGCAAATAGCACTCCTTTTCTGAGCATTGTAGTTCGCCCACAGAGAACTTTGGGGCAACACCAGCATGTTAGTGTAAATTTTTACACTAACAGGCTGGTGTAGCCCCCAACTTTTCCCTTTCATAAGGGGTAAAAGGAGAAAAAGCCCTCCAAAATTTGTAACGCAATTTCTTCCGAGTATGGAAATACCCCATATGTGGCCCTAAACTGTTTCCTTGAAATACGACAGGGCTCCGAAGTGAAAGAGAGCCATGCGCATTTGATGACTAAATTAGGGATTGCATAGGGGTGGACATAGGGGTATTCTATGCCAGTGATTCCCAAACAGGGGGCCTCCAGCTGTTGCTAAACTCCCAGCATGCCTGGACAGTCAGTGGCTGTCTGGAAATGCTGGGAGTTGTTTTGAAACAGCTGGAGGCTCCATTTTGGAAACACTGTCGTACAATACCTTTTTCATTTTTATTGAGGGTTGGACAGTGTAAGGGGGTGTATATGTAGTGTTTTACCCTTTATTATGTGTTAGTGTAGTGTAGTGTTTTTAAGGTACATTCACACTGGCGGAGGTTTACAGTGAGTTTCCAAAAATTTGCCGCAGCTAAAACTTGAAGCTAAAACTGTAATCCTGCCCGTGTGAATGTACCCTGTACATTCACATAGGGGACAAACCTCCAACTGTTTCAAAACTACAGCTCACAGCATGTACTGAGAGACTGTGCATGCTGGGAGACAGAAAACAACAACTCAACTTCAGAAGCTGATAATTATTGAATGGATTAAGATTTTTTAATAGAAGTAATTTATAAATATGTTTAACTTTCTGGAGCCAGTGGATATTAAAAAAAAATGTTTTTTCCTGGAATACCCCTTTAAGGACCAGAGCATTTTTTGCATTTCTGACCACTGTCAATTTAAGCACTAATAACTCTGGGATGCTTTTACTTTTCATTCTGATTCCAAGATTGTTCTTTCGTGACATATTCTACTTTATATTCGTGGTAAATTTTCGACGATGCTTACATCATTTCTTGGAGAAAAATTTAATGAAATAGAAAATTTAGCTTTTTTTTTACTTTGAAGCTCTCTGCTTATAAGGAAAATAGACATCCCAAATACATTATATATTAATTCACATATACAATATGTCTACTTTATGTTTGCATCATAAAATTGACATGTTTTTACTTTTGGAAGACATCAGAGGGCTTCAAAGTTCAGCAGCAATTTTGCAATTTTTCACAAAATTTTCAAAATCGGAATTTTTCAGGGACCAGTTCAGATCTGAAGTGAATTTGAAGGGCCTTCATATTATAAATACCCCATAAATGACCCCATTATAAAAGAAATGCACCCCTCAAAGTATTCAAAATGACATTCAGAAAGTGTGTTAACCCTTTAGGTGTTTCATAGGAATAGCAGCAAAGTGAAGGAGAAAATTCAAAATCTTCATTCGCATGTTCTTGTAGACCCAGTTTTTGAATTTTTACAAGGGGTAAAAGGAGAGAAATCTTCCTAAAATTAGGAAATACCTAATATGTGGATGTTAAGTGCTTTGTGGGTGCACTAGTAGGCTAAGAAGGGAAGGAGCGACAATGGGATTTTGAAAAGTGATTTTTTTAGAAATGGTTTTTGGGGGGCATGTCACATTTAGGAAGCCCCTATGGTGCCAGAACAGCAAAAAATGCCCCACATGGCATTCTATTTTGTAAACTACACCCCTCAAGGAACATAAAAAGGGGTACAGCGAGCCTTAACACCCCACAGGTGTTTGACGACTTTTCCTTAAAGTTGGAAGTGTAAATTATATATTTTATATTCATTGAAATGCTGGTTTTCCCCCAAATTTTACATTTTCACAAGGGGTAATACAAGAAAATGCCCCCCAAAATGTGTAACCCCATCTCTTCAGTATGGAAATACCCCATGTGTGGACATCAAGTGCACTGCATGCGCACTACAATGCTCAGAAGAGAAGGAGTCACATTTCCAAATTTTGCTAAAATGTTTTTTGGGAGGCATGTCGCATTTAGGAAGCCCCTATGGTGCAAGAACAGCAAAAAAACAAAACAAAAAAACAAAACACATAGCATAAACTACTTTGGAAACAACACCCCTCAAGGAATGTAACAAACAGCACAGTGAGCATAACACCCCACAGGTGTTTGATAAATGTTCATTAAAGTGGGATGTGAAAAGGAAAAATAATTTTTTTACACTAAAATGCTGGTTACCCCAAATTTTTCATTTTCACAAGTGGTAACAGGAGCAAATGCCCCCCACAATTTGTAAATACATTTCTTTGGATAGGATATACCTCATATCTGGATGAAAACCGCTCTGCGGGTGCACACCAGGTCTCAGAAGAGCAGGAGCGCAGTCAGGGGCCTTGAGCATTTACATTGCTGCCTAAGGAGCCAGAGCCCCCCCTTAAGGAGCGTTACATGGGGTACAGTGGGACGTAAAATGATAAAACAGATTATGTTCCCCGAATGATGTGCCAGACCATAGCCAAAACTAAAAAATATGCCCACCCCAAACCTTATGCTCTGAATCATCATTTTGGGAATGTGTTGTGTGTGGCCGTCCCTAACCTGTTGCCTCCAATGCGCACCCTGCTCAGGTGGGGAGAGAGCACTGCGCATTTGAGGCAACATAAAGTCACCGATGATAGTGTGTGACTCAGTGACCCATTTTTTGAGAAAAGAAAAACAAAGTCGCTATTTTGTGCGCAAAAGGTACTTTTTTTTAGGAGAAGAGCTACACCTCCTTCCAGTAGGCGTGAGAATCCCTTCTTCAGTGGGGATCAAAAGTTTGGGCACCAGAGGTAAAATATTGTATTAATGTGCATAAAGAAGCCAAGGAAAGATGGGAAAATATCCAAAAGGCATCAAATTACAGATAAGACATTCTTATAATATGTCAACAAAAGTTAGATTTTATTTCCATAATTTACACTTTCAAAATAACAGAAAACAAAAAAATGGCTTCTGAAAAAGTTTGGGCACCCTGCAGAATTTATAGCATGCACTGCCCCCTTTCCAAAGCTGAGACCTGCCAGTGTCATGGATTGTTCTCAATCATCATCTGGGAAGACCAGGTGATGTCAATCTCAAAGGTTTTAAATGCCCAGACTCATCTGACCTTGCCCCAACAATCAGCACCATGGGTTCTTCTAAGCAGTTGTCTAGAAATCTGAAACTGAAAAAAGTTGACGCTCACAAAGCTGGAGAAGGCTATAAGAAGATAGCAAAACATTTTCAGTTGTCAATATCCTCTGTTCGGAATGTAATTAAGAAATGGCAGTCATCAGGAACAGTGAAAGTTAAAGCAAGATCTGGAAGACCAAGAAAAATATCAGACAGAACAGCTCGCAGGATTGTGAGAAAAACTATTCAAAACCCACGTTTGACTGCACAATCCCTCCAGAAAGATCTGGCAGACACTGAAGTTGTGGTACACTATTCCACTATAAAGAGATACTTGTACAAATATGGTCTTCATGAAAGTCATCAGAAGAAAACCTCTTCTACGTCCTCACCACAAAAATCAGCGTTTGAACTTTGCAAATGAACATATAGACAAGCCTGATGCATTTTGGAAACAAGTTCTGTGGACAGATGAGGTTAAAATTTAACTTTTTGGCCAGAATAAGCAAAGGTACATTTGGAGAAGAAGGGGAACAGAATATAATGAAAAGAACCTCTGTCCAACTGTTAAGCATGGGGGTGGATCAATCATGTTTTGGGGTTGTATTGCAGCCAGTGGCACAGGGAACATCATGAGTAGAAGGAAAAATGGATTCAATAAAATTTCAGCAAATTTTGGATGCTAACTTGATGCCATCTATGAAAAAGCTGAAGTTAAAGAGAGGATGGCTTCTACAAATGGATAATTATCCTAAACACACCTTGAAATCCACAGGGGATTACATCAAGAGGCGTAAACTGAAGGTTTTGCCATGGCCTTCACAACCTCCTGACCTCAACATAATTAAAAATCTATGGATAGACAGCCCAGAAATCTCGAAGAACTGGAAGAATTTTGTAAGGAAGAATGGGCAAAGCTACCTCAAACAAGAATTGAAAGACTCTTGGCTGGCTACAAAAAGCACTTACAAGCTGTGACATTTGCCAAAGGGGCAGTACAAGATATTAACTCTGCAGGGTGCCCAAACTTTTGCAGACGCCATTGTTTTGTTTTCTGTTATTTTGAAAGTGTAAATGATGAATATAAAATCTAACTTTTGTTGACATATTATAAGAATGTCTAATCTGTAATTTGATGCCTTTTGGAGATTTTCCCATCTTTCCTTGGCTTCTTTATGCACATTAATACAAATTTTTACCTGGGGTGCTCAAACTTTTGATCCCCACTGTACCTTCTGGAATTCAACCTTTAACCTTTTGTGGACAACAGCATCCCACTCCCCTTCTATGATGATACACGCTCAGGAGCTTAGCGCGGGTCATAGCTGGGTGGTCCTGGTGGCATCTCCAATGCAAGACATCACTGATCACGGTGATGCCCGACTTAGACACCGCAATCAAATTTGATTGTAGTGTCTAAAATGCGAGTAAAAGTGTTCGGCAGCTCTGTGAAAGCAAGTAAAAACACCTAACCTGGCAAATTCAGGGAAGTGTCCACCTCACTCCCTCCCTCAGTGTCTAGAAAAAGTGTATGTGGTAGAGCTTTTCCCACCACAGCAGAGCTGCACAAAATTCATCATCCTGCTGCACTTTCTTGATAAATAAGATGTACGCTAGTCAAAACCAGCCCCCAAATAAACGTGGGAAAATAGCTCTACCGTAGACATTCTTTGATAAATCTGGGGCAATGTGTATATGTGTGTGTGTGTGTGTGTGTTCCACACGTCTAAAGGGCTATATAAGATATTAACATGAAACTTGGTACAAGTTACTTATACGTCAACAACAAACATAGGATAAGTAATTTTTTTTAGGGGAGCTCCGAGCCTCGGCTCAAATTTACCGCTGAGGATGCCGGTGGCCCGAAAGAAACCTCCCCGCCACAACGTACTGAATAAATTCAGCTTCACTCCGCCGAAGCCTCCAGCACAAGATGGCGCTGACGGCTCTGTTGTGGCGCCTCGCTCCCTCCCTCCCTCCAGCCTCCCCACACAGCACTGGCGGCGACTTACCTACCGGCCAGTCATGGCGGAGGTCTATATCTGACCGGCGCTACAGTTCGGGAGAGAGGCGCAGTGATGAAATGGCCGGGGAACGGCCAAGTCATCCCCTGAGGCAGCTGCCTGCAGAAGATGGCTGCTCATGCGTGGGCCTGCCTACACAGATAAGCAAGGCTACAAACCCTGCAACTGAGGTAGGACAGCAACTTACTCCCCTACCCTCACCCGATCTTGCAGCTAACCACCATGCCTGTTCTGGACAAATCCCTGACAGACACCAAAATGAAGGATATGCTCCTGCTCCTCCACACCACCTTCCTGCAGGACATAAGGCACATTGTACATCACATACAAACCTCCCTCACTGAAATGGGAGAACAGGGGGATCATTTGGAACAAAAATTTGGGGAATTCGCAACCTCCCATAAAGATTTGATTGATTTACATTACACTGCCGAAGATGTAATCGCTGCCCAAAAAGCTAAAGTGGCGGATTTGGAAGACCGAAGCTGCCGCAACGATATTAAATTGCGCAGTGTTCTGGAATCAATAGCTCCTCCCGACATTCCCGCCTACATTCGTGAGCTGATTAAACACACGCTCCCAAAATGCTCTCCCCAAGAACTGACTGGACAGGGCGCATCGTATACCCCCTCCGCATCATCTGGATGATTCAGTGCCCGCATTCATTTCTTTCACATCAAAGAAGGTCTCATGAAAACTGCGAGGCGTAATAATGGGTTGCCTGCACCCTACCACTGGATCGCGATCTATACAGATCTGTCTGCTGCAACGCTGCAAGCCCGCAGAGCCCTACTATCTATAACCTCGTCACTACGATCAGAAAAAAATCCTCTACAGATGGGGCTTCCCCACACATCTCCTCATAAAAAGGGACAATGTCATCCACGTGATCAAGAACCTAGCAGAAGGAGAAGCTCTTCTACGTGAATGGAATGTACCTCTACATCATAGTTCATAATTCATAAGGTTGAAAAAAGACGAGAGTCCATCACGTTCAACCTATATCCCTAATGAGTCCTTACTGAGTTAATCCAGAGGAAGGCAAAAAAAAAAACTCATACATAGTTATTAGGTCTCCCCTAAGCCTTCTTTTTTTCAAAACTAAATAACCCTAATTCTCATAATCTTTCTGGGTACTGTAGTCCTCCCATTCCCCGTATTACCCTGGTTGCCCGTCTTTGAACCCTCTCCAGCTCCACTATATCTTTCTTGTAAACTGGTGTCCAGTACTGTACACAATATTCTGTGTGTCGTCTGACTAGTGATTTGTACAGCGGTAGAATTATTTCCTTGTTGTGGGCATCTATGCCCCTATTGATGCACCCCATGATTTTATTAGCCTTGGCAGCAGCTGCCCGACACTGGTCACTACAGCTAAATTTACTGTTAACTAAAACTCCCAAGTCCTTTTCCACGTCAGTCGTCTCTAGTGTGCTCCCATTTAATACATAATCCCAGGCCGGATTTTTCCTCCCCATGTGCATTACCTTACATTTATCAGTGTTGAACCTCATCTGCCACTTCCCAGCCCAAACTTTCAACCTATCCAGATCCATTTGTGACAGTTCACTGTCCTCTATTGTGTTTACCGCTTTACAGAGTTTAGTATCATCTGCAAAGATTGCTACTTTACTATTCAACACCTCTACAAGGTCATTAATGAATATATTAAACAGGACAGGACCCTATACTGACCCCTGTGGTACTCCACTAGTTACAGTCACCCAATCAGAATAAGTACCATTAATAACCACCCTCTGTTTCCTATCACTGAGCCAGTTACTTACCCATTTACACACATTGTCCCCCAGCCCCATCCATCTCATTATTATTATTATTATTATCATCATTCTTATTATGCACCAACTGTTTATGTGGAAACGTATCAAATGCTTTGGAAAAATCCAGATATACAACATCCAGCGATTGCCCATGGTCCAGTCTGGAGCTCACCTCCTCATAAAAGCTGATCAGGTTAGTCTGACAGGACCGATCCCTCATAAAGCCAAGCTGATATGGAGTCATATATTTATTTGTATCAAGATATTCCAAAATAGCATCTTAGAAAATCCTCAAACAATTTACATACAACAGAGGTTAAACTAACAGGCCTATAATTAATATCTTGCAGAATCTTCTTTCCCCTCCTGCTCAACCACTACCCACCTATCCCCGGCTGCTAAGGACTGGTCGACTACCTGAACTTATGGTGACTTACTCAACTACATGAGCCTGGGCGCTATTTCTCTACTGCCCGGCTGCAGAGTGGACTCTAACTACCACTCTTTGTGGGTTGGTGTGCTTTTTTGTATGCCTTCCTATTACTCTGTGTTATTTGTTCTTCTTGTTTGTTTTGGTCACAATTAACCCTAATGTACATGGTCCTTTTGACAGTATCTCTTTCAGGAGGGTAGCCGCACGCTGGCTGGGAGGTGCGTTCTACCCCTATTATTTCTATGCTCAGAAACATTATGCCTTTTTCTCGTATTTACTGCCAAGATAGTCATAAATTTTGCCACATTAAATGTGAATGGGCTAAATGCTCCACACAAACGCTCGGACCTTTGGAGGGAAGCCCAATCTCTAAAATGCGATGTTCTATGCATTCAAGAAACACACCTGTTGTCCTCAGATGCTCACCACCTAAAATACCACTCTCCCATATCTCTTTCATTCTCATTATAGATCGAAAGCCAGAGGAGTTTCCATTGCTATCAAGAACACGGTTGCCTTTACACTACAAGAAGCCGTCTCGGACCAAAATGGGAGGTATGTTATCCTCATATACACTGTCAATGCCTTACCACTTACTAATGTTTCCCTGTACTCTCCCAATTCTGGAGCGGGAATCTTTCTAAAACGTCTGTTGCGGGTGGTGCACAGGGTCACCTGGGGCCCCTTAATAATGTGTGGGGATTTTAACGCCATCTCTGACCCTGCCTTGGACTCTTCTCCCTCCCGCTTTCTTTCTTCTTCTTCTATCTCTCCTACCCTCCATTTAGCTGACTTATAAGATATATGGCGCATACAACACGAAGAGAGAGACTATACGTTTTACTCTGGGGTGCATAACACATACTTCAGGATTGACTTGTTTGTTACAGACAGATCACTCCTCACCTCCACCCTGAAAAAAAACTATAGAGAACATAAAGTGGTTTGATCATGCAGCCATTACCTTACAACTAAGAGACCAATCATCATCACTCTCCTCTTACACGTGGCGTAGTAGCCCCATACTATGGTCACACCCCCATTATGCTCAATGCCTTCATATAGACATTTCGGAATACTTCTCGCTTAATGCATCACCGGACATAAATTCCATAACTCTATGGAACTGTCATAAGGCGGCCATTCGTGGTCTTTGCATAAAATATAGCTCCATAATGAAAAAACAAAGGGAAGAAAAACTAGCTAAGATACTTACCGATCTACACACCGCAGAACAAGCGAATAAACTCAACCCCTCGCCAGTTCTAGCTGAACAAGTCACGACGCATAGAGATTTACACTGCATCCTCCTCTCCTCCTACGAAAAATCTTTTCACAAATTACAGGCTACTTATTACTTCCAAAATAAGGCAGATAAACTACTAGCGAACAGGCTAGAACAATGCCATGCAAAGTCCAAAATACCCTATCTACTCCACCCAGTCTCTAACAAGGATACATAAATTAACCCTTAACTACCCCCATTTGTGAGGGGAGGGTTTTCGTTTAAAATCTCATGCAAATCTAAGGAAAATGTATGTTCCGGCATAACTTCCGTACGGCTGGAGATATTTCGATAATACCTGGTCACATGTTACTTCTATATCAAATAAAAATATATGATAGTTAAATGAACCCTTATCTACACCCTTATATAAAAGATGTGTTTTTGTTTAAGTTCCATGCAATTATATGGGACTGCCAGTACCTTACTCCACAAGCTCCTCTCTGCATCTCATGGTGAATGTGTCAGCCTGGCTTGCAAGCAACACCTGCCATGCCCCATCTCGCAAATACACACCCAATGTTTAAGTCACACCCCTTTTATTTTCTACCCTTTTTGTGCATCGGTCTAGCTTGCAAATCACGCCCTTTTCCCCAAAGCCATGTCCCCATCTATTTTAGACTTACAATATCTTCATCACAACTCAGTCCCACCTGAGGACGGGATACAAGGATGGGATACAAGGTCAAAAGCCATATACTATACTATATACTATAGAATTCCATATAATATACGTTAATCCACCATAAATATGGCATTATAAAAATATGCAGAATTTATTCACGTTTGTGAATATAATACATGCCCATAGCTAGTACTGGCGGATCTTGTCAAACGAGTGAATTGAGCATGCGCAGCACTTACGGATATTCTAGAATTGCTGGTTTCATGTGATCACATGACCGGGACCCACATGACTCAATTGCGGGTCACGTGGACCCCAATGCGGGCACGTCCTAGATGTGAACATGATGAATGCACGCGCATTAGATAGAAGGACTGGGTGCGCACTCTGCCAGAGGACAGAGCTATACGTCAGACGCAGGCGTCATTAGGTAGCTGAAGTACATGCCATGTGGACGCAGAGAAGATACTCCACCTGTAAGATATGCTAACTAATGAATATATGTAAACCCAATACTAGGTGATTTTTTAGGGCCGATACTGATACCGATAATCTGTCACCTTTCAGGCCGATAGCCGATAACTTATACCGATATTCCGGTATAAGTTATCGGCTATTTCAACCCCCCGGCGGGGCAGAAGCCGTTGCAGATCAATGATTTAAAGCGGGCGCTTTAAATCAATGAACTGCAGCGGCTTTTGCCGTGCCAGACCGTCGCCACCCGCTTCTCTCCCCCTGCCTGTCCTGCGTCTAACCACCCCAGTTGCCCCATTGCCTCCCCACCCCCCCCCCCATCCTCTGCCCACATACCACCGCCACACTATTGCCTCCCCCCATCCTCTGGCCACATGCCGATGCCCCATCGCCTCCCCCCATCCTCTGCCCACATACCGCCACTGCCCCATCGCCTCCCCTAATCCCCGGTGTTCTAATTACCTGTTCCCGGGGGTCCGCGATCCTTCTGGCGCTGTCACTGTGCGCACTGACAGTGACGTCACGTTGGGGACATCACTCGCCATTACGCAGCACACAGCAATAGCGCAGGAGCCAGAAGGATCGTGGACCCCCGGGAACAGGTAATTATAACACCGGGGATGGGGGGGGAGGCAATGGGGCAGCGGCGGCGGTATGTAGGCAGAGGATGGGGGGGAGGCAATGGGGCAGCGGCGGCGATGGTCGTCTCTGGCCCGGGCGCGTGGCGGGGGTGGGGTATTATCGGCATATTGGCAAGGTAATTGCCGATACTGATAATGTCCAAAATCACGATTATCGACAGATAATATCGGCCAAACAGATAATCGGTCGATCCCTACCCAATACACAGGATTATAGTGCAAGTGAACCTAAGTAAAATTATGTATTACTCACTTTGTAGACTTCAAGCCTCTGTTGCCAACATGCAGATATGGAGGGGCATTTACTAAAGGGGTTTAGTCATTTTTTTCTGACTATTTTTGGCACTAAATTGTCACAATTGCGCCTACCCTATTTTTCGTGCGACTTTCTCTAGCAAGAGCTAGAAAGTAAAAAAGAAATTCCCGCTTGATTTACGCTAGTTTACATTTTTTGACTTGCAGTGGTCAGGTATTTATTAACTGAGACAGTCGCAGCTGCGCAATAAACAGTCGCAACGGCCGTAAAAATTGACTAAATTTACTCCAGCTCCAACATGGAGCAGGAAAAGCTACTGCCGCCCGGGCTTCGACATACTTTCTCCCCGCTACAGGGACACTGCAGTGATTTACATCCCCCCCCTCTCACCTGCCAGTGCCACACAACTCCCATCTGTCTGCTAACACTGCAAGACTACAAGTCCCAGCATGCCCTTACAGTGAGGACATAGTCTTGTAGCAGCGGGAGCTGAGCGGCGCGGGCGGGAGACAAGGGGGGGGGGGGAATGTACATCAGTGTCCCCATAAGTGAGGGTAGCAGGGAGGCCGTATGAGGAGCCCGGGCTCCTGCCCTGACAGCCAAAGGCTGCTGGGTGTTGTAGTTTTGCAACAGCTGGAGGGCCACAGTTTGCAGACCACTGGTTTGTGGTCTGTAAACTGTAGTCCTCCAGCTGTTGCAAAACTAAACAGCTGAAGGGGACCGGCGAAGACGTTCACGGAGATCGTCGGGCGGCAGTGTCTTGCGGCAATGTCGTGCGGCGCTGGATCCTACGGAAGCCGGTAAGTTGCCCAAGCCCTAAAACAGTGTTTTCCAACAAGGGTGCCTCCAGATGTTGCAAGACTACAACTCCCAGCATGCCTGGACAGCCTTTGGCTGTCCAGGCATGCTGGGAGTTGTAGTTTTGCAACATCTGGAGGCACCCTGGTTGGGAAACACTGTTTTAGGCCAGTGTTTCCCAACCAGGGTGCCTCCAGATGTTGCAAGACTACAACTCCCAGGTTGGGAAACACTGTGCCCGGCCTCCGCCCCACCTTACTGTAAAGGCATGCTGGGAGTTGTAGTCCTGCAGCTGGGGGCAGGGGACAAGCTTGTCACTTGCCCACACATCTCCTGCACCACACAACTACAACTCCCAGCATGTCCTTACTGTAAGGGCATGCTGGCAGTTGTAGTCGTGCGGGTCGGGAGATGTGTGAGCAGGTCATAATAAATAACTAACCCTTTTTTTTTTTTTTTCATTTCAGATCCGTGTATCCTGTGGACTCCTTCGGATTCGGTGGACTACTTCGATGACCAGCGTTTTTCTTTGTTTGATTTTAATAAAGTGGTTAACGAGGGCTTGTGGGGGAGTGTTTTTTGTAATAAACATTTTTTAAAACCTGTTGTGTTTTTTCCTTACTTTACTTGACAGGCTTAGTAGTGGAAGCTGTCTTATAGAAGGAGTCCATTACTAAGCTGGGCTTAGCGTTAGCCACAAAAACAGCTAGCGCTAACCCCCAATTATTACCCCAGTACCCAATGCCACAGGGGTGCCAGTACCAACAGGCCCGGAGCATCAAAAATGGTGCTCCTGGGCCTAGGGGGTAACAGGCTGGCATTATTTAAGCTGAGGAGGGCCAGTAACAATGGTCCTCGCCCACCCTGGTAACGTCAGGCTGTTACTGTTTGGTTGGTATTTGGCCGAGAATAAAAATAGGGGGGACCCTATGCGCTTTTTTTAAAATAAATAATTAAATATTGAAAAAAACAAACACATAGGGTCCTCCATATTTTTATTCTCAGCCAAATGCCAACCAAACAGTAACAGTCTGACGTTACCAGGGTGGGCGAGGACCATTGTTACTGGCCCTCCCCAGCCTAAATAACGCCAGCCTGTTACCGCCTAGGCCCAGGAGCACCATTTTTGACGCTCCGGGCCTGTTGGTACCGGCTCTTCCCGGCACCCCTGTGGCGTTGGGTACCGGGGTAATAATTGGGGGTTAGCGCTAGCTGTTTTTGTGGCTAACGCTAAGCCCGGCTTAGTAATGGACTCCGTCTTTAAGACAGCTTCCACTACTAAGCCTGTCCAGTAAAGTAAAAAAAAAAACAAAAAAAACCACAGGTTTAAAAAAAAAATTTATTACAAAAAAACACTCCCCCACAAGCCCTCGTTAACCATTTTATTAACATCAAGCAAAGAAAAACGCTGGTCATCGAAGTAGTCCACCGAATCCGAAGGAGTCCACAGGATACACAGATCTGTAGAAGAAGTAACAAAAAAAAAAAATAAGTGTAAGTACATTTTGGGAGAAAAAACTGTTAAAATTTTTTTTATAAACACACACACGCACTAAACGCCGTTTACCACTATTCTGAGCCATGACAACAATTTAGTTATTGAATTATTTAGATGTGGTGAAAAAGCTAAAAAAAACAACTCAAAAACAAAAGATCCAGAAGGAAACCTAGCAGCCAAACCTATTCAGACAGCAGGAAAAAGGAACAGACTATTTTTTCTACTACATGAAGTAAATTTCCCACTTTTGCCTATGTGTGCCAAATTTATTAACACCGTGCAACAATTTAGTAAATTTGTCACACATAGTCAAAAATGAAGTAGAAAAAAACAGGGTAAAAACCAGACTACATAGTAAAAGATTAGTAAATGCCCCTCATGGTCCTTTGTGCGATGGAGGCTGTAGTTGGCTTTCTGAATTTGCCTACCTCCATCCACTCTGCTGCTAGATGCCCTCCCACCTCTGAATATGCATTACCTTTTCATAGCAGTCACGTGGGCATAGGCTCTCACATTGCTAGGACGTAACAGCTCAGAAAAGATTATGCATTTTCAGAGGTGGGCAGGCATATGGCAGTAGGGGACGGAGGAAGGGAAGCTCGGAGTAGCATTATATGTTGAGTATGGTTTCAAGTTAGAATGGTAGAGAAAAGAACATTGTATGTTGAAAATGCTGTAACCTGGGGCCATTGTAAGTTGAGGTATCACTGTTTCTGCATATTAGCAACAGAAGCCCTAAGTCTACAACAGGACCACAGATCGGAGAGAGTAATGCATCATTTTACTCAGGTTCACCCGCACTAAGGGGAAGATTTATCAAATCCTGTGTAGAGGAAGAGTGAAGTATCACATAGCAATCAATCAGATCACTTCTTTCATTTTTCACAGGCCTCAATAAAAATGAAAGATCAATCCGACTGGTTGCTATGGGCAACTGCACCACTCTTCCTCTACATAGGTGAACTAGCTGTCAGATTCCATTTAACCACTGTTCTACAGGCTGTGCACGCCCTACTTTACATTGTAGAGTCATTTGTTTAACCCCTTAAAGGGGTATTCCATGATTTTTTTTTTTATTTGATCATGCTTCAGGGGCTGTAAAGTTAGTGTAGTTCATAATATAGTGCCTGTGTGTGAAGGAAAAGTCAAACAGGAAATACCAGTTCACAAAAAGCTAGCCAGTGTGTTATGGTAATCTCACAGCATAGCCATTTAGCCCCAAGACAAGCACAGATCCTTCCTAAGCATGTCCATTAGTGTCTGCCAGGTACGTACTAAAATCACCTTATGGTGCATAACTCCTTTAAGGACCGGGACATTTTTCATTTTTGCACTTTTGTTTTTTAATCTTCACCTTCTAAAAACATAACGCTTTCAATTTTCCACCTACAGACCCATATGAGGGCTTGTTTTTGTGCCACCAATTTTACTTTGTAATAATATCAATCATTTCACCACAAAATCTACAGCGAAACCAGAAATATATATATATTTGTGGGGCAAAATAATAATAAAAAAATAATAAAAAATGACATTTTGTAATTTTTGGGGGCTTCCAATTCTATGCAGTACACTTTTCGTAAAAATTACACCTTATCTTTATTCTGTAGGTCCATATGGTTACAAGGATGCCAAATTTATATAGGTTTTATTTTATTTTACTACCTAAAAAAAAAACTATAAACTACATGCACTACCCGCAGGCGTTTCTCTCCTTCTCCTCCTGTGAGCAGCTGTGCTGGAAATGAATTAGAAGTTCTGCAGCACCCGCAGCCCACTGGCTTTCAGCGCTTGCAGGGGGGAGGTGACAGCTTCCGTTCTCCAAACAGAAATTCTGCGCCCGCGACTCACAACTGATTCATTTCCAGCGCAGCGGCTCACAGGAGGAGAAGGAGAGCAGCGCCTGCGGGTAACGTTATTAGTCCCCCGATGAGCGGACAGTGCTGCAGCTGATAGTTCATTCGGTTAATGTTGTCACATGAAAAGATATAACAAAATATTTACAAAAATGTGAAGGGGGGGAGGGGTACTCACTTATCTTCGATATTGTATACTGTCACAGCAAGATCTAGAGGCTCAGATTGCGTGGAAGCTGTGAATTTATTCCACTAAAAAGTTACAAAGCAATGTTTCAGCAAAGTGTAATGTCACACTATAATCTCTTTGTGGAATAAAATCATAGCTTCTACACAATCTGGACCTCCAGATCTTGCTGTGACCACGCGCCTGTTTGAGCATATAGACAGGGCTTCTTACCAAGATTCGCCAAGATGCTAACCTTTTTGTTATTATGCAAAGGAGGCTCAAATTAGAGCTATATGTCAGATTACTGTCAAAAAATGTATACTGCAATGTACTGCGAGTGTGCCATTGAGTATAAAGCGGTGTGCCATTGAGTATAAAGCGGGACTGTTAAAAATAAATAAAAATGGATGTAAATAAACATATTGCTAAATAGGGCTAGTTATCAGTATTCCGGGAATACGTTTTTTTTTTTTTTTTTTTATTATGAAATGAGCCTCAAAAGCCGAGGAGGTGTTCACCAGCACGGCAAGAGCCTAGGTAAGTTCAGCCCATGTTTTTTTATCTAGTGGCTATCAGTGAAACAGGGTAGGAGGATGCACAGGAATGAACTATGGAGATGACAAGCTAGAGATGTACGGAGAGGCGTCTGCCATGTTATTATAGACTGCACCTGTACAACTACTGCAGACATCACTCAGCTGTGTTTTAGAAGATTTTTTCTGCCAGATCCCATATAAATCCAGGAGTTTTCTTGGGAGTTGAAAAAAAAAAAAGATATTGCTCACCGAGGAGAACAGCAAGAAGCGCAAAGTGTAACGTGGACTGGCGCTGGTTCCACAGAACACGTTCACAGGGGCCCCTTTCATACCAATCTGCTGTCCGCTTATGTATATGTGCTGTCTGAGACCCCAATATAAAAAGTGAGTCACAATTACATTTTTTTTTTTTTTTGGGGGGGGGGGGGGGGGTTGGGGGAGATTTATTAAAATTTGTGCAAAAGAACCAACAGGGACAAATCAGATTCCAGTACTGGAATCGCCAGCCAGGGGACACAGCTAATAGTCTGCCGCTGCTAGGCAACTAACTTTTAAGTCAAACGTCAGATCTAAAGCAGGTGATCTTCTATAGGTGGATAGGTTGGTGGAGCGGATCTAGACCACCACAGGGTAACATGACAGCTGGAGGGTCCCTACCTGCCTCGGTGCTGTCCAATCTTCTGTCCAAGTCTTTTCTGCCCTAAAAGTTGCATAAAGGTTTTTTGTTTTGTTTTGTTTTTTGTTTTTTAAATTTCCCACCATAAATTATTTTTTGGGGCTTATTTTTTGTTAAAATAAGTGATGTCATTAAAAAGTACAATTAGTCCGGCAAACCACAGTCCTGTAGATGGAAAATGTATGAAAATTTGAAAAGTTATGGATTTGAAAGGAAAAAATGAAAACGCAAAAAACATAATATTGTTGTCATTAAAGGACAAGTATCATGGGAAAAAAAAACGTATCCGAAGGATGAGGATAAGGGTCCGAGCTTCCCCGCGATCTCCTGTTTGGTGCCCCAGCTCTCCTTCACTGTGGCATGTCACGACCACCGCCCAAAGCCAGCATGCCCACTCTATATAGCTGTGCGGGAGAGCTGAAGATTGCAGAATGGCTCACCTATAGAGCTATAAGGAGGGGGCATGGTGGCCCCCGCTTCTTGTGAGGGTCCTGACGCGCCACTGTGCAGGAGAGCATGGGCTCCTAACAGGAGATTGCGGGGGCCCAGCTTAAGTTTTTCCCCCATGATACTTGTCCTTTAAGGGGGTTGAAAAAGAAAGCTGGAATCTGAATAGAATTGGTTTCTATGCAGAACTGCTCTTTCCATTCTTATATTCAGGCTTGGTCTGCAATGGCGGAGACATAACTAATGATATGATAAGATTTATTACTGTAGTACTGGCAAGTGTGCCATCATGCCAAGGGATGGGAGACGGCCCAATAGGCAGCATGCACCATTTTCCTTCATTTTGCATTAGACACCATAGTACCGGGGCCCTCCAGTACCAGCTGGGACAAGAACCCGCACATCCCTATGGCTACAGGCTCATAATCCTCCTTCTACAGCAGTATGGAGGGAAGACTCCCCTAACACCCGGACACCACCCACAGGACGCTCCACATATGACACAAATCAGCAGAAGTGAAGGATGCGGCTGACGGGGCCATAGGGAAGCAGTGGGGCGCGGGGTCTCCGGTGCCTATTTCCGGGTGAGTCGGTTACCTGCGGGCGGCTCAGGTGATGACAGCCACACTCCCACCGGAACGCTCTGTACTGCAGCCTGGGTGACGTCACAAAGCCGGGCGCTGGCGTAAAACACCGGATTATGGGCGGGCCTGTGGGGGCGGAGCCGGGCCCGGAGCGGGCGTGTATCGCTGTCCTCGGTGCTGAACACTGTGCGCGGCGTCTGTAGTCTATGGCTTCATGGATGCGGCGGATCTATGGGTGACGATCAACATGGCAGCCATGGCGCTCCCCACAGCAGTCACCTTGCTGCCCCAGAGAGTAACCTATACAGAAGCGGGTCTGTCTGGCATCGTACCAGGGCGGCTGCCTAGTGGCCATCTCTAGAAATGACCACAAATCCTCTTTAATGTCATGTAGACTGTGTGAAGCCATAAGAAGTGGAACATGAGGCTGACACTCATAAATAAAGCGTTCCTGTCAGATCCCACTAAAAAATAATAATGTGTTAGTATCTAATCCTGACCATGTACATCTAATTTCCATGCCTCTCACCTATGTTTATTATAAAAATCCCTCTTTTCATTAACTCACTGTGTTAGAAATCCTCTCAGGGGAAGGGGTGTGTCCCTCCTTGTGGTGGTGTGTCCCCTCATGCAGCCTTGTCCATCAGTCATCTCTTGTCTATAACTTATCCACAGGCCTGATGCTTCTGCAGGACTTGTTAGTGTCCCAGTAGGTAGGATTATCAGGGACCGTTTTCTTTATTAAATATCAAATTATTACATAGGTCTTTAATTTTCATCATATAAAAAGTTTTTGGATCTGACAGTGCCCATTTAAGATATGCCTCTAGTAGGTAGGTAGGAAATCTCCCCTATTAGGTAGAAGCCCCCAGTAGTTAGGTAAGGAATCCTCCTTCTTACGTAGAAGTCTCTAGTAGGTAGGTAATGAATCCCACTTGTTAAGTAGAAGTCCCCAGAAGATAGGTAGGTAGGAAATCGCCACTATTAGGTAGAAGCCCCCAGTAGTTAGGTAAGGAATCCTCCTTCTTAGGAAGAAGTCTCTAGTAGGTAGGTAATGAATCCCACTTGTTATGTAGAAGTCCCCAGAAGATAGATAGGTAGGTAGGAAATCGCCACTATTAGGTAGAAGCCCTCAGTAGTTAGGTTGGGAGCTCCCCATTAGGTAGAAGCCCCCAGTAAGTCTCTAATAAGTAGGTAAGGAATCTGCTTTCTTAGTTAGAAGCATCCAAAAGACAGGTAGGTAGGGAGTCCCTCTTATTAGCTAGAAGCCCCCAGGAGGTAGAAAATAATACAAATCTCAATCACCTTCCCTCTGCTCCTGAGTCCTTTGCATCCTCCTGTCTTTTAGTGGTTGAGGACCTTCTGTAAATGATAAAGAGGCCTTAGCACAGGAGTATCAGGAAGGTAAAAGGATTTTAATTTTTTAATGGAGGGGAAACTACTGGGGGAAACTATGCCTCGCTGACCACAGATTGCATGGTGTCAACCACACCAACCGTTGCTGTTGGAACTATAAACTGTTCATGAACTGTGCCCCTGCGGATGATTTGTTACCTTTTAGTAAACCAGTTGAATTGAACTGCTCTCTGGACTGGTTCTTCTATCCCTTGATGACCCGGCAATATCTGCACTACTATCACACCAAGGGCACTACCATTGGCCAGGCATTGTATGTGATGCCTCAAAAGACTTAAAGGTAAACTGTCAGCTTGCTCCCCCCGGACTAACCAGTGGTACTGGCTGTGCGGGGGATGCTGATCTTGATGCTTACTGTGCCCGGAACCGCCGTGCCGTTCGGCCAATATTTTAGTTTTTCCCTATATGCTAATTAAGTGCTAACTGGCACTCTGACATCACCGCCGCTGGCCGCAGCTCCTCCCAGCTCATCAATATTCCTCCCCTGCCTCCACCTCTCCCTCTTCTCCCCGCTTTGTAATGAAGAGGGAGGGGAGAAATATTGATGAGCTGGGCGGAGTTGTGGCCTGCGGCGGTGACGTCAGAGTGCCAGTTAGCACTTAATTTGCATATGGGGAAAATCAGCCAGTACCGCTGGTTAGTATGGGGTGAGCAAGCTGACAGTTTTCCTTTAATTCTATAATACTCGAGCTGCAACCCCCTACCTTTCCTTCTTCTTTGAGATGACTCCCACAGAGGGTGGGGTCTAGGGACTGAGATCTAATGTGACCAAAGGTTTCTTCCCTGTTTGGCACTACAAGTACCAGCTGGCTCTCATTGCAATCTCTGCACTGCCCCGTTGGGTTGCCACAGATTTCTTCCCACTAGACTTTAAGTCTGCACATATTACAGTACTAGATTTGTTGAAATGTGTGGATGAGATTTTCTAAATCTTATCCACATTAGCTGTTAAAGAGGACCTTCTTACAGTTTGTTGATATGCCTTCTGATTACTGAGAAATTAGGGTATATATTTTGCCTGACAATTCAGGGTATCAGAAGATGTGTGGGTTAACTTAATTTTAACCTCTTAAGGATGTAGGGCGTACCTGTACGCCCTACGCCCAGTCCCAGTGTTTAGAATGGGGTCATCCCAATCAGCTAGGAGCGAGCGGAGGTCCCCTTACCTGTCTCTGCGGCATCCGATCGGGGTTTGATTGCTCCAAGCCTGAGCTTGAGCAATCGAGCCCCTATCTCGCTGATCCATGCAAAGCTATGGCTTTGCAGGATCAGGGTAAAAGATCAGTGTGTGCAGTGTTATAGGTCCCTATAGGAGCTATAGCACTGCAAAAAAAAGTGGAAAAAAAAAGTTAACAAAGGTCATTTAACTCCTTCCCTAATAAAAGTTTGAATCACCCCCCTTTTCCCATAAAAATAAACATATGTGGTATCGCCGCATGCAGAAATGTCCGAACTATAAAAATATATTGTTAATTAAATTGCACGGTCAATGGCGTATGTGCAAAAAAATTCCAAAGTCCAAAATAGCGTATTTTTGGTCACTTTATATATAATGAAAAAATGAATAATAAGCGATCAAAAAGTCCGATCAATACAAAAATGGTACCGATAAAACCTTTAGAACACGGCACAAAAAATGAGTTATAGGGGTTAGAGAATTTTTTACATATAAATTTTCCTGCATGTAGTTATGATTTTTTTCTGAAGTACGACATTAGCCAACCTATATAAGTAGCGTATCAATTTAACCGTATGGACCTACAGAATAAAGATAAGGTGTTATTTTTACCGAAAAATGCACTGCGTAGAAACAGAAGCCCCCAAAATTTACAAAATGAAATATTTTCTTCAATTTTGACAATTGAATTGAGCAATGAATTTTTTTTCCGTTTCGCTGTGGATTTTTTGGTAAAATGACTAATGTCACTGCAAAATAGAATTGGTGGCACAAAAAATTAGCCATAATATGGAATTTTATGTGCAAAATTGAAAGCGTTATGGTTTTTAGAAGGTGATGAGGAAAAAATGAAAATGCAAAAATGGAAAAACCCTGCGTCCTTAAGGGGTTAATAGTAGGAGTGAATATCAGGTGATGAGCATGAGTCATGGGTGTGAATTTTTTATTAGACATACCCCTCATTATAAAACATTGACACCCCCTGACCCTATAATCTGGTCCTCAGCAAGTCCCTTCCTGCAAGAGTGGTTCTTGACCTCCAAGGCCAGTGATTTGCTGCAGTGTCATGAGCCTTTTGTGAGGAATGGCACTGCAGCACCTGCAGGGACTGAGGGATGAGTATAGTTTTGTTTTTTCATTCCAGTCCCTGCCCATAAGAAATGGGGTTACAAATTTTGGGGGGCATTTTCTCCTATTACCCTTTGTGAAAATGAAACATTTCAGGTAACACCAGCATTTGAGTGAAAAAAATAAAATTTTTCATTTTCATGTCCCACTTTAATGAAAGTTTGTCAAGCACCTGTGGGGTATTAAAGGACAACTGGAGCCATAACAACTTATGCCCTATCCACAGGATAGGGGATAAGTGTTTGATCGTGGGGGTTCCGACTGCTGAGACCCCCCGCGATCTCCCAAATGGGCCCCAGCATACAGCTTTATGGGAGAGGCGGGGAGGCACGAACGCTGCTTCCCCGCCACTCTCCTAGAACTACAGGAGGAGATCGCAAGATTGTCCCAGTGGTCGGACCCCCGCTATCAGACACTTATCCCCTATCCTGTGGATAGGGGATAAGTTGTCATGGCTGCATATTTCCTTTAAGGCTCACTGTACCCCTTTTTATGATCCTTTAGAGGTCTAGTTTCCCAAATAGTGTGCCATGAGGTTTTTTTTTTTATTTCTGTTCTGGCACCATGGGGGCTTCTTAAATGCGACATGCCTCCCAAAAACCATTACAGCAAAATTCGCTCTCCAAAAGCAAAATTTTTGCTCCTATTCTTCTGTCCACATATGGGGTATTTCTATACTCAGAAGAAATGGAGTTACACATTTTGGGGGGCTTTCTCTCCTATTACCCCTTGTGAAAATGAAAAATTTAGGGTAACACCAGAATTTTTGTGAAAAAATTAAAACATTTTCATTTTCACGTCCCACTTTAACGAAAGTTTGTCAAGTACCTGTGGGGTGTTAAGGCTCACTGTACTGCTTGTTAGGTTCATTGATTGGTGTAGTTTCCAAAGTAATGTGCCATGTGTTTTTTTTTGTTTTTTTTTTGCTGTTCTGATATCATGTGGGCTTCCGAAATGTGACATGCCCAAAACCATTTCAGCAAAATTCGCTCTCCAAAAGCCTATTGTCACTCCTTCCCTTCTGAGCCCCCTAGTGCACTCACAGAGCACTTTACTTCCACATATGAGGTATTTCCTTATTCAAGAGTAATTGGAGTACAAATTTTGGGAGGCTTTTTCTACTTTTACCCCTTGGAAAAAAGGGGCTACAAGAACATGTTAGTTTAATCCCTTAAGGACATAGCGTTTTTCCATTTTTGCACTTTTCTTTTCTCCTCCTTACCTTTTAAAAATCATAACCCTTTCAATTTTGCACCTTAAAATTCATATGATCGCTTATTTTTTGCGCCACCAATTCTACTTTGTAATGACATCAGTCATCTTACCCAAAAAATCTACAGCAAAATGGAAAAAAAAAATAATTGTGTGACAAAATGGAAGAAAAAACGCCATTTTGTAAATCTTATCTTTATTCTGTAGGTCCATACGATTAAAATGATACCCTAATTATATAGGTTTGATTTTTTATTACTTTGGAAACAAATCATAACTACATGCAGGAAAATTTATACTTAAAATTGTCATATATATGACCCCTATAACTATTTTATTGTTCCACGTACGGGGCGGTATGAGGGCTAATTTTTTGCGCCATGATCTGAAGTTTTTATCGGTACTATTTTTGTTTTGATCGTACATTTAATCGCTTTTTATTCATTTTTTTATGTTATATTCCAAAGTCCAAAATAGCGTATTTTTGGACTTTTGAATTTTTTTGCGCGGACGCCATTGACCGTGCAATTTAATTAATGATATATTTTTATAGTTCGGACATTTATGCACTTGGCGATACCACATATGTTTATATATTTTATCGCGATGTCCCGATCAGCCCGACTAAGCGGCCGGGATGCTTTTACTTTCACTTTTAGATGCGGCAATCAACTTTGATTGCAGCGTCTAAAGAGTTAATGCCGGACATCTGCTGGAACGGCGATGTCCGGCATTAGCCACAGGTCCTGGCTGCTGATAGCAGCCGTGACCATGCGGGTATGATGCGACCTCAGCTCCTGAGCTCGCTTCATAACCCTCCCTTGCTGCAGCGCCGTTTAATCCTTGCGTTTTGCGGCAAGGGGTTAAAAAATAGAGATTTTGCGTTTTCTTCTCCACTTTGCTGCTATTCCTGTGAAACACCTAAAGGGTTAATAAACTTTCTGAATGTTATGTTGAATACTTTGGGGGGGGGGGGTGCAGTTTTCATAATGGGGTCAATTATGAGGGCTTTCTAACACAAAGACCCTCAAATTCACTTTAAAACTGAACTGGTCCCTGAAAAATTCAGAAAGTGAAATTTTGGTTAAAAATTTGAAAATTGCTGTTAAACTTTGAAGCCCTTTAATGTCTTCAAAAAGTGAAAACATGCCAACTTTATGATGCAAACATAAAGTAAACATACTGTATATGGGAATCAATACATCAGTTATTTGGCACGTCCATTTTCTTTACAAGCAGAGACTTTCAAAGTTAGAAAAATGCTAATTTATCAATTTTTTCATGAAATTTTTGTTATGGAGCTGGATGTGGATCCTTTAACCTGTGTGGCTGATGACTCGGACCGTATCGGGGAGCAGAGTCTAAGGTGCCGCGGGTCTACACCAGAGCCCGCTGCAAGACAGGATGGGCTTGCTGCAGCAGGCGACACCCAGGTCGCTACCCCCGACACGGCTCGACCACACAGGTAGCTGGGCAAGGCGAGGTACCGAAGGATAAGGCAGTAGCGCAGTCATACGTAGAAGAAGGCAAAGGTGCAAAGTCAAATAACGTAGCGTGAAGGTCTGGATACATGGATAAGGCAAACAGGCAACAAGGAATGCTTAATCTCAGGCTAGTGGCACTGAAGATCTGGCAGGGAAGAGGGGGAGGTGCAGGAACTTATAGACAAGTGTCAGGTGTGTGACATAATTCTGGGCGCACTGGCCCTTTAAATATCAGAGCTCCGGCGTGCACGCCCCCTAGGGGATGGTGACACAAGCGCCGGAGCTGAGAAGCAGCAGCGGAGGAGTCAGAGGAGCATGGTAAGTGACGGGCAGGGACTCGCATGCAGGCGCATCCCGCCATGCGAATCCCAGCCGACAGCAGGGGCAAAATGCTTGCGGCCGGCGTACGCGGCCGAAGCGTGATCCTTAACAGTACCCCCCCCCTTTTTGGTCTCCCCCTCCTATTGTGGTTCAGGAATTTTCTGAGAAGGTCCTGGTGCAGAATGTTGTCCTGCGGCTCCCAAGACCTCTCCTCCGGACAGAATCCTTTCCAATCCACAAGGAAAAAGCACTTTCCTCTTAAAATTTGGAGTCCAAGATCTCCTTAACAACAAAAACATCTGAGGTACAAGAGATGGGAGAAGGTGAGATGTCCTTTTGAGAAAAACGGTTGTAGATGACTGGTTTCAAAAGGGAAACATGGAAGAATTCGGGATCCGGAGAGAGGAGGGTAGATGGAGGAAATAGGCCACAGGATTAAGTCTTTTCTTGAATTTATAGGGACCCAAATAGCGAGGACCTAGTTTACAACTGGTTATCTTGAAATGAATATATTTAGTTGGAAACCAGACTTTGTCACCAGGAGAAAATTCCGGAGGAGGATGTCTTTTCTTGTCCGCTTGAAATTTCATGCGAGAAGTAGCATGTAGTAGAGAGCAACTTGTCTTCTGCCAGATGGAAGAAAAATTCTGCACTTGTTCATCAACAGCAGGAACTCCAGAGGAATAAGATAAGGGGTGAGGAGGACGAGGGTGAAGTCCATAGACCACATAAAAGGGTGAAGTACCAATGGAATCGGAATCTTTATGATTGTAGGAAAACTTTAACCAGGGAAGCAGATCAACCCAGTCGTCTTGGTGTGCAGAAAATGAAATGGCATAGATAGTCTCCTAAGACCTTATTCACCCTCTCAATTTGTCCATCGGATGGTAAGCCAAGGAAAAATCCAGATTAACTTGAAGATGTGAGCAGAAGGCCCGTCAGAACTTGGAGACAAATGGTCAATAGTCAAACTCCATGGTCAAAAACTATATGGGAAGGGAGTCTGTGTAAACAAAAGATATGCTGCAGAAAAAGCTTAGCTTGGTCCAGGGAAGCTCTGGAACCGGCAAGGTCTGAAGAAGTCCTGCTGGTTTTGGAACGAGGGGTCTTGTCCCGAGCACAGACTGAGCAGGACCAGACAAAATCAATTACATCACGTTTTAAGGTAGGCCACCAATATTGTCTGGAGATTAGCTGTAGGGATTTACGAATACCGGGATGATCAGCCAGAAGAGAGGAATGTCCCCATTTCAACACTCGGAGTTTCATATGGGGTGATACGTAAGTCTTTCCGGGAGGCAGATGCTGAAGACTTGCAGGCGCTGCAGAGATGAGACATTCAGGAGAAATAATATGCTGTGGGGGAGATTCATGGTCATGCACATCAGAAGACCTGGAAAGAGCGTCTGCTCGTAAATTCTTTTCTGCAGGATGGGAGTGGATGTAGAAGTCGAATCTGAAGACGATGGGCTGTCTGAAGATAGAGCAAGTTTTTGTGATCTGAATAAATAGTAACAGGATGTACAGAGCCTTCCAAGAGGTGACGCCATTCTTCTTAAGCCAACTTAATGGCCAAGAGCTCGCGATCTCCGATGGTATAATTATTTTCCGCAGTGGAGAAGGTTTTAGAGAAAAATCTACAGGTTAAAGTTTTCCCCTTAGTAGACTTTTGCGTTAACACTGCACCTGCTCCAACTGAAGAAGCATCCACTTCCAAGATAAATGGTTTACTAGGATCGGGTCTAGATAGAACAGAAGCAGATGCAAAGGCGGTATTACTGTTTGACCACTTCTTCAGCCTCAGGAGTCCAGATTTTGGGATTAGCAGTCTTCTTTGTAAGCGAAACGATGCGAGCTACCAGAGTGGAGTAGTGAGGAATGAATTGTCAATAGTAATTTGCAAAGCCGAGGAAGTGCTGAATCGCTTTCAGACCAGTAGGTTGTGGCCAGTCCAGAACTGCGGACAACTTGTTGGGATCCATTTGAAGACCTTGACTGGTAACAATATAGCCCTGAAAAGGGAGGCTGGTCTTTTCAAAAGTACATTTCTCCAGTTTAGCATAGAAATGATTTTCATGGAGATGCTGTAACACTTGGCGGAGGTGAGAGCGGTGAGACTGGACATTGGGCGAGTAGATGAGTATGTCATCCAAATAAACAATGACACAGGAGTACAGGGAGTCACAGAAAATATCATTGACAAACTCCTGGAAGACTGCTGGAGCATTATAGCGTCCGAATGACATCACAAGATATTCGAAATGCCTGTCACGAGTATTAAACGCAGTCTTCCATTTGTCCCCTTGACGTACATGAATCAGATTATAGGCCCCACGAAGGTCTAGTTTAGAGAAAATCCTGGCACATCGCAGACAATCAAATAACTCCTAGATTAAAGGAAGTGGGTAGGGGTTCTTTACTGTAATTTTACTCAAACCTGAGTAGTTAATGCATGGTCACAAAGACCCGTCTTTTTTTTTTTTCCATGAAGAAGCCACATCCGGCAAGGGAAGAGACCTTCCTGATAAAACCCTTCTGAAGGTTCTCCTGGATGTAATTAGACATGGCCAGAGTTTCTGGGACAGACAAAGGGTAAATTCTGCCCCTGAGAGAAGTGGTGCTGAGCAGTAGGTCAATAGTACAAAAGGCATACTAGGCACTTTATACAGGCACTTGATGGTTACAATTGTTGCTGCTACATTTTAGTTCTGGCGTGCTTTCATGATTGCATCTATATGTATATTCATTGATTTACCTTGTCTTGCTTATTTTGCATGAGTCAGGGGTTAGAGAAAGGATGATATTCCTAGGCTCTATGTATTTCTGTACATGTTTTTAAGGGGTTTTAATATTGTTTTTGTACTCCCTTTTTTGTACCATTCCTTAAAGGACAACTGCAGCGCTAGCAAATTAGGGCCCAAATGTAATAATATCACAAGTTATATAAGTTTCTAAATGGGATCCATTACCTGGCTGGTCCCGTTTCTCCGCTATGCCGCCACTGAAAGTCATCTCCTGGTCCCCTAACGCGCGTAGCGTCGACCTATTATTCTCTATGGAGCCGCCATCTTGGTCGACACTACATCACAAATGCCCATAATGCGTCGGGGGATTGCTTCACTCCCCCTGCCGCTCGTCGTGCCGGACCCTCTCCTCCCATCTTATAAATATTAATAATGTTATTATGCGCTCAGCCCTGATTGGCTGAGCGCACAGCACGGTATAGTCCAGTTTTTCTCTATTGACTGTAGACATGTACAGAGGCTTTAACAGGCGGGACACACACAGGCAGATAATACCTATGTACTAGGGCGGCATCAATAAAGTTTCCACTGAGCCAGAGTCCAGAAAGTCAAGAATGGAGATGATCTCTTTGGAGGGTAGAAAAAGCTGGACCGCCAAATTTAAAGTGTACCCGTCAGATCCAACAAAAAAACTTATTTTTAAAATATAATCACTCAGTACCTAATCCTGACCATGTACATCTAATTTTTATGTGTCTAGCACCTTTATTTTTATTACACTTATAATTTAGCTCTCTAGTCTAAATTCCTCTCAAAGTCAAATTACGTAGCGGAAAGTCTGGATACACGGATAAGGCAAACAGGCAAACACTTAATCTCAGGCTAGTGGCACTGAAGATCCGGCAGGGAAGAGGGGGAGGTGCAGGAACGTATACACAAGTGTCAGGTGTGTGACATAATTATGGGCACACTGGCCCTTTAAATTTCAGAGCTCTGGCACGCGTGCCCCCTAGGGGGAAGGAGACACGCGCTCTGGAGCTGAGAAGCAGCAGCGGAGGAGTCAGAGGAGCATGGTAAGTGATGGGCACGGTCTGGTACACAGGTCTGGTACAAAGGTCTGGTACACGGCAAGGAATTACAAGGACTGCTTTCTATAAGGTGCAAGGCAAACAAAGATTCAGCAGGGGTACTAGGGAGGAGTAAAAACTTATATCAAAGATACAGGTGCGAAAACTAATTTCGGGCGCACTGGCCCTTTAAATTTCAAAGCTCGGTGCGCGCGCTAGTAGGGGCACACGCTGGCCGTGAGCGCATGGTCCCCTTACCTGCTATTTCTCCTGCCTCTACCTCTGCTTCTCTGCTCCGGCACGCGTGTCCCAGTCCCCTAGGGCACGCGCGTGCCTGAGCTTTAAGATTTAAAGGGCCAGTACGCTCATTAGTGTAATCCACCTGTGGCTTATTTATAAATTCCTCCACCCTCCTCAGTTTCCTGCAGGATCTCTGTTGCCTTGAGCCTGAGAGAAAGCATTCCTGCTATTCCCTTGCCGTGTATCTGATCTCTTGCTTTGTGACTCGACCTTGCTCCTCTGCCGCCTGCCTACTGACCTCCTGCTACGTCTAGACTATGCTACTGTGCCGCCTGCCCTGACCTTCGGCTATCCAGACTATGAGCTGCCTTATCCCTCCTGTGCCTCGCATCTCCTCAGCCACCTGTGTGGTAGAGCCATGCCAGCGGTAGCGACCTGGGTGTCGCCTGCAGCAGCAAGTCCATCCCGCTTTGCGGCGGGCTCTGGTGAAAACCAGCGGCACCTTAGACTCCGCTCCCTGGTATGGTCCGAGCCATCTGCCACACAGGTCCAGCGGATCCACATCTACCGGGGGTTCCTGTCTTCAGAAACATGAGTGTAACACCCCGCCAGGGACCTTGAATGGCTCCTCGGTTCCGGACATTCAGGGTTTCCGGCAGGGTATTTGAAAATGAAAGTAGAAGACATGATACATTGCAGCAGTCTGTGCCTGCTATTCAGATATAAAAATAAAGTCTTGAACTTAAAGGGGTACTTAAATCAACTAGTGCCAGAAATCTTTCTCTGCTGTATGCTCCAGAGGAAGTTCTTTTCTTTTTGAAATTCTCTTCTGTCTGACCACAGTGCTTTCTGCTGACACCTGTGCCCATGTCAGGAACTGTCCAGAGCAGGAACAAATCCCCATAGCAAACCTATCCTGCTCTGGACAGTTCCTGAAAGGGACAGAGATGTCAACAGAGAGCACTGTGGTCAGACAGAAAATAAATTAAAAAATAAAATAACTTCCTCTGGAGCATACAGCAGCTGATAAGTACTGGAAGGATTAAGAGTTTTAAATAGAAGTAATTAACAAATCTGGGATCAAGGAAGGGTGGTGCCAGCAAGTCCAAAAAGACTTAGGATGAGATTTATCATTGCCTTACTGACATTTTATTGGCTGAAATTTGGCGCAAAAGTTTTGCACACTTAGTTTTTGCGCAAAACTTTCGCACAATTTCAAAACAGGCAACTTTGGCAAAAGTGACTGTGGAGCACAGTTCATTCTTGACACTACAGTGGGCGAGATTTATTAACTGTGTGTTTTTTAAAAAGGCACAAAAATAATGTGCAAACATAATGCCTCTGCTCTGCCTTGGAAAAATGACATCCTACAGCAAGTTCTGAGGTGATATTTCAAAGTCTGTGCGCCGCTTTGATAAATTTGGGGCACATAAGCAAAAAAAAAAACACAGCAAAAAAGAAAAAAAGCTGTGAAGTGGCTGCACACAGACACATACTGATAAATCTCCCCCTGTATGTTATACATTTTATTGTAGATGGATCTGAGAAGAATTTTAGTCGAAACCTGCAAGGACCATATACAGATGAAAATTTGTATCCAAAGCAGTACCAGAGATATAGGGCCTATTGTAGCCTATAGAAAATTAAGGATTATTTAATTCCGGTCTATAAAAGAGTCCCAATTTATTAAAGGTAGAGCTCAGGTATGCAAGCGAGCTATAGAAACAAAAGGAAGAGGAAATGAAGAGGAGAAAACATATCCCCAAAATTCCACCCACTGTTTGGATATGTATTAAGCCTAATATCTGGGTATAAACTGTCGCATAATAACATAGTCATATACAGTCATAGCCGTAAATGTTGTCACCCCTGAAATTTTTCAAGAAAATGAAGTATATTTCACAGAAAAGGATTGCAGTAACACATGTTTTGCTATACACGTTTATTCCCTTTGTGTGTATTGGAACTAAACCAAAAAAGGGAGGAAAAAAGCAAATTGCACATAATGTCACACCAAACTCCAAAAATGGTCTGGACAAAATTATTGGCACCCTTAACTCAAAATTATGGCTAAATAAGATTTTTTCAAGCATGTGATGCTCCTTTCAACTCACCTGGGGCAAGTAACAGGTGTGGGCAATATAAAAACATCACACCTGAAAGCAGATAAAAAGGAGAGAAGTTCACTTAGTCTTTGCATTGTGTGTCTGTGTGTGCCACACTAAGCATGGACAACAGAAAGAGGAGAACTGTCTGAGGACTTGAAAACCAAAATTGTGGAAAAATATCAACAATCTCAAGGTTACAATTCCATCTCCAGAGATCTAGATTTGCCTTTGTCGACGGTGCGCAACATTATCAAGAAGTTTGCAACCCATGGCACTGTAGCTAATCTCCCTGGGTGTGGATGGAATAAAAAAATTGATGAAAGGTGTCAATGCAGGATAGTCCGGATGGTGGATAGGCAGCCCCAAACAAGTTCCAAAGATATTCAAGCTGTCCTGCAGGATCAGGGAGCATGAGTGTCAGCACAAACTATCCGTCTACATTTAAATGAATGAAACGCTATGGCAGGAGACCCAGGAGGACCTCACTGCTGAAACAGAGACATATCAAAGCAAGACTACATTTTGCCAAAAAGAACTTGACTAAGCCAAAATCCTTCTGGGAAAACGTCTTGTGGACAGATGAGACCAAGACAGAGCTTTTTGGTAAAGCACATCATTCTTCTGTTTACTGAAAACAGAATGAGGCCTACAAAGAAAAGAACAGAGTACCTACAGTGAAATATGGTAGAAGTTCAAATATGTTTTGGGGTTGTTTTGCTGCCTCTGGCACTGGGGGCCTTGAATGTGTGCGACGCATCATGAAATCTGAGGATTACCAACTGTTTTTGGGTCGCACTGTACAGACCAGTGTCAGAAAGCTGGGTTTGCATCCGAGATCTTGGGTCTTCCAGGAGGACAATGACCCCAAATATATGTCAAAAAGCACCCAGAAAGGGATGGCAACAAAGTGCTGGAGAGTTCTGAAGTGGCCAGCAATGAGTTCAGATCTAAATCCCATTGAACACCTGTGGAGAGATCTTAAAATTGCTGTTGGGAAAAGGTGCCCTGGAGAGACCTGGGAGACATGAGAGACCTGGAGAAGTTAGCAAACGAAGAGTGGTCCAACATTCCAGCTGAGAGGTTTAAGAAGCTTATTGATGGTTATGATGAAGCGATTGATTTCAGTTATTTTTTTCTTAAGGGTGTCAAACTAAATATTAAGTTAAGGGTGCCAATAATTTTGTCCAGACCATTTTTGGAGTTTGGCGTGACATTATGTCCAATTTACTTTTTTTCCTCCCTTTTTTGGTTTAGTTCCAATACACACAAAGGGGGAAATTTATCAAAACCTGTGTAAAGGAAAAGTTCCCCAGTTGCCCATAGCAACCAATCAGCTCGCCACTTTCATTTTTAACAAGGCCTCTGCAAAATGAAAGAAGCGATCTGATTGGTTGCTATGGGCAACTGGACTACTTTTCCTTTGCACAGATTTTGATAAATCTCCCTCAAAGAGATTAAACATGTGTATATCAAAACATGTGTTACTGCAATCCTTTTCTGTGAGAAATACTTAATTTTCTTGAAAAATTTCAGGGGTGCCAACATTTATGGCCATTAGTGTATCTAGGAGTCCGCTTTTATCTCTACTCCTTATGAGAGCGGATCTGTCAGCAGGAAAACATACTTGTAAATAAGCACATGGCTAGAAATAGCTAGAATTCCATGTATACTTTTTTTCAGCTCTATAGTCCTTTCCAGTGCTGAGCCTTTTAGCTATTATGCAAATAAGGCTCAAAAGCCCAAGGGGCAGTCACTCACATGGCATGAACCCAAGTAGGTCAAGCTAATCTCCTCTATTTCTAGTGGCTGTTAGTCAAACAGGGTAGGCAGATTAATGCAGGCTAGGGTGCGGTAATAAAGAGAACATGGGTTCAACCCCGGCTGTTGCCATGGCGGGGAATTCTCCCTGGGCTTTTGAGCCTCATTTGTTTAATAACAAAAAGGCTGGAAAGGACTATTGAGATAAAAAGGAACCCTTATACCTTCTGCCAGTTACATTAATAAAAGTTTTATCAGGCAGATCAGTCTAAATGAGCCCTTACACTAGCCTGTAACACAAACACAGAACTTCTTTTTTATGGCAAAGAATAAAAAGGTGTCTGCAATATGTAACAGCAAGTATGTGGTTGATGAGTTGATGGCTGCTTGCACTTGCGGTTCTGACATGCTTGTTTATACACCATCACCCATGAAATAGACAGATGTTTTAATTTTTATGCAAATAACTTCTAGAGAAAATAAATGAAACAAGCAAACTCCAAATGTCAGTGGGCCTACACAATTGCTTATTAAAGTAGGACAAAATTTGCACTTCAAATATAGAATGTCATATACAGCATAAGCAGATCGTACTTTAAAACCAAAAAGAATTTTTTTTTTCAACTTTAAATTGCTCTCTCATTGCATTTACTGCTATCATCGGGTTTGTAGCCAATGTTTGTATTATATTATGGCAGTATATATCTAGCAATCACCTAATAAAATATTATAGGAGCTGGAATATGCAGAACTAACTGGACTTTCAAATGACCCTGCAGACCCTCGATTGTCTGGCATCATGCTCTTTTATATATCTGCTCCGGGAGCCAACACTAACATTCCTTGCTCCCTTTAATTCTGCCAATATCACAGAGCTTCAGCCCCTAATATGAAGCGCCTTTTTGTACAGGACGTGATGTCACAGGCCCACTCAGCCAATCAGTGGCTGAAGCAGGACACCACTGTGGCCACTGATTGGCTGACTGGACCTATGACGTCACATCCCCAAACTCTGAAATGACTCACCAGAACTGTGCTCCATAATACTTGCTACAGTCGGAGAAAAAAGCACTTCATAGTGTAAAACCACCAGGATATACGGCAGATCAACGATGCTTCTGCTTTCCAAGGTGGTTGTGTAACAACATACACAACAATGGGAATCGTGTAGGATTGAGTGAGTAACATTATTGTGTGTCGTTCAGGTGTATACGGTTATATCTTTTACTGTGTACACGTTCATATCATTTATTAAGGGATTATGTTCATGCATGCATTTATGCAGTGCCTTTATTCATAGCATTTATACCTTGCATTTCATTCATAGCATTATACAGGGCAGTTATAGTTATCGTAGAATTTATACTGTGTATTCACTTGTAGGATGTATACTGTGCATTCACTCGTCGTATTTATACTGTGCATTTATATGGAGCATTCACTTATAGCATTTATATCATACATTTGTACCGTGCATTCGCTTATAGCATTTATATGGTGCATTAGTTCATTGCAGTTATATCACCTTCATTCATTGCATTTATACCAGGCATTCATTTGTAGCATTTACATTGTGCATACGTTCATAGCATTTATACTGTGCATCTATACTGTGCATTTATACTGTGCATACATTCAAAGCATTGGCGCTGTGCATGCGTTCATGCATTCGTGCCATGCATATGTTCGTCTTCAGAGCAACAACATCCCGACACATAGGTGGTCTACCTGCCTCATCTGCAGGGGGATGCACTGCGTTGCTGTTGCTACTGACCAGCCTTCAGAGTAATAACTTCATGACACACAGGTGGATGCAATAAAGAACAATGGTTACGCAAAGACTTGTCACATGTACAGGCACAGTGGTGATGCTAAAACCTGTCACATCTACAGGCACAATGGTTACGCAAAGACATGTCACATCTATAGGCACAATGGTTTTGCAAAGGCCTGTCATATCCACAGGCACGATGGTTACACAAAGACCTTTCACGTCTACAGGCATTATGGTTACACAAATACCTGTCACATCTACAGTCACAGTGTTTACAAAAAAACCTTTCACGTCTAGTGGGAACAATGGTTACACAAAGACCTGTCATGTCTACAGGCTCGATGGTTATGCAAAGACCTGTCATATCTACAAGCACGATGGTTATGCAAAGACTTGTCACCCAAAGCGGGCCATTACTCCCAAGACCATTTGTGTCAGAATGTTGGCAGGTTAAGGGTATGACTGACTAGCATCTATCAGTGTCCCTCTTGAGGTGCTGTCACAGGTAAGTATGTACTATGTATATATCAGTTAGTATGGGAGCCTGGTCCTGTTTCAGTGTCGGGTCGTTCTTTCAAAGTGGGCATGACTACCACACCTTCTCATTTACAGGTACTGCCTCACATGGTCGCTAGTTGGCAGATGCAACTCTTTCTGTCACAAAAAGACCAGTTGTGTCAGAATGTTGGCAGGTTAAGGGTATGACTGACTATACAGTTTGGTTAAGTCTTCAGGTAAGGTGCTTTCATGAGTCTCGTTTGGTCTGTAGGAGATATGGCGAAGCACGATCATTGTCATCAAAGGTCTGTTATGTAGTCAGGTTCTTGCCTGTCATTTACCTGACAGTTTATTTTTGCCTCTTAATAGCAGGGACTTGGGATAGCACTATGTTATGCCTGACAAGCATCTATCAATGTCCCTCTTGAAGTCCTGTCACAGGTAAGTATGTACTATGTATATATCAGTATAGTATGTGAGCCTGGTCCTGTTTCAGTGTCGGGTCGTTCTTTCAGCTTCTCAGTTACAGGTACCACAGCTTCTCAGTTACAGGTACTGCCTCACATGGTCACTAGTTGGCAGATGCAACTCTTTCTGTTACAAAAAATAGAGTCTAGTATAGGGTATGTGATGCTTCATGCTGAGAGTGTGAGTATTTATGTCCTCCCCTGCACCTCTAGGCGGGGCATATAGGAGTTATGTGAAGGGTGTGTGTATATAACGCCCCCTTGCACATCCAGGCCGGGCATACGTGACTTTTAGGAACCCTCCCAACCCTCCCTTATTTTATTCATTTATTGTAAGGTATGCCCTCTATAGGCGTGCCCTCTGACGTGGTTCATGTGTGGTGGCCCAGTACAGGAGTTGCCCTCCTGTACCCTTTTCTGTCCTGTGTGGCGGACTCTATTTCAGTGTCCCTGAATCCACCTCCATTCCACAAACCCTAAATGGTTAATAGTGCCTTATGTTATTTATTAATTTGTCTTTCTGATGTTAATGTGCCTTTAAATGTTGTCACCAAGTCATGTAACCAGGGAAGGTGTCAGTGACCAGGTGACTTGTGGATGACCTATAGGACCCCTCCAAATTGCTCCCTTATAAAGCCAGGGAGGAGTTAGTGGAGTTGAGATTCTGCTGAACTACAGTACAGTGAAGATCTGAGAGTGTCTGGTGTCCTAAGGGAGACCAAGGCCTCACCACGCAGCCACGCTTCCATCAACCGTGTACCCCTTAAGGTGAAAGCCAAAACCTGGTAAGCAACCACAGGGGAGAAGTCAAGTCTATCAAGCCTGCTAAAGTCAGCGTGGGATTGCATAATTAAATCCAAGTCCACTACAAGTCCCAGTGAGTCCGCAAGTTGTCAGGATTCGGCAGGCTGGAGGTGGATCCTCTGTGTCAGAGAGGGATTGGCGTGGACCATACCGGTGGACCGGTTCTAAGTTGCTACTGGTATTCACCAGAGCCCGCCGCAAAGCGGGATGGTCTTGCTGCGGCGGTAGCAACCAGGTTGTATTCACCAGTAACGGCTCAACCTCTCTGACTGCTGAGACAGGCACGGTACAGAAGGACAAGGCAAGAGCAAGGTCGGACGTAGCAGAAGGTCAGGGCAGGCAGCAAGGGTCGTAGTCAGGGGCAACAGCAGAAGGTCTGGAACACAGGCTTGGGACATGCACAAAACGCTTTCACTGGCACAAGGCAACAAGATCCGGCAATGCAGGGAAGGGGAAGTGATGTTATAAAGGCGTGGAGCAGGTGGGAGTTAATTACAGTGATTGGGCCAGGCACCAATCAGTGGTGCACTGGCCCTTTAAATCTTAGAGAGCTGGCGCGCGCGCGCCCTAGAGAGCGGAGCCGCGCGCGCCAGGATGTGACAGCCGGGGACCGGGACAGGTAAGTAGCTTGGGATGCGATTCACGAGCGGGCGCGTCCCGCTATGCGAATCGCATCCCCGCCGGCAGTGTCAGTGCAGCGCTCCCGGTCAGCGGGTCTGACCGGGGTGCTGCAGAGAGGAGAACGCCGCGAGCAGGGACCCGGAGGAGCAGGGACCCGGAGCGCTCGGCGTAACACAAGTCTCCTAAAGTCACTGGTCATCTCCTTGGGCCTAACTGAGCTGTAAAGACCATAACACCTGTCGGCCTCAGTAAAGCTGCCATTGTTCCATGATCTTGCATCGGAGTGATTATTTGCCTCGCGCCTGGCTCAGGGACCAGCGGCGATACCTCGGGTGGTGTAGAGGATAACCTCGTCCTGGCGTCATGAACACAAGGGATTAATACCATCTGCCCCTAGGGTCATAACACCTGCCCTTTCATCGCACCCTCACCACCCATGGCACACAGGTATGTATGCAACATCTGATGATGCCCAGACAATCTCTTTAAGCAGAATACACACTATGATTTATGGCACACAAACAATCTTCCGTAAATAAAAGTAAGGTCTGGAGTACAGACACAAATAAGATAAATACAATCATATAAATATTTTTGTCGTACAATTAATAAATAAAACAATAACAATAAGACTAGGCTCACATCTGCATCATATAAGGGTATAAGTTAGGGCATCATATAAGGGTATAAGTTTTAAAAGAAGGCCTGTTAAAAGCAGCAAGATCTGTAATTTGGTTACTATAATTTGTGGCCCTGTAATATCCAGAATTAGAAAAACATGGCTGTTATTTTGCAGAAACAGTGCTACTCTTGTCCTGTTTTTCTAATCCTGGATAACCCCTTAAGGCTAGGTCTCCAAACAGGTTTTTTTCTGGAATACTGCCACTGCAGTTTTTTAACCAAATTCAGAATTGGATCAAGGAGGAAGGGGAAGTACAAGTCCTTCCTTTATCTTATTCTTTTTAGATACACTTCTGACTTTGGCTTAAAAACTGCAGTAGCAGATTTCCAAAAAACACCTGAAAATAACCTGTGTGGAAACCTAACCTTGCGCTGGTGTCACAACTTTTCTATAAGACTCACTGCAGATGGCAGGTACCCAGGGAGTAGTAGATCCGTAATACCACGGTAATCTGGAACAGGTGATGTAGTGGATCCGCTGGACCTGTGTGGCAGATGACGTGGGCCGTGCCAGGAAGCGGAGTCTAAGGTGCCGCTGGTTTTCACCAGAGCCTGCCGCAGGGCGGATGGGACTTGCTGCGGCAGGCGACACCCAGTTCGCTACCCCTGGCACGAATCGACCACACAGGCGGCTGAGGAGAAGCATGGTACCAAAGGAATAGGCAGGACGTAGTCAGGCAGGCTAGAGGTCAGGGCAGGCGGCACAGGAGCGTAATCAGTAGGGTAGCAGAAGGTCAATAGGCTGGCGGCTAGAATCACTTTTTTTGCCACGTACCATTTTAGAGGCCAGGATCTCTTTAACTTGAAAAATACAGGAGACAGGAGTTGGAGCGGAATTTATTTTTTTGAGAATAGCGGTTGATAACCAGAAGTTTGAGTAGAGAAACATGAAAGGAGTTAGGAATGCGCAGAGAAGGTGGCAAGCGGAGTTTGTATGAAACTGGATTGATTTTTTGTAATACCTTGAACGGACCCAGGAAAAGAGGACCAAGTTTGTAACTTGGGATTTGGGATGAATTTAGAAGATAACCAAACTTTATCACCAGGAGAGAAGGATGGAGGAGATCTTCATTTCTTGTCTGCTTCAGTCTTCATTCGGGAGGAGGCCAGAGATAAAGATTGCTGAGTCAGTCGCCAAATGGAGGAGAAATCTCTGACAAGTTCATCTACAGCAGGGAGACTGGAAGAGACTGGGACCTGAAGAGGAAACCAAGGATGATGACCAAAAACAATAAAAAATGGAGATGTCTTAGTGGACTAAGAGTCCTTCTGATTGTAGGAAAATTCGGCCCAAGGAAGAAGATCTACCCAGTTGTCCTGACGAGCAGAAACAAACGGGCGTAAATAAGTCTTTAAAATTTGATTTACCCTTGTCACGATGCCGGCTGGCAGGTAGTGGACCCTCTGTGCCAGAGAGGGATTGGCGTGGACCGTGCTAGTGGACCGGTTCTAAGCCACTACTGGTTTTCACCAGAGCCCGCCGCAAAGCGGGATGGTCTTGCTGCGGCGGTAGTGACCAGGTCGTATCCACTAGCAACGGCTCACCTCTCTGGCTGCTGAAGATAGGCGCGGTACAAGGGAGTAGGCAGAAGCAAGGTCGGACGTAGCAGAAGGTCGGGGCAGGCAGCAAGGATCGTAGTCAAGGGCAACGGCAGAAGGTCTGGAAACACTGGCAAGGGACACACAAGGAACGCTTTCACTGGCACTAAGGCAACAAGATCCGGCAAGGGAGTGCAAGGGAAGTGAGGTAATATAGGGAGTGCACAGGTGATAACTCTAATTGGAACCACTGCGCCAATCAGCGGCGCAGTGGCCCTTTAAATCGCAGAGACCCGGCGCGCGCGCGCCCTAGGGAGCGGGGCCGCGCGCGCCGGGACAGAACAGACGGGGAGCGAGTCAGGTAGGAGAGCCGGGGTGCGCATCGCGAGCGGGCGCTACCCGCATCGCGAATCGCATCCCGGCTAGCAGCAGGATCGCAGCGCCCCGGGTCAGAGGACGTGACCGGAGCGCTGCAGCGGAGGAGGTGAAGCGAGCGCTCCGGGGAGGAGCGGGAACCCGGAGCGCTCGGCGTAACAGTACCCCCCCCCTTGGGTCTCCCCCTCTTCTTGGAGCCTGAGAACCTGAGGAGCAGACTTTTGTCAAGGATGTTGTCCTCAGGTTCCCAGGATCTCTCTTCAGGACCACAACCCTCCCAGTCTACTAAAAAAAAATTTTTTCCTCTGACCTTTTTGGCAGCCAAAATCTCCTTGACCGAGAAGACGTCCGAGGAGCCGGAAACAGGAGTGGGAGGAACAGATTTGGGAGAAAAACGGTTGAGAATGAGTGGTTTGAGAAGAGAGACGTGAAAGGCATTAGGGATACGAAGAGAAGGAGGAAGAAGAAGTTTATAAGAGACAGGATTAATTTGACACAGAATTTTGAAAGGACCAAGATAGCGTGGTCCCAACTTGTAGCTAGGGACACGGAAGCGGACATATTTAGCGGAGAGCCATACCTTGTCTCCAGGGGAAAAAACGGGGGGAGCTCTTCTTTTCTTATCCGCGAACCTCTTCATGCGTGAAGAAGCCTGTAAGAGAGAATTTTGGGTCTCTCTCCATATAATGGAAAGGTCACGAGAAATTTCATCCACAGCGGGCAGACCAGAGGGCAAGGGGGTAGGGAGGGGGGGAAGAGGGTGACGGCCGTACACCACGAAAAATGGGGATTTGGAGGAAGATTCAGAGACCCTGAAGTTATACGAGAATTCGGCCCATGGAAGGAGATCTGCCCAGTCATCCTGGCGGGAGGAAACAAAATGTCGCAAATAATCACCCAGGATCTGGTTAATTCTTTCTACTTGTCCATTGGACTGGGGATGATATGCAGAGGAAAAATTTAATTTAATCTTGAGTTGTTTACAGAGAGCTCTCCAGAATTTAGACACGAATTGGACCCCTCTATCCGAGACAATCTGCGTAGGCAACCCGTGAAGACGAAAAATGTGTACAAAAAATTGTTTAGCCAACTGAGGCGCAGAAGGAAGACCAGGAAGAGGAATGAAATGTGCCATTTTGGAGAATCGATCAACGACCACCCAAATAACGGTGTTGCCACGGGAAGGGGGTAAATCAGTAATAAAATCCATACCAATCAGAGACCAAGGCTGTTCGGGGACAGGCAGAGGATGAAGAAAACCAGCGGGCTTCTGGCGAGGAGTCTTATCCCGGGCACAGATAGTGCAGGCTCGCACAAAGTCCCCAACATCCGTCTCCAGAGTCGGCCACCAATAGAAGCGGGAGATGAGTTGCACAGATTTCTTGATGCCCGCATGACCTGCGAGATGGGAGGAGTGACCCCATTTGAGGATTCCGAGGCGTTGGCGTGGAGAAACAAAGGTCTTTCCTGGAGGGGTCTGTCTGATGGAGGCAGGAGAAGTGGAGATCAGGCAGTCAGGTGGAATGATGTGTTGCGGAGGGAGATCAACTTCTGAGGCATCCGAGGAACGAGAGAGAGCATCGGCTCTAATGTTCTTATCGGCAGGACGAAAGTGAATCTCAAAATTAAATCGGGCAAAGAACAGAGACCACCGGGCCTGGCGAGGATTCAGCCGTTGGGCAGACTGGAGGTAGGAGAGGTTCTTGTGGTCGGTGTAGATAATAACAGGAAATCTTGATCCCTCCAGCAGATGCCTCCATTCCTCAAGTGCTAATTTAATGGCTAGAAGCTCTCGATCCCCGATGGAGTAGTTCCTCTCCGCTGGAGAGAAGGTCCTAGAGAAAAAACCACAAGTGACAGCATGCCCGGAAGGATTTTTTTGTAGAAGAACAGCTCCAGCTCCTACTGAGGAGGCATCAACCTCCAATAGGAAGGGTTTGGAAGGGTCAGGTCTGGAGAGCACGGGAGCCGAAGAAAAGGCAGACTTGAGTTGTTTAAAGGAGTCTTCTGCTTGAGGAGGCCAGGACTTGGGATCAGCATTTTTCTTGGTTAAAGCCACGATAGGAGCCACAATGGTAGAAAAATGTGGAATAAATTGCCTGTAATAATTGGCGAACCCCAAAAAGCGTTGGATAGCACGGAGTCCGGAGGGGCGTGGCCAATTTAAGACGGCAGAGAGTTTGTCTGGATCCATCTGTAGTCCCTGGCCAGAGACCAAATATCCTAGAAAAGGAAGAGATTGGCATTCAAACAGACATTTCTCAATTTTGGCATAGAGTTGGTTGTCACGAAGTCTCTGAAGAACCATACGGACATGCCGGCGGTGTTCCTCTAGATTGGCAGAAAAAATTAGGATATCGTCCAGATATACCACAACACAGGAGTATAATAAATCACGAAAAATTTCATTGACAAAGTCTTGGAAGACGGCAGGGGCATTGCACAGTCCAAAGGGCATGACCAGATACTCAAAGTGTCCATCTCTGGTGTTAAATGCCGTTTTCCACTCGTCCCCCTCTCTGATGCGGATGAGGTTATAGGCGCCTCTTAAGTCCAATTTAGTGAAGATGTGGGCACCTTGGAGGCGATCAAAGAGTTCAGAGATGAGGGGTAAGGGGTAGCGGTTCTTAACCGTGATTTTATTAAGACCGCGGTAGTCAATGCAAGGACGTAGGGAGCCATCTTTTTTGGAGACAAAGAAAAATCCGGCTCCGGCAGGAGAGGAGGATTTACGGATAAAGCCCCTTTTTAGATTCTCCTGGACGTATTCGGACATGGCAAGAGTCTCTGGGGCAGAGAGAGGATAAATTCTGCCCCGGGGTGGAGTAGTACCCGGGAGGAGGTCGATAGGGCAATCATAAGGCCTGTGAGGAGGTAGAGTCTCAGCTTGTTTTTTGCAGAAAACATCCGCGAAGTCCATATAGGCCTTAGGGAGACCGGTTACTGGAGGAACCACAGAGTTACGGCAAGGGTTACTGGGAACCGGTTTTAGACAGTTCTTGGAACAAGAGGACCCCCAACTCTTGATCTCCCCAGTGGACCAATCCAGGGTTGGGGAATGAAGTTGAAGCCAGGGAAGTCCAAGGAGAATCTCCGAGGTGCAATTGGGGAGGACCAAAAGTTCAATCCTCTCATGATGAGATCCGATGCTCATAAGAAGGGGCTCCGTGCGGAAACGTATGGTACAGTCCAATCTTTCATTATTTACACAATTGATGTAGAGGGGTCTGGCGAGACTGGTCACTGGGATGTTGAACCTGTTGACGAGAGAGGCCAAAATAAAATTTCCTGCAGAACCAGAGTCCAAGAAGGCCACTGTAGAGAAGGAGAAGGCAGAAGCAGACATCCGCACAGGCACAGTAAGACGTGGAGAAGCAGAGTAGACATCAAGGACTGTCCCACCTTTGTGCGGAGTCAGCGTACGTCTTTCCAGGCGGGGAGGACGGATAGGACAATCCCTCAGGAAGTGTTCGGTACTAGCACAGTACAGGCAGAGGTTCTCCATACGGCGTCGTGTCCTCTCTTGAGGTGTCAGGCGAGACCGGTCGACCTGCATAGCCTCCACGGCGGGAGGCACAGGAACAGATTGCAGGGGACCAGAGGAGAGAGGAGCCGAGGAGACGAAACGCCTCGTGCGAACAGAGTCCATATCTTGGCGGAGTTCCTGACGCCTTTCAGAAAAACGCATGTCAATGCGAGTGGCTAGGTGAATAAGTTCATGTAGATTAGCAGGAATTTCTCGTGCGGCCAGAACATCTTTAATGTTGCTGGATAGGCCTTTTTTGAAGGTCGCGCAGAGGGCCTCATTATTCCAGGACAATTCTGAAGCAAGTGTACGGAATTGTACGGCATACTCGCCAACGGAAGAATTACCCTGGACCAGGTTCAACAGGGCAGTCTCAGCAGAAGAGGCTCGGGCAGGTTCCTCAAAGACACTTCGGATTTCCGAGAAGAAGGAGTGTACAGAGGCAGTGACGGGGTCATTGCGGTCCCAGAGCGGTGTGGCCCATGACAGGGCTTTTCCGGACAGAAGACTGACTACGAAAGCCACCTTAGACCTTTCAGTGGGAAACAGGTCCGACATCATCTCCAGATGCAGGGAACATTGGGAAAGGAAGCCACGGCAAAACTTAGAGTCCCCATCAAACTTATCCGGCAAGGATAAGCGTATCCCAGGAGCGGCCACTCGCTGCGGAGGAGGTGCAGGAGCTGGCGGAGGAGATGACTGCTGAAGCTGTGGTAGCAACTGTTGTAGCAAAACGGTCAGTTGAGACAGCTGTTGGCCTTGTTGCGCAATCTGTTGTGACTGCTGGGCGACCACCGTGGTGAGGTCAGCGACAACTGGCAGAGGAACTTCAGCGGGATCCATGGCCGGATCTACTGTCACGATGCCGGCTGGCAGGTAGTGGACCCTCTGTGCCAGAGAGGGATTGGCGTGGACCGTGCTAGTGGACCGGTTCTAAGCCACTACTGGTTTTCACCAGAGCCCGCCGCAAAGCGGGATGGTCTTGCTGCGGCGGTAGTGACCAGGTCGTATCCACTAGCAACGGCTCACCTCTCTGGCTGCTGAAGATAGGCGCGGTACAAGGGAGTAGGCAGAAGCAAGGTCGGACGTAGCAGAAGGTCGGGGCAGGCAGCAAGGATCGTAGTCAAGGGCAACGGCAGAAGGTCTGGAAACACTGGCAAGGGACACACAAGGAACGCTTTCACTGGCACTAAGGCAACAAGATCCGGCAAGGGAGTGCAAGGGAAGTGAGGTAATATAGGGAGTGCACAGGTGATAACTCTAATTGGAACCACTGCGCCAATCAGCGGCGCAGTGGCCCTTTAAATCGCAGAGACCCGGCGCGCGCGCGCCCTAGGGAGCGGGGCCGCGCGCGCCGGGACAGAACAGACGGGGAGCGAGTCAGGTAGGAGAGCCGGGGTGCGCATCGCGAGCGGGCGCTACCCGCATCGCGAATCGCATCCCGGCTAGCAGCAGGATCGCAGCGCCCCGGGTCAGAGGACGTGACCGGAGCGCTGCAGCGGAGGAGGTGAAGCGAGCGCTCCGGGGAGGAGCGGGAACCCGGAGCGCTCGGCGTAACAACCCTTTCCACCTGGCCATTGGACTGGGGGTGGTAGGCAGAGGAGAAATCCAAACTGATGCCAAGACAGGAACAGAGGGCTTGCCAGAATTTGGACACAAACTGTACTTAACTTAACAAACTGTGCTTAACCAGTTGTGGAGCTGATGGGAGCCCGGGGAGAGGAATGAAAAGAGCTGTGTTATTATGTTATTATGTGATTGTGCAAGGTCGGTAATAAAATCCATAGCGATTTGAGTCCATGGAATCTCAGGGACGGGCAATGGCTGCAAAAGTCCTGCGGGTCTCTATCGAGAGGTCTTGTCTGGAGCACAAGTGGCACAGGAAAGCACAAATTCAGAGACATCATGTTCCAGACGCGGCCACCAATAGTGTCGAGAGATTAGAAGAAGTGTCTTGCGTACTCCAGGATGGCCAGCCAATAAGGAAGAATGACCCCCGTTTAGAACTTTGCATCTCAATCTGACTGGTACAAAAGTTTTATCAGGAGGCTGCTGTAGAAGATCGTCCGGAGCTGCAGAAATCAGATGATCAGGAGGGATAATATGTATTGGAGTAGGATCCAAACGCACAATGTCAGAAGATCTGGAGAGGGCATCGGCTTTGATATTCTTATTAGCTGGACGGAAATGAATGAAAAAATTAAATCGGGAGAAGAACAAAGACCACCTTGCCTGACGAGGGTTCAAACATTGGGCTGACTGAAGGTACAGAAGATTCTTGTGATCAGAATAATTACTGATCGGATGAGGAGATCCTTCCAACAGATGTCGCCACTCCTCTAAGACGAGTTTTATAGCGAGCAGTTCAGTCTCCGATGGAGTAGTTTCTCTCCGCTGGCGAGAAGGTTTTAGAAAAGAACCCACAGGTCACAATTTTACCCTTGGCACTTTTCTGGGTAAGAACGGCACCTGCTCCAATGGAGGAAGCATCAACCTCCAAGTCAAAAGGTTTTCCCGGATCCGGTCTTGATAGCACGGGAGCTGAAGCAAAGGCAGACTTTAACCTGGAGAAAGCTTCCTTGGCCTCAGGAGGCCACAAGTTAGCGCCATTGTGGTGAGAGCTACAATGGGACCGACCACAGAACAAAAATGTGGGATGAACTGATGATAGTAGTTTGCAAATCCCAGGAAACGTTGAATAGCCCGCAGACCGTTAGGGCGAGGACAATCCAAAACCGCAGACAATTTTACAGGATCCATTTGCAGTCCTTGATGAGAGACAATGGGGGAGATTTATCAAAGGATTTAGACTGGTTTTTCCTGTCTAAATTTGTCGCACAGAAAGTCGCAGTCTAAATATGTGCGACTTTTCTGCGACTTTTACTGTGAAGGATTTTTAGAACATGATGCATGCAAGTCTATTTTAGACGGAAATGCATTGGAAAATGCATTGGTGCTGAATTTATCAAGTGCGACTTTTGTGCGACAAGTCGCATCTGCCCAAAATACGCTGAAATGTCAGACCATGTTGGAGCAGGTCTAAATGCAGTTTAAGCTGTAGACCCTGAAGTCTGTGCACAGAATTTATCAAGGGCTGTGAGACCTTTGATAAATTAGGAGCACAATAGACAGGAGACTACCACATACGCTGGTCTATAAGCATACCCAGAATAGACTAGATTAGTAAATGTCCCCCAATGTATCCTAGAAAAGGAAGACTTCCTCCAAAGGCGTCATAGGACCAGACGAACATGAGAACGATGCTCCTCCAAGTTGGGAGAATAAATCAGTATGTCATCAAGATAAACGACTACACAGGTATAGAAAAGGTCGTGGAAGATATCATTGACGAATTCCTGAAAAACAGCTGGAGCATTGCAGAGGCCAAAAGGCATCATGAGATACTCAAAATGTCCATCACGGGTGTTGAAACAGGTGCGAACACTAATTATGGGCACACTGGCCCTTTAAATTTAAAAGCTCCGGGGGCGCACGTGTCGGAGCTGAGGGACAGAGGCGGGGGACGGAGGTGAGTGACGGGCTGGGACTCGCATGTGGGCGCGTCCGGCAATACGAATCCCAGCCCCGCCGGGAGCTGACACATGGGGGAAGATGCGCTGACGGCCGGTATGCCTGGCCACATCTCGTTACATGTTCTTTTGTAGGTAGGGTCCCTTGTAAGTAGGATACCCCTTAAGGTAGTTTGTGCCCCCCCCCATAGGTAGAACCCCCTGTATCTAGTTTGTCTCATGTGGGTAGGACACCCCCCGTGGGTATTTTTTCCTTTGTAGATAGGTACCTGATAAAAAAAAGTTTTTTTACACTTAAAGAATGCTCTATGGATTTTATAAGGGGCAGCACCTTTACATCCCGAGGACGAAGTGTTGATGGTTACTATTGTCTTTACATCTGGAGCGTGGTTTATCTTGAATCCTTATTTTATGCATTCAAACGAGTCGTGGCGGAGTGTTTTTTTGTACCATATATTTCACTCAAAGCACGCACTCTGCATACACTATACTAACTATACAAACACTATATGCACACTAACTAACTATACAAACACTATATGCACACTGCATACTAAGAGTGGAGTGTGGGTTTTAATTCCCTACAAGTATTTTTCCACAGTTTCCCTACATTTTGCACTTTTTTCCTATGTTTTGCTTTTTTTACACATGCTCTGATCTGTGGGGTTTTTCTTAGCTCAAATCCACCACATTTTCTGTGGAAACCTCAATAAATATGTTGGATTTAAAAAAATAAAATCAGAGACACGCCCCTTTCATAGGCATGCGCACGGGATGTGCTGGGTGTGCCACTCTAATCAAGCCTCAAACTTGAGGCTCTATCACCTCCGTGCTGCACTGCCTTACCGTGCATTTGTTCAGGCCGGCCGCTACAGGACAGGCAAACCAAGCAATTGCTTGGGGCCCTGAGCTGGCCCGGGGCCCCGAGCAGAGCCGGTGCTTGTTGTGCCAGCCCGTCCTCCTGCCCCTATCCCGGTTCGGCAGCTCGCCCTGTTGGCCGGCCGGACCAGCAGTGCGAGAGCCTGGAGCGGGAGGCAGAGACTAAAGCCGCTCGGCCTCCAGCCTCTATTTTTGTGCCCGGCTCACCTGTAGTTGCCGGGAACTCAGGATGTCCCTGCCCCCAGTTAAGTGCCATAAGCTGTATCGGCCTCATATTGAAGTTCGCTCACATCACGCTCCCAGAATTCAAGCGCCGGCGTTACTACGTCCTGACGCCGGCCCTAGGTATTCTGAGAGCGTGACGTGCGCGAACATCATTACTGCGCGTTAAGCCTAGCTGTTCAAGCCCTTATCTGGGGACTAGGGAAGGTTCTGCCCTGAATTCCCGGCAACTGCAGCAGCAGAGATACCAGCTGGAGGAGTCTAATCTAGGGATACTACCTGCCTACTGGGAGGAGGGGGTTAATCTGGGGGTACTACCTGCCTACTGGGGGGGAGGAGGTTAATCTGGGGCATTGGTTGTTTTTTTTTTTTTGTTTTTTTATTCTGACGCACATTCTGGTGCAGACAGAATTTCTGGTGCAATGCACCAGAATCTGGCGCACAACCCGACAAAACAGGCCGGGTTTACAATAGTAAATCAGGGCCACTATATACTACATAAACTATATACACACAATGCATTCACTATATACACACTGTATATATACACACACAGCACGCACACTGCCAACACTATATACACATTGCATACACTATATACACTGCATATACACACACGCATATACACACACAGCATGTACACTGCAAACAATATATACACTGCATACACTATTGGGGAGATTAATCAAAACCTGTGCAGAGGAAAAGTTGACCAGTTGCTCATAGCAACCAATCAGATTACTTATTTTATAGAATACACTATATACACATAGGATGCACTATATACAAACACACAGCATACACTATATTTACACACACACACACACACTCGTTGAACACTTACAGTAAGTTTCACTTGCACTACTATCAATTGTTTTGCCGTGTTTTTTTAAAAATTGCTGTAAAACCGCAAAATTTTTACCACGATTTACATAAAATCATTGCAAAACTGCAATATATAATAAAGTACAGAGCTGGTTTTCTGATCCTGCTGGAGGCTCCCTAAGTGTCCATGGATGGAGGAAGAACTATCCTGTAGCTGGCAGCTCTAAGCACTCTTTCTCCTCCCCTTTGCGCTGATGGTAGTTAAATGAGACTGGTGCTCTAGGCCATGGCCCACCTTGTCTTTAGATGGTGTCAGCCCTGGATGTATATCTACAGTAGGGATGTCCCAATACCATTTTTTTAAGCCTGAGTACAAATACCGATACTTTAATTCTAGTAATCACCGATACCAATTACGAGTACTTTTATTTTAAAGGGAATCTGACACCAGGGTAACCCGGTTTCTGGCGCTACTTACCGTGCTGATATGTGGGTTCCTTGTTGTGTACAATGGAGGCGGCTGCTGTAGCATGAGCCAAGATTTCTCTCTTCTCCATTGGACAGAACAGGGAATTTTCATTGGCGGCGAGACCGTTGACCGATGTTCACATGGTGAGCAGCGGTAGAAACCGGGTCACCTGCACTATCTACCTATAAATTCAAGTTAGTGCAGGTGACTCTACTGTAAGATTACCTTTAACCCTTCGCGCATAATGCCTTATATAAACGGCGGATTGCGCAGGTCCTTCACGCATTCCACTGTGGTGTCCCGGTACTGTACGTGTACTGTACCTTGTGTTATAAGTCCCCAGAGTCAGAGTTCCTCCGTACTGATAGGATGCTCTTAGTGGGATAACCCCTAGTCACCTGTTCCTTCTTTAATTTTATGTATTTATTATATATAATGTATAGTGTAAATGTTGCTTCCAGGACCTTAGGTCACATGATTGATAATTATATTGTTCTGCTAAGGTTAAGGACCTTCCAGGTCATGTGCTCATGTCACGTGTTGTACCACAATGATTTGTATTAGGACTGACAGGTCTGGGGGACCAATACACTTGAAGCCTGCCCCTTTAGATATAAGGGCGCTGTTATCCAATCCTCGCTCTCTTTCCCTTGGGATATGACAGCGAGCTGAGCTCTGTGTATACCTGCAAGACAAATCTAGGCCTGAAGCCTGCTAACTTCAGCCGAATGCAAAACCGTGAGTTCAGTCTAACTCAATCCTGATCCTACGTGACTGCTGGACCTAAAAAATTCCCCTAAATCCAGTGGAATGGCGTAAAGCAATTACCTCAAGCTTATTCCCTACAAGATCCCAACCAAACCTGTGAGGAGCCTAAAGTCCGGTCCTCTGTAAAGACTGTTAGAACGTTTAACCTGCATAAAATCTGCAGTAAAGTTATCTTCAGTTTACTAAAACTCTGGTTGTGAACAATCCTTTATTCCTCCTTCTTGTTCCTGGGATGGATGGCAGTAGGATATGTATATATACAGAGAGGAACCCGCACCCTGGCGTCATGACAGTTAAGGGTTAATCCAACACACTTTCATCACTGCACAGCTACACCCTACCTACCCTACACCCCCAAGCTACCACACTGCCGTTTATAAATGGCATTCAGTTAACCCGGCGATGCGCGGTATCGCACGGGTTAACTGGCAGAAGTCCCACTGTTACCAGCGGGGGATAACTTCTGCTAGCCCCCCCAGGCATGCTGGGAGTTGTAGTTATGTAACATCTGGCCCTTCAGATGTTGCTGAACTACAACTCCCAGCATGCCTGGGCAGTCTGGGCATGCTTGCAGTTGTAGTTTTGCAACATCTGGAGGGCCACAGTTTGGAGACCACTACACAGTGGTCTCCAATCTGTTCTCCTCCAGTTGTTGCAAAACTACAACTCCCAGCATGCCCTTCGGCTGTCTGGGCATGCTGGGAGTTGTAGTTTTGCAACAACTGGAGGCACACTGTCTGGGAAACTTTGTCTGTTTTCTAACTCAATGTTTCCCAACCCGTGTGCCTCCAGCTGTTGCAAAACTATAACTCCCAACATGCACTGACAGACCATGCATGCTGGGAGTTTTAGTTTTGCAACAGCTGGAGGCACATGGGTTGGGAAACACTGAGTTATGAACAAACTCTGTTTTGCAACCAGTGTGCCTCCAGCTGTTGCATAACTACAACCCCCAGGATGAACGGACAGCAAAAGGGCATGCTGGAAGTTATAGTAGTGTGCCACCAGCTATTGCATAGCTACAAATCCCAGCATGCCCTTCTGTCACTGCAAGCTGAGAGTTGTAGTTTTGCAACAGCTGGAGGTACAGGGTACATTCACACGTGTCGGGTTTACAGCGAGTTTCTCGCTGCAAGTTTGAGATGCAGCAAATCTTCCGCTGCAGCTCAAACTCCCAGCGCGAAACTCGCTGTGAACCCGACCGTGTGAATGTACCCAATAAACACTACACTACACAAAATAAAGAGTAAAACACTACATGTACACATACCCCTACACAGTTACCTCTCCCCCCCCCCAATAAAAATGAAAAACATCTGGTACAGTAGTGTTTCCAAAACGGAGCCTCCAGCTGTTGCAAAACAACAACTCCCAGTATTGCCAGACAGCCACTGACTGTCCAGGCATGCTGGGAGTTTTGCAACAGCTGAAGGCACCCTGTTTGGGAATCACTGGCATAGAATACCCTTATGCCCACCCTATGCAATCCCTAATTTAGGCCTCAAATGCGCATGGCACTCTCTCACTTCGGAGCCCTGTCGTATTTCAAGGCAACAGTTTAGGGCCACATATGGGGTATTTCCGTACTCGGGACAAATTTTGGGGGGCTTTTTCTCCTTCTCCTTTAAAAATTTGTAACACAATTTCTCCTGAGTACGGAAGTGCCCCATAAGTGGACATAAAATGCTCTGCGGGCGCACAACAAGGCTCAGGAGTGAGAGCAACATGTATATTTGAGGTGATTTGCACAGGGGTGGCTGATCATTACAGAGGTTATGACATAAATACAAAAAGAAACGTCCACATGTTACCCCATTTTGGAAACTAAACCCCTCATGTAACATAGCAAGGGGTATAGTGAGCCTTAACACTCCACAGGTGTTTGAAGAATTTTCATTGAATATGAAATTTTTTTTTTTTTCACTAAAATGCTGGTGTTATCCCAAATTTTTCATTTTCACAAGGGGTAATAGGAAAAAAGCCCCCCAAAATTTGTAACACCATTTCTTCTGAGTATATAAATCCCCCATATGTGGATATAAAGTGCTCTGTGGGCGAACTACAATGCTCAGAAGAGAATGAGTGCCATGGTGCCAGGACGGTGGACCCCCCATATGTGACCCCATTTTGGAAACTACACCCCTCACTTAATGTTATAAGGGGTGCAGTGAGCATTTACACCCCACAGGTGTCTGACAGATTTTTGGAACAGTGGTCCATGAAAATGAAAAAATTTATTTTTCATTTGCACAGCCCACTGTTCCAAAAGTCTGTCGCAACACCAGTGGGGTGTAAATGCTCACTGCACCCCTTATTATGTTCCGTGAGGGATGTAGTTTCCAAAATGGTGTGCCATGTGTATTTTTTTTATTTTTTAATTATTATTTTTTTGCTGTTCTGGCACCATAGGGGATTCCTAAATGCGACATGCACCCCAAAAAAACATTTCCGCAAAACTTGCTTTCAAAATGCCAAATGTGACTCCTTCTCTTCTGAGCATTGTAGTGCGCTCACATAGCATTTTACGTCCTAACATTGGGTATTTCCATACTCAGAAGAGATGGGGTTACAAATTTTGGGGGGCATATTCTCCTATTACCTTGTAAAAATTGTACATTTGGGGAAAAAACTTCATCTTAGTGAAAGAAAAAGAAATGTACTTTACACATCTGATTTTACCGAAAAGTCGTCGAACACCTGTGGGGTGTTAAGGCTCACTGTACCCCTTGTTACGTTCCTTGAGGGGTGTAGTTTCCAAAATAGTATGCCGTGTGTTTTTTTTTTGTTTTTTTTTTGTTTGTTTTTTTTGTTTTTGTTTTTTTGTTTGCTGTTATGGAACTATAGGGGCTCCCTCCAAAAACTATTTCAGCAAAATTAACTGTCTAAAATCCCACTGTCGCTCCTTCCCTTCTGCACCCACAGAGCACTTTACATCCACATATGAGGTATTTCCTTACTCGAGAGAAATTGGTTTACACATTTTGGGGGGCGTTTTCTCCTTTTACCCCTTGTAAAAATTCAAAAACTGGGTCTACAAGAGCATGTTAGTGTAAAAAATTTAGATTTTGAATTTTCTCCTTCACTTTGCTGCTATTCCTGTGAAACACCTAAAGGGTTAACAAACCTTTTGAATGTCACTTTGAATACTTTGGGGGGGTGCAGTTTTTATAATGGGGTAATTTATGGGGTATTTTTAATATGAAGACCCCACAAATCCACTTCAAAACTGAACTGGTCCCTGAAAAATTAAGATTTTGAAAATGTTGTTAAAAATTGATGCAGAATTTTGAAGCCCTCTGGTGTCTTCCAAAAGTAAAAACATGTCAACTTTATGATGCAAGCATAAAGTAGACATATTGTATATGTGAATCAATATATAATTTATTTGGTATGTCTATTGTCCTCACAAGCAGAGAGCTTCAAAGTTAGAAAAATGCTAAATTTTCTAATTTTTCATGAAATTTTCTAATTTTTCACCAAGAAATTATGCAAGTATCAACGAAAATTTTCCACTATGATAAAGTAGACTATGTCACGAAAAAACTATCTCGGAATCAAATTCATAAGTAAAAGCATCCCAGAGTTATCGATGCTTAAAGTGACAGTAGTCAGATGTTCCAAAAAAATGCTTATCCTTAAGGCCAAAATTACCTTGGTCCTTAAGGGGTTAATAGTAGGTAGACATTAGTAGCAGCCCCCCCCCCTGTAGACCGCAGCCCCCCTCTTGTAGACAGCGCCCCCCCCCCCCCCTTGTAGACAGCAGGCCTCCCCTGTAGACATTAGTAGCAGCCCCCTTGTACACAGCAAGCCCCCTTTTGGACAGCAGGGCCCCCCTTAGGACAGCAGGGCCCCCCTTTAGACATTAGTAGCAGGCCCCCCCTGTAGACCGCAGCCCCCCTGCAGATGTTAGTAGCAGCCCCCCTTGTAAACAGCAGGCCCCCGTTAGACATCATGGCCCTCCTGTAGACCGCAGCCCCCCTGCAGACATTAGTAGCAGGCCTCCTTTAGACAGCAGGGCCCCGTAGACCGGAGCCCCACCCTTGTAGACAGCTCACCTGCGGCTGTCCTCTGACGGGTGCTGCTGCTACGTTGCCCCATTCTCCTGTCCGCATCATGGCGTTCTATGGAGGAGCATGTGACATACACGTCACTCTGCTTCCTCTGTAGCGTTATGCTGAGCGCAGTAGAGGAGGTGGAGTGACATGTGTCACATGCTCCTCCATAGAACGGGGCAGTGAAGCGGCAGCAGGTATCGGATTTGGTATCGGGGAGATTGAACAATTCCCTGATACCATGGAAATGGCTAGTATCGGCCCCGATACCGATACTAGTATCGGTATCGGGACATCCCTAATCTACAGTATTTAGCTTCATCTTATAGAGATAGCAAATGGGGCTGGGAGAGGAGGCGTGTGGTTTTAAAGCTAATTGTAGGTGATGATGTCATCCTGTAGTCCACAGGAAGTCTGACATCTTGTTGTAACCTTTAGGCACTTGAGGATTTGCAGAGTCAGACTTGTGACCATATGACCAAATTAGAGTAATGAAACACATAGATGCAGCTGCACTGAAATAAAACAAATGGTGCCGTAGGACTAGTGATTGGTAAGTGTAAATAATATGGGAAAAATAAAAACTGGAATGCTTCGTTAATTGAGCTGCTCAGTCCTATTTATTAGAAAAAGTATACTTCTTAAGCTGTTACTGATTTCCTTCAATTTAATTATGTAATAACCCTTATCTATACTTATCTATGTATTAGAGATCATAGCTCCTGGTACTTACAGTACATCCATAATTCACAGATTTCATTGCACACAAATCTGTTGTGTAAGGCTGGAACTCCACTGAGTTTTTTTTTTTTTTGCAAAAACTGCATCAAAAATGCCAATTTTCCCGCACGGTGTTTTTTCAGTGAAAAAACGCTGCATCCAGATGTTAGCTGCAAGTCAATGGTAAACTGCAAAATGGCAGATTCACTTGGTGTTTTTCAGTTTGGCGTTTTTTTTTTATTCTTTTGGCGTTTTTCAGCAATTTCGGGCTCAGAGGCTGGATTTTCAAAACGCCTGCCAAAACCTAGTTTGGCGTTTTTTGCCCTGAAATCGTGGCATTTTCATCCCATAGAAGTCTATGGGAGAGCAAAAACGCCAAGAAAAACGCCATGTTGGTTTTAAATTTTGCGTTTTTGTAGGTGGTTTTTATTCTTTTTTGGACTTTAGCGATCCAAAAAAATTAAGGAGATACCTTTTTTATTAAAATTTCGTAGGGTACCATAAACATTTTTTATAAAAAAGATACAGTAGTGATTGAAAAAATTGTACCTAACGAAATCTATCTTTTTTATTACAAAATGTTTACTCATTTTTAAACAGGGATCAATTTATGTGAGCAGGTAAAGCGCTAAAAATGAAGCCGACAATAATAAAAATGTAGTGTGTGTGTTTTTCACTTTTTATTTATTTTCTTTTACATTTTTTAGGTAGTACTACTACTCCCAGCATGGAACACACTGTTCCATGATGGGAGTAGTAGTTACCTGTACTTATTGACAAATTGCCCGTTGCGATCCTCTTGTATAATGTGTAGATGCGGCGGCCACTCTTCTATGGTCCCCTGCACTGACGTATATATACACATATTCATATTTCTCGCAGAGAGCTGTGATTGGTCAGATGGTTCCAGCCAATCACAGCTCTCTGTGAGAAATCAGAATGTGTATATATACGGCGTGCAGGGGACCATAGGAGAGTGGCCGCCGCATCCATACATTATACAGGAGCATCAAAGTGGGTGTCAGGAGTGATACCCGCAGTGATCTTTCCTTAACTACAAGTACTACTACTCCCAACATGGAGTACACTCTGCCCCATGCTGGGAGCTGTAGTACCTGCATTAATAGACAGATCGCAGCGAGTGTCAGAAATTACACTCGCTGCGATCTGTCTATTAATGCAGGTACTACAGCTCCCAGCATGGAGCAGGGTGTGCTCCATGTTGGGAGTAGTAGTGCCTGCTAAAGGACACATCACAGCGGGGGTCACTACTGACACTCGCTGTGACCGTCCTGTCTATAGCACTGTACTCCGGGCAGGCCACTCATTCATTGATATTTTCCTCAGAGCTGTGATTGGCTGCAAGCATCCGGCCAATCACAGCTCTGGGCGGAAAATATGAATAGAACATCACTCTGAATACAGAGCAGAGGTGGTGCGAGCGCTGTATAGAGCTGCTCCGCTTCTCTGCTATATAATGGACGATCGCATCGGGTGTCAGACAGACACCCGGGGCGATATGTCTATAGTACAGGTACTACTACTCCCAGCATGGAACAGTGTGTTCCATGCTGGGAGTAGTAGTACTACATAAAACATTTGGAAAAAAAGAGAGAAAAAAGTTAAACACACACACTTTACAAAATCGATCAAAACTGATCAAAATGTATCAAAACTTTGTTATAAAAAATAAACATTTAGTTAAATATATACATTTTTACATCCCTACTGCATCTTTTTTTTTTAATTTATTTTTTTTTTTTGGTACTCAACTAAAAAAAAATGCAAAAGGGGCCAAAAAAGGCAAATTCCACACAAAGGTAAAAACGCCAGAAAAAAACGCCAAAGCGCAGGGAAAAACTGTGGCAGTTTTTCTGGCAGTTTTTCTGGCGTTTTTATGCCACAAAAATGGCAGGGCAAAAATCTCAGTGGAGACCTAGCCTAAAGAAGGTTGCTCCGAAATAATTTTTGGAGGACAAATACACACAAAATGCTGTGTCAATTTCGGTTTCTGTCAAATAGTAAATTCTATTCCCAACAGTTACTGGGGAATGAGTGTGTTTATTTACAATAACTACACATTTTTCTTGTGATCCATTATCAGTAACATTCATTGTTTGCATCAGCATAGTCATTAAATTCTGCCAGCTTTATTTTTCATGTTAACGTATGAAATATGAAGTAGATTTACTTGTCAAAAGCAGTCATAATTATCAGAATTGTATTTCATGAAATATTAGAAAGCCGAGTGTATAAATAATACTGATCTCCGAACATTAATGTTCATTATCTAGACAAAAAAGTTTGGTAGTTGCTGAGATAGCATAAAATTATGTAAACTATGGAGCCCATATAACTGAGAAATGTACCAAGAAAACATTTAAAAAAATAAAAACAATATAGCATCTGACATACCTAAGAGCCAAGACCTCCGCTGAAATTAGCCATAATAAGTCCTGCATGTATTGAATGCTGGAAGAAATGAATTGCTGGACTGTAATCTCTGTTTACTGTCCGTTCTCTCTATTGCAAAACATTAGCAGGGAAAATTCTGAAAGGTAGTTAGACACCTGTCATATATTAACTAGGAGATAGTGGCCCTCATTAACTAACAGGATTTCAACTCTTTTTGTCGGGTTTCGCACCTAAATTCTATCGCACAGAATCTGAATCACTCTGAGTGAGAAAAAAAACTACAAAATGGGCGTTGTTTTTGAGAAAAGCTACTTGTTCCCTACATTTCATCCAAAATCACTCGTCTTTTGTGAAACCCACTCTGAAAATCATGTGAATTTTCTGGGAACAAAACCCTACACTTTAAAGCATGTATAAAGTTTCAGAAAGTGGAGTAAATTCTCTGGCTGTTTGCTCCTTTGCCTGCCTCGTCTTTATCAAACGATTCTATTTTATTTTTTTTGCATTTATTTTTTAAGTCTTTCCAACACTTTTTTTCCTATTGTTTCAGTAATAATGGTGAATCATAAAAAAAATAATAATAACAATAATAAAAAAATTATTTATATATATATATATATATATATATATATATATATATCCAGATAGCAAGGAGGAGCAGCACACCAGGGATGCAGAGGTGTAGCGGGTGCAAGCGGGCCCAATCGCAGCCCGGGTCACTGGCAGCAGCAGTGATGTATAGTAGAATAAAGTGTCCCGCAGCACTCCATTAGTGATCAAAATAGGTTTATTACCTCAAGGTAAGATACAACCTTGAGGTAATAAACCTATTTTGATCACTACTGGAGTGCTGCGCGACACTGTATTCTACTATATATATATATATATATATATATATATATATATATATATATATATACACACAGTCATGGCCGTAAATGTTGGCACCCCTCAAATTTTTCTGTGAAAATGAAGTATTTCCCACAGAAAAGGATTGCAGTATACACATGTTTATTCCCTTTGTGTGTATTGGAACTAAACTAAAAAAGGGAGGAAAAAAAGCAAATTGGACATAATGTCACACCAAACCACCAAAAAATTGCTGGACAAAATTATTGGCACCCTAAACTTAATATTTGGCTGCACACCCTTTGGAAAACATTACTGAAATTCAGTCGCTTCCTATAACCATCAATAAGCTTCTTACACATCTCAGTCGGAATGTTGGACCACTGCTTCCTTTGCAAACTTCTCCAGATCTCTCTTATTGGAAGGGCGCCTTTTCCCAAAAGCAATTTTAAGATCTCTCCACAGGTGTTCAATGGGATTTAGATCTGGACTCATTGCTGGCCACTTCAGAACTCTCCAGCGCTTTGTTGCCATCCATTTCTGGGTGCTTTTTGACATATGGTTGGGGTCATTGTCCTGCTCTAAGACCCAAGATATTGGATGCAAACCCAGATTTCTGACACTGGGCTGTACAGTGTGACCCAAAATCCATTGGTAATCCTCAGATTTCATGATGCCTTTTACACATTCAAGGCACCCAGTGCAAGAGGCAGCAAAACAACCCCAAAATATCATTAAACCTCCACCATATTTCACTGTAGGTACTGTGTTCTTTTCTTTGTAGGCCTCATTCCATTTTCGGTAAACAGTAGAATTATGTGCTTTACCAAAAAGCTCTATCTTGGTTTCATCTCTCCACAAGACATCTTCCCAGAAGGATTTTGGCTTACTCAAGTTCATTTTGACAAAATATAGTATTACTTTTTTATGTCTCTGTGTCAGCAGTGGGGTCCTCCTGGGTCTCCTGCCATAGCGTTTCATTTCATTTAAATGTCGACTGATGCTCTCTGACCCTGCAGGACAGCTTGAATATCTTTGGAACTTGTTTGGGGCTGCTTATCCACCATCCGGACTATCCTTGTTGACATCTTTCATCAATTTTTCTCTTCTGTCCACGCCCAGGGAGATTAGCTACAATGCCATGGCTTGCAAACTTCTTGATAATGTTGCACACTGTGCACAAGGGCAAATCTATATCTCTGGAGATGGACTTGAGAACCAAAATTGTTGAAAAATATCAACAATCTCAAGGTTACAAGTCTTCAGACAGTTCTCTTCTCCTCTTTCTGTTGTCCTTGCTTAGTGTGGCACACACAGATACACAATGCAAAGACTAAGTGAACTTCTCTCCTTGTTATGTGCTTTCAGGTGTGATTTTCATATTGCCCACACCTGTTACTTGCCCCAGGTGAGTTTAAAGGAGCATCACATGCTTAAAACAATCTTATTTTTCCACAATTTTGAAGGGGTGCCAATAATTTTGTCCAGCCCATTTTTGGAGTTTGGTGTGACATTATGTCCAATTTGCTTTTTTTCCTCCCTTTTTTTGTTTAGTTCCAATACACACAAAGGGAATAAACATGTGTATAGCAAAACATGTGTTACAGCAATCCTTTTCTGTAAGAAATACTTCATTTTCTAGAAAAATTTCAGGGGTGCCAACATTTATGGCCATGACTATATATATATATATATATATATATATATATATATATATATATATATACAGTGACCCCCCGACCTACGATGGCCCCGACATGTGATCAAATCGACATACGATGGCCTCTCAGAGGCCATCGCATGTCGATGTCAGCATCGACACACGATGCTTTTTTATGTCGGGGCCATCGCATTAAGTGCTATCCGGCAGCGCAAAATGCTTAAGCTGCTGCCGGATAGCAGCTTAATGTTCCCCGTGTGGTGCGATAAGTATTACTTACCCCTCCACGATGCTCCGGTATGCCCTCCGGGTCCAGTGCTGGTCTTCCGGTGTCTTCTCGGCCCTCCCCGATGACGTCAATACGCTGCTGCGCACGTCATGCAATAGGAATGGCGTACGCAGCGGCGTAATGACGTCGCTACGCAGGCGCAGTAAGGCCTTGTGGAAGACAGCAGAGGACCGGAGAAGACAGTGGAGGACCGGAGAAGACCAGGAGAGCCCAGAGGAGGCCCGGGGTCACCATCGGGAGCGGCGGGGACACCAACGCGAGCGGCGGGGACAGCTTCCTATACTTTACATTGCACGAATCCCTCAATATACGATGGATTCGACAAACGGTGGCTCGTTTGGAACGAATTACCATCGTATGTTGAGGGACCACTGTATGTATATATATATATATATATATATATATATATATATATATATATACTAGCTGAGTACCCGGCGTTGCCCTGTTTTTCCTTCCTAATCCTTGTTGGGGAGGAAAATAAACAAAGGAGGAAGCTTTTGACTTCATATCCCGTCCTCATATATTTTTTGCCATATCCCGTCCTCCTATCCAGTCCTCCTATCCCGTCCTCCTATCTCGACCTCCTATCCCATACTCATATGCTGTTCTCCTATCTCGACCTCCTATCCCGACCTCCTATCCCTTCCTCATATCCCGTCCTCCTATCCCAACTTGCTATCCCGTCCTCATATCTCAACCTCCTATCTCGACCTCCTATCCCGACCTCCTATCCCGACCCGTAATATGTGAACCACGTATTGAAATATCTCCAGCCGTACGGAAGTTATGTGGGAACATACATTTCCCATTGATTTGCATGGGACTTTAAACGAAAAAACGACCCTCAGAAATGGGGGTAGTTAAGGGTTCAATTAACTATTCTATATTTTAAGTGGACATATAAGTAACATGTGACCAAGTATTATCGAAATATCTCCAGCCGTTTGGAAGTTATGCAGTAACATATATTTCCAATAGACTTGTATGGGACTTTAAACAAAAACCCCGCCCATGGCAAATGGGGGTGAGTAAGGGTTAAATCACCTATCCTATGTTTGTTGTAGACATATAAGTAACATGTGTGCCAAGTTTCATGTTAATATCTTCAGCCGTTTGGACGTGATGCTGGAACATACACACGCCAGGGATGTGGGAATCCTATAGCCCGACGCCCGGGACAAGTAGTTTTGGGCACCGGGCAGGTGAATTGTTTATAGATTTAGCCCTGTATCGGGCGAGCAGGGACAAACAGACTTCCCCCTTATTTTTCTTTAATGTCGGTGTGAGGCGCAGGAGCCGATGGAAGTCTACACCTCACACCGGCGCTCAGAGTGTATGGAGGGGGCGGCGGCCTCCAGCTGACTGCAGAGCCCCCTTATCTCCCCTCCCGGAGGATGGAAGGACGCAGCTCAGAAGACACAGCAGGGGGAGAGAAAGGACGTAGACAGCTCCGTGCACAGCTCCATCCCCCGCACACAGCTCCATCCCCCGCACACAGCTCTACCCCTCCCCCTCTCCTGCTCTGTCTAGACAGGACCTAATCCACCACGGGGAGGTTGCTTGTTTGCACGGGGAAAACACAGAGCAGGGGGGAGGGGAGAGGACGGAAATCTCACCTCACACCGGCCGGGACTACAGCTCTGATGTCCACTCATGGCGGCTCAGGTGAGGAGACCAAGAATGCAGGCGGCGGCAGGAAGGGTGGTTGTATATGTAGGGTGTGAGTGTATGTGTGATGTGTATGTAATGTATGATGGGGGGGGCAGCGGCAGGTGTATGTATGATGTGTGCATATGTATGGTGTATATCAGTGTTTCCCAACCAGGGTGCCTCCAGCTGTTGCAAAACTACAACTCCCAGCATGCCCTGGGCATGCTGGGAGTTGTAGTTTTGCAACAGCTGGAGGCACCCTGGTTGGGAAACACTGGTGGATATGTATGGTGTGAGTGTATGTGTGTATGATGTCTATGTGTGATGTGTATGTAATGTGTGATGTGTGTATAATGTCTAAGTGTGATGTGTGTGTAATGTATGATGTGTGTATGATGTCTAAGTGTGATGTGTATGTAATGTATGATGTGTGTATAATGTCTAAGTGTGATGTGTATGTAATGTATGATGTGTGTATGATGTCTAAGTGTGATGTGTGTATGTATGTAATGTATGATGTGTGTATGATGTCTAAGTGTGATGTGTGTGTATGTAATGTATGATGTCTAAGTGTGATGTGTGTGTAATGTATGATGTGTGTATGATGTCTAAGTGTGATGTGTGTGTATGTAATGTATGATGTCTAAGTGTGATGTGTGTGTAATGTATGATGTGTGTATGATGTCTAAGTGTGATGTGTGTGTGTATGTAATGTATGATGTCTAAGTGTGATGTGTGTGTGTATGTAATGTATGATGTCTAAGTGTGATGTGTGTGTAATGTATGATGTGTGTATGATGTCTAAGTTTGATGTGTGTGTGTATGTAATGTATGATGTCTATGTGTGATGTGTATGTAATGTATGATGTGTGTATAATGTCTAAGTGTGATGTGTGTATGTGATGTATGATGTGGGGTGGGCAGCGGCAGGTGTATGTATGCTGTGTGCATATGTATGGTGTATATGTATGGTGTGAGTGTATATGTGTATGATGTCTATGTGTGATGTGTATGTAATGTGTGATGTGTGTATGATGTCTGTGTGATGTGTGTATGATGTCTATGTGTGATGTGTATGTAATGTATGATGTGTGTATAATGTCTAAGTGTGATGTGTATGTATGTGATGTATGATGTGGGTTGGCAGCGGCAGGTGTATGTATGATGTGTGCATATGTATGGTGTATATGTATGGTGTGAGTGTATGTGTGTATGTAATGTATGATGTGGGGGGGGGGCAGTGGCGGGGGTGTGTGTATGTATGATATGGGGGCAGTGGCTGGTGTATGTATGATATGTGTATGCATGAATGTTTTGTATAGGAGCAGACGGGCATTAGGGCAGTTGTGCCATCTAATTTTATTTATTTTTAGTGGCACCCGCACTAAATTGCACCCCCAGAATCCCACCCCCTTCATACTCACCCGCCAACCAAGAGCCCCACGGATGCACACAAACACGCCCGAACCAAAACTACAACTCCCAGCATGTTACACCATAACCTAAACTGTAGAACTATAAAGTGTAACATGCTGGGAGTTGTAGTTTTGGTTTGGGTCAGCTGCAGAGCTATAGGCTACATCAGGGCATGCTGAGTGTTGTAGTTACTATCTGCAATTCCCAGTATTCCTTGACATAGACTATGGCTCTGCAGCTGACACAAACCAAAACTACAACTCCCAGCATGTTACACAATAACCTTAACTGTACTACTATACAGTGCAACATGCTGCAACACCCACACAACCATAGGCTGTATCAGGGCATGCTGGGAGTTTGTTATCTAGTAACTAAATGCAACTTCCAGCATTTTCTGACACAAAATGCACCATATAAACTGGAGAAGCAGAACCCCCCCCCCAGTAACATAAGTCCCTATTGAGACTGAAAAAAAGTGATTAAAATATTTTAAAAAGTGCGTATATATGTGAATAAGCCCCTTTCCTAATAAGTTTCCAATTTTCTTTAAATAAAAATAATGTACAAAAATAAACATAAGTGGTATCTCTGCATGTGGAAATGTCCAGGCTATTAAAATATAATGTTAATTAAACCGTACGGTGAACGGTGTAAATGTAAAAAATAGTCCAGAATTGTTCAATTTTGGTCACTTCATATGAGAAATTTTTTATAAGGTGATCAAAAAGTTACATGTAGACTTTTCTGGGCTTGGCTCAGGCGTAAGAGGAGCTACAGCTCTCCCGCCGCTAATACCCTGGCATGCTGCGATCGCCTATTAACCCATTAGATCACCGCTGTCAGCAGTGTCTAAAGGATCTTATATCCATCCCTGGTGGTCTAGTGGGGTGGATCAGACGATTTTGGTGGAAATTATTTTATCTGCCAGGACAAGTGGATTTTCTTGAGGGACAAGTAGATTGTGTTCCGCTTTAGTCCCTTGGACAAGTAGTTTTTTTTTAAATTTCCACACCCCTGCACACGCATACACACACACACACACATACACACACGTTGAGTTTTATATATATACTTGCTTTACTAGCTGAATACCCGGCGTTGCCCGGTTTTTCCTTCCTAATCCTTGTTGGGGAGGAAAATAAACAAAGGAGGAAGCTTTTGACTTCATATCCCGTCCTCATATATTTATATACAACACAAAGAGAGAAACACAGCCGCACATCCACCATTTGTAATTTGATCTACTTGCTTCTCAGCATAATTTCAAAAACTAACAGGTTGTTAGTATACATTTTGATCAAAAAGTATATGCCCACTCGCTACGTCAAGGCCACCTCGTTAGAGTGGGTCCCTAAATCTGACACTGGCGTAGTCCCCGGTGACGACCACTGCCTCCGAGACCCCATGCCCAACAGGGGGAGCGATCCAGTGGCCAGGCAGCCCCACTACTGCCCGACCAAGCCCCTGGCTCTGGGACACTCCACCCCATAGAAAAAGCATCACAGAAAAAATGGCATCCACAGACAACCACACCAGTATGAAACCTACCATGTGCTCACTGCCAGAGGGCTGGGAGAATGGTAGGAGGAAACCCTTATACAGTTTCCTGCTGATTAAAAACGCCTGGGCCAAATGGGTGGAGTGGAGTGCAGGCTGTGGAAGAAGGGAGAGACTACAAATGTACAACACAAAGAGAGAAACACAGCCGCACATCCACCACTCCTATCCCGACCTCCTATCCCGTCATCATATCTCGACCTCATATCCTGTCCTCATACCCCGACCTCCTATCCCGACCTCCTGTCCCGACCTCCTGTCCCGACCTCCTGTCCCGACCTCCTGTCCCGTCATCTTATCTCGACCTCATATCCCGACCTCCTATCCCATCCTCCTATCTCGACCCGTAATATGTGTACCACGTATTGAAATATCTCCAGCCGTACGGATGTTATGTGGGAACATACATTTCCCATTGATTTGCATGGGACTTTAAACAAAAAAACGACCCTCACAAATGGGGGTAGTTAATGGTTGAATTAACTATGCTATATTTTAAGTGGACATATAAGTAACATATGACCAAGTATTATCGAAATATCTCCAGCCGTTTGAAAGTTATGCAGTAACATATATTTCCAATAGACTTGTATGGGACTTTAAACAAAAACTTTGCCCATGGCAAATGGAGGTGAGTAAGGGTTAAATCACCTATCCTATGTTTGTTGTAGACATATAAGTAACATGTGTGCCAAGTTTCATGTTAATATCTTCAGCCGTTTGGACGTGATGCTGGAACATACACACATACACACACACATACACACACACATACACACACGTTGAGTTTTATATATATACTAGCTTTACTAGCTGAATACCCGGCGTTGCCCGGTTTTTCCTTCCTAATCCTTGTTGGGGAGGAAAATAAACAAAGGAGGAAGCTTTTGACTTCATATCCCGTCCTCATATATTTATATACAACACAAAGAGCACATCCACCATTTGTAATTTGATCTACTTGCTTCTCAACATAATTTCAAAAACTAACAGGTTGTTAGTATACATTTTGATCAAAAAGGACATGCCCACTCGCCACGTCAAGGCCACCTCGTTAGAGTGGGTCCCTAATCTGACACTGGCGTAGCCCCCGGCGGCGACCACCGCCTCCGAGACCCCATGCCCAACCGGGGGAGCGACCCAGTGGCCAGGCAGCCCCACTACTGCCCGACCAAGCCCCTGGCTTTGGGCCACTCCACTCCATAGACAAAGCATCACAGAAACAATGGCATCCACAGACAACCACACCAGTAGGAAACCTACCATGTGCTCACTGCCAGAGGGCTGGGAGAATGGTAGGAGGAAACCATTATGCAGTTTCCTGCTGATTAAAAACGCCTGGGCCAAATGGGTGGAGTGGAGTGCAGGCTGTGGAAGAAGGGAGAGACTACAAATGTACAACACAAAGAGAGAAACACAGCCGCACATCCACCACTCCTATCCCGACCTCCTATCCCATCATCATATCTCGACCTCATATCCCGTCCTCATACCCCGACCTCCTATCCCGACCTCCTGTCCCGTCATCATATCTCGACCTCATATACAGTCCACATTTCCCATTGATTTGCATGGGACTTTAAACAAAAAAACGACCCTCACAAATGGGGGTAGTTAATGGTTGAATTAACTATGCTATATTTTAAGTGGACATATAAGTAACATGTGACCAAGTATTATCGAAATATCTCCAGCCGTTTGAAAGTTATGCAGTAACATATATTTCCAATAGACTTGTATGGGACTTTAAACATAAACTCCGCCCCTGGCAAATGGGGGTGAGTAAGGGTTAAATTACCTATCCTCTGTTTGTTGTTGACATATAAGTAACATGTGTGCCAAGTTTCATGTTAATATCTTCAGCCGTTTGGACGTGATGCTGGAACATCCACACACACATCCACACACACATACACACACACACACATTGAGTTTTATATATATAGATACCCGGTGATGCCCCATTTTTCCTTTCTAATCCTTGTTGGGGAGGAAAATAAACAAAGGAGGAAGCTTTTGACTTCATATTCCGTCCTCATATATTGTTGTCATACCCCAACCCCATATCCTGTCCTCATATCTCGACCTCATATCTCGATCTCATATCCCGTCCTCCTATCTCGTCCTATCTTGACCTCCTATCCCGTCCTCCTATCCCGACCTCTTGTTCCCGTCCTCCTATCCCGACCTGCTATCTCGACCTCCTATTCCGTCCTCCTATCCTGTCCTCCTATCCCAGTCCTCCTATCCCGTCCTCCTATCCCGACCTCCTGTCCCGACCCATAATATGTGTACCAGGTATCCAGCCGTACAGAAGTTATGTGAGAACATACATTTCCCATTGATTTGCATGGGACTTTAAACAAAAAACCTGACCCTCACAAATGGGGGTAGTTAAGGGTTAAATTAATTATCCTATATTTTAAGTGGACATATAAGTAACATGTGACCAAGTATTATCGAAATATCTCCAGCCGTTTGGAAGTTATGCACTAACACATATTTCCCATTGACATTGGCAAATGGGGGTGAGTAAGGGTTAAATCACCTATCCTATGTTTGTTGTTGACATATAAGTAACATGTGTGCCAAGTTTCATGTTAATATCTTTAGCCGTTTGGACGTTTTTGTGGAACACACACACACACACACACACACACACACATGTTGACTTTTATATATATAGATTTATGCAGCTATCGCCAGCATTTTGCTTTGTTTATTTGATATGTTCACAATGTAACCTTTGAGACCAGTTGACTTTTGTGCACTTATTTCTCAACTATGATTTTATCAGTATTTACAGACATAGTCAAATTTGTTGGTACCCTTTTGTTAAAGACAGAAAAAGCCACAATACTCACTGACATAACTTTACTAAAAATGAACTGCTTTGCTTTCGAATTGTTTAATGGAATTATTTTGAAAAGCAAAATTATAAAACTGGCCTGGACATTATGGTATCTGGGCTTAATATTTTATTACACAACCTTATGAGGCAATCATTGCTATCAAATGATTTCTTTAACTCTTAACCCCTTAACCCCTTAAGGACTCAGGGTTTTTCCGTTTTTGCACTTTCGTTTTTTCCTCCTTACCTTTAAAAAATCATAACCCTTTCAATTTTCCACCTAAAAATCCATATTATGGCTTATTTTTTGCGTCGCCAATTCTACTTTGCAGTGACATTAGTCATTTTACCCAAAAATGCACGGCGAAACGGAAAAGAAAATCATTGTGCGACAAAATCGAAAAAAAAACGCCATTTTGTAACTTTTGGGGGCTTCTGTTTCTACGCAGTGCATATTTCGGTAAAAATTACACCTTATCATTATTCTGTAGGTCCATACAGTTAAAATGATACCCTACTTATATAGGTTTGATTTTGTCGCACTTCTGGAAAAAATCATAACTACATGCAGGAAAATTTATACGTTTAAAAATGTCATCTTCTGACCCCTATAACTTTTTTATTTTTCCACATACGGGGCGGTATGAGGACTCATTTTTTGCGCCGTGATCTGAAGTTTTTATTGGTATGATTTTTGTTTTGATCTGACTTTTTGATCACTTTTTATTCATTTTTTAATGTTATAAAAAGTTACCAAAATACGCTTTTTTGGACTTTGGAATTTTTTTGCGCGTACGCCATTGACCGTACGGCTTAATTAATGATATATTTTTATAGTTCGGACATTTACGCATGCGGCGATACCACATATGTTTATTTTTTTTTTTTTTTACACTGTTTTATTTTTCTTATGGGAAAAGGGGGGTGATTCAAACTTTTATTAGGGAAGGGGTTAAATGACCTTTATTAACACTTTTTTTTAACTTTTTATTTGCAGTGTTATAGGTCCCATAGGGACCTATAACACTGCACACACTGATCTTTCATCCTGATCACAGGCGTGTATTAACACGCCTGTGATCAGCATTATCGACGCTTGACTGCTCCTGCCTGGATCTCAGGCACGGAGCAGTCATTCGTCGATCGGACACCGAGGAGGCAGGTAAGAGCCCTCCCGGTGTCCGATCAGCTGTTCGGGACGCCGCGATTTCACCACGGCGGTCCCGAACAGCCCGACTGAGCAGCCGGGATACTTTCAGTTTCACTTTAGAAGCGGCGGTCAGCTTTGACCGCCGCTTCTAAAGGGTTAATACCGCACATCGCCGCGATCGGCGATGTGTGGTATTAGCCGCAGGTCCCGGCCGTTGATTAGCGCCGGGACCCACGCGATATGATGCGGGATCGCGGCGCGATCCCGCTTCATATCGTGGGAGCCGGCGCAGGACGTAAATATACGTCCTGCGTCGTTAAGGGGTTAAGGACTCAGCTCATTTTCACCTTAAAGGGGTATTCCAGGCAAAAACTTTTTTATATATATCAACTGGCTCCGGAAAGTTAAACGGATTTGTAAATTACTTCTATTAAAAAATCTTAATCCTTCCAATAGTTATTAGCTTCTGAAGTTTTCTGTCTAACTGCTCAATGATGATGTCACGTCACGGGAGCTGTGCATGATGGGAGAATATCCCTTGCATGATGGGAGAATATCCCCATAGAAGCTGGACAGCTCCCGGGACGTGAGTCATGAGAAAGCAGTTAGACAGAAAACAGCAACTCAACTTCAGAAGCTAATAACTATTGGAAGGATTAAGATTTTTTAATAGAAGTAATTTACAAATCTGTTTAACTTTCCGGAGCCAGTTGATATATAAAAAAAAGTTTTTGCCTGGAATACCCCTTTAAGGACTGAGCCCTTTTTTGCAATTCTGACCACTGTCACTTTATGCATTAAAAACTCTAAGATGCTTTCACTGATTATTCTGATTCCGAGAAATTTTCTTCGTGACATATTCTACTTTATGTTAGTGGTAAATTTTTGCCTTTACTTGCATCCTTTCTTGATTAAAAAAAATCCCCAAATTTCATGAAAATGTAGAAAATTTTGAATTTTTTTAACTTTGAAACTCTGTGCCTGTAAGGCGATCCTATCATCCAGAACGGCAGACGGAGGTCCCCTCACCTGCCTCTGCTGCCCTCCATGGGTCTTCTGCTCTCGTCTGTGATTGAGCAGACCAGAGCAAAAGATGACCGATAACACTGATCAGTGCTATGCCCTATGCATAGCACGGAACAGTACTAGCAATTGAATGATTGCTATAAATAGTCCCCTATGGGGACTATTAAAGTGTAAAAATAAAAGTAAAAAACTGTGAAAAAACCCTCCCCTAATAAAAATGTAAATTGTCCCATTTTCCCTATTTCATAGAGATAAAAGGAATATCCAGCGCAGTAGCACGTATGCAACAGGTTTATTCGGCACAGCAAACTCACAGGTACAGGACAATAGTGACGCGTTTAGATCGCCTAAGCAATCTTATACATAATGTCAGCGTTGTCCTTGCTGATCCGCGATGCAGTCAAGTCTTCCTTGGGATGAGCTGGAGCTACTCTTTTTACAATACTATTTTCCCTATTTCACCCCCAAAAAGTGTTAAAAAATAAATGTTATATACATATTTGATATCACCGCGTGCGTAAATATCGGAACTATTAAAATATAATGTTAATGATACCATGCTGTGAATTGCGTTAACGTAAAAAAAAATTGCTGCTTTTTTATAACATTTTATTCCCCCAAAAAATTATAAAAATGTATTAAAAGTTTTATTTAAGCAAATATGGTATCAATAAAAAGTACAGATGACCGCGCAAAAAATGAGCCCTCATACCGCCGCTTATACGGAAAAGTGAAAAAGTTATAGGTCTTCAAAATAGGTACTAATTTGGTTAAAAAGTTTGCGATTTTTTTTTAAGCGCAACAGTATTGGAAAAGTATATTATCATGTTATCATTTTAATCGTATTGACCCAAAGAATAAAGAACATATGTAATTTTTGCCGAAAATTGTACGGCATGAAAACGAAACCTTCCACAATTAGCAAAATTGCAGTTTTCTTTTTAATTTCCCCACAGAAATAGTATTTTTTTGGTTGGGCCATACATTTTATGGTAAAGTGAGTGATGGCATTACAACGGACAACTGGTCGCGCAAAAAAACAAGCCCTCATACTAGTCTGTGGATGAAAATATAAAATAGTTATGATTTTTTGAAGGAGGAAAAAATGAAAAAAGTTAAAATTAAATTGTCTGAGTCTTTAAGGGGTTAACCCCTTAAGGACCGGGGGTTTTTCTGTTTTTGCATTTTCGTTTTTTGCTCCTTGCCTTTAAAAAATCATAACTCTTTCAATTTTGCACCTAAAAATCCATATGATGGCTTATTTTTTGCGCCACCAATTCTACTTTGTAATGACATCAGTCATTTTGCCCAAAAATCTACGGTGAAACGGAAAAAAAAAATCATTGTGCGACAAAATAAAAAAAAAACGTTTTGTAACTTTTGGGGGCTTCCGTTTCTATGTAGTACATTTTTCGGTAAAAATGACACCTTATCTTTATTCTGTAGGTCCATACGATTAAAATGATACCCTACTTATATAGGTTTGATTTTGTCTTACTTCTGGAAAAAATCATAACTTCATGCAGGAAAATTAATACGCTTAAAACTTACCCCTATAACTTTTTTATTTTTCCGTGTATGGGGTGATATGAGGGCTCATTTTTTGCGCGGTGATCTGAAGTTTTTAACAGTACCACTTTTGCATTGATAGGACTTATTGATCGCTTTTTATTCATTTTTAAATGATATAAAAAGTGACCAAAAATGCACTATTTTGGACTATTTTTGCGCGCACGCCATTGACCGAGCGGTTTAATTAATGATATATTTTTATAATTCGGACATTTCCGCATGCGGTGATACCACATATGTTTATTTTTATTTTTATTTACACTGTGGTTTTTTTTATGGGAAAAGGGGGGGTAATTCAAACTTTTAATAGGAGAGGGGTTAAATGATATTCATTCACTTTTTTTTTCACTTTTTTTTTTTTTGCAGTGTTATAGCTCCCATAGGGACCTATAACACTGCACACACTGATCTTCATCATTGATCACTGGTTTCTCATAGGAAACCAGTGATCGACGATTCTGCCGCATGATGCCTGGATCTCAGGCACTGAGCAGTCATTCGGCGATCGGACAGCGAGGAGGCAGGTAGGGGCCCTCCCGCTGTCTTGTAAGCTGTTCGGGATGCCGCAATTTCGCCGCGGCTATCCCGAACAGCTCCCTGAGCTAACCGGCAACTTTCACTTTCGGTTTTAGCCGCGCGGCTCAGCTCTGAACGCGCGGCTAAAGGGTTAATAGCGCGCGGCGCCGCGATCGGCGCTGCGCGCTATTAGCGGCGGGTCCCGGCTTCACTATGACGCCGGGCCCGCCGTGATATGATGCGGGGTTACCGTGTACCCCGCGTTATATCAGAGGAGCAGGACCAAGGACGTACCAGTACGTCCTTGGTCCTTAAGGGGTTAAAGGGGTACTCCGGTAGAAAACTATTTTTTTTAAATCAACTGGTCACAGAAAGTTATACAGATTTGTAAATTACTTCTATTAAAAAATCTTAACCCTTCCAGTACTTATCAGCTGCCGTATGCTCTACAGGAAGTTCTTTTTTTAATTTTATTTCTTTCCAGTCTGACCACAGTGCTCTCTGCTGACATTCTTTTTTATTATAAAAATACAAAGCACTCTTTTTTATTCTAAAAATACAAAACGATTCCAAAACAAGCTTAACCAGCTACAACAGAAATGTAAAATAAAACAAAACCCTGTCTGACCGGCCAGCCCAGCTTTAATGAATTCTAAAATATACCAAACTATACCTATACACGTAAGCAAACTATGAAATTCACACTCACACACACAATAAAAAAATAAATTTCAATAAATAAAAAAATTTAAAACAATTAGCTCAACTTGGCTAATTAAATGAAATAAATAAACCAACATAAAATTCAGCACCACCTGGCTATAACTCAAAATCATCCATACTTGGGGGAAGAAAACAAAAATAATAATAATTTTTGTACATACAAATACACACCGACATACTATAATATAATATAATAATAATACTACATAATAACAATTGGTCCGACTGCCCTTTTCTTATGGCTAATGCTACATAATATAAAACAAAATACATAACACAAAATACATAACACAATATACCAACAAATAATATAAAACAATATACATAACACAGTATACATACAAATATAATAAATGTGCCTCACAAAACTACATACAAAAACCCTAAAATAAATCCTACACTAAAACTGTGCCCTCTCCCACACCACCCCTCCTGTACATGCGTCAGTCCATAACCGTTCGTACAGTTCTTAAGTCCAGTCCTTAACTGACCCATGTCAGGTCCCCTAAGAAACAAAACCCCACCACCCACAAATACACCCTCCCCACCTAGCACTCCAACCAACCAACTAAATACAACCTTATATACAAGACCACAACCCAATTTAGGCCCATGTTCAGTGCCTGTAAGCCCTTCATACCATATCAGCTGAAAACAAAACAAAAAGCTATGGTGCACATGCAACAGCCCACCACCAGGGAGAAGGATGGCAGATCTGATACACTGAAGAAATGTAAACTCTTTCCCTAACTCCCCCTACTATTCTCCCTAATTCTATCCCTTCATTAAAACTGACCATACTATCACCCTATTCCTGTATGCCTGTCGCTAACTAAAATAAAGGTACTCTACCAAAAAGGTCTAGTACCTAGGGCACATGAAAAGAAAACCCTCTCCATAGGAAAAAAGCCCTACTGGTACCAAGACTGCCATACCCCAAAGACCTGATCTTCCCGAAGGTCACCGGTGATGTTCCTACAGACCTCCACCTCGGAGAGGACTTTCTGTTGGGTGGACACTAAACACTGTGCATTCCACGTGTGATACTTAACCACTAAGCTGACTAAAAATAAAGTGCCCTGATCTCGGCCACCGAGGGTCCTGAATGCCCCATAAGCCCACTCCGGATAGGTAAGGCCAGCAAGTTGACTCCAGCTGATGGAAGCGCCCACCCGGTTGTAGACCCCTACGTTAAAGGGACAATGAAGCAGGAAGTGGTCCATGCTTTCCAGCGTGTCCACACACTCTTCTCGGGGACACCCTCGGTCATCAGAGTTCCTGTACTTCAGGTTGTCCCTTACACCTAGCTTTCCCTGAAAGCAGCACCAGGCCAAGTCCCAAAACTTCTGGGGGATCCTTTTCATGTTTAAAAGATACAACGCCACCCTCAGATCCCAACCTGGGCATTCCCTGAGCGCCAGAGCCTTCTGGAAGTGGGTCAACAGAACCCTTTGGTCAAGGAACTGCCTTTACTGGGTCCTGATCTCCCACACTCCCAGACCCCACCAACGTATAGCCTTCAGAGTCGGGGTAGCGTAAGCCGGAAGATATCCATGGGGCGTACGGAGGTCCTTCACTTGCACTCCTCTCTCCCATTCCTGGAAGAAAGGCCGAAACCACTCCCTGCAGGAGATTACCCACGGAGGAGCTCTCTCCTTCCAGAGGTTTGAGATGTTAGCTTTCAAGAAGGTGTTGGTTAAGAACACCACGGGGTTTACCATAGATAAACCCCCTAGCCTCCTCGTGCGGTACGTAATCTCCCTCTTGACTAGGTTCAACCTGTTCCCCCATAACAGTTGGAAAAACAGGCTGTAAACCCTAGTGTAGTAAGCCTCTGGCAAGATACATATGCTGCCAAGATAGATAAAGAAGGGGAGCAGGTACGATTTGATCAGGTGCACCCTTTCCCTGAGGGTCATAGACCAACCCTTCTACTTGTTCACCCTCCGAGTGGCATCCTGGAGCTTACCGTCCCAGTTTTTAGTGGGATAATCATCCTGGCCGAATGTGATGCCCAGATTTTTTGCTGAGTCTTGGGGCCCTGGGAGGGTGTCCGGGAGATCAAACGTGGGATCCCCCCCTCCCAGCCAGAGACTTTCACACTTATCCTGGTTGATCTTGGACTCGTATGCCTCCGAGTAGTGGTCCACCTCCGACATCACCACATCGACCTCCTCCCTCAAAGAGACGAAAATAGTGACATCATCAGCGTACGCCACCATTCTCTGGGTGACATCCAGCTCTGCCAGACTCATCCCGACTCCTGCCAACGCCCCACAATCTACCCTCCGGACAAAGGGATCAATCGCGAACACGTATAAAAGCGGGCTCAAAGGACAACCCTGACGGACTCCAGACCCCACCTCAAAAGAGCGGCCAGACCACCCATTCACCAGCGGGAAACTCTCTGCCCCTGCATATAAGATCTTAAGCCAATTTACAAAAGTACACGGTAAGCCATATCTCAGGAGGACAGACCAGAGGTACTCGTGGTTCACCTGATCAAATGCTTTGGCCTGATCCAAGGGCAGTAAGTACCCCTTCCAGAGACCCGCACTACTCTGCTCCACTGCCTCCCTGACACTGAGGACAGCACTTAAGGTGCTTCGGCCAGGAACTGAGCAGTGCTGAGCCCCGAAAGGAGCCGGGGTGCAAACTTCACCAACCGATTAAACAGTATCTTGGCCAGAAGCTTCCTGTCCGTATTGAGAAGAGCTATGGGCCTCCAATTCTCAATCCAGCTAGGATCTTTACCTTTTGAGAGAAGAATCAGGGCTGACCTCCTCATTGACTTTGGCAGAGTGCCCGAGGAGAGACACTCATTGAATACCTTGGTCAAGAGGGGAGCTAAAGACTCCTTAAAGGTCTTATACCACTCGGATGTTAAGCCATCCGGACCTGGCGACTTCCTGGGGGCGAGCCCCTTGATCATCAGTCTCACTTCCTCTTCCCTGATATCTTCTGCCAAAACATCAAGAGAGGGGTCTACCCCTGGCTCAGAAATGGTTTCAGCCAGGAAAACCGACATCCTGTCTCGATCTAGATCCTTCCTCCCCAAGAGGTGCAAGTAGAAGGATCTGACGACCTCCAGGATCCCTGATCTGGACCGATTCAGGGATCCCGTACTATCAACCAGTCCTGAGACTACTTTACTACTCACTGACAACTTGCAGTTCCTGTAAGGGTCTGGCGAGCGGTACTTCCCGTAATCCCTCTCAAAAACCAAAGATGCGTGCTTATCGTACTGACACCTCATCAGCAAGGACTTCACTCTGGAGATATCATCACGACTACCTCCAGTCGAGACAAGAAGCTTGAGTTTCCTCCTCAGACCCTGATACAAGCGATACCTGTTCAGGGACCTGAGGCTCGAGAGCTGGCGGAAGAACCCCACAACCCGCTTCTTGAATATCTCCCACCACTCTGACTTACTACTACAAAGGCCCAGTACCTGACTCTGAAGAAAATCCTCAAAGGACTGTCTTATCTCCGCTTCCTCCAGGAGGGACGAATTCAGCTTCCAATAACCTTTACCCCTCCGGGGGGTCTCTGAAACATTCAAGGAAAACAAAATCATACAAGACAAAAAGAAAAAAGGACACGCGCCCCTAGTGTAATACTTCAAGACCTTGGGGTAAGGGAAGGGGTTGGTGTTCCACTTACCAGATGGTGTTGCGCTATGGGCACAACACCTAGATGAGCTCGAGTGATGATGCAGTGTGCTGAATGCAGCCTGGATCCTCCGGTATCAGCATAGCTGGCCGGCTTGCAGAGATATCAGGAACAGGAAAGGAAAGATGATCCTCAATAGGCGCAATAAACAGCAGTGAAGGAGATTTCAATGGTCATCCATCGTTCATATAAAGATATTTATTGAGCACACAGTAGCAACGCGTTTCTTGCCCGGATCGGGCACTTCCTCAGGCAAATGTGCATATACAAACATAAAAATGGCAGCAACTTAAATAGGCATGGATACGCAACTATTCAAAGGTCAAATTAATTAGGCTATTCAGGAACGCTAGTAACTAGACCAGCCGTAGTAAAAAGCACACGTATCAACTTAGTGATTTAGATAATTTACATAAAACAAACTTTATCATAAAAGAATTTGTCTTTAAAGGAAAGAGACATATACAGTAGTTGAATTTAGTAGGTTTGCAGCTTATTGCGCTGCAGTATCCTAATAGGAGAATATGGTTCAGTATTTGGAGATATCTGCTGAAAACTCACAGGACTTATTGGGTGAATGATCAGCAGAAGCCCTGTGTTAGGTATCAATGAGTAAATCGCTATTTTGTTGCATGGTGAGTTTCACTCACCACCGCTGTCTGGATCGGCTCCGCTATCAGCAGGAGCGATATGTATATCGTAGCGAAATCAGAAAGGGGCAGGTGCTCCAGTTTAACTTTGATAGACAGCGCTTCACAGAGAGCGCTCTGCTATCAGCAGGAGCGCTATGTAAGTAGTGACGGAGTAGAAAAGGGGCGGGTGTTCTGGTATCACTTGGACAGGCATCCCTTTACAGACAGCGCTTGAAAAATATCGCTTCACAGGAAGCGCTATACATACCGTGGCGGGGTTGAAAAGGGGCGGGTGTTCTTATATGGCTATAATGATTGGCGCTTCATAGGGAGCGCTATACAGGCAGGTTAAAAACTGGGTGGTGCTCTATAATAGTGCTATGATATGTGGTTGGATAGTAGGCAGGCAAATAGTGTAAGTGGTCTGGAATATACAAAACGGGACGAAGGGACATAGATAACCTAATAAAGGTATTTTGCCACTTTTTAAAAATCTCATATAACATGTGAATGAATAAAAAGCATGTCAAGAGCAGAACCCAGATCACGGCCAGCCTAATAGGGATATAGTATATAAAAACCAAGTAAGTGGGATTTAGTGTGCTAAAATTGGCTGGATTATTGAGTACCAGACTAAAAGGAACAAGCAGTGAAGCGCTGCTAGATTCCATAGGGTATTCAGGCGAACATTCATAGTATTAAAATATAAAGTTGCTGTTCAATAAAATAATACATTCAGTTCTAAACAAAGGGGGCTCTATTAGTCCGCCCTGCTCACTACGAAGTCTCTACAAAGTCTCATGGATCTTTCTATATACGATCAGTGTGAGACCCTAGAGAGCGAAGGTCCGGTGTTAAATATCACTGAGGATTTTATCTCTATTGTAGACAACACACAATCACAATCTAAGTTAGTACCATTTCTAAAACCAGCTCTAGTAGAAACTACAGGAGAAATCGAACATAATGGAGCAGGAACATCGATGGATTTTCCAGGGGTACATTTGAAAACCAACCCCCCAGTAGCCCCATCTTCCTTCCAGTAAGTCAAAAAAGAAAAAAAGATATAGAGGATGCAGAGGGGGCAAAAAGAGGAAAGCTAATATAAAATTGGATCCACCGACGGATAAAGCCTCTATGGTAAAAATCTTCAATCTATCAATCTATGGGCCAGTTTGTGGAGGACCCAACAAGAAGTGATGCCTTGTTGGATCTGATCATTTCCAACAACGCAGAGCTGGTTGGTAATGTAACTGTGCGGGAAAACCTTGGTAATAGCGACCACAATATAGTTACTTTTGACTTAAAATGTAGAGAACAAAGACAGGCGGGGAAGGCAAAAACATATAACTTTAAAAAGGCAAATTTCCCTGGGCTGAGGGCTGCACTACAGGACATAGACTGGGGGGAGGTGTTCTCAAATACTGATACAGAAGGTAAATGGGACATCTTTAAATCAACTCTAAATAACTATACAGCTAAATATATACCAAAGGGGAACAAATATAAACGATTAAAACTAAATCCTACATGGCTGACACATGATGTTAAAAGAGCAATAAACAACAAAAAAATAGCCTTCAAAAAATACAAATCTGATGGGTCAGCTATAACATTTAAACAGTACAAGGAGCTTAATAAAATCTGTAAAAATGTAATAAAAACAGCAAAAATTCAAAATGAGAGACAGGTGGCCAAAGAAAGCAAAACTAATCCTAAATATTTTTTTAGATATATAAATGCTAAAAAACCAAGGACAGAGCATGTAGGACCCCTTAATAATGATAATGGGGAGGTTGTCACAGGCGATCAAGAGAAGGCGGAGCTACTGAATGGGTTCTTTAGTTCTGTATACACTATGGAAGAAGGAGCTGACATTGGCCAGGTCAGTGCTGGTAACACATCATGTAATGTACTGAACTGGCTTAATGTAGAGATGGTACAAGGTAAGTTAAGTGATATAAATGTAAGCAAATCCCCAGGACCGTATGGACTACACCCAAGAGTTCTTAGAGAGGTAAGTTCAGTAATATCTGTACCCCTGTTCATGATATTTAGAGATTCTCTGGTGTCTGGTATTGTGCCAAGGGACTGGCGCAAGGCGAATGTGGTGCCAATCTTCAAAAAGGGCTCTAGGTCTTCCCCAGGAAACTATAGACCGGTAAGTTTAACGTGCATTGTGGGTAAATTGTTTGAAGGACTTATAAGGGATTACATACAGGAATACATAGGGGATAATTGTATTATAAGTGATAGCCAGCATGGGTTTACTAAGGATAGAAGTTGTCAAACCAATCTAATTTGCTTTTATGAAGAGGTGAGTAGAAGCCTTGACAGAGGAATGGCTGTGGATATAGTGTTTCTGGATTTTGCTAAAGCATTTGATACTGTCCCTTATAGACGTCTGACAGGTAAGTTAAGGTCTTTGGGTTTGGAAATTTTAGTTTGTAACTGGATTGAACACTGGCTCATGGATCGTACCCAGAGAGTGGTGGTCAATGATTCGTACTCTGATTGGTCCCCGGTTATTAGTGGTGTACCCCAAGGTTCAGTACTGGGACCGCTGTTGTTTAATTTATTTATCAATGATATAGAGGATGGCATTAACAGCTCTGTTTCTATCTTTGCAGATGACACCAAGCTTTGTAGCACAGTACAGTCTATAGAGGATGTGCATAAGTTACAAGATGACTTGGATAGACTAAGTGTCTGGGCATCCACTTGGCAAATGAGGTTCAATGTGGATAAATGTAAAGTTATGCATCTGGGTACTAATAACCTGCATGCATCGTATGTCTTAGGGGGGATTAAACTGGCAGAGTCACTGGTAGAGAAGGATCTGGGTGTACTTGTAGATTACAGACTACAGAATAGCATGCAATGTCAGGCTGCTGCTTCCAAAGCCGGCAGGATATTGTCATGTATCAAAAGAGGCATGGACTCAAGGGACAGGGACATAATACTCCCCCTTTATAAAGCATTGGTACGGCCTCACCTGGAATATGCTGTTGAGTTTTGGTCACCTGTCCATAAAAGGGACACTGCGGAGTTGGAAAGGGTGCAGAGACGCGCGACTAAACTAATATGGGGCATGGAACATCTTAGCTATGAGGAGCGATTAAAGGAGTTACAATTGTTTATTCTTGAGAAGAGACGTTTAAGGGGGGATATGATAAACGTATATAAGTATATTAATGGCCCATACAAAAAATATGGAGAAAAACTGTTCCAGGTTAACCCCCCCCAAAGGACGAGGGGGCACTGCCTCCGTCTGGAGAAGAAAAAGTTTAGTCTCAAGGGGCGACACGCCTTCTTTACCGTGAGGACTGTGAATTTATGGAACGGTCTACCTCAGGAACTGGTCACAGCAGGAACAATTAACAGCTTTAAAACAGGATTAGATACATTCCTGGAACAAAATAAGATTAATGCTTATGAAGAAATATAAAATCTCATCCCTTCCCCAATATCGCGCCACACCCCTACCCCTTAATTCCCTGGTTGAACTTGATGGACATATGTCTTTTTTCGACCGTACTAACTATGTAACTATGTAACTATGTAACTATCAAACTACGAATTAAACCCATATGAAATATCATTACTCAAAAAGGGTTTATCCTTTTTGTCCCACCAATGAAGTGGACCAATTCCAGCTATTTCTGGACCTCCATAAGTTTACCAGAAAGCTTACATTAAAAAGATTTTTCAATATGAATAAACCTAATGTCAAATCGGACACTGCAACAACCGTGGAAAACCTCCTGGAGGAGACCATGCAACATCAAGAAGTAAAGGCCCCCTCTACTTTTTATCCTATACAATCACAAGGACATCATATCAACATGTTCCATGAGATGGTATCCCAAGAATTTAAAACATTAAAACAACAAAAGAATAAACAGAAACCGAATCTAAGTTTCAGAGAAAGGGAAGCCATGAAAAAGCTCCAGAAAAATAAAGATCTAGTATTCAGAGCAGCTGACAAAGGTGGCGGTCTTGTCATTTTGAACTATGAACAATATCAGAAAGAGGCTCATAGGATTCTTTCTGATAAAGTCTATTACAAAAAAGTCAATGGAGACCCATTCGTCTCTATTAAAAATCAATTACAAGAAATGTTCCAAGAGGCACATATTAATCAAATTCTTAATAAACAAGAACTACAGTACCTTACCATGGATCATCTCAACCGACCCTATTTTTATTTTCTTCCAAAAATTCACAAATCCCTCAGTGATCCCCCAGGACGCCCCATCATTGCCAGTACAAATTCCCCCACCAGCAATCTAGCACATTATTTGGATCTGTTTTTACAAAAATATGTAATCCAACTCCCCAGGTACCTTCGGGATTCTGCCTCTCTTATACAACACCTATCAGAAATCACCTGGGAACCTTCATATCTGATGGTGACCTGTGATGTCTCTGCGCTATATACCAACATTGACCATCAATTGGGCTTGAATGCGGTTAAAGAGTTTCTTGAGACAGATGACGACATCACCGAGCTCCAGCAGGATTTCATCTTGAAAGGATTAAAATTTATATTGGAGAACAACTTCTTTACATACGATGGGGGCGTGTACCATCAATTAAAAGGGACCGCTATGGGGGCCAAAGTAGCCCCCTCGTATGCAAACCTATTTATGGGGGCTTTTGAAACCCGACACATCTGGGGTAAACCGAATATTGACAAGCACCTGATTTTATATCGTCGTTACATAGACGACTTGGTGTTTATCTGGAATGGTCCTCAATCATCAGTTGAAAGCTTCTTGGAACATCTTAATGAAAACCAATTGGGCCTGAATTTTACTATCTCTTCCAGTCCAGATACCATTGAATTCTTGGATCTTGTTATTTCTCACAAGGAAAACAGGTTTATAACATCTACTTTTTTAAAAAAAAGTAGATACAAATAGCTACATCGAGTTTGGGAGTGGTCACTATAAAAAGTGGCTAGAAAATGTGCCTTACTCCCAGTATAAACGTATCAGAAAAAATTGTACGGAGGATGCTGATTTCAAAGCAGAAGCAGTTATTCTCCAGAAACGTTTTCGAGAGAAAAAATATCCGCAGGAACTATTATCTAATGCCTATCAGAAAACAAAAAATCTAACTCAGAAAGAATGTCTGATACCTAAGAAGGAGAAGAACAGTAAATCATTTAATGCAGTAGTAGAAGAAAAAACAAAAAAGAAGTGGGAACTTAATTTTATTACGACTTTTAATAAATCTGCTCCACAGATAAAGAAGATACTCAGGAAATACTGGTATATCCTTGAGGGAGACCAACATCTGAAACCATCCCTAGACCCCCAACCCGGGGTCACATTCTGTAAAGCCCCGTCTATAAAAAATGTATTGGCGCCAAGCCAACTGAAACAGCATCAACAAAATAAATTAGAAACCAGACCACTGGGAAGTTATAGATGTGGCAAAAAGAAATGTAGGTGCTGCCAAGAAATTACACACTGACAACAAGAATTTGTCTCCCATTTTACAGGGGAAAAATTTCCTATAAAATACCACCTTACATGTGAGACAGAGTATGTATCTATCTCATTGAATGCCACTGCGGGATCCAATACATAGGGAGAACCACCATGACACTGAGGAATCGCATCAATAAACATAGGTTTAATATAAAAACAGGCATCATGCTACATAGCCTATCTAGGCACTGCATCATGACACACAAAGAAGCAAAAACGTTTAGGGTTACCCCTATAGATCATGTACCCAAATATAGATCCAATCGATTTGAGATGTTAAAAAGACTTGAAATCTTTTGGATCTATAAATGCAATTCCTTACAACCGCTGGGACTTAATGAAATATCCGAAACTGTCTTGGTATAATCCCAAACTTCCTAGCCAGTTTTGTGCATTGCATTCTATGGGTACAGGGAGCAATGTTCCTGTGTATCTATAGTTTTAAATAGTTTTCACAATATGTAACTTAAAGTAACCATTATTTTTCATCTATTATTTTTGATCAATCAATTATACCAACCAATCTACCACAGGTCTTATACCGGAACGGGTTTCATATATGTCATTATGTGTACATCAATATGTTGTGTTGGATCTCATACAAGGGATCCCAACATGTGTATTTAATTTTATTTTTTCCTTGCAAATGTGCTACTTTTTTGAACATAGTTTTTATTATATACTCTGATATGGTTCATGTATGCCATTTTTTGTACATAGGATGCTGCTTGTTATTGATTGCATCAGGGACCCCACTATGTGCATGCTATTGTATTTTAGTCACTTTTTGAATGTGTTATTTTATTGAACAGCAACTTTATATTTTAATACTATGAATGTTCGCCTTAATACCCTATGGAATCTAGCAGCGCTTCACTGCTTGTTCCTTTTAGTCCGGTACTCAATAATCCGGCCAATTTTAGCACACTAAATCCCGCTTACTTGGTTAATATATACTATGCCCCTATTAGGCTGGCCGTGATCTGGGTTCTGCTCTTGACATGCTTTTTATTCATTCACATGTTATATGAGATTTTTAAAAAGTGGCAAAATACCTTTATTAGGTTATCTATGTCCCTTCGTCTCGTTTTGTATATTCCAGACCACTTACACTATTTGCCTGCCTACTATCCAACCACATATCATAGCACTATTATAGAGCACCACCCAGTGCTCCAAGTGATACCAGAACACCCGCCCCTTTTCTACTCCGTCACTACTTACATAGCGCTCCTGCTGATAGCAGAGCGCTCTCTGTGAAGCGCTGTCTATCAAAGTTAAACTGGAGCACCTGCCCCTTTCTGATTTCGCTACGATATACATAGCGCTCCTGCTGATAGCGTAGCCGATCCAGACAGCGGTGGTGAGTGAAACTCACCATGCAACAAAATAGCGATTTACTCATTGATACCTAACACAGGGCTTCTGCTGATCATTCACCCAACAAGTCCTGTGAGTTTTCAGCAGATATCTTCAAATACTGAACCATATTCTCCTATTAGGATACTGCAGCGCAATAAGCTGCAAACCTACTAAATTCAACTACTGTATATGTCTCTTTCTTTTAAAGACAAATTCTTTTATGATAAAGTTTGTTTTATGTAAATTATCTAAATCACTAAGTTGATACGTGTGCTTTTTACTACGGCTGGTCTAGTTACTAGCGTTCCTGAATAGCCTAATTAATTTGACCTTTGAATAGTTGCGTATCCATGCCTATTTAAGTTGCTGCCATTTTTATGTTTGTATATGCACATTTGCCTGAGGAAGTGCCCGATCCGGGCAAGAAACGCGTTGCTACTGTGTGCTCAATAAATATCTTTATATGAACGATGGATGACCATTGAAATCTCCTTCACTGCTGTTTATTGCGCCTATTGAGGATCATCTTTCCTTTCCTGTTCCTGATATCTCAACAAAATCATACAGTGATCGGAGAACTCTGCCTCAACCACGGACACTGCGGAAGAGACGTCTTCCTCCTTCAAATAAAACCTGTCTATCCTAGACCTGCTGCTGCTACCTCGATGATAGGTGAAACCCGCGTGGCCTCCGGATGTGGGCGTCCTCTAGGCGAGCTTCCCTAACTATATTATTAAGGGCCACACTATCGCAATCCAGCGGACCATTGGAGCCTCTCCTATCTTGGGACCTCGTGACATTATTGAAGTCCCCTCCAAAGATCACCTCCCGGCTTGTAAAAAGGAAGGGCTTAATCCTTATAAAAAGATTTTTACTCCGAGGAAGGTGCCTCCGCAGGACAGGGCCCAGTTCCCCCCAGAGGCTCTCTGACCCTAGGCACCCCGCCCTCACCTTCCCCCTCCAAGGAGGGGGAGGAGATGGTATCGAGGACGAGGTACCAGTTTGACATTTCAATCAGAGAGCTTCCGTTTTGGACCTGGTCCGTAGTACAAGGCTTAACAGAGGGCTCCGACCTCTTCTTTCTCCCTTTCCTTTTGCCTTTGTCTTTCTTTTTTGGCCTTTCCCCACTCTCCTCATCCACACTTTCATAGTGGGAGGAATCGGAAGGGTCGGCCATATTGCCTTCCTCTCTTCGCAGCCTCCTGATCTCGTCATCCAGCACGTTCTCCCCCAGGGCTTCAGTGGTTACAGGGCCAGCTTCAAGAGCAGGGGCCGGAGCTACCCCAGTCACCTGGGCACTCTCCAGCTCCCTACTCCTGTCGCCCCTACGTAGAGCCTCCAGGAGGCGCTGCTGCAAGTGACCCCCAGGGCCGGATGGAGAGGGGGACCCCCCGGCAGCGACATGAGCATAGCTCCTAGGAGCAGTCACTACCGGTGGGGCAGCCGAACCAGACCCAGACTCAGACCCCGGACCACCATTCACACCACTACACCCACCAACATCCACACCACAATTCTCATCATCCATACCAGACTTTGTATTCATACCACTACTACTCCCACCATCATTCACTCCACTAACACTCCCACATGCACTCTTCTCATTCACAACACTACCAGACCCAACATCCTCACATCCTACACTCGCGTCCTGCCTAACGTATCCTGGGCTGGCTGTGACTTGTAGTACTGCCGGTTTTAACAGAGTCTTTTTTGCTGGCTTAGCTGTTGCTGGGGTCGACACTGATGGCTCCTCCTCCATGGGCGATGTTACTGCCTGAGCCTGGGGCTGCCCCTCCGAGCACACCCCAGCTCCTCCCACAACGCCATCACCATGTCTGCCCGACTGCACGGGCTCTGCAGCTGGCACTGGCGCTCGGACACTCTCCCCCCTCACAGGAGAGTGCCCTGCAGCACCCACAGACCTTTTTCCGCTCCCAACGCCTGGACACTCCCCCCCCCTCACAGAGGAGTGCCCTGCAGTGCCGGTAATGTCCACGGCACTTGGGGGACCGTGGACCGCATTGCCAGCAGCACCCGGGGAACCGCTCCCTGAGCAAACAGTAGCATAGCTTGCCCCTGGTGCCTGGACACGCCCCCCACCACCCTGGGGCGGTCCCGCAGCACCAGGGCTGCCCACCTTAAGCCCAATAGGAATTGCTGGCTATCTTGGACGCCATGCTGTACCCCCCTTTCTGGCCCCGCTTTACCACAGAAACAGGGACTGGCAGTTTGGGGAGCCCAGCAGTCTGATCCAACTTTACAGCTGGCTCAGATTGCTGGAAAGGACGAAACACATAAGTCACAGTCTCCTGAACCTTCTGCCTTTTCTTCCTTTTCTTTACCAGATCATCTTTACCGAGATCCTCACCAAAGGCAAAATCATCCATATGGGTAGGGGACTCCTGCTGTATAAAGGCTTGCAGCAAACCCCCACTGGCCAGCTCCTCCTCACCGCTCTCCTCTGTCTCCCCATCTCTGGAGGGTAGCGCCACCTGGTCAGACTCAAGGTAGCTATCTTGGGGGGGCTGGGGGTCACACACACTATGGGTGGCATCCATTTCACTTCCCACAGCCGACTCTCCGCCATCTTCCTCCCCTCCTTCCTCCTCCTCCTCCTCACTGCTCTCCTGAGGGCAGCCTGCACCATATTTCCTTTCTTTGAATCTCTCCTCATTAATCAGTTTTTCTTTTAGGAATCCCTAACCTTAGAGATTTTTCTTTTTGCCTCCTCCACCTCCGCCACCTCTATCTTCAGAGCCCGCACCTGGGCAGTGAACTTCTGCCTCTTACCTGTAGGGCCCTGGTCAGCCTGGTAGAAGCCTGGCAAATCTCAGGTCCTCTCTCAGACTCCTCAGCTTCCTGCCCAGCTCTTCGTACTCCGCCATCTTGGCTTGTATCCTTGAGCCATAGGTCGCCAATGACTCCCTTGGTCCCCGTGCCCCCCATTGCTGGGGTTCCGGGGTAGCAGAAGGACTGCTGGTCTTTGCTGTTGCCTTACATCCCTCTGATCCGGTCGAGGGAATGTGGGCACCACACTTCTGCGGGCCCTGCTGGAACGCCTCACCCCGACCTTGGAACCGGCTGTAGATACTATCTATCCAGCCGGGAACGAGAGGTAGAAGCCCGAGACTCCCTTGGCTCCATGCAGGAAAGCTCTCCCCAGGGGCCTGCCACACCCCTTGGAAGGCAGATGAAAAATGCTGCTTCTCTCTGTGTGGAAGTCTGGAGCTCAAAGGAGACACACCCGACAACTTCATACACTGAAACTGCTGTGTTCACAGGATGTGCTCTGCTGACACCTCTGTCCATTTCAGGAACTGACCAGAGCAGGATAGGTTTGCTATGGGGATTTGTTCCTGCTCTGGACAGTTTCTGACATATACAGAGATGTCAGCAGAGAGCAGTGTGGTCAGACAGAAAATAAATTTAAAAAGAAAAGAACTTCCTCCCCGGGTTAAGATTTTTAAATAGAAGTAATTTACAAATCTACCACCAACAATCTAGCATTGTTTCCACCAGAGTACCCCTTTAATGCCTATCCCATGCATGCTTAAACTACCAATTCTGCACTGAGGCTATTCCATGCATCCACTACTCCCTCGGTAAAGTAATACCTGATATTACTTTTAAACAGGTTTTTTTTCTGGATGTGTATTTTTAATGTGAATAAATAAAGGAAAATGGCTTTTTTCCTGATTTTGTGCCGGACTACTTTTAAGGTTTTCCTTGTGGCAGCAGAGCTCCCTGTCAGTCAGTGCATGTAGTAAGCTTATAAACTGGTGCTCTGGCTAACATTTGTATTTGACATATGTCTGAAGGACATTGTCTCAGAAGCTTTGTGCCTTTTCAATATGCATTGTGGCGAATTCTAGTCTTACTTTATTATGATTTGCTTTCAACAGTGGTGTCCTCCTTGGTCGTCTTCTATTAAAGGGGTACTCCGGTGCTTAGACATCTTATCCCCTATCCAAAGGAAAGGGGATAAGATTCCTGATCGCAGGAGTCCCGTCACTGGGGACCCCCGGGATCTTGCACGCGGCACCATGTTTGTAATCAGTCCCCGAAGCGTGTTCGTTCTGGGTCTGATTACCGGCGACCACACGGCCGGCGGCGTGTGACGTCACGCCTCCTCCCCCGTGTGACGTCACGCTCCGCCCTTCAATGCAAACCTATGGTAGGGGGCGTGACAGCTATCACTCAAACAGCATTGGATGGTGTCATCTGACACTGATGTACCATAAAGTTCACCTCTAATGTCTTTGGAAGTTGTTCTGGGCTCTTTGGTGATATTTGTAATGATTGTTCCTCTTGCGGCCATGTCCAATGAAAGGTTAGCTACACTGCTGTGGACCTTTAAACTTCTGAGTAATATGTGCAACTGTAGTCACAGGAACATCAAGCTGCTAGAAGATGATCTATAATTCCATATTATGGCTTATTTTTTGCACCACCAATTCTACTCTGCAGTGACATTAGTCATTTTACCAAAATATCCACCGCAAAAAAATATCCACCGCAAAATTGAAAAAAATGCCATTTTGTACCTTTTGGGGGCTTCCATTTCTACGCAGTGCATTTTTCGGTAAAAATTACATCTTTATTCTGTATGTCCCTACGGTTAAAATCATACCCTAAAATCATAACTACATGCAGGAAAATGTATACGTTTAAAATTGCCATCTTCATACCCCTGAAGGCAACATATTTTGCACCGTGATCTGAAGTTTTTAGCGGTACCATTTTTATATTGATCGGACTTTTTGATCGCTTTTTATTAATTTTTTCATGATTTAAAAAGTGACCAAATATATGCTATTTTGGACTTTGGAATTTATTTGCGCTTACGCCATTGATTGTGCGGTTTAATTAACAATATATTTTTATAGTTCTGACATTTCTGCAGGCGGCGATACCACATATGTTTATATTTATTGCCTGCTTGTCGTCAGTGAATGGAGCGCTGCTTGTCCTCAGTGAATGGAGCGCCGCTTGTCCTCACTGCCCAGATGCCTGCTTGTCCTCAGTGAATGGAGCGCTGCTGGTCCTCAGTGAATGGAGCGCCGCTTGTCCTCAGTGTATGGAGCGCCGCTTGTCCTCAGTGTATGGAGCGCCGCTTGTCCTCAGTGTATGGAGCGCCGCTTGTCCTCAGTGTATGGAGCGCCGCTTGTCCTCAGTGTAGTGTATGGAGCGCCGCTTGTCCTCAGTGAATGGAGCGCCACTTTTCCTCAGTGTACGGAGCACCGCTTGTCCTCAGTATAGTGTACGGGGCGCCGATTGTCCTCAATGCCCAGATGCCTGCCTGATTGACAGGCGGGGAGCTGCGCTGAGCTGGTCACGTGCTCAGCCAGCACTGCGATTTCGGACTCACTGCCAGGCCGGCATCAGTCCGAAATCAATGAAAAGCTTGCGGCTAGGGAGACCCCCTAGTGGCCACATTTTCAAAACAAAAAAACACATAAAAGGAAGCATTTTGTTAAATTAAATCTAATTGCAAAGTTCTATAAACAATCAACTCTAACATATCAAAAAAATTTTGATGATAGGTACTCTTTAAATGATCTTTATTAACTTTTTTTCACACTTTTTTTTTTTTTTGCAGTGTTATAGCTCCCCCTAGTGGCTATTACACTGCACACACTGATCTGCTACACAGATCATTGCCGTGCATTCACACGGCAAAGATCAGTGTTATCGGCGGTCGATTGCTCTAGCCTATAGCCTCTAGCCTATAGCTCTAGCCAATAGCCTCTTGCCGATTGGACGCGACGGAGGCAGGTAAGGGGACCTCCGCTTGGGTTCTAGCTGATCGGGACATCGCAATTTGACCGAGGCGATTTGACCAAGGCTATGTAACAAGTACTGAATAGGAAGGAGCGAGTGATGTGTATAGACCTGCGTGTAGACTTATAGTACAATAGGAATAACACTTGGGTCATAAAAACATATTTTTATTAGTATACAATTAAAATATAGGCACACATTAAATAAAGGGTATCAGGATATACAAAAAGATATAGTATTTAACAAACACAGCTGATCCTAGATTCTTGATCAGTTACTAGGGTTGTGCTATACTGGCCCTTCTAGTCCATAAGGACCCCTTACCTGTTACTGAAGGGAGGCCTTCCTAGAGAATGCCAAACTGCAACAGGAACCTCCTATCTCTCCCTAGGTGTGGAGGGAAAGAAGGCACCGGGTGCAGTTGTGAACAGCAAACCGTTAGTAGTTAACTAGCTGGTTTGTAAAAACCTCGACAGGGTATTCGGTGAGTATAGAATTAGTAAGCACTTATATATACTCTGTACAGTGATTACATACAATGCTAGTCACAGATAAAGCAACATAAATCCAATGCGTTTCGTTGTGGCGCATTTCAAAGCGGCACAGCTCTTCAGGGACAAGTGCAGAGGAGGCAGGAGTATGATAAATAGATTCTCCTGTCACTAATTTCACTGAATTAGTCGTGATGTGTAGAGGAGGTGTAGATAATTGACTGGTATGCTCAGATAAAAAAGACCCAGGTAGGTTTTGTTTTACATGTAGGTGGTGGTCCAGATGAGTGTTTTCCCACTTCTAGGTATGTAGATGTTAGGTATATATAGTCCTGTAGGTAGATAGAGACAATAAATGTAAAGGGGTGTATGGCCGGGTGAGGATTCATTCTTATGGATAGCTTCCAGATACCTACCTCTGAGTGAAGGGTTCAGAGTGACAGGTATACGTGTACATAACATCAGTAGCTTGATAGAGAATGATATAGACAAGCCTAACAGAGATGTATTTAAATTAGTTCATCCATATTGTTCATGCAGAGTAAGGTAGATAAGGAGGATTAAGTATATTTACCTTTACATCAGGGTACTAAAGCTAACCACCACAGATATGAGGATCCTACCAAGGACTTAGGGCAATACCTACAGGTAGAATGATAATGTGCGTTTGCATAAAATGGAGGCAACAGAATCAAGTATATAGGTATATATGAAAGAGGTGCCTACCAGGTGGCGTCCAAGTAAGGATATTGGAACCATAGGAATGCTGGATCGCCTGCCTACAGTATGAGGTATGTGTTACCAAGGGGTATATTAGAAACAACCAATATAGGGGGATGGTATTGTTAAGGATTGACCGAGTGGGGGCTTTCAAATGTGATTAACCGGGCTGCTATACACTTTGTCAAGTGTCGACAAAAAGATATACACCACACAGAATATGTTGGTATACACTCTTTCTTGGCAGGAAGCTCTGCTGCTCCCAAAAGAATTCTCTTTTTATTCAAGAAGAAACAGTTGGTTTTAACATTGTGCAAAGTAGGAGGATTGATTATGACATCACAATTAATATGTTACAGTTTGATTGGTTGTTCAAATATTGTGTCCGTCTATATTAGCATATCTAGTGTCCATTAATTTCTTGGAAAAAGTTTATCTGCTCATCAGATGTTTAGTTTTTCTTACTCCTGCATGGCGTTGTCTCAGGGCCTCTGTTCAGAGTCACGAGCAGATAACATTCTGAGTATATAAACAAGCAAAAAGAAAAATAGCCATCACAACAACCTAATACACGGGTGAACACTGCTATGGTAGATACAGAGTATACAAAAAAAGAGGATTGCAGCAGCACACATTGGTCAAAAAATTTAGACTCTTAGCGCACTTTTTGATCAAAACATGTCGTCGTCCCCCCCCCCCCCCCCCATCCATTTAGGATGGGACCCTAGCGCAAATTCTGAGCCTAACGCTCAAATATCCACTCACCTCTGCTGGGCATATAGCCTCTGACTGGATGACATGCTGGATCCATAAACAATTTAAAACACCACCTGTGAAAAAGGGGGAGGGGTGCACAGCTAAAGAGGGTGCCATTCCCCCTGAGTTGTACAAACAAGCAAAAAGAAAAATAGCCAGCACAACAACCTAATACACGGGTGCACACTGCTGTGGCAGATACAGAGTATACAAAAAAAAGAGGATTGCAGCAGGACACATTGGTCAAAAAATTGAGGCTCCTAGCACACTTTTTGATTAAAACGTGTCCCCTCCATCCACCACGGGGAGGTGGCCTCATTGAGGATGGGACCCTAGCACAAATTCTGAGCCTAATGCGGTTTATGGATCCAGCATGTGACCCAGTCAGAGGCTATGTGCCCAGCAGAGGTGAGTGGATATTTGAGCGTTAGGCTCAGAATTTGTGCTAGGGTCCCATCCTAAATGAGGCCACCTCCCCGTGGAGTTCTTAGAGAGGTAAGTTCAGTAATATCTGTACCCCTGTTCATGATATTTAGAGATTCTCTGGTGTCTGGTATTGTGCCAAGGGACTGGCGCAAGGCGAATGTGGTGCCAATCTTCAAAAAGGGCTCTAGGTCTTCCCCAGGAAACTATAGACCGGTAAGTTTAACGTGCATTGTGGGTAAATTGTTTGAAGGACTTATAAGGGATTACATACAGGAATACATAGGGGATAATTGTATTATAAGTGATAGCCAGCATGGGTTTACTAAGGATAGAAGTTGTCAAACCAATCTAATTTGCTTTTATGAAGAGGTGAGTAGAAGCCTTAACAGAGGAATGGCTGTGGATATAGTGTTTCTGGATTTTGCTAAAGCATTTGATACTGTCCCTCATAGACGTCTGACAGGTAAGTTAAGGTCTTTGGGTTTGGAAATTTTAGTTTGTAACTGGATTGAACACTGGCTCATGGATCGTACCCAGAGAGTGGTGGTCAATGATTCGTACTCTGATTGGTCCCCGGTTATTAGTGGTGTACCCCAAGGTTCAGTACTGGGACCGCTGTTGTTTAATTTATTTATCAATGATATAGAGGATGGCATTAACAGCTCTGTTTCTATCTTTGCAGATGACACCAAGCTTTGTAGCACAGTACAGTCTATAGAGGATGTGCATAAGTTACAAGATGACTTGGATAGACTAAGTGTCTGGGCATCCACTTGGCAAATGAGGTTCAATGTGGATAAATGTAAAGTTATGCATCTGGGTACTAATAACCTGCATGCATCGTATGTCTTAGGGGGGATTAAACTGGCAGAGTCACTGGTAGAGAAGGATCTGGGTGTACTTGTAGATTACAGACTACAGAATAGCATGCAATGTCAGGCTGCTGCTTCCAAAGCCGGCAGGTTATTGTCATGTATCAAAAGATGCATTGACTCAAGGGACAGGGACATAATACTCCCCCTTTATAAAGCATTGGTACGGCCTCACCTGGAATATGCTGTTGAGTTTTGGTCACCTGTCCATAAAAGGGACACTGCGGAGTTGGAAAGGGTGCAGAGACACGCGACTAAACTAATATGGGGCATGGAACATCTTAGCTATGAGGAGCGATTAAAGGAGTTACAATTGTTTATTCTTGAGAAGAGACGTTTAAGGGGGGATATGATAAACGTATATAAGTATATTAATGGCCCATACAAAAAATATGGAGAAAAACTGTTCCAGGTTAAACCCCCCCCAAAGGACGAGGGGGCACTGCCTCCGTCTGGAGAAGAAAAAGTTTAGTCTCAAGGGGCGACACGCCTTCTTTACCGTGAGGACTGTGAATTTATGGAACGGTCTACCTCAGGAACTGGTCACAGCAGGAACAATTAACAGCTTTAAAACAGGATTAGATACATTCCTGGAACAAAATAAGATTAATGCTTATGAAGAAATATAAAATCTCATCCCTTCCCCAATATCGCGCCACACCCCTACCCCTTAATTCCCTGGTTGAACTTGATGGACATATGTCTTTTTTCGACCGTACTAACTATGTAACTATGTGGTGGATGGGGGGGACACATTTTGACTCAATTTTTTGACCAATGTGTGCTGCTGCAATCCTCTTTTTTTGTATATTCTGAGTATATAGGTTGAAGGATAAAACTATGCATCATTCTATATGCTGATTAGTCATTTGTGGCGTAGCATAAGTCTTTATCTTGCAAAACTTCTAGCTTGAGATTTCATCATCTTTCCACGAAGTCCAATGTTTAGACGTCCTGTATTCAGAGTCTTCATCCCAAGGTTTCTAATCTTAGGTACAGGCAAAGGGCAAGCTGAAATGTTTTGAATTAAGGAAAGCAAAATTCTTCTGCAATATTGAGCATTAGCATATGGCATTCAGCAAAGCATATGAGTATAGATATAGCGATCAACATATCAGAATATTATAGACCCAACAGTATAAGCAAGGTTAAAGAGATTGTTACACTTACAGTTTCGTGGATCTATGACCAGGACTTGCAGTGGCGAGATGGCACCGCATCTGCATAGCGCCGGCCTCTATGTGTTATATAACCCCGGCGCTCGTATCCAGGGCACGCGGGGACCGGAAGTTACATCACTTCTTCCCTTTGCTGTTTGCGCTTCACGGTGGAGCGCACAGCTGCGGCGCTCTGGTGTTAGAGCGCATGCGTGGGTCAGCTGGGTACGGTGTGTGCTTCGCAATAGAGTGCAAACGAAGGGGCGTATATGAATAATGACAGGAATGCTGGCGGTATCTGTCTATAGTGCTGCTGATTGATAACAGTTGGTGAACAAGTTCTGGGATAAAGACTAAGGCAGGTGACTTAATCCCTGATGCATATGGAACAAAAATAGATGATAATTTACAGTTATGGAATTAGGTGGGTGACTGTATCCCTGATGTATATGAAGCAGAATTATATATGACAAATCACAGATATGGATTTTTAGGTAGAGGCGGGTGACTGAATCCCTGATGTCTAAGGTACAGAATTTTATATGATAAATCACAGATATGGATTTATTCAGAACCAGGATAGAGTATTCGTGTATCTGTTACAATTATGTATAGATAGGTACTATTTCCTGGGTTATTTTATATATAATAAGTAAGGTATGGGAGCATAGTGAGTACGGCCGATATGGATTCACTTGATAAGGGGGATCAAGCTACACTACCTAAGGGATGGGGGAGGAGGTGGGACCATCTACTAAGTGTTTAATTACAGTGAAGGGGAGAATACCAATACTATAAATGGAGAATCCCAGTGGTGCACTGATTAAACTATTTACTTTTTGGTAGAGAATTTATATTATTATTAAATAAAGCTGGAAAAGTTGAGTTGTTTGTTTAGTCCCTTTGGTTTCCTTTTGTGTTACAATTTGATCAATATCTCCTTTTCTGATACCCATTTTCACTGTTTCCAACGCTATGAAAGAAATGCAACTTTGTTCTCCATTGTGTTTGTCATTTACATGTCGGGCCACCGGTTTGTCTCTTCGATTATTTATATCCCCTATGTGTTCTAGGATATGTACTTTAAATTCTCTTATGGTTTTCCCCACGTATCTAGCACCGCATGTGCAGTGGCATATGTAGATCACAAATCTAGTACGGCAATTGGCGAAGGTCTTGGCGAGAAAAGTCTGATTTAATTACACATCTGTGTAACTGGGGCCTGGGTTTATGAAGCGACATGCCCGACATTTTCCACATTTGAAGGTGCCCGTTTTTCTTCTCTCTAACCTTGTAGAGGTGGTTGGGCGTTCATAGTGGCTATTAACCAAATCGATCTCTGGGGTTGCGTTCTCTCCTATATGTGATGGACGGGGTGCTGGATGAGTCTGGTGATTTTGTTGTCTGTGTTTCGAATTTTTGGAGTAAGTAAAGTATTTCTAGGTGTTTGAAGTGCTATTTGCATAGCTTCATTCAAATACTTTTTAGGATATCCTCGTTCGGAGAAGCGGTCCGATAAATTAATTGCTTCTTTCCGATATTCCTCATCCGAGGAACAATTCCTCCGTAAACGTAGGAATTGGCCTTTTGGAATCCCGTTTCGTAAAGATTTAGGATGTGCGCTTTCCCATCTTAAGAGGTTAAAATCTACTGTGGGTTTGGGATAAAGAGATGTCTCTATGTCCTCACAGTGGAGTGCCACGCTATCTTGGGCTACACTGGTGACTGGTCCTCCTTCCCCCTCTCCACGGCCATCTCCTGGTGGGTCTGCTAGGCCTGTGGCCCCAGATAAGAACCCTCTACCTCTGCTGCAGCAGGGGACTGGACCTTGCCACCTGGTGCTCCCCCCCCCCCCCCCTCCACCCTCTGTTTCCTCTGGCCCTCCTGCACCTCTACTGCTTAAACCCCAGAGGGCTATGTCTGCTGGTGTCTTGAATGCCGGAGCCCCTCTGAGGGGCCACTCCAGCTCCTCTGTCACTGTGGTGGAGCCTGTCCATCTGGATGAACATCAGCCCTGTGATGCCTTCACAGAGGCGGACCTTGATCCCTTCAGGGTCCCTGCTGCCTCCCCTATGTCTCCAGCTACTATCTCAAATCCCCACCAAAGAGGACTTTCGTTCCCTCATTGCTGAAGTTAAGGATACGTGCAGAGCTGAGATCTCCTCTCTCCGCCAGGACTTACAGCATTTCTCTGATAGGGTGGAGGGCTGGGAGGACGCTAATGATGCTATTGAGGTTTATGTTGCCCAGTTCCAGACTACCAATGCCTCCCAGTCAGAATTCCTCAGTGATCTCCACGACCATGTGGAAGATTTAGATAACCGAGGGAGACGTGATAACATCAGGGTGTGCGGTGCCACTCGGGAGGAGGACCTCCATGTGATGTTGGAAGCCATATTCAATCTCATTTTGGGCAAACCCCCTACCCACAAGATCAAGTTGGATAGGGCCCACCGGGCACTCCTCCCCAAGTCTGCAGTTTTGTTCCCCTAGAGACGTTATCTGCTGTGTGCATGATTTTCAGCTCAAGGAGTTAATTACAACTAAGGCCTGTACTTTCAAGAACTTTGACTTTGATGAAGCCCCTATGTAGCTGTACCAGGATCTCTTACGGATCACCCTACACAAGTGGAGGATGCTCCAGCCACCTTCTTGCTGTCCTGCGGGACCATCAAGTGCCCTATAGGTGGAATTTTTAATTTGCTTTTCATGCCCGTAAAAATGGACGCTCTGCAGTTTTATGTTCATTCACTGATTTTCCGGTCTTTTGCTCTGCTCTGGACTTGCCTACCCCTCAGATGGTGGACTGGGGCTTGACTCCTCCCCCTCCTTCCCACCCTCCAGTATGGCAGCCTGTCTGGAACCGCCGGTCGGACTGGAGTCAGAAACCATCAACACAGACCTTGCAGGGTTCCCCCCTGCACCCTCCTTCATATGTTTTCTGTGGATTGTAGCTGATGTTTGGACTCTTGCATATGGGCTTATCCCTCTGCGTGGTTCTCCCCTGCCTTATGATGCATGTGACTTTTCCGAGTTTTCCCTTATATAATGTAACTCAACAGGGATGTCTGTTGTCTCCCTTGATCTTTGCTCTTTGTATTGAGCCGCTGGCTGCTCTGGTTGGGGGGGAATCGGATGTCTCTGGGGTCCAGTGACATGATCGGGACTTTAAGATATGTTTGTTTGCGGATGATGTCCTCCTGACCCTCACACGTCCTCTAGTCTCCCTCCCTGCCCTGTATCGGATTTTACACTCCTATGGGGTGGTTATAGGGTATAAGGTTAATCTTTCCGAGACTGAAGCGATGCCTTTGAATCTCCCTCCCTCTATGTTTTCTTTTCTTCGGACTGACTTTTCTTTTAAGTGGTCTCCCTCTGCTCTTAAATACCTTGGGGTTTTCTTGACTCCCTCCTATGCCTTCCTGTATCCTGCTAACTTTTCTTCTCTGTTTCGGGAGCTTCTGGGTCTTCTGGAGAAGTGGCGGTCCCAATATATTGTTTTTTGGTCACATAGCAGCTGTTAAAATGATGGTCCTCCCTAAATTGTAATATTTTTTCAATCCTTCAATCCGTTATCTTTCGCTTTATATGGGACGCTAGATGACATTGCTTGCCAATGTCTGTCATGATGGTGGGTAGGTCCTTTGGGGTCTGGCTGTACCAGATGTGGCAAAGTATTATAGGACTTCACCTGCGTCAACTGGCTGCTTGGTCCTCGTATCGTGCATATAGTGAATGGATGGAGCTTGAGAAGCTATGGCTGGCCCCTGTTCATTACAACTCTCTCCTTTGGATTTTCCCTCTCTCCTCTCCATCTTTGGGTCCTCTTTTGGGTCTGATGGCTTTTTCCCGATATGTCTGGGGATATTGTTCCGTTAAGTTTAAACTAATGTCCTTGTCTTCCCCTATGCGGTCCTTTTTGTACCATCCTGATTACTTGTCTGGTCTGATCTCTGGTATCGTGAGTGAATGGGGCACTAGGGGGCTCTTTTGTTGGGCAGATGTAGTGCATTTTCGTTCCTGTACTCTTCTACTGTTTGATCAATTGGTGTCCAGGAATGGTCTTCCCTCTTCCAAGCGGTTCCGTTATCTCCAGCTTAGTCATTATATGTCCTCTACCCTGGGTTCTACGGTTGTCTCTCTGCCTATGGGCTTTGAACAATTATGCTGTTGTGGACTGCAGATGAAGGGTCTCCTTTTCGCTATTTATTCCAATCTCAACTCTCCAGTGGGAGGTGCTGACCCTGCACATTGGTACATGGGCCGCTGGGAAGAGGCTCTGAATATCAGTATTACTATCCCCCAGTGGCGAGTGATTTAGGAGAGGGCCTCTAAGGCCTCGATTTGTACAGCTTATAAAGAAACACAGTTTAAACTGCTTATGGGTTGGCACCATACTCCTGGACTCTACAACAGACTGAACTCTTCTATCCCTCCGCAATGTTTTGTGTTCTTTATAGTGTCATTTTGTGCTTCTATTTGGAGTTGCCTTCTGTTTTTTTACTTGTTTTTTACTCTGGATTTATTGCGCTTCATCGGCTTCGCCACTGAGTATACATACTGTATGGATATATTTGGTTGTATTTGCATTTTGTTCAGGCACACAATTGCCTATTGACCATTCGGATTGCCCTGGTCTCCGGATTCTTCCGCCATGTTACCTTAATGCTTCATGTATATTTGGATCTTGTAATTTTTATTTTTAAAAATCTTTAATAAAAATTGAAGGTAAAAAAAAAAATGTGCGGTTTCTGCACTCCAGAGGTTTGTTGCCAAGTGCCCAGAATATGGAGTGTAAGGAGTTAAACGGTGAGGCTATTAACTCTGCAGCCTGTACAGTAAACAGCGATGTACAGTGCCCCACTGTTCACTACATAGGAGCCCTGACAGGAGTCCCTGCTCTAAGGGTGCATTCACACGCTGTTACTAGCAGCAGGTTTCATGCTGCGGGAAACCTGCTGTGAGTGATTTGAATGGGTCCACAGGCAGTCTGCAATAGTGTCAGATTTGATGATGAAAGGGGGTTTGAGAACCCAAAAAAAAAAGGGGGATTTTGGCCCCGCTACAGCACTGGGGCCAATTACTGGCCTCTATGGTAGTGGAGCATATTATTGGAGAAAAAGAAATGCTGTTTTTTTTCATTTTGTAATAGTAACTGTCTTACCTAATAAACATTAACCTGAATGTTTTTATTATTTTCTTCATCTGGTTTAAATTAATTTAAAGTATAAGAAAATTACAGTAAAGGGAAAAACAAAAATCATCAAGTTGTTTTTTTTTGCAGTTGGAGCTTTGAGAAGAGTCCGTCGGGGGCTCTTATTAGTGATTCCTTTGAACTTCTTTCAGTGTCTGATTATAATTACTCACAGGTAACGTTATTCACATGATTCCTTGGCTAATCAACATCACGCAGTGATTAAAAGCCCATTTACTCTCCCAGGAAATCCCCCTGACCGGGATGTCTACAGTGTCTGAGCTTCCACTTGTGTTTACTTTCATGTGGTATTTATTTTTATACAGTCAAATAAATACATTCTCTGTCTCCTGAGATGTTATGAAAAGGAAAACAAAAAATGGAAATAATATTTGCTGATGTTACTCCCACATCATTGGGCAAAGTATTCAACAGCTGTCTAATTATTTGTTAAGTGAGTAGAAAGCTGGAGCATGCATGAAAAATAACTGGTGAATAATCTACCTTAGTGATACATTACAGTGTTTATCTCATCATAGCTAACACCACAGTCAGGTAATAGGTATTCAGGTGCCATACTCTGGCCTTTTTAAACAGGTGTATAATATCCATAGTGCATATACCTTGTAATATTTCAATGAGAGGAGATAAAGCTACCTGCTCCAAGAAGCTGGTGCAGTGTGCCCGAAAAAATAAAAAACCCAAGTCTTATATGACTTTAGCCATGTTTTTAACCCCTTAAGGACGAAGCCCATTTTCACTTCAACCCCTACAGGACCCATGACGTAACATGACACACTGGGTCTTAAGGAACGGGCGGGGATCGGACCGGGATGCCTGCTGAATGAATGTACCCCCCCCCCATGTCGGTGATCGCGGCAAATCGCAGGTGAATTCACGCCTGCGATTTGCGCAATTCCGGGTCATACGGGTCTATGGTGACCTGGTGACCCGGAAAATAAGGGGGATCGGGGTTGTCCAAGACACCCCTGGTCCCCCTGAAGGGATAGGAGTGAGGGGGCAGGGGTGCCACCCCTCCTATCCCTGCTATAGGTCGTACAGACACGACAACCAATAGCAGATCGGGGGCGGGGGGCTAACTTTCGGTTTCCCCATTCTGCCCACCCACTGTAGGCGGGGCAGAACGGCGAAACCGACAGGGACCGGCGCTGAAGTCCACTTACCCATCGGGGGCAGTGGCAGAAGAGGACGGCAACGCAGCTCCCTGGATTCTACGGAAGCCGGTGAGTTGCCTAGCAACATCTGGAGGGCTACAGTTTGAGACCACTATACAGTGGTCTCAAACTGTAGCCCTCCAGATGTTGCAAAACTACAACTCCCAGCATGCCCCCACAGCTGTTTGCGGTCTGGGAATGCTGAAATTTGTAGTTTTGCAACATCTGGAGGGCCACAGTTTGGAGATCACTGTGCAGTGGTCTCTAAACTTTAACTCTCCAGATAATGCAAAACTGCAAATCCCAGCATGCCCAAACAGCAAACATCTGTCTCAGCATGCTGGGAGTTTTAGTTGCGTACCTCTAGCTGTTGCATAACTACATCTCCCAGCATGCCCTTCGGCGATCAGTACATGCTGGGAGTTGTAGTTTTGCAACAGCTAGAGGCACACTGGTTGGAAAATACTGAGTTAGGTAACAGAACCTAACTGAAGGTTTTCCAACCAGTGTGCCTCCAGCTGTTGCAAAAGTACAACTCCCAGCATGCACGGTCTGTCAGTACATGCTGGGAGTTGTAGATTTGAAACAGCTGGAGGTTTGCTTCCCCCCCCCCCCCCCCGATAGTGAATGCACAGGGTACATTCACAAGGGCAGGTTTACAGTAAGTTTCTTGAAGTTTGGGCTGCAGCAAATTTTTCGCGCGGGCGCAAACTCCTAGTGGGAAACTCACCGTTACCCGCCAGTGCGAATGTACCCTAAAAACACTACACTACACTAACGCATAATAAAGGGTAAAACACTACATATACACCCCATACACTGTCCCCCCCCCCCCAATAAAAATTTGAAACGTATTATACAGCAGTGTTTCCAAAACGGAGCCTGTAGCTGTTTCAAAACAACAACTCCCAGAATTTCTGGACAGCCACTGACTGTCCAGGCATGCTGGGAGTTTAGTAACAGCTGGAGGCACCCTGTTTGGGAATCACTGGCGTAGAATACCCCTATGTCCACCCCTATGCAATCCCTAATTTAGTCCTCAAATGCGCATGGCACTCTCTCACTTCAGAGCACTGTCGTATTTCAAGGAAACAGTTTAGAGAAATTGCACTACAAATTTTGGGGGTCTTTTTCTCCTTTTACCCCTTATGAAAAGGAAAAGTTGGGGTCTACACCAGCCTGTTAGTGTAAAAAAATAAAAAATTTACACTAAAATGCTGGTGTTGCCCCATACTTTTTATTTTCACAAGCGGTAAAAGGAAAAAAAAGACCCCCAAAATTTGTAACACAATTTCTCCTGAGTACGTAAATACCCCATATGTGGGCGTAAAATGCTCTGCGGGCGCACAACAAGGCTCAGGAGTGAGAGTGCACTATGTACATTTGAGGCCTAAATTGGTGATTTGCACAGGGGTGGCTGATTTCACAGCGGTTCTGACATAAACACAAAAAAATAAATACCCACATGTGACCACATTTTGGAAACTTCCCCCCTCATGGAACGTAACAAGGGGTGTAGTGAGCCTTAACACCCCACAAGTGTTTGACGAATTTTCGTTAAAGTTGGATGGGAAAATGAAAAAAAAAATTTCACTAAAATGCTGGTGTTACCCAAACTTTTTCATTTTCACAAGGGAAAATAGGAAAAAAGCCCCCCAAAATTTGTAACCCCATTTCTTCTGAGTAAGAACATACCCCATATGTGGATGTAAAGGGCTCTGTGGGCGAACTACAATGCTCGGAAGAGAGGGAGCACCATTGGGCTTTTGAAGAGAAAATTTGTCCGGAATTGAAGTCCACGTGTGTTTACAAAGTTCCCATAGTGCCAGAACAATACACACACCCCCACATGTGACCCAATTTTGGAAACTACACCCCTCATGTAATGTAATAAGGGGTACAGTGGGCATTTATGCCCCACAGGTGTCTGGCAGATTTTTGGAACAGTGGTCCGTGAAAATGAAAATTGTAATTTTTCATTTGCACAGCCCACTGTTGCAAAGATCTGTCAAACGCCAGTGGGGTGTAAATACTCACTGCACCCCTTATTAAATTCTGTGAGGGGTGTAGTTTTCAAAATGTAATCACATGTGGGGGCTCCACTGTTCTGGCACCACGGGGGGCTTTGTAAAAGCACATGGCCCCTGACTTCCATTCCAAACAAATTCTCTCTCCAAAAGCTCAATGGCGCTCCTTCTCTTCTGAGCATTGTAGTGCGCCAGCAGAGCACCTGACGTCCACACATGGGGTATTTCCAAACTCAGAAGAAATGGGGTTACAAATTTTGGGGGTCATTTTCTCCTATTACCCCTTGTAAAAATGTAAAATTTGGTGAACAACCAGCATTTTAGTGAATTTTTTTTTTCCATTTACAAATCCAACTTTAACAAAAAGTCGTGAAACACCTGTGAGGTGTTAAGGCTCCCTGTACCCCTTGTTACGTTCCTTGAGGGGTGTAGTTTCCAAAATAGTATGCCATGTGTTTTTTTTTTTTTTTGCTGTGCTGGCACCATAAGGACTTCCTAAATGCAACATGCCCACCAAAAACCATTTCAGCAAAATTTGATTTCCAAAAACCAAATGTGACTCCTTCTCTTCTGAGCATTGTAGTTTGACGGCAGAGCATTTTACTTCCTAACATGGGGTATTTCCATACTCAGAAGAGATGGGGTTACAAATTTTGGTCGGCATTTTCTCCCATTACCTTTTGTAAAAATTTTAAATTTGGGAAAAAAAACGGCACTTTTGTGTAAAAAAATATTTTTTCATTTACACATCCGACTTTAACGGAAAGCCATCAAACACCTGTGGGGTGTTACGGCTCATTGGACCCCTTGTTATGTGCCTTGAGGTGTGTAGTTTCCAAAATGGTATGCCATGTGGGGGGTTTTCTGCTGTTCTGGCACCATAGGGGCTTCCTAAATGTGACATGCCCCCCAAAAACCATTTCAGCAAAATTCCCTCTCCCATTGTTGCTCCTTTCCTTCTGAGCCCTCTACTGCGCCCGCCGAACACTTGGCATACACATATGAGGTATTTCCTTACTCGAGAGAAATTGGGTTACAAATTTTGTGGGACTTTTTCTCCTTTTACCCCTTGCAAAAATTCAAAAACTGTGTCTACAAGAACGTGCCAGTGTAAAAAAATGAAGATTTTGAATTTTCTCCTTCAATTTACTGCTATTCCTGTGAAACACCTAAAGGGTTAACAAACCTTTTGAATGTCACTTTCAGTACTTTGGGGGGGGTGCAGTTTTTATAATGGGGTCATTTATGGGGTATTTCTAATAAGAAGGCCCTTCAAATCCACTTCAAAACAGAACTGATCCCTGAAAAATTTTGATTTAGAACATTTTTTGAAAAATTGGAAAATTGCTGCTATACTTTGTATAGTAAAAACATGTCAACTTTATGATGCAAATATAAAGTAGACATATTGTATATGTGAATCAATGTAAAAAAAAATTGGAATATCTATTTTCTTATAAGCAGAGAGCTTAAAATTTTGGAATTTGTCACCAAGAAATAAGTAGAATATGTCACGAAAAAACAATCTCAGAATCAGAATGAAAGGTAAAAGCATCCCAGAGTTATTAATGCTTAAAGTGACAGTGGTCAGATGTGCAAAAAGTGGCCGGGTCCTACAGTGAAAATTGGCTGGGTCCTTAAGGGGTTAAGAACCAGAGCATTTTTTGCACAACTGACCCATGTCACTTTAAGCTTTAATAACCCTGGGATGCTTTTCCTTATGAATTTGATTCCGAGACCATTTTTTCGTGACATATTCTACTTTAACATAGTGGTAAATTTTTGTTGATGCTTGCATAATTTCTTGGTGAAAAATTCCAAAACTCATGAAAAATTAGAAAATATGAAGCTCTCTGCTTGTGAGGAAAATAGACATCCCAAATAAATGTTATATTGATTCACATATACAATATGTCTACTTGTTGGCATCATAAAGTTGACATGTTTTTACTTTTGAAAGACATCAGAGGGCTTCAAAGTTCAGCAGCAATTTTCAAATTTTTCACAAAATTTTCAAAATCGGAATTTTTGGGACCAGTTCAGTTTTGAACTGGATTTGAAGGGCCTTCATATTAGAAATACCCCATAAATGACCCCATTATAGAAACTTCACCCCTCAAAGTATTCAAAATGACATTCAGAAAGTTTGTTAACCCTTTAGGTGTTCCACAGGAATAGCAGCAAATTGAAGGAGACAATTCCAAATCTTCATTTTTTTTACACTCACATATTCTTGTAAACCCAGTTTTGGAATTTTTTCAAGGGGTAATAGGAGAAAAAGCCCGCCAAAATTTGTGACCCAATTTCTCTCGAGTAAGGAAATACCTCATATGTGGATGTAGAGTGTTCTGTATGTGCACTAGAGGGCTCAGAAGGCAAGGAGCGACAATGGGATTTTGGAGAGTGAATTTTGCTGAAATGGTTTTGGGGGGGGGGGGGGGGCATGTCGCATTTAGGAAGCCCCTATGGTGCCAAACAGCAAAAAAAAAACTCACATGGCTTACTATTTTGGAAACTACACCCCTCAAGGCACGTAACAAGGGGGAACCTTTACACCCCACAGGTGTCTGATGACTTTTTGTTAAAGTTGGATGTGTAAATGAAAAACATTTTGTTTCACTAAAGTGCATTTTTCCCCAACTTTACCATTTTTACAAAGGGTGAAAATGCCCCCCAAAATTTGTAACCCCATTTCTTCGGAGTATGGAAATACCCCATGTTAGGACGTAAAATGCTCTGCAGGCAAACTACAATGCTCAGAAGAGAAGGAGTCACATTTGGCTTTTGGAAAGCAAATTTTGCTGAAATGGTTTTTGGGGGGCATGTAGCATTTAGAAAGCCCCTATGGTGCCAGAACAGAAAAAAAAATCCACATGGCATACTATTTTGGAAATTGCACCCCTCAAGGAATGTAACAAGGGGTACAGGGAGCCTTAACACCTCAAAGGTGTTTGACGACTTTTTGTTAAAGACGGATGTGTAAATAAAAATATTTATATTTTCACTAAAATGCTGTTTTTTCCCCAAATTTTACATTTTTACAAGGGGTAATAGGAGAAAATTACCCCCAAAATGTGTAACCCCATTTCTTCTGAGTATGGAAATACCCCATGTGTGGACATCAAGTGCTCTGCTGGCGCACTACAATGCTCAGAAGAGAAGGAGCGCCATTGAGCTTTTGGAGAGAGAATTTGTTTGTAATGGAAGTCAGGGGCCATGTGCGTTTTGATTACAAAGCCCCCCGTGGTGCCAGAACAGTGGACCCCCCTACATTTGACTCCATTTTGGAAACTACACCCCTCACAGAATTTTAAAAGTAGTGCAGTGAGCAATTACACCCCACTGGCGTTTGACAGAGGGCTGTGCAAATGAAAATAATTTTTTTTTTATTTTCATGGCCACTGTTCCAAAAATCTGTTAGACACCTGTGGGGCGTAAATGCTCACTGTACCCCTTAGTACATTATGTGAGGGGTGTAGTTTCCAAAATGGGGTCACATGTGGGGGGGTGCATTGTTCTGGCACCATGGGGGCTTTGTAAACACACGTGGCCTTCAATTCCGTACAAATTTTCTCTCCAAAAGCCCAATGGCGCTCCTTCTCTTTTGAGCATTGTAGTTCGCCTGCAGAGCACTTTACATCCACATATGGGGTATGTTCTTGTTGTGCGTCCGCAGAGCATTTTACGCTCCACATATGGGGTATTTCCGTACTCAGGAGAAATTGCGTTACAAATTTTGGGGGTCTTTTTTTCCTTTTACCTTTTGTGAAAATAAAAAGTATGGGGCCACACCAGGATGTTAGTGTAAAAATGTTTGTGCAACAGGCTGGTGTAGACCCCAACTTTTCCTTTTCATAAAGGCTAAAAGGAGAAAAGGGCCCCTAAAATTTGTAAAGCAATTGCTCCCAAGTACGGAAATACCCCATATGTGGCCCTCAACTGTTTCCTTGAAATACGACAGCGCTCCGAAGTGAGAGAGTGCCATGCGCATTTGACGACTAAATTAGGGATTGCATAGGGGTGGACATTGGGGTTGTCTATGCCAGTGATTCCCATACAGGGTGCTTCCAGCTGTTGCTAAACTCCCAACATGCCTGGACAGTCAATGGCTGTCCAGAAATGCAGGGAGTTGTTGGTTTGCAACAGCTGGAGGCTCCATTTTGGAAACACTGCTTTACGATACCTTTTTCATTTTTATTGGGGGGGAAGGGGACACAGTGTAAGGGGGTGTATATGTAGTGTTTTACCCTTTATTATGTGTTAGTATAGTGTTTTTAGGGTACATTCGCATGGGGGGGGTGTACGGTGAGTTTCCCGCTAGGAGTTTGCGCTGCGGCGGAAAATTTGCCGCAGCTCAAGCTTGAAGCAGGAAACTCACGGTAAACCCACCCATGGGAGGGGGGGGAGCAAACCTCCAGCTGTTACAAGACTACAACTCCCAGCATGCACTGACAGACCGTGCATGCTGTGAGTTTAACTTTTGCAACAGCTGGAGGCACACTGGTTGGAAAACTTTCAGTTAGGTTCTGTTACTTAACTCAGCATTTTCCAACCATTGTCCTCCAGCTGTTGCAAAACTACAACTACCAGCCTATACTAACCGCCGTAGGGCATGCTGGGAGATGTAGTTATGCAACAACTGGAGGTACGCAACTACAACTCCCAGCATGGCGAGACAGCCGTTTGCTGTTCATGCATGCTGGGAGTTGTAGGTTTGCAAGATCTAAAGGGTCACAGTTAAGAGACCACTGCACAGTGATCTCCAAACTGTGGCGCTCCAGATGTTGCAAAACAACAATTCCCAGCTGCCCAGACAGCAAACTGTCTGGGCATGCTGGGAGTTGTAGTTTTGCAACATCTGGAGGGCTACAATTTAGAGACCACTGTATTGTGTATCGCTTCTGACCCCCTTATTTTCCGGGTCACCAGAGATCTGCCATGGGGGGGTTTGCTTGGGGTGCCTGCTGAATGATTTCAGCAGGCAATCCGGTCCGGTCCCCGCTCGGTAAGCGGCAGGGAACGAAATTCCCACAGGCATACAGGTACACCGTTGGTCCTAAAATGGGTACTCCGGTGGAAATGTGTTTTTTTTTTTTTAAATCAACTGGTGCCAGAAAGATAAACAGATTTGTAAATTACTTCTATTAAAAATGTTTAATCCTTCCAGTACTTATTAGCTGCTGAGTACTACAGAGGAAATTATTTTCTTTTTGGAACACAGTGCTCTCTGCTGACATCATGAGCACAGTGCTCTCTGCTGACATCTCTGTCCATTTTAGGAACTGTCCAGAGGAGCATATGTTTGCTATGGGGATTTTCTCCTGCTCTGAACAGTTCTCAAAATGGACAGAGATGTCAGCAGAGAGCACTGTGCTTGCGATGTCAGCAGAGAGCTCTGTGTTCCAAAAAGAAAAGAATTTCCTCTGTAGTATTCAGCAGCTAATAAGTACTGGAAGGATTAGAATTAATTTAAAAATCTGTTTACATTTCTGGCACCAGTTGAAAAATAAGTTTTCCACCGGAGTACCCCTTTAAGTACCAGGGCTTCAGGGCGTACATGTACGCTCTTGGTCCCTAAGTGGTTAACAGACATGAGCATAAGAGAAAAATTTGATTCCGTTTGTTTAGTTTCTCATAAATAAGCGCATTTTTTGTTCCACCACTTTCATTTTTTGACCTTGTTTATTGTAATAAAGTATTCGTTATTCTGGAGTAAAATTATTGTTTCGGTCCTATAAGGCATTGATGAAATTATTTTGGTAAAGTTAAAATGGGGGAGACTCATCAAAACTTGTACAGAGGAAAAGTAGAGCAGTTAACCATAGTAACCAATCAGATTGCTTCTATATGTTTTTTAAAAGGCCTCTGAAAAATAAAAGAAGTAATGTGATTGGTTGCTGTGGGCAACTGTACTACTATTTCTCTGCACAGGTTTTCATAAATCTCTCCCCCCCCCCCCCCCCCCCCCTTTTCTCTTAGTTACAAGATCTGCTCTGCCTCCTAATACAGCATAAACAACCTGTCTGCAGTCTGACTTAACTGGTAAGCGACCAGTTAACATGGTATGGCGCAGGCTTACGACTCAATGGCTCAATTGAGTGCAGAGCACACAGATCAATGTGGTTCTATGGAATGTGATGCTCCGCAGGCTCTCTTATGTCTGTGGCAGCTCTGGAGTACAATACAGGATATAATTTAAGATCAGTAAAAGATAAGTAATGTAATGTATGTACACAATGACCCCACCAGCAGAATAGTGAGTGCAGCTCTGGAGTACAATACAGAATATAACTCAGGATGAGTACAGGATAAGTAATGTAATGTAAGTACACAATGACCCCACCAGCAGAATAGTGAGTGCAGCTCTGGAGTACAATACAGGATATAACTCAGGATGAGTACAGGATAAGACATGTAATGTATGTACACAGTGACTGTCACGCACTGCGCTCCGGCCACAAGCTCCGGCCGTGAGCGCAGTGTCCTGGGGTCCCCATCTGTCGGTGGGGCTGGGATTTGCATCGCGGGGCGCGCCCGCATGGAATCCCAGACCATCACTTACCACGCTCTGCTGCCACTGTAACGCAGCTCTGCCACGCTCGTCCCTGTCTCCTAGGGCGCGCGCGCCTGGCTGAGCTCTGAAATTTAAAGGGCCATAATTAGTCTTGCACCTGAACACCACATTATAAGTTCCTGCACCTCCCACACCCCCCTGCCAGATCTTCAGTGCCTATTGCCTGAGAGAAAGTGTACCCTATTGCCTGTTTGCCATACCCGTGTACCCAGACCTTCCCGCTATGTTTTTGACTACGAACCTTTGCCGCCTGCCTTGACCTTCTGCTACGTTGAATACGCCTTCTCTAAAACCTTCTCACCTGTGGAGAGAAACTATACAATAGGAGATCGTGAGCTCTTGGCTATTAAGTTGGCTTTGGAAGAATGGCGCCATCTTCTGGAGGGCTCTATTCATCCACTTACCATTTATACTGACCACAAGAACTTGCTACATCTACAGACTGCTCATCGTCTCAACCCTCGACGGTTGAGTCACTGTTTTTCTCCAGATTTGACTTTTTTTATTCATTTCCGGCCAGCAGAGAAGAATCGTCGTGCTAGATCCTCTGAAATACTAGATCAAGAGTCACTTCCTCAGCATATTATACCTCCTGATCGTCTCATTACTGCAGCTCCAGCAACTCTTCAGCACCTGCTTCCTGGGAAGACCTACGTTACTCCCCGCCTAAGACTCCGAATCTTGAAATGGGGTCATTCCTCTCTTTTGGCCGGCTATGCCGGTATATGTAAGTCCTTGCAACTCATCTCCCAACACTATTGGTGGCCAACTCTGAGAAAAGATGTTGTTTACTTCGTCCGCTCTTGTTCGATCTGTGCCCGGGACAAGACCCCTCGTGCCAAGGCTGCTGGTCTACTACAACCTTTGCCAGTTCCTGAGTTGCCCTGGACCAACATAGCAATGGACTTCATCACTGACCTTCCATCTTCCAGCGGCAACACGGTCATCTGGGTTGTGGTTGACCGGTTTTCTAAAATGGTTCATTTTGTGCCCTTGCCAGGTTTGCCATCTGCACCGCAGCTTGCCAAGCTATTCTTCGCTCACATCTTCCGTCTCCATGGATTACCAACCCATATTGTCTCCGATCGGGGAGTCCAATTCATCTCCAAGTTCTGGAGGGCCCTCCGCTCCCGTCTCAAAGTAAAATTGGACTTCTCCTCGGCTTACCACCTTCAATCCAATGGTCAAGTCGAAAGGGTGAATCAGGTCCTGGGGGACTATCTTCACCATTTTATCTCCACCCGTCAAGACCACTGGACCGATTTACTACCCTGGGCCGAATTTTCTTATAACCATAGGAATTCTGAATCCACTGGAACTTCCCCCTTCTTTGTGGTCTTCGGCCTTCATCCTCGTCCACCTCTTCCCTTGTCTTCCTCCGGAGTACCTATGGCTGACAAACTGTTTCGGAATTTCACCTCCATTTGGCAGAAGACTTGTCACTCCCTGGATTCCCTGCCCTGTAAAGACGTCCTCCTCCCGAGTTCTCTCCTGGGAACAAGGTGTGGTTGTCCTCCAAGTACATCCATTTTAAGGTACCCTCTTATAAACTAGGTCCCCGTTTTCTGTGTCCCTATAAAGTCAAAAAACGATTTAATCCCATGGCTTATTCCCTCCATCTGCCCGCCTCTCTCCAGATTCCAAATTCATTCCATGTCTCCCTATTGAAACCTGTCATTCACAACAGTTTTTCTCAAAAAGACATCACACCTTCCTCCATCTCTAGTACCTCTGATGTCTTTGCTGTAAAGGAAATTCTTGGCTCCAAGCTGATCAGAGGGAAACGCTAATTCCTTGTGGATTGGGAAGGATTCGGTCCTGAGGAGAAGTCTTGGGAGCCTCAAGACAATATTCTGGACCAAGATCTTCTTAAAAGGTTTCTGAGCCCTAAGAAGAGGGGTAGACCAAAATGGAGGTGTACTGTCACGCGCTGCGCTCCGGCCATGAGTGCAGTGTCCTGGGGTCCCCGTCTGTCGGAGAGGCTGGGATTCGCATTGCAGGACGCACCCGCATACGAATCCCAGCCCGTCACTTACCCCGCTCTGCTGCCACTGTAACGCAGCTCCGCCGTGCTCGTCCCCATCTCCTAGGGCACGTGCGCGGCGGAGCTCTGTAATTTAAAGGGCCTCCCACACCCCCTGCCGGATCTTCAGTGCCTATTGCCTGAGAGAAAGGGTACCCTATTGCCTGTTTGCCATACCCGTGTACCCAGACCTTCCCGCTACATTTTTGACTACGAACCTTTGCCGCCTGCCTTGACCTTCTGCTACGTTATCTACGCCTCTGCCTCATCCTCCTGTAACTCGCCTTGCCCAGTTACCTGTGTGGTCGAGCCGTATTGGGGGTGGGTGTTGCCTGCCACAGCAAATCCATCCTGCTTTGCGACGGGCTCTGGTGAAGACCAGCGGCACCTTAGACTCCGCTCCCCGATACGGTCCGAATCATCAGCCACACAGGTAGAGGATCCACATCCTATTCCAGACCGCCTGCATCCAGGTGCGTGACAGTGACCCCACCAGCAGAATAGTGAGTGCAGCTCTGGAGTATAATACAGGATCTGTACAGGATTAGTAAAGTTATATATGTACACAGTGACCTCACCTGCAGAACAGTGAGTACAGCTCTAGAGCATAACTCAGGATCAGTACAGGATAATAAAGTAATGTATGTACAGGGTGACCCCACCAACAGAATAGTGAGTGCAGATCTGGAGCATAATACATGATATAACTCAGGATCAGCACAGGATAAGTAATGTAATGTATGCACACAGTGACCCCAGCAGTTACATTAATTACCCTGAACATGGATATATATTGTATATAGCAGAGCAGTGACTGCAGCCCTGGAAGTATTATATACAAAGCTCTCAACATGTTCTCTTCTCTCCCCATGGCTCCTCACAGGTCCTTCAGCCAGAATCATTCCTCTTCTGTTGAGCCCCGCCCACTCCTGACACATGATCCTCCTACCAGTCACCATACCCTCTCCCCTGTTGACCTCTGACACCCGCCCCCCCCCCACACACACACACACACACACTCACTGGTCACATGATTATGACATCACCCCAGGTCCTTCACCTTCAGCTTACCAGCTTACTGCAGATACAGAGCAGGTCCTGGTCGGGCAGTCACTGCCGTTGAAATGTGTGTGTCGGGATCTCTGCTCCTTAGTGACATGTCTGACCAGGACCAGCCTTAATCCTTTTTTTTATTTAACTTTTTTTTTTTTTTAATTACCACCACATATTACAAAAAAAAGAATAATACAATATTTTATACAAATTTTAATACTACCTTAAAACTACCTTTTACTATTTCTACTTTCTTCCCCTTATCTACCGTATCTTTTACTATACCTCAATCTCATATATTCAAACCATGTCCCAACCCTAACTTCTCTACCCTTTTTTAACTCTTCCCATGTTTTAATCTTCCCTTCCTTATATATATCCCCTATTTTATTCACCCCCCATTGTGCTAGTGTTCGAAATTCTGATCTATTTATTTCCTCTACTGTGTTTTTATTATTCCAAATGAGGGCTATATCCAATATCCCAGTTATTCCCATCACCCTTTTTACCATTTTCCACATTCTTTTCAAGGCAGCTATTGTTATACAGTTTTTCCATCCTTTCTCTTCTAATTGCCCTGACTCCAGTAACTGGTAAATATCATCATATGATCCTCTACATCGTTCCATCAAATACTCAATCATATGAGATCTCCTCCAGTCCCTAATAAAGTATAATTGGGCGGCTAAAAAATATTTTTTAACGTCCGGAAACGCCATTCCACCTTCTCTTCTGGGTAGACATAAATATTCTATCTTAATCCTCACCCTTCTTCGGCCCCATATCAAAGCATTGAAGATTGACAGCATTCTTTAAAAAAAAATTTCTTCACACCAAATGGGTGAAGCGCTAAATACGTATAATATTTTCGGCAACATAATCGTTTTAATTAATATCATTCTGTCTGCTTTAGAAATTTTGAAGTCGCTCCATATTTTAATTTTCTTTTCCATGTTCTTTATTAAGGGTTCTAGGTTTAATTTATAATGATCTTCTAATTTACCTGAGATTTGTTTACCTAAGTATTTAAAGTGCCCATCTTTTTTTTAATATTTTTATTTCGTTTTCTATGAATATATTATTATCCCCCAATGGAAGGAGTACTGATTTGGACCAGAGAAACTCCCATATTCCTTGATAATCTCCATCACTCTGGTCAGATCCAACTGTTTTTCCAAAAAAAGCAGGATATCGTCTGCATATAAGGATATTTTGTCTCTTGAGAGCGAAAATTGTCTCTTGAGAGCGAAAATTGCTCCGATAATTTCCCATTAATCGACACTCTTGCTTTAGGCTCGGAGTATAACAGTCGGATCATGTCTATATATGTTTTTCCAAAGCCGCATTTTTCTAATACTGCCCACAAGAACTCCCACTCCACCCTGTCGAAAGCCTTAGTGGCATCTAAAGACAGGATGGAGTGGGATTCCCCGCCCTGTAATTTTCCCATATCTATATTCATAAGGACTCTATATATATTGTGTCGGGCCATTCTTCCCGGGATAAACCCGCACTGATCTTCCTGAATTAACTCTGTGATATTACTTTGTAATCTAATGGCTAATGCTTTGGCGAAAATCTTGATATCCGTATTTATTAACGATATGGGTCTATACGACCCCATATCCTCTTTTCCATCTTTCAGGATCAATATTATAACCACTTCCCGCATTGAGTCCGGTAATTTCCCGGTCACCATGCTGGTCTCAATCACTCTATGTAATGTCGGGATCAAAATTCCGCCAAACCTTCTATATACCTCAAAGGGTAGTCCATCGCTTCCAGGTGTTGTATTACCCCTAATCTGATCTAGCGCTTTATTCAGTTTTATTCTAGTTAATGGAGCATCTAAGGTTTGTTTTTCCATTTCGGGGAGTCTAGGGAGTTCCATTTGGTCCAAATAATTTAGCGTTTCCTTTCTTTCCTTGTTATATTCAGATCTATATAATAACTCATAATATTCTCTAAATTCCCTTATTATTTCCTTTTTTTCTATACACCAATCTCCTTCTTTATTCCTTATCCCAGAAATTCTTTGCTTAGTGTGTTGATTTGAGACAATTGCCATTAAATACTTGTTAGGCTTCCCTGCCTGTACAAATCTTTGCTGGCCCTGAAAAATCTATTTATTTTTACTCTTTTCCAACATATATTCATTAAATTCATTTTGTAGCTTATTTAATTTTTCCTTACTCTCTTCTGATGAATTTTGTGTATATTCCTTCTCTGTATCCCTAAAATTACTTATTAAGCCCTCCTCTTTTGATTTAACCCGATAACGACCATGGACGTCTATACTCGTCCAATGGCCGTTACCGGGGTATGACGCGGGCTTCCGACTCGAGCCCGCGTCATACCGGCCAGCCCCCAGCTGATTCCTGTAGCTGGGGGCCGGCGTTAATAGCCGACATGCGGCGATCACCACGGCCGGCTATTAACCCTTTAGATCGCCGCTGTCAAAGTTGACAGCGGCGTCTAAAGGTGCCTGTATCCCGTCCCTGGTGGTCCAGTGGGGTGGATCGCCCCCCTGCAGCGCGATCGTGGGGGAGCGATCCACTACTGAGGTAGCCTGAGGGCTTACCTCTCCTGTTGCGGCGGATCCGGGGCTCTGAATGATAAAGCCTGGCAGGGCCAGGCTTTATCAATCGAGCGCAGAGCACACAGATCATTGTGGTTTTATGAAACCACAATGATCTGTATGAGGAATCTAATGATTCCTCCTAAAAGTCCCCTAAGGGGACTAAAAGTGTAAAAAAAAAAAAAGTTTAAAAAAAAGTTTAAAAACACACATTAACCCCTTCCTTATTAAAAGTTTAAATCACCCCCCTTTTCCCAAATTCCATATTAAAAATATGTAACCATAATAAAAATAAACATATGTGGTATCGCCGCGTGCGTAAATGTCTTAACTATAAAAATATATCATTAATTAAACCGCACGGTCAATGGCGTACACGAAAAAAAATTCCAAAGTCCAAAATAGCGTATTTTTGGTCACTTTTCATACCATAAAAAAAGGAATAAAAAGCGATCAAGAAGTCCAATCAAAATAAAAATGGTACCAATTAAAACTTCAGATCACGGCGCAAAAAAATAGCTCTCAAACCACCCTGTACGTGGAAAAATAAAAAAGTTATAGGGGTCAGAAAAGGACAATTTTAAATGTATAAATTTTCCTGCATGTAGTTATGATTTTTTCCAGAAGTACGATGAAATCAAACCTATATAAGTAGGGGATCATTTTAATCGTATGGACCTACAGAATAAAGATAAAGTGTAATTTTTACCGAAAAATGTACTGCCTAGAAACAGAAGCCCCCAAAATTTACAAAATGGTGTTTTTTCTTCAATTTTGTCGCACAATGATTTTTTTTTCTGTTTCGCCATAAATGTTTGTGTAAAATGACTGATGTCATTCCAAAGTAAAATTGGTGGCGCAAAAAATAAGCCCTCATATGGATTTTTAGGTGCAAAATTGAAAGGGTTATGATTTTTAAAAGGTAAGGAGGAAAAAACGAAAGTGTAAAAACAGAAAAAGGCTTGGTCCTTAAGGGGTTAAACTCTTTTTTTTCCCCCCCACTTTATTGCTCTTATTATTTCCCCTCTTAGGTAAGCTTTACAGGTCTCCCAGACAACCGGGTTTTTTTCTATTGTGGCATTCTCTATCAAATTTAACCAGTGAGGGTTAATTTTCTGGAACCCATCTCTTACCTCTTCCTCTGTTTTTATCAGTACTTCTAGAGCTGCGTGGTCCGACAGACATCTAACCCAATAATGTATTTTTATCACTTATTTAAACTAGAGTCATTTCCCAGACATATCTCTATTCTGGACATAGTCTGACAGGTCTTGTTCAAACAGGAATATTCTTTCTTTTGAGGGTTGTAAATCCTCCAAATATTCCCAGTTCATTACATACTTTCGCCAGGGGGGTCCAAGCCACCTCTCCTTTACTCCCGCTTGCCCTCCATCTATCTAACCTCTCATCTAGGACGCAGTTCATATCCCCCATGGCAAACACAGGGCATTCTCCGCAGCTCACACAAAAATCTAATAATTTAAAAAGGACTGCGGATGAGAAAGGCGGGGGTATATATACAAATGCTAATACACATTTTTAATTTTCCAGTCTCCTATATAAAAAAAACAAACCTCCCCTCATCATCTACCCTTTTTCTAATTAATTCCCAATTTAAGTTTCTACGGATTAACACCGAAACCCCCCGTGAACATGCTGTATGAAGAGAATGGTAATAATGTCCCCAAACATTACGTTTCAAAACCATTACTGTTTCTCCCGTTAAATGTGTCTCAACTAACCCGACTATACCTCGTGCGTGCTTCATAATAACTCCCATTACCGCTGATCTTTTAATTTTATCCCCAAGTCCTCGTACATTCCATACCACGCCATCCGCGGTATTCTCTTACAGTCCAGTTGAACACAATAAACACCATAGTGAGAAGGAAGAGAAAAGAAAAAAAATAATATAAATAAATAAAAATAAACAAATAAAATAAAAATTTTGAGAAAAGGAAAAAAATATATATATATAGAAAAATTTTTTTTTTGAAGAAAAACAACTTCCCAAGGGTTCCCCAAAACCCCCGCCCCCCCCCCCCCCACCCGGTGACCTGCCATCTCAGGCAAATCTCTAGCCTTACGTGATTTCCACATCTGACCACTGTCACTTTAAGCATTAATAACTCTTTGATGCTTTTACTTTTTATTCTGATTCCGAGATATTCTTCTTTATGTTAATGTCCAATTTTTCACAAAATTTTCAAAATCAGAATTTTTCATGGACCGGTTCAGTTTTGAAATGGATTTGAAGGGCCTTCATATTGGAAATCCCCCATAAATGACCCCATTATAAAAACAGCACCCCTCAAAGTATTCAAAATGACATTTAAAAAGTTTGTTAACCCTTTAGGTGTTTCACAGGAATAGCAGCAAAGTGAAGGAGAAAATTCAAAATCTTCATTTTTTCACTCGCATGTTCTTGTAGACCCAGTTTTTTAATTTTTACAAGAGGTAGAAGGAGAGAAATCACCCGAAAATTTGTAACCCAATTTCTTTCGAGTAAGGAAATACCTCATATGTGCCAAGTGCTCTGTGGGTGCACTACAAGGCTCAGAAGGGAAGGAGCGACAATGGGATTTTGGAGAGTGAGTTTTTCTGAAATGGTTTTTGGGGGGCATATGACAATTAGGAAGATCCTATGGTGCCAGAAAAGCAACAAAAAAAAACAACCCACATGGCATACCATTTTGGAAACTACACCCCTCAAGGAATGTAACAAGGGGTACAGTGAGCCTTAACACCCCACAGGTGCTGACGACTTTTCGTTAAAGTTGGATGTGTAAATTATTATTTTTTTTCACTAAAATGCTGGTTTTCCCCCAAATTTTACATTTTACAAGGGTTGATAGGAGAAAATGCCCCCCAAAAATTGTAACCCCATCTCTTCTGAGTATGGAAATACCCCATATGTAGACATCAAGTGCAGTGCGGGCACACTATAATGCTCAGAAGACAAGTAGTCACATTTGCAAATTTTGCTGAAATGGGGGGTTGGGGCATGTCGCATTTAGTGGTGCCAGAACAGCAAAAAAAAAAAAAAAAAACACATGGCATACTATTTTGGAAACTACACCCCTCAAGGAATGTAACAAGCAGTACAGTGAGCCTTAACACCCCAGAGGTGTTTGATAAATGTTCATTAAAGTGGGATGTGAAAAGGAAAAATTAGATTTTTTTACACTAAAATGCTGGTTACTCCAAATTTTTCATTTTCACAAGTGGTAACAGGAGAAAATGTCCCCGTAGATTTGTAAATACATTTCTTTGGAGTAAGGACATACCTCATATCTGGACGTAAACAGCTCTGCGGGTGCACACCAGGTCTCAGAAGAGCAGGAGCGCAGTCAGGGGCATTGAGCATTTACATAGCTGCCTATGGAGCCAGAACAGCGGGACCCCCCTCAAGGAGCATTACATGGGGTACACTAAGTTACTTAGTGTGGTACAGTGGGACGTAAAATGATAAAACAGGTTATGTTCCCAGAATGATGACCCAGAGCATAGCCCAAACTAAAAAATATGCCCACCCCAAACCCTATGCTCTGAATCATCATTCAAGAAATGTGATGTGTGTGGCTGTCCCTAACCTGTTGCTTCAAATGCGCACCCCGCTCAGGTGGGGAGAGAGCACTGCGCATTTGAGGCAACAGAAAAAAGCCCCCGATGATAGTGACTCAGTGACCCATGACCCATTTTTAGAAAAAATACCTCCAGAGGTCTTATCAGGTTTTTATTTTATTTTTTTATGAAAATTTTTTGGGCAATTTAGTGGTTTATGGGGTTTAAACTTGGAATGTACTCTGGACTTGGTACATTGGGGTAAAATTATCGGAAATTAAAATGAAAAGGGAAAATTTAGTACTTCATGAAAGTGTGATACTGCCTGAAGCAGTTTTTAATGCAGAGGCCCGGATGATCTGCATTTTTTCTGGGATCGTCCCTTCTTTCCAGTGGGGGGGGGGGGGGGTGGTCACACGATTGTGGCACCTATAACTTCAGTTCCTTGGGAACTCGGGCATGCTTTTTCCCGGTCGCCAAAGATCAGGGCCTTTAGGACTTCTTCTTGGAACTGGATGCCTGTCCCTGTGTTGCCAGCATGCTGGGACAGTACAAAAGAGTTGTACATGGCAACATGTACCAAGTAGACCGCAACTTTTTTGTACCATACCCGTGTTTTGCACATGGCGTTATATGGCTTGAGGATTTGATAAGAGAGATCAACTCCCCCCATATACTGATTGTAGTCCAGAATACAATCAGGACCATTGTTGTGGTACCTCACATAGGTGGCTGCTGTTACCATGAATTGTGGTCAGCATAAGGACATCCCTCTTATGCTTATACCTGACAGCAACAGGTTTTCATGGGTAAGGGCACAGGACTCACCCTTGGGCATAGATGTCTTAACAAAATTTAGAGGAAGGCCTCTCTGGTTCTTCCAAACAGTCCCACAAGCAGACATCGATCTGAACAGAGGGATGCTGGTATAAAAGTTATCCACATAAAGGTGGTAACCCTTATCCAGCAATGGGTGCACAAGGTCCTAAACGGTTTTCCTGCTAACACCCAGAGTGGGGGGATATTCTGGGGGTTCAATACGGGAATCTCGTCCCTCATATACTCTAAACTTGTAAGTGTACCCGGAGGTACTCTCACAAAGTTTGTAGAGTTTCAAGCCATACCGCGCCCGCTTCGAGGGAATATACTGGCAGAAGATGAGTCTCCCCTTAAAACTGATAAGAGACTCATCTACCGAGAGCTCCCTGAGCGGTATGTAGGCCTCCAAAATTTTTTTTTTTTTGGGGGGGGGGGGGGGGACATGCCGCATTATCAGTGTAATGGAGGCATTTCCGAAAAGCCTCGAACCGCTTCCGTTTAATGACCATACTATACTACACCGCCGATCACCATCTAACTCCTGTATGACCGAAATCGCCGGTGTGAATACACCTGCGATCTGTGGCGATTGCCGACATGGGGGGGGGGTGTCCAGTGGAGGGACCCCCTGGGCATTGTCACGGGATGCCTGCTGAATGATTTCAGCAGGCATCCCGGTCCCCGCCCAGCACGCGGCGGGGACAGAAATTCCCACGGGCGTACAGGTACGCCCTGGGTCCTTAAGTACCAGGGTGTCGGGGCATACCTGTACGCCCTGGGTCCCTAAGTGGTTAAGATTTCTATGACCTGTTTGTAGGCTCCCGGCCCTAGCTTAAAGGCAAGTAGCTGCCAAGATGCACCATTGCGGAACTACATAGAGGGAATTAGCACTTTTTATTGCATTTCTTAAAGCATAACCCCTGTGAGCCAACCAGGAACATTTATAAACCATCTCAGGGAAGCAACATACATCAACATCTCTTCTTAAACACATGTAGCTTGTTTCACAGCCAGCAGTTTTGGAAGTAAAAGAGCCAATTGTACCTCCTTGCTGTCTGGTATTTCTGTACTCTTACCATTTTGGATGCTCAACTTCCACCAGCCAGCAACAGTGCCAAGGTTTGCTCCAGGAGACCTGCTTCACACTAATACTGAATGCAGGCCCTTCATTAAGAATGAAGCAAAAATGAGGAAAATCTGGCTCCCAGGACTGGATAAAAAATATTGGCTTTAATGAATCATATTAAAATCCAAAATAGAAAAAAAGGGATAAGGTAAAAGCACAAACGAAACGCACCAACGCGTTTCGACTTGTTAACAAGTCTTAATCCTGACCATGATTAAGACTTGTTAACAAGTCGAAACGCGTTGGTGCGTTTCGTTTGTGCTTTTACCTTATCCCTTTTTTTCTATTTTGGATTTTAATATGATTCATTAAAGCCAATATTTTTTATCCAGTCCTGGGAGCCGGATTTTCCTCATTTTTGCTTCATCCTTACACCTGGGAACACGGCCCTTGCTCATTCCGTGGCTTCCGCTGGAAGGTGTGCTGAGTTCATTGCGATCTGGGTCTGCATGCTGCTTATGGTGAGCTGAACCTTTACCTATACTTTTTTGGACCTTCATTAAGAAACAATGTGAAAGTCTAGGGCGTACATTTGGGACTATACAGCCACTTAGAGCCATGTATGACATAACTGTGCCCTCTCTAGTGGCGAGAGGACAACCACAAGTACCCATAAACCCGGCACAACACTGCATTGCACCTTTCCAACTGACCACAACTGTTTAAATAATTTTGTTAAAATTATTGATTTTAGGATTATTTTTTACAGATTAAATACATTTCATTGAATGCCTGTTGTTAGAATACCATACACTTTTCATGACCTGTAGTACATATCTTAGGAGCATGCAATGCATAACATCAATTTAGAAATCCTAGAATATACAAATATGGATTTGTCTGTTGCTGTGATTATCTAAACGCCACATTTTTTAAAGTTACGAAGACTTTTTATAGAATCTAGTTCACTTCTCTTATCAGTTCTGGGTAAAATAAATGCTTAGCTGATGCCATAATAGGGTTAATTGGAAATCCTGTGCTCACTTTAACAATTTAGGGCCTCTCCTATCAATCAAATGTCTAGAAGAAGTAATTGTGCATCAACATCAAATCCATTAATTCATCAAGTTGATTGGATTAGAAAATCATTTATGGTGACATGCTCAATAAATCGCCTCCCATTTCCTTTACACTAGCAGTTTTCAGAAATGGCAGGATACACTACCTTACTCAGTAACTGTCTATCTTGGTACCAACAAGAAGGAAATCCAATAATTTATGAGCTTCTAATTATCTTAAGTAAATAGATCCTAGAAGAGTCATCTCCTTAGAGATCACCATGGACCCCTAATATAGAGATACAGTGGAACTTGCAACTCTCCCAAACAAATTCAGTAGGTCAGAATATTCTGGAGATGTTTTATAGTGGAGGTGTGCAGTAAGTCTTGGAAGGATTGACTCTAGATCTCCTATTATATTGTAGATCTTTTGTATGCAGTGAAAGAATCATCACATCCATTAGATGTTTTGCACATTTCTTAACCAGAACAGCTACAGGTTATAAAAGGCTTTACCCCTTAAGGACCCATCCAATTTTCACTGTAGGACCAAAGCATTTTTTGCACATCTGACCACTGTCACTTTAAGCATGAATAACTCTGGAATGCTTTTACTTTTCATTCTGATTCCAAGATTGTTTTTTGTGACACGTTCTACTTTATGTTAGTGGTAAAATTTTGTCGATACTTGCATCATTTCAAAATTTGATGAAAAAATTGAACATTTAGCATTTTTCTAACTTTGAAGCTCTCTGCTTGTAAGGAAAATAGTCATTCCAAATAAATTATATTTTGATTCACAAATACAATGGGGGAGATTTATCAAAATCAGTGCAAAGGAGAAGTTGCCCAGTTGCCAATAGCAACCAATCAGATCACTTCTTTCATTTTGCAGAGGCCTTGTTAAAAATGAAAGAAGTGATCTGACTGGTTGCTATGGGCGACTGGGCAACTTTTCCTCTGGACAGGTTTTGATAAATCTCCCCCAATATGTCTACTTTATGTTTGCATCATAAAGTTGACATGTTTTTACTTTTTGGAAGACATCAGAGGGCTTCAAAGTTCAGCTGCAATTTTCCAATTTTTCACAAAATTTTCTAAATCGGACTTTTTCATGGACCAGTTGAGGTTTGAAGTGGATTTGAAGGGCCTTCATATTAGAAACACACCATAAATGACCCCATTATAAAAACTGCACCCCTCAAAGTATTCAAAATGACATTCAGTAAGTATGTTAACCCTTTAGGTGTTCCGCAGCAAAGAGAAGGAGAAAATTCAAAATCTTCATTTTTACACTCGCATGTTCTTGTAGACCCAGTTTTTGAATTTTTACAAGGGGTAAAAGGAGAGAAATCACCCTAAAATGTGTAACCCAATTTCTTTTGAGTAAGGAAATACCTCATATGTGTATGTCAAGTGCTCTGTGGGTGCACTACAAGGCTCAGAAGGGAAGGAGCAACAATGGAATTTTGGAGAGTGAGTTTTTCTGAAATGGTTTTTGGTGGGCCTGTCACATTTAGGAAGCCCCTATTGTGCCAGAACAGCAGAAAAAAAACCATATGGCATACCATTTTGGAAACTACACCACTCAAGGCATGTAATAACAGGTATAGTGAGCCTTAACACCCCACAGGTGTTTGACGACTTTTCGTTAAATTCGGATGTGTAAATGAAAAAAAAATTTTTTTCCACTTGAGTGCAGTTTTTTACCCAAATTTACCATTTTTACAAAGGGTAATGGGAGAAAATGCCCCCCAAAATTTGTAACCCCATTTCTTCTAGTACCGAAATACCCCATGTTAGGATGGATGTAATGCTCTGCAGGTGAACTACATTGCTCAGAAGAGAAGGAGTCACATTTGGCTTTTGGAAAGCAAATTTTGCTGAAATGGTTTTTGGGGGGCATGTCGCATTTAGGAAGCCCCTATGGTGCCAGAACAGCAAAAAAAAAAAAAAAAAAAAAAAAACACATATGGCATACTATTTTGGAAACTACACCCCTCAAGGAACGTAACAAGGGGTACAGGGAGCCTTAACACCTCACAGGTGTTTGACGACTTTTTGTTAAAGTTGGATGTGTAAATAAAAAAAAAACACTATTTTTCACTAAAATGCTGTTTTTTTCCCTAATTTTACATTTTTACAAGGGGTAATAGGAGAAAATGACCCCCCAAATTTGTAACCTCATTTCTTCTGAGTATGGAAATGCCCCATGTGTGGACGTCAAGTGCTCTGCTGGGGCACTACAATGCTCAGAAGAGGAGGAGCGCCATTGAGCTTTTGGAGAGAGAATTTTTTTGGAATGGGGGCCAAGTCAGGGGCCATGTGCGTTTACAAAGCCCAACCCCCCCCCCACCCCCCGTGGTGCTAGCAGAGTGGACCCCCCCCCCCCATATGTGACCCCATTTTCTAAAGTACACCCCCTCACAGAATTTAATAAGGGGAGCAGTGAACATTTACACACCCCTGGCTTTTGACAGATCTTTGGAACAGTGGGCTGTGCAAATGAAAAATAAAATCTGTCAGACACCTGTGGGGTGTAAATGCTCACTGTACCCCTTATTACATTACATGAGAGGTATAGTTTCCAAAATGGGGTCACATGTGGGGGGGGTCCATTGTTTTGGCACTATGGGGGCTTTGTAAACACCTTCAATTCCGGACACATTTTCTCTCCAAAAGCCCAATGGCGCTCCTTCTCATCTGACCATTGTAGCACGCCATCAGAGCACTTTACATCCACATATGGGGTATGTTCTTACTCTTACTATTTTCCCTTGTGAAAATAAAAAATTTAGGGTAACATTTTCATTTTCCCATCCAACTTTAATGAAAATACTTCAAACACCTTTGGGATGTTAAGGCTCACTATACCCCTTGTTACATTCTGTGAGGGGTTTTAGTTTCCAAAATGGGGTCACATGTGGGTATTTATTTTTTTGCGTTTATGTCAGAACCGCTGTAAAATTAGCAACCCCTGTGCAAATCACCAATTTAGGCCTCAAATGTACATGGTGCGCTCTCACTCCTGGGCCTTGTTGTGCACCCGCAGAGCATTTTACGCAACATATGGGGTATTTCCGTACTAAGGAGAAATTGCATTACAAATTTTGGGGGACTTTTTTTCTTTTACCGCTTGTGAAAATAAAAAGTATGGGGCAAAACCAGCATGTTAGTGTAAACATTTTTTTTACACTAACAGGCTGGTGTAGCCTCCAACTTTTCCTTTTCAAAAGGGGTAAAAGGAGAAAAAGCCCCCCAAAATATGTAGTGCAATTTCTCTCGAGCATGGAAATACCTCATATGTGGCCCTAAACTGTTTCCTTGAAATACGACAGGGCTCCGAAGTGAGAGAGTGCCATGCGCATTTGAGGACTAAATTAGGGATTGCATAGGGGTGGACATAGGGGTATTCTATGCCAGTGATTCCCAAACAGGGTGCCTCCAGCTGTTGCTAAACTCCCTATTATGTGTTAGTGTAGTGTAGTGTTTTTAGGGTACAATCGTACTGGCAGAGGTTAACAGTGAGTTTCCCGCTAGGAGTTTGCGCTGCGGAAAAAAAATTGCCGCAGCTCTAACTTCAAGCAGGAAACTTACTGTAAACCCACCCGTGTGAATGTACCCTGTACATTCAAATGGGGGGGAAAACCTCCAGCTGTTTCAAAACTACAACTCCCAGCATGTACTGACAGACCGTGCATGATGGGAGTTGTACTTTTGCAACAGCTGGAGGCACACTGGTTTGGAAAACCTTCAGTTAGGTTCTGTTACGTAACTCAGTATTTTCCAACCAGTGTGCCTCCAGCTGTTGCAAAACTACAACTCCCAGCATGTATGGATCGCCGAAGGGCATGCTGGGAGATGTAATTATGCAACAGCTGGAGGTATGCAACTACAACTCCCAGCATGCCGAGACAGCTGTTTGCTGTTTGGGCATTCTGGGATTTGAAGTTTTGCAACATCTGGAGGGCTACAGTTTAGAGACCACTGCACAGTGATCTCCAAACTGTGGCCCTCCAGATGTTGCAAAACTACAAATCCCAGCATGCCCAGACAGCAAACTGCTGTGTGGGCATGCTAGGAGTTGTAGTTTTGCAAGATCTAGAGGGCCACAGTTTAGAGATCACTGCACAATGATCTCCAAACTGTGGCCCTCCAGCTGTTGCAAAACTGCAAATCCCAGCATGCCCAAACAGCTGTCTGGGCACGCTGGGAGTTGTAGTTTTGCAACATCTGGAGGGCTACAGTTTAGAGACCACTGTATAATGGTCTCAAACTGTAGCCCTCCAGATGTTGCTAGGCAACTCACTGGCTTCCGTAGGATCCAGGGAGCCGCATCACCATCCTCTTCTACCGCCGATCGCGGTCCTCGTCGGTTTCCCCATTCTGCCCGGCCTACTGTGGGTGGGCAGAACGGGGAAACCGAAAGTTAATCTTTCCGCCCCCGATCTGCTATTGGTCGTTGCTTCTTGATGACCGATAGCAGGGATAGGAGGGGTGGCACCCCTGCCACCTCACTCCTATTCCTTCAGGGGGATCGTGGGTGTCTTGCACAACCCCGATCCCCCTTATTTTCTGGGTTACCGGATCACCGCGTGACCCGGAGTCGCCGCAAATCGCCATTCTGATGACCCCCCTGGGCATTTGCATGGGGTGCCTGCTGATAGATATCAGCAGTCCCCCCGGTCCGGTCCTCGCCCATTGCGCAGCAGGGACTGAAATTCCCACGGACGTTCACGTACGTCCTTGGTCCTTAACTACCGGGTAGATAGGACGTACGCGTACGTCCTTGGTCCCTAAGGGGTTAAAGGGGTACTCCGTTGGAAAACATTATTATTATTTTTTTTTTTAAATCAACTGGTGCCAGAAAGTTAAACAGATTTGTAAATGACTTCTATAAAAAAATCTTTACCCTTCCAGTGCTTTTTAGCAGCTGTATGCTACAGAGGAAATTCTTTTCTTTTTGAATTTTTTTGTCCTGTCCACAGTGCTTTCTGCTGACACCTATGTCTGTGTCAGGAACTGTCCAGAGCAGCATAGGTTTGCAATGGGGATTTTCTCCTGCTCTGGACAGTTCCTGATGACGGGCATCATGTGTCTGCAGAGAGCACTGTGGACAAGACAAAAAAGAATTTCCTGTAGCATACAGCTGCTAAAAAGTACTTGAAGGGTAAAGATTTTTTAATAAAAGTCATTTGCAAATCTGCTAAACTTTCTAGCACCAGTTGATTTAAAAAAAATATTCCACCGGAGTACCCCTTTAAGCTATTTTCAAATGCCTATTAGTAAGGCTGTGGGTAAACAAATTAAATAAAAAAATATATAAGAACCTCTATGAATAACCAATGAAAACTGAAAATAAATTGTCTTGCATTCAAAGCCAAGTTAATTATTATTATCACAAAAAGGAGGATAAAGGAATAGTGGCACCGGTACCTGTATATGCAGCTACACGAGATGGACAGTATAAACACTCGAGCTTCTAACCAGATCAACTCAGCTGGCGGCGGTGCTAGGACAAGGGAAACCCAGTAAATACAAGAATGCAACAAAGAAAAACAGGCATCCTGCACTCACCGTCCAGATACTGAGATATCGGCTCCCATCTGGGGCTGCTCAATCCGGCAAGACAAGAGTGGCGTGGGGCGCTCAGAGGCGACTTCCGGCGGTTTCACGCATACAGGTGCACTTCTTCCAGCCTCGATAACGTCATTGCGCCGTGCAATTATATAGTGCAGGTGTGCGGTCATGTGATCAACAGTGCATTGCCACGAAGAACATAAGAAGGAGAAAAAATACAACAAAAATGAATTAAACCTATGCTCTAAGGTAAGCATATCTCTTACATAAATAGAACAGCAAGGGAAAAAAAGAAACTATAAGAAAACCACATGTCATAGAAAAGGGGATAGGTCTAACCTATCATTCAGACCTAACGGGCCCTGCGCCTCAGTGTGCAATATCCAATGGGCTTCAGCTTGTAGAAGAAGCTGCCGTCGGTCCCTTCCTTCTACATTTCTATTGACCTGTTCCAGACCTCCAAATTTCAGGCATGAACAATCACTTTTGTGAAACTCCTGCATATGGCTAACGAAGCGAGGGGCCCCACCTCCTTTCCTTACGGAGTACATATGCTCCCTTATTCTGATTCTGAGTTGTCTTTCCATCTTGCCAACATAGAAAAATTTACAACTGCAGCATATAAAATACACCACAAATGTACTGCGGCAGGTAATGAGGGTGTTAACTGTGAAGTGGTAACCTTCCAGGGTCTCTATGGATGAATTGATATTAAAGGGACATTGAGGGCAAAAACCACATTTCTTATTCCCCTTAGGGGCCGACGAGGCAATCCAACAGGTACTGAATGTATTATTCTTTGATTTTTTTGTGTCTTTTGATGTAATCACCAACAGTTCCATTTTTTCTGAAAGTCACAATTGGTGAGGTACTACATGGTACCTCAGTGAGGTACCATATAGTACTGGCCCTTTGGGATTCATTCCTGTGAAGGGATTTAGCACCAATGATATGGGTTTCACCAGATTGTTAGCCGATTTGGCCACTGGTGAAGTTTCCCAGGATGGAGATTTAGGTTGGAGTGCTAATCGATTCACAGGTGGGGTCCCCTCCACTTTCAATCCCCCACTGATACCGGGTAGCCCCATTGACTTATTCTTGAGGCTGTTAGAAATTACATGAAAGCTCTTGTGTATCCCCAGGTTGCTACTAATTTATCCAGTGAGGAGACTAAGGGCTTGGATTGGATAGCAAAAAGAGAGGACCTTGTTGTCTCCAGGGCTGATAAGGGAGGCAGTATTGTGGTGTGGCCCAAAGTCCAATATGATTTAGAGGCTGAACGACATCTTTCGGATGTGAACACATATGAAAAGCTAAGTTGCAACCCCACCTTGCGTATTATAGAGAAATTTAGGTCCTTTCTCAGACAATATGTGGAGTTGGGTGCAATAGACCTTAAGCTAGCGGGGCGTCTTTTACCTCCGTTTCCAAGGGACCCCAAGTGGTATCTACTTCCGAAGGTGCATAAGTCCCGCACTTAACCCCCCCCCCCCCCAGTAGACCTATTGTTGCGGGGGTGGGTTCGGTGACTGAGCACCTTTCAAAGTATGTGGATTGGTCCTTACGGCCACTGCTTTCAGCCATTCCTACATATATTAAAGACACTGGAGATGTACTTAGGCTAGTCGAGGACTTTCAATGGCAGGATACTTATGCTTTAGCATCCATTGATGTGGAGGCCTTGTACACCCGTATTCCACACGGGACAGGTGTACAGGCCATCCACAAGGTGTTAGACCGCACAGATATGTCTCCCATTTTTATTCAGTTCATATGTGATGCTCTTTGTTTTATCCTCCAGAATAACACGTTTCAGCACAATAAACAGTGATATCGGCAATGTGAGGGGACTGCCATGGGGAGTCCCACCTCATGCTCTTACGCAAACCTATATCTTTCAGTTTTGGAGCAGGAATATGTGTTTAGCGTTTCAAATCCTTTTATTGCCAACATCCGTGCTTTCTGGAGGTACATGGATGATGTACTGGTAATCTGGGATGGTACACAGTATAGCTTTCAGAAATTTGTCATCTATTTAAATACAGTTAATACTATGAATATGGCCTTTACAAGTGTGTTCGGGGGCTTAAGTCTAGAATTCTTGGATCTGCGTTTATATGTGGAGGGGAGCCAGTTAAAATCCCAAGGCTGTCGCAAAAGTATAGCAAGAAATGCATTGCTTCACTACAGGAGTTCTCATCCAACGCATATGAAAAACTCTATTCCCTATAGCCAATTCCTGCTCTTAAATAGGAACAATAGTAAGGATTCAGATTTTATGATCCAAGCAGAAGATCTTTTTCAAAGATTTAAACAGCGTCAGTACCCGGAAATCATCCTATCCCAGGCATATGAGAGAGCATGTAAAAGAGAAAGATCCAGCCTGTTGATAGAAAAAAAGAAGGTTGCTAAAGGGATGACAGCAACAAGAGACTTGTTTTTGCCTTCAAAAATAGCCCTTTAAATAATACTATTAGAGCGATTTCAAGAAACTGGCACTTACTTTCAGCTGATTCAGATATTGCCATTGCCGTTAGCAACCGACCGATTGTGACTTTCAGAAAAAATGGAACTGTTGCTGATTACATCAAAAGACACAAAGAAATCAAAGAATAATACATTCAGTACCTGTTGGATTGCCTCGTCGGCCCCTAAGGGGAATAAGAAATGTGGTTTTTGCCCTCAATGTCCCTTTAATATCAATTCATCCATAGAGACCCTGGGAGGTTACCACAGTTAATACCCTCATTACCTGCCACAGTACATTTGTGGTGTATTTTATATGCTGCAGTTTTTTCTATGTTGGCAAGACGGAAAGACAACTCAGAATCAGAATAAGGGAGCATATGTACTCCGTAAGGAAAGGAGGTGGGGCCCCTCGCTTCGTTAGCCATATGCAGGAGTTTCACAAAAGTGATTGTTCATGCCTGATATTTGGAGGTCTGGAACAGGTCAATAGAAATGTAGAAGGAAGGGACCGACGGCAGCTTCTTCTACAAGCTAAAGCCCGTTGGATATTTCACACTGAGGCGCAGGGCCCGTTAGGTCTGAATGATAGGTTAGACCTATCCCCTTTTCTATGACATGTGGTTTTCTTATAGTTTCTTTTTTTTCCCTTGCTGTTCTATTTATGTAAGAGATATGCTTACCTTAGAGCATAGGGTTAATTCATTTTTGTTGTATTTTTTCTCCTTCCTATGTTCTTCATGGCAATGCACTGTTGATCACATGACCGCACATCTGCACTATATCATTGCACGGCGCAAAGACGTTATCGAGGCCGGAAGAAGCTCACCTGTATGTGTGAAATCGCCGGCAGTTGCCTCTGAGCGCCCCACGCTACTCTTATCTTCCTTGCCGGATTTAGCAGCCCGAGATGGGAGCCGATATCTCAGTATCTGGACGGTGAGTGCAGGATGCCTGTTTTTCTTTGTTGCATTAATTATTATTATTATTTAATTTATATGGCTCATTACAGACCAGTAGAGGTCAGCTCCTACACACCTGCAAGGGTAGACAGTCCCTTTTCTGATCTCACACCCCTTTTAAACAGCTGATCATGTTGAGGGATAGTTATTGACAGCTATATGTTTCCCCTGTAGTGAATAGCTGTCAATATAATAGATCACCTTTTACACTGGACAATGGGTAACAAACAAGGAACCCAATCCTGCTGATCACTGCTTGTTTACTAAGCCTTTACAAGGCTCTTTCAATCATGTGGCCCATTAAATCTATCTCTTTTGGCCACACATTTCCTGATAATTGGCCCAAATAAATGGGCCATAAGACATATGTGAACATTGACTATATAGACTATTTTGGACTGCTTAATGGCTATATTTACTATACTGCACATATAAACATCAGTGTCATAGCACAAAGTAAAATTATTAAAATAGTGTAAGTTGTATAAACTTAGAAATCATCTCCCATATTAATGCAGAATATAACTGTGTTCAAATGGTAAAATAATACCAATACTCATTCTATTAAAATGTGAGTAAAATTTAGATAGTATAGTTGTTTCAATAGTGAACGAGGTGAAGCAATTATGGAAGAAAATGTCATTTTAGTTGTGTAACTCCTATTTTATGACTGAGATGAAGTTAAAAACATTCTGTTTCTGGCATCTTATTAATTCTACTCTTTTTGTAGGCCCCTGAGGCAACCACAAGAGAAATGGCACAAAACTTCAGCATAATTACTTTAGTGCATAAACAGTTAGCTGATAAACAAGCTCTGCTAATGGAATTTGTTGGTCGAGTTGTTTGCCTCTGCCAACAAGCTTATAAAACAAATTGATTCTCATGAGAGTCCACTTGTTTTCTTTTTGGCAAAAACTCCAAGAAAAATGCCAAATCTGCGTGCAGATGTTAGCTGAAAGTCAATAGAAAAATGCAAAATGCCTTTTCCACTTTGTGTTTTTGGTGTTTTGGTGTTTTTTTTTAACTCCTTAACAACAATGGACGTAAATGTATGTCATGGTGCCCCAGTACTTAACGCACCATGACCTACATTTACGCGCCACTATGACTTGTCATGCGCTGCAGGTCCCGGCTGCTATCAGCAGCCAGGGACCCGCCGATAATGGCTTACATCCGCGATCGCACGGATGTCTGCCATTAACGCCTCAGATGCCATGATCAATACAGATCACGGCATCTGCTGCAGTGCGGTACTTTGAATGGATGATCGGATCGCCCGCAGCGCTGCCTCGGGGATCCGATCATCCAGCATGGCAGCCGGAGGTCCCCTCACCTGGCTCCAGCTGTCTTCTGGGGTCTTCTGCTCTGGTCTGAGTTCAAGCAGACCAGAGCAGAAGATCACCGATAACACTGATCAGTGCTGTGTCCAATGCATAGCACTGAACAGTATTAACATTCAAATGATTGGTATAAATAGTCCACTATGGGGACTATTAAAGTGTAAAAAACAATTTAAAAAAATGTAAAATAAAAAAGTAAAAAAATTAGAAAAATCCCCTCCCTTAATAAAAAAGTAAAACATCAATTTTTCCCATTTTACCCCCCAAAAAGCGTAAAAAAAATAATTAATACGCATATTTGGTATCGCCGCGTGCGTAAAAGTCTGAACCATTAAAATATATTGTTAATTATCCCGTTTTGTGAACAGCGTAAACGTAAAAATAAAAGTCAAAATTTACTGCTTTTTTGTCACATTTTATTCAAAAAAATAATAATAAAAAATGTATAAAAAGTGGTACTGAAAAAAACTATAGATCATGGCGCAAAAAATTTGCCCCCATACCGCCCTATATAGGGAAAATTTAGAAAGTTATAGGTGGTCAAAATAGGGCCATCATTTCAAACATACTAATTTTGTTAAAATGGCTTGAGATTTTTTTTAAGTGGTAATTATAGAAAAGCATATATCATGGGTATAATTTTAATTGTATTGACCCACAGAATAAAGAAAACATGTAATTTTACTGGAAAGTTTACAGCGTGAAAACAAAACCTTCCAAAATTTGCTAAATTGCGGTTTTCTTTTCAATTTTCCCACATACATAATATTTGTTTGGTTGCGCCATACATTTTATGGTTAAATTAAGTGATGTAATTACAAAGCACAATTGGTGATGCAAAAAACAATCCCTCATATGGGTATGTGGATGGAAATATAAGAGAGTTATGATTTTTAGAAAGCGAGGTGGAAAAAACGAAAATGCTAAAATAAAATTGGTCTGGTCCTTAAGGCCAAATTGGGCTTGGTCCTTAAGGGGTTACTCCTTTTAACACTTTTAAGCTCCTTGGCAATTTTTCAAAATCGCAGCATGCCGAGTTTATGGCATGTTTTTCACTGAAATCGTGGCGTTTTTCTCCCATGGGAGTCTATGGGAGTGAAAAAACGCCAAGAAAAACGCCATGTGGGTTTCAACTTTGGCATTTTTGCAGGTTCTTATTATTTTTGGGACTTTAGTGATCCAAAGAAGGGATGGAAATACCTTTTTTAATAACATTTTGTAAGGTACAATAAAAAAAATACAAAAAAAGAGATACAGTAGGGATGGAAAAATTGTATTTATCGAAATGTATATGTTTTTTAATAACAACATTTTTATTACGAAATTTTAAACAGGGACCAATTTATGTGGGCGGACAGGGACCGACAAATGTAGCCGGCAATATTAAAAATGTAGAAAGGGGCCATTTAAATGTAAAAATAATATATTTTTTATAATTAATTTTGTTAAACTTTTTATTAGTAATGTATTTTAATTATGTTTTTAAGTAAAGTATATGTGTGTTTTTAGGCTCCTTTCACACTAGTGCGTGCAGTAATTTTTCTGCCACGATGTCCCGTCACTGTATCACGTCCGTAATGAATTACGGGCATATACGGGTGCAAACGGGCAGTTACAAAATCCCATAGGCTGCAATGCGATTTATACAATAAAAACAACCTTTAAATAATATTGTGCATAAAATGTGAATAACAAGAATTAACCCCTTAAGGACCCAGCCATTTTACACCTCAGGACCCGGGCATTTTTTGCAATTCTGACCACTGTCACTTTAAACATTAATAACTCTGGAATGCTTTTAGTTATCAATCTGATTCCGAGATTGTTTTTTCTTGACATATTCTACTTTAACATAGTGGTAAAATTTTGTGGTAACTTGCATCCTTCCTTGGTGAAAAATCCCCAAATTTGATGAAAAATTTGAAAATTTTGCATTTTTTTTAACTTTGAAGCTCTCTGCTTGTAAGGAAAATGGATATTCCAAATAATTTTTTTTTTTATTCACATATACAATATGTCTATTTTATGTTTGCATCATAAAATTTACGTGTTTTTACTTTTGGAAGACACCAGAGGGCTTCAAAGTTCAGCAGCAATTTTCCAATTTTTCACAAAATTTCCAAACTCACAATTTTTCATGGACCAGTTCAGGTTTGAAGTGGATTTGAAGGGCCTTCATATTAGAAATACCCCACAAATGACCCCATTATAAAAACTGCACCCCCCAAAGTATTCAAAATGACATTCAGTCCGCGTTTTAACCCTTTAGGTGTTTCACAGGAATAACAGCAAAGTGAAGGAGAAAATTCACAATCTTCATTTTTTACACTTGCATGTTCTTGTAGACCCAATTTTTGAATTTTTACAAGGGGAAAAAGGAGAAAATGTATACTTATATTTGTAGCCCAATTTCTCTCGAGTAAGCACATACCTTATATGTCTATGTAAAGTGTTCGGCGGGCGCAGTCGAGGGCTCAGAAGCGAAGGAGCGACAAGGGGATTTTGGAGAGTACGTTTTTTTTAAATGGTTTTTGGGGGGCATGCTGCATTTAGGAAGCCCCTATGGTGCCAGAACAGCAAAAATCCCCCACATGGCATACCATTTTGGAAACTAGACCCCTTGAGGTACGTAACAAGGAATAAAGTGAGCCTTAATACCCCACAGGGGTTTCACGACTTTTGCATATGTAAAAAAATAAAAATAAAATTTCACTAAAATGTGTGTTTCCCCCCAAATTTCAAATTTTTGCAAGGGTTAATAGCAGAAAATACCCCCCAAAATTTGTAACCACATCTCTTCTGAGTATGGAGGTACCCCATAAGTTGACCTGAGGTGTACTATGGGTGAACTACAATGCTCAGAAGAGAAGGAGTCATATTTGGCTTTTTGAGAGCAAATTTTGCTCGGGGGGCATGTCGCATTTAGGAAGCCCCTATCACTAGTGTGAAAGGGGCCTTAACTTTTTTCCCTTTTTTCCTTTATTTTTTAAAGTTTTTTAGATAGTACTACTACTGGGAGTAGTAGTACCTGCAATAACCCTTCTGACACCCATTGCGATCCTCCTATATAATCTATAGGAAGGGGGTGGCATGGCTGCTTCTGTACTCCCCTGCACTGTATTCTCTGTGATGTGAAGTTATCTTCACATCACAGATTCATATTTCCCGCTGAGAGCTGTGACTGGCCGGATGGTTCGAGCCAATCACAACTCTCAGCAGCATATACGAATCTCTGATGTGAAGAGATTTTCACAAAACAGATTACAGTGCCGAGCAGGGGACCAGAAAAGTGCGGCCGCTTCTATAGCTTATACAGGACAATTGCATATGGCCAATCACAGCTCTCAGCGGGAAATATAATTCTGTGATGTGAAGATAACTTCACATCAGACAGAATACAGTGCAGGGGAGTGGAGAAGCAGTCGTGCCGGGGCAATCTGTCTATTAGTACAGGTACTACTACTCCCAGCATGGAACAGTCTGTTCCATGCTGGGAGTGGTAGTACTACCTAAAAATAAAGAAAAAAAAGGGAAAAAAGTTAAAAAACACACATACATTTTATTAAACACATTATTAAAATACATTACTAATAAAAATGTTAACAAAATTTATTATAAAAATTATATTATTTTTACATTTAAATGGCCCCTTTCTACATTTTTTATATTGCTGGCTACATTTTTAGGTCCCTGCCCGCCTACGTAAATTGGTCCCTGTTAAAAAAAAATTTATAAAAATGTTGTTATAAAAAATATTCATTTCTTTAAATAATTTTTTTTCCATCCAGACTGCATCTTTTGGTACCCAACAAATTCTTTAAAAAAAATGCCAAAGGGGCCAAAAATGAATTTTCCACTCAAAGGCAAAAATTACAGAAAAAACATCAAACGCTCGAAAATGCTGTGGTGTTTTTTCTTGAGTTTTTTTTTTTTGGGTCAGAAAAAAAAAACAAGTGGAAACTTAGCCTTAGTGTTACTGATTTGTCTTCGAATGTTGAGGAAAACTTGTACTCACATGTATTACTACTAAACACATAGAGCTATTTATACCTTATAAAGTTATTCACAACATAAGCTTCAGAGGAGGTCCCTTGTTCTGTCTTTGTTCTTGCGTTTAAGCAGAAGGTCTCATCGAGATTTATTCCACCTGATTAGAGCTAGATACTGATAAGTAGATGGTTTTCTAATCTGTTCTTATTTTCTGATTTTAGTTTTTTCTAGTAGCAGTTTTTAACAGCAGTTAGAGATGCTTTACCGCAAGCCCCATGGACACAATAGACAGAAGTGGAGAGTTTTCTAGGCGTGCTCAGTCATCTGTATAGAGGTCATTGTGCAGGCAGGGGAAGGTCGAGCTCTATACATCTCCTATCGTGAATGGCATAGCTACATCTTATATATAACTGGTATCACCTTTCACTGTACTCCTGTATGTAATGATAAGGAGGAAACTGTTGAAAGGTAATCTTTACAGAACAGGAAGCATCAGCTTATTATAAGGCCTAGTAGTCAGAGAGGAAGCTGCATGATTTTTGAATAACTTAAATTATACCTGTCATTTAAAAAACTTTTGATATTTCATAGAGACATATCAAAAGAGGTCAGAGCTTGACGGATCAGGAGAACATACCGGTTAACACATTCTCTCCTAACTCACATGATCATGACTGATTGACAATGTGTGGGGCCATCACATTAAGCTCTCTCCCCACTTATTCTCATTATCATTGAGGGTTTGAACAATCAGACCCCGACCAATAAAAATTGTTGACATGTCCCTTGGATATGTCAAAAGTTGTTAATAATTGACAGGTATGCTTTAACCCCTTAAGGACTGAGCCCTTTTTCACCTTAAGGACAGAGCACTTTTTTGCAATTCTGACCACTGTCATTTTATGCATTAATAACTCTGGGACGCTTTTACCGTTTATACTGATTCCGATATAGTTTTTTAGTGACATATTATACTTTAACATAGTGGTATATTACTTGCATCCTTTCTTGTAGAAAAATCCCTATATTTCATGAAAATTTTTAAAAATTTACATTTTTCTAGCTTTGAAACTCTTTGCTTGTAAGGAAAATGGATATTCCAAATAAATGATATATTGATTCACTTATACAATATGTCAAATTTATGTTGGAATCATAAAAATGACATGTTTTTACTTTTGGAAGACATTAGAGGGCTTCAAAGTTCTGCAGCAATTTTCCAATTTTACAAGAAAATTTCAAAATCTGAATATTTCAAGGACCAGTTCAGTTTTGAAGTAGATTTGAGGGGCTTTCTTGTTAGAAATACCCCATAAATTATCCCATTATAAAAACTGCACCCCTCAAAGTATTCAAAATGACATTCAGAAAGTGTGTTAACCCTTTAGGTGTTTCACAGGAATAGCAGCAAAGTGAAGGAGAAAATTCAAAATCTTCATTTTTTTACACTAGCATGTTCTTGTAGACCCAGTTTTTGAATTTTTACAAGGGGTAAAAGGAGAGAAATCCCCCCAAAATGTGTAACCCAATTTCTCTCGAGCAAGGAAATACCTCATATGTGGATGTAAAGTGCTCCGTGGGTGCATTAGAGCGCTCAGAAGGGAAAGAGCGACAATAGGATTTTGGAGAGTGAATTTTGCTGAAATGGTTTTTGGGGGGCATGTCGCATTAAGGAAGCCCCTATGGTGCCAGGACAGAAAAATAAAAAACCCACATGGTACACTATTTTGGAAACTACACCCCTCGAGGAACGTAACAAGGGGTACAGTGAGCCTTAACACCCCACAGGTGTTTGACGACTTTTCGTTAAAGTCGGATGTGTAAATGAAAAAAAAATTTTTCACTAAAATGTTATTTTTCCCCCCCAAAATTTTACATTTTTACAAGGGGTAATAGGAGAAAATGCCCCCCAAATTTGTAACCCCACTTCTTCTGAGTATGGAAATACCCCATGTGTGGACTTCAAGTGCTCTGCTGCCGCACTACAATGCTCAGAGAAGGAGCACCATTGGACTTTTGGAGAGAGAATTTGTTTGGAATGCGGGCCATGAGCATTTACAAAGCCGCCCGTGGTGCCAAAACAGTGGAACCCCCCCACATGTGACCCCATTTTGGAAACTACACCCCTCACAGAATTTGATAAGGGCTGCAGTGAGCATTTACACCCCACTGGCGTTTGACAGATCTTTGGGACAGTGGGCTGTGCAAATGAAAAATTATATTTTTCATTTTCACAGACCACTGTTCCAAAATCTGTCAGATACCTGTGGGGCGTAAATGCTCACTGCACCACTTCTTACATTCTGTGAGGGGTGTAGTTTCCAAAATGGTTGTCATATGTGGGGGGGGGGGGGTGGGTCCATTACTCTGGGGGTTTTGCAAACACACATGGCCTTCAATTCCAGACAAATTTTCTCTCCAAAAGCCCAATGGCGATCTTTCTCTTCTGTGCATTGTAGTTCGCCCACAGAGCACTTTACATCCACACATGGGGTATGTTCTTACTCAGAAGAAATGGGGTTACAAATTTTGGGGGAAATTTTTTTTAAATTTTCTCATCCAACTTTAACGAAAATTTGTCAAACACCTGTGGGGTGTTAAGGCACACTAATATATATATATATATATATATATATATATATTATATGTGAGGGGTGTAGTTTCCAAAATGGGGTCACACGTGGGTATTTTTTTTTGCGTTTATGTCAGAACCACTGTAAAATCAGCCACCCCTGTGCAAATCACCAATTTAGGCCTCAAATGTGCATTGTGCGCTCTCACTCCAGAGCCTTGTTGTGCGTCCGCAGATCATTTTATGCCCACATATTGGGTATTTCCGTACTCAGAAGAAATTGCGTTACAAATTTTGGGGGCCTTTTTTTTCCTTTTACCTCTTGTGAAAATAAAAAGTATGGGGCAACACCAGCATGTTAGTATACATTTTTTTATTTTTTTACACTAACAGGCTGGTGTAGACCCACCATTTCCTTTTCATAAGGGGTAAAAGGGAGAAAAAGCCCCCCAAAATTTGTAACTCAATTGCTCCCGAGTACGGAAATACCCCATATGTGGCCCTAAACTGTTTCCTTGAAATACGACAGGGCTCCAAAGTGAGGGAGCGCCATGCGCATTTGAGGACTAAATTAGGGATTGCATAGGGGTGGACATAGGGGTATTCCTCATCAGTGATTCCCAAACAGGGTGCCTCCAGTGGCTGTCCAAAAATGCTGGGAGTTGTTGTTTTGCAACAGCTGGAGGCTCAGTTTTGGAAACACTGCCGTACGATACGTTTTTCATTTTCATTGGTGGGGACAGTGTAAGAGGGTGTATATGTAGTGTTTTACCCTTTATTTTGTGTTAGTGTAGTGTTGTTAGGGTACATTTGCACTAGCGGGGGTTTACAGTGAGTTTCCCGCCAGGAGTTTGAGCTGCGGCGGAAAATTTGCTGCAGCTCAAACTTGAAGCAGGAAACTCACTGTAAACCCCTGCCCGTGTGAATGTACCCTGTACAGTGGTCCCTCAACATACGATGGTAATCCGTTCCAAATGAACCATCGTTTGTTGAAACCACCGTATGTTGAGGGATCCGTGCAATGTAAAGTATAGGAAGTTGTACTCATCTGTCCCCTCTGCTCCGGACTGTCACCGCTGCCCTGGATGTCGCCCTCCATCGCTGTCGCCGCATCCCCGTGATGTCCCCGCCACTCCAGAAAGTCTCTGCTGCCCGGGATCATCGCTCTCACGTCGCCTTCATCACGTCACTACACACGCCGGGGCACACGGGGCACCGTAAACGGCTATCTGGCGGCAGCTGAAGCAGTCAGTGCTGCCGGATAGCCATTTATGCAATGGCCCCGACATACAAAAGCATTGTACTGACTGGCTTCCATAGGATTGCCGCACCAGGCAGCCACGTCATCGCCGCCCATCGGGATCGGCACTGGTAAGTGACTTCCGGCATCGGTCACCGCTGGCTCCCCCATTGTGCCCTGACTACAGTGGGTGGGCAGAATGGGGGAACCGAACTTTAACCCCCCCGCCCCAGATCTGCTATTGGTCAATCGCTTCTGACCGACCAATAGCAGGGATAAGAGGGGTGGCACCCCTGCCACCTCACTCCTATTCCTTCAGGGGGATCCTGGGTGTCTTGGACAGCCCCGATCCCCCTTATTTTCATGTCACCGTAGACCCGTAATCGTAACAGATCTCCGGTCTTAATTGACCGGCGATGTGCGGCGCCGACATGGGGGGGGGGGCTCAGCCATCTTCTCCCCAAGCACAGCTGCACCCTTCCCATTGAGGTGCAGCCGTCCCTACGGTAGAGCTGGTATCCGACAGAGGTCGGCCCAGTTCTGCATGAACCCAAACCCCTCCTTCTTACACTAGCTTCTGAGCCACTTGTTTACTTCCCTAATCTCCCACTGCCTCTCTGGTGTGGCTCGTGGTACAGGTAATATTTCTGAAAATATTACCTAGTAAGTCCTTGCCTTAAGCTTTCGCCCTAAGTCCCTGAAATCATTTTTAAGGACACTACACCTACCTCTTACTTTGTTATTGGTGCCAATATGTATCATGACTGCTAGGTCCTCTCCAGCCCCACCCAGCAACCTGTCAACCCAATCCGCAATGTGCCAAACTCGAGCACCAGGAAGATAACACACTGTTCAGCGATCCTGGTCTTTGTGACAGATCACCCTGTCTATCCCCCTAATAATTTAGTTCCCCACTACGAGTACCTGTCTGGCCTGCCCTGCACTCCTCTCTCCCTCCTTACTGGAGCAGACACTCCCTCGGCGGTCAGAGGCAGAGTCCTGCTGCAGTACTGCTAGCTCTGAAATGGCATCCCCCTCATCTGCTAACCGGGCAAACTTGTTGGGGTGTGCCAGTTCAGGACTAGCCTCCCTGACACTTTTCCCTCTACCCCGTTTTATAACTGTAACCCAGCTAACTGCCTGGCTGTCCTGCACCTCCGTCCCACTATCCTCCCCCACCTCTACCCCAGAGAGTACCTGCTCAGTGAGCAGGAGACTCCTCTCCAGGTTGTCAATGTGTCTCAGTGATGCCAGTTGCTCCTCTAGATCCAGAATCTTGGCTTCCAAATGAACAACTTGCACACACCCTGCACAACAATATGCACCCTGAAACTGCTGCACATTGTGCAAGATGTACACTGGACAGTAAAAAATAAAAAAAAACATGACACTCACTTTGTATGCTGTTATTAATCACAGAAGAATTGAAATACCACAATGAAACACAGGTACAGACACTATATTATATGAACTACACTAACTTTACAGCCCTTATAGCATAGTCAAAAAAAATGGAATACCCCTTTAACCCCTTAAGGACGCAGGACGTAAATGTACATCCTGGTGAGGTGGTACTTAACGCACCAGGACGTACATTTACGTCCTAAGCATAACCGCGGGCATCGGAGCGATGCCCGTGTCATGCGCGGCTGATCCCGGCTGCTGATCGCAGCCAGGGACCCGCCGGCAATGGCCGACGCCCGCGATCTCGCGGGCGTCCGCCATTAACCCCTCAGGTGCCGGGATCAATACAGATCCCGGCATCTGCGGCAGTTCGCGATTTAAATGAACGATTGGATCGCCCGCAGCGCTGCTGCGGGGATCCGATCATTCATAACGCCGCACGGAGGTCCCCTCACCTTCCTCCGTGCGGCTCCCGGCGTCTACTGCTCTGGTCTGTGATCGAGCAGACCAGAGCAGGAGATGACCGATAATACTGATCTGTTCTATGTCCTATACATAGAACAGATCAGTATTAGCAATCATGGTATTGCTATGAATAGTCCCCTATGGGGACTATTCAAGTGTAAAAAAAAATGTAAAAAAATGTAAAAGTAAAAGTAAAAAAAAAGGGAAAAATCCCCTCCCCCAATAAAAAAGTAAAACGTCCGTGTTTTCCTATTTTACCCCCAAAAAGCGTAAAAAACATTTTTTATAGACATATTTGGTATCGCCGCGTGCGTAAATGTCCGAACTATTAAAATAAAATGTTAATGATCGCGTACGGTGAACGGCGTGAACGAAAAAAAATAAAAAAAGTCCAAAATTCCTACTTTTTTAATACATTTTATTAAAAAAAAAATTATAAAAATTATATTAAAAGTTTTTTTATATGCAAATGTGGTATCAAAAAAAAGTACAGATCATGGCGCAAAAAATGAGCCCCCATACCGCCACTTATACGGACAAATAAAAAAGTTAGAGGACATCAAAATAAAGGGATTATAAACGTACTAATTTGGTTAAAAAGTTTGTGATTTTTTTTAAGCGCAACAAGAATATAAAAGTATGTAATAATGGGTATCATTTTAATCGTATTGACCCTCAGAATAAAGAACACATGTCATTTTTACCATAAATTGTACGGCGTGAAAACAAAACCTTCCAAAATTAGCAAAATTGCGTTTTTCGTTTTAATTTCCCCACAAAAATAGTGTTTTTTGGTTGCGCCATACATTTTATGATATAATGAGTGATGTCATTACAAAGGACAACTGGTCGCGCAAAAAACAAGCCCTCATACTAGTCTGTGGATGAAAATATAAAAGAGTTATGATTTTTAGAAGGCGAGGAGGAAAAAATGAAAACTTAAAAATTAAATTGTCTGAGTCCTTAAGGGGTTAAACACATATGTCTAACAAAAAAAAACTTAATTCTAGTAATATGTAGTTTTTTTTAAATAACACATTCCTTTTAAATCTAAATTTGTTCTCTACTTGACCTACCATTTAAGTATACAGGACTTGTGCACATCCAATTATTTATGGATAAATCTTTACAAATTAGACCCTATTGAGAAATGGATGACTTTCAAGTCACCTACAAATAGATACCTGGTATGAGTCACGTCATCAAGTATTTTTGTTTGTCTAGTTCTCAACTCTTTGTTTGTTCTAATTCCTCCTATGCATGTTCCTTTGTATTAGAAAATCTAATTAAAAAATTTGGCTTGTCTGACATGCACTTTATTTGTTTTACTTGTCATATTGTAGATTGTCTGTAACTTCATTTGCATTTGTGGTCAAGCAAACCTGCAACTTGCAAGCTAGCAAACAGGCAAGTCTTTTTTTTTTCCGTTTAGGGAATCAAGGTAAAAACAAGCTAGTACAAAGAATCTGTAAATTTGCAGAACCTACTTATATCACTATGTAATTTTTTTTTTTTACACAGTATGTAAAACGTGGAACACTCTTTTTTAATAAGTCTGTTTCTATTGAGCACAAAGTCAACGTAACAATCATGGAGAACACTTGATATGTGAAGTAAGAAATATGAAAATCTCTTAAGATAGGTCTGCCCCATCTATGAGGCAAAGTGAAAGCCCTGCCTCCGACGGCTTCTCGTGGCCTGCAAGGTGTGGTAGTTAGCGCTCCCTAAGCCAAAGAATGAGGTTGCCACCAACACTGATCTGATCAAGATCTTCAGCACTAACAGGTGAGAGGATTACTTTTTTACTGGTAGAGCAGAAGTGCAGGATAGCTGAACTAACTTCTTGTACTGCTGACCTAAAGTCCTGTTCTTCTGAGATCACAGATTATAATAAGGTTAACTCCCTCCCCTCTTCCCCTTTGTTGACCCATAACCCTGCTCTGGCCTCTGTAAACCTTATGTTATGTGGCAATCTGCAGGAGTCGAGTCAAGGGAAGAGAGGAAGGGGAAGAAGAACTTGTACAGTCTGCACAGTTTTTATATGTCGCGCCGCAGCCGGTCATGTTGGCCACGGTCGCACTCTTGCTGCACTCATGCAGTTCCGCGGCTCGCATGTCAGGCTGCAGGCGCACTGTTTCACCCTGCAGTTACTTACCTCTCCATGCTCCTAGCTCCTCTGCTTCCTCTGACAGCAGGTGTGCGCATAATTGTCTCCTAGGGCGCGGGTGCGTCGGCTCTCTGAAATTTAAATGGTAATTGGTCCTTGCCAGGTGCTGACCCTATATAGTGTCTGCACTTCCTCTTGACCTCTGCCCGATCGCTGTACCTTGTAGCCATTAAGAAAACGTTCCTTGCTGTGTCGTCTATACCGTGTACCAGTTCCATTCCCTATGTTTCCTGACCACGTACCTAGCCAACTGCCTTGAGCTTCCTGCCTGACCCTGACTCTTAGTTTCCTTATTAAATTGTATCACATCTCACCTCGGCCACCACTGTGGGTTAGTTGTACCAGGGGTAGCGACCTGGGAGTTCGCCTGCAGCAGCAAGTCCATCCTGCTTTGCGATGGGCTCTGGTGAAAACCAGCAGCTCCTTAGACTCCGCTCCCTGTTGCTGCTTTCTCCAGTGGTACAGCAGATCCACCACTCAGACCGTTACAGTAAGATCCGGCCATAGATCCCGCCAAGGTGCTTCTGCCGAGTATTGCTGATTTCACCACCATCTTTCTGCTATGATGCAGCAACTGCTCTCCGCCCAGCAGCAGCAGCCGCAACCTGCCTCTGTACCTTCTCTGATGTCTGCAGCTTCCGGGGCATCCATTGGTCCCAAGCTTTGATTGTCCCTGCCCTCGAAGTACGAAGGGGACCCAAAATTGTGCAGGAGGTTCGTGACCCAGTGCACCATGCATGTGGAACTGATGGCTGACCAATTTCCGACTGAGCGTGCCAAGGTGGCATTTCTGGTCAGTCTTCTCTCATGGAAGGCTCTAGCCTGGGCAACTCCACTCTGGGACAGAAGTGATCGAGAGACAACCAACTTGCAAGCTTTCCTCTTGGAGTTCCGCAGCATCTTCAAAGAGCCTGCACGGGCCTCCTCGCCAAAACCGCACTTCTGAACCTCCGCCAAGGGGATTCTTCAGTTGGTGATTACGCGGTCCAGTTCCGCACTTTAGCCACTGAGCTGAACTGGAATGATTCGGCCCTAGGTGCCACCTTTAAAAACTGTATTTTTAGCAGGGTCAAGGATGCACTGGCCGCACAGGGCCTCTGTTGGCCACCCGCATGTGCGATTCGCTGAGAGGCAGGAAGTACTCCGTCAGGAACGCGAACCAGCCCGGAAGCATCATCTTGCCCGACTGGCCCCGATGTTCCACCGGCCGCCTCAACCCCCTATGTTGCCAGTAGCCGAGGAACCAATGCAGGTGGATCAAGCCCACTTGACCCAGCAGGAGAGATCTCGCCGACGCGGAGAAAATCGGAGTCTTTTTTGTGCCAGTCCGGAGCATTTCCTCAGTAATTGCCTCATCGTCCGGGAAACGCACACACCTAGGGAACGTGGGAGAGGTGTCTCTAGATGTGAATACTCCCTCTCCTTGGTTGACCATACCGGTTCAACTCTCCACCTCTACTGACATCTCGTTCCGCACTTCGGCCTTTGTGGACTCGGGTTCTGCTAGGAATTTCATTAATGCCTCCCTGGTACATAAATACCATCTCCCAGTCACACAGCTCGCTAAGCCACTGTAAATTTCCTCTGTCAATGGGGAGTTCCTGAACATCGCAGAGCAATTTCTCAGTGAACCACTAATGTTGCAAGTGGGAGTCTTGCACAAGGAGAGCATCAAGTTCTATGTGCTTCCCCAGTGGTCCTCCTCAGTTATTCTCGGTCTTCCCTGGCTGCAACTTCACTCCCCGGTTCTTGACTGGCATTCATGCAAAGTCTCTTGCTGGGGACAAGACTGTCTTAGTCGCTGTCTGGCGACTCCTCAACCGAAGAGTTCCATGCTTCTTCCTTCTCTACTGGGTCTGCCTCTTCCATGCCAGGACTTTGCAGATGTATTCTGCGAAAAACAGGCTGAGAGTCTTCCTGCTCATCGCCCCTATGATTGCAAAGTCTCTTGCTGGGGACAAGACTGTCTTAGTCGCTGTCTGGCGACTCCTCAACCGAAGAGTTCCATGCTTCTTCCTTCTCTACTGGGTCTGCCTCTTCCATGCCAGGACTTTGCAGATGTATTCTGCGAAAAACAGGCTGAGAGTCTTCCTGCTCATCGCCCCTATGATTGTCTGATCAATCTTCTGCCTGGTCTTTTGCCTCTGCGCGGAAGAATCTACCCTTTGTCGGCTCCTGAAACTAAAGCCATGGCATAGTATATCAAAGAGAATCTCCAGAAGGGATTCACCCAGAAATCTTCCTCCCCTGTGGGTGCATGATTTTTCTTTGTGGAGAAGAAGGATGGGTCTCTTCGGCCATGTATTGATTACCAGGGGCTCAATAAAATCACGATCAAGAACCGATACTCTCTTCCGTTGATTTAAGAACTTTTTGATCGTCTGCGGGGTGCCAAGGTCTTCTCCAAACTGGATCTATGAGAACCATATCATTTGATCAGAATACGGGAAGGAGACGAATGGAAGACGACGTTTAATACCCGTAACGGGCATTTTGAGTACTTAGTGATGCCGTTGGGCTCTGTAACGCCCCGGCCATCTTCCATGAATTCGTCAATGACATGTCGTGGTCTATTTGGACGACATCCTAATCTTCTCCCCTAACTTGGAACTCCACAGAATTCATGTGTTCCAGGTCCTCCAAAGCCTACGGAGTAATAGATTCTATGCCAAACTCGAAAAATGCCTCTTTGAGAAGACTAGTCTGCTGTTTCTTGGCTATATTGTTTCCAACCAAGGCCTCCAGATGGACCCTGACAAGTAATCTTCTGTTCTTAATTGGCCACGACCTTCTGGCTTGGGGGCTATACAATGCTTCATTGGATTTGCCAAATATTATCGACAGTTTATACCACACTTCTCTATGTTGGTTGCGCCAATTGTGGCACTTACCAAGAAGAGTGGTAATCCCAATTCCTGGCCAGCTAAAGCTGAAGAAGCATTCTCCTGACTGAAGTCGGCTTTTGCTTCAGCTCCTATTCTGACAAGACCCAACCCAGAAAAAACATTCTCTCTCGAGGTTGATACTTCCTCTGTAGGTGCCGGTGCGGTCCTGACCCAGAAGACTTCCAGGGAAAAAACTGTGACTTGCGGGTTCTTTTCCAAGACGTTTTTGCCAGCCGAGAGGAATTACACCATAGGAGATCTGGAACTCTTGGCCATTAAGCTCGCCCTGGAAGAATGGTGTCACCTTCTGGAAGGATCTTCTCATCCTGTCAGTATTTACTTTGATCATAAAAATCTCCTTTTCGACCAGCGGATAAGAACGTTAAAGCTGATGCTCTTTCTCGGTCCTCTGATGTCGTGGGCCTAAATTCCTCCCCATGGCATATTGTGCCACCAGATCAATTGATTGAGGTTGCACCAGTCAACCTCCAGCACTTCCTCCCCGAGAAGTCTTTTGTGCCTCCCCGCCTTGTATTAAAGGTGTTGAATTGGGGATGTTATTCTTTGCTGGCCGGGCATCCTGGAGTACGGAAGTCCTTTCTGCTCATCTCCCGTCATTACTGGTGGCCAAACCTGGAGCATGATGTTTCTGATTTTGTTCGTTCCTGTACTGCTTGTGCCCATGACAAGACTCCTCGTCTTAAGCCTCGTCCTTTACAACCCTTGCCCATCCCGGAAAGGCCATGAACACATATTGCAATGGACTTCATCACGGATCTGCCGTCCTCCTGTAACAACTCGGTCATTTGGGTGGTCACGGATCGATTCTCCAAAATGGCCCATTTTTTACCACTGCCTGGACTTCCCACTGCCCCACAGCTGGCGGATCAATTCTTCCAGGATATTTTTCGCCTTCATGGCTCTCTGCTCTAGGCTCAAAGTCAAGTTGAACTTCTCTTCGACTTATCACCCTCAGACCAACAGCCAGGTAGAGAGGGTGAACTTAATTCTAGGGGATTATCTCCGCCATTTTGTTTCTGCACAGCAGGACGATTGGGCCAATCTGTTACCTTGGGCGGAATTTTCCTATAACCACCGGGACTCTGAGGCTACTAGAACATCTCCATTCTTCATTGTCTATGGTCGCAAACCTCATCCACCTCTTTCTTTGTCCACTGCTTCTGGGATACCTGCTGTTGATGATCAAGTTTGAGACTTCATGGCTATTTGGCAGGAAACCCAATGCTCTCTACTTCTTGCCTCCAACTGCATGAAGTCACAAGCTGATAAGAAGAGAAGGCCACCCCGGTCTTCTCTTCTGGAGACAGAGTCTGGCTGTCTGCCAAATATACTCCAAAAACCATCCTGTGGGGTAACAAAGCCTCAAAGGGAAAAGAAAGACTAGTAGTGCACTAGAAATATAAACACCAAAAGAAAATTACTAGAACCAATAATGTAATTAGGAAAAATGTACTATTATCTATCTCTTATTTATTATATTCTCACCTTACTTGACTGTTATTTATATATATATATATATATATATATATATATATCACAGCCTACCTGGTTGTTCTGTTATCCATGGTGTTATCTACTGTGCCATCTTTTTAATATATATGTCATATTCAGTTGGTTAATATGTTTTTAAATGTCCATTTTTTTCAATAAAGATTATCGTATTATTTCCTAATTACATTATTGGTACTAGTAATGTTCTTTTGGTGTTTATATGTCTGCCAAATATGTTTATCTGAAGATCCCCAGTTACAAACTGGGTCCTCTTAAGATCTTTCACCGTATTAACCCGGAGTCGTAGAAGCTCCACTTGCCACCATCTCTTCGCATCCTAAACTCCTTCCACATTTCCCTCCTTAAGCCGCTAGTCTTCAACCGTTTCTCCCAGGGGAATGTCTCTCCTACTCCTGTGTCCGGTGCTTCTGATGTTTTTTAGGTAAAAGAGATTCTGGCCATCAAAACTGTCAGGGGGAAACGATTCTTCTTGGTGGACTGAAAATGGTTCGGGCCTGAGGATAGGTCCTGGGAACCAGAGGAGAACATTCTGGATCGGGATCTGGTGCTGAGATTCCTGTGGCCAAAGAAGAGGGGGAGACCTAAGGTGGAGGTACTGTTATATGTCACGCCGCAGCTGGTCATGCTGGCCACAGGCGCACTCTCAGCCCGACTCCCTGTCCTGTTTCAGGGACGGGCAGCGCCGCGGCTCACATGTCAGGCTGTGGGTGCACTGTTTCACCCGGCAGTTTCTTACCTCTTCGAGCTCCTGGCTCCTCTGCTTTCATTGACAGCCGGCGTGCACATACCCATCTCCTAGGCCGCGCGCGCCGGCTCTCTGAAATTTAAAGGCCAGAACACCGGTAATTGGTCCTTGCCAGATGCTGACCCTATAGAGTGTCTGCACTTCCTCTTGACCTTTTCTGGATCTTTGTGCCTTGTAGCCATTAAAAAAGCGTTCCTTACCGTTTCCAGTCTATACCGTGTACCAGTTCCATTTTTCTGAGTTTCCTGACCATGTACCTAGCCGTCTGCCCTGACCTTTCTGCCTGACCCTGACTCTGAGTTTCCTTATTAAATTGTATCACGTCTCACCATGGTGGGTTAATTTACCAGGGGTTAATTTACCTGGGAGTTCGCCTGCCGCAGCAAGTCCATCCTGCTTTGCAGATGGCTCTGGTGAAAACCAGCGGCTCCTAAGACTGCGCTCCCTGGTGAGGCTTTCTCCAGTAGTACAGCGGAACCACTACTCAGACCTTTACAACAGTTCTGGCCAGGCAGCCTGTGCCCATCCCCAGGGCCGTCTTTACATACTGATGGGACCAATGCTAGGTTTTCATGTGTATCCCTCCCCCCCCCACAAAAAAAGGTAATATTTTAGAAACAGTACTGTGGTATTACACAATGTGTTTTAAGCCCAATATAACACATTTGGAAAGCTGCTAAGAAATGCATGGTCTTGAAAACGCATGTGTGTTACATTTAAATTATATTAATAATAATGATAAATAATAATGATTAGCTTTGTTCAAGAAAACTTTTTTGAAAATGCACACATTTTTACATGTACACTGCGAAAATGTTCTATTACATGTATTAGCACTCACATTGGGGAAGGTTTGGAGATTTATTCAAACCTGTGCAGAGGAAAAGTTGACTAGTTGGCCATAGCAACCAATCAGATTTCGTCTTTCATTTTTCAGAGGCATTTTTTTATTTTTTATTGGATTTTCTCTGATCGGAGTCGTTCCCTTTTCTTTTCCATATGGTTTAGACTGCTATGATCATAGTAACATACACTGCTCAAAAAAAATAATGGGAACACTAAGATAACACATCCTAGATCTGAATGAATGAACTAATCGTATGAAATACTTTCATCTTTACATCTTTGAATGTGCTGACAACAAAATCACACAAACATTTTCAATGAAAAATTATCAATGGAAATCAAATTTATCAACCCATGGAGGTCTGGATATGGAGTCACACTCAAAATGGAAAACAACACTACAGGCTGATCCAACTTTGATGTAATGTCCTTAAAACAAGTCAAAATGAGGCTCAGTATTGTGTGCCCTCCACGTGCCCGTATGACCTCCCTACAATGCCTGGGCATGCTCCTGATGAGGTGGCGGATGGTCTCCTGAGGGATGTCCTCCCAGATCTGGACTAAAGCATCTGCCAACTCCTGGACAATCTGTGGTGCAACGTGGCATTGGTGGATGGAGTGAGACATGATGTCCCAGATGTGCTCAATCGGATTCAGGTCTGGGGAACGGGCGGGCCAGTCCATAGCATCAATGTCTTCCTCTTGCAGGAACTACTGACACACTCCAGCCACATGAGGTCTAGCATTGTCTTGCATTAGGAGGAACCCAGGGCCACCCGCACCAGCATATGGTCTCACAAGGGGTCTGAGGATCTAATCTCGGTACCTAATGGCAATATGGCTACCTCTGGAAAGCACATGGAGGGCTGTGTGGCCCCCCAAAGAAATGCCACCCCACACCATTACTGACCCACCGCCAAACCGGTTATGCTGGAGGATGTTGCAGGCAGAAGAACATTCTCCACGGTGTTTCAAGACTCTGTCACGTCTGTCACATGTGCTTATGTGTGAACCTGCTTTAATCTGTGAAGAGCACAGGACGCCAGTGGTGAATTTGCCAATCTTGGTGTTCTCTGGCAAATGCCAAACATCCTGCACGGTGTTGGGCTGTAAGCACAACCCATACCTGTGGACGTCGGGCATTCATACCACCCTCATGGAGTCTGATTCTGATTCCATTTGAGTGGACAAATGAGTCCGTTTGAGTGGACACATGCACATTTGTGGCCTGCTGGAGGTAATTTTGCAGGTCTCTGGTAGTGCTCCTCCTTGCACAAAGGCCGTCTCCACATCTCCTGATGTACTGGCATGTCTCCTGGTAGCACCTCCATGCTCTGGACACTACGCTAACAGACACAGCAAACCTTCTTCCTGCCAGCATTCCAAAGTGACCAAAACTTCAGCCAGGAAGCATAGGAACTGAGAAGTTGTCTGTGGTCACCACCTTCACAACCACTCCATTATTGAGGGTGTCTTGCTAATTGCCTACGTTTTCCACCGGAGTACCCCTTTAACGATGTGGCCTTGCATCATAGCGGGTCGGGCCGGCTGTGACTATTGATTGCAGTGCCACATGCTATTAACCCTATCAACTTCGAACGCCGCATCTAAAGTGAAAGTAAAGCACTGCCGGTTGGCTCTGGATGCTGTTCGGGATGTTCACGGTGAAATCGCGGCATCTCGAACAGCTGTAAAGACAGCAGGAGGGTCCCTACCTGCCTCCATGCTGTCTGATCGCCGAATGACTGCTCAGTGCCTGAGATCCAGGCATGAGCAGTCAAGCGGCAGAATCATTGATCAATGGTTTCCCATGAGAAACCATTGATCAATGTAAAAGATCAGTGTGTGCAGTGTTATAGCGCCCCTATGGGAGCTATAACATTGCAAAAAAAAAAAAAGTGGAAAAAAAAAAGTGAATAAAGATCATTTAACCCCTTCTCTAATAAAAGTTTGAATCACCCCCCCTTTGCCCAATAAAAAAATGCTGTATAAATAAAAATATGTGGTATCGCCGTGTGCGTAAATGTCCGAATTAAAAATATATATCGTTAATTAAACTGCACGGTTTAATTAAACTCCAAAGTCTAAAATAGTGTATTTTTGGTCACTTTTTACATCATAAAAAATGAATAAAAAGTGATCAAGTGGTCCGATCAATACATTAATGGTACCACTAAAACTATAGATCACGGCGCCAAAAAATTGGCCCTCATACTGCCCCATATGCAGAAAAATAAAAAAGTTATAGGGTAAGAAGATGACAGTCAAAAGATGACAATTTTAAACGTATACATTTTCCTGCATGTAGTTATAATTTTTTCCAGAAGTACAACAAAATCAAACCTATATAAGTAGGGTATCATTTTAATCGTATGGACCTACAGAATAAAGCGGAGGTGTCATTTTTACCAAAAAATGTCCAGCGTAGAAATGGAAGCCCCAAAAGATACAAAATGGCATTTTTTCTTCAATTTTGTCGCACGATTTTTTTTTCCGTTTCGCCGTCAATTTTTGGGTAAAATTACTTTTGTCATAACAAAGTAGAATTGGTGGTGCAAAAAATAAGCCATCATATGGATTTTTAGCTGCAAAATTGAAAGGGTTATGATTTTTAAAAGATAAGGAGGAAAAAATTGCAAAAACTGGAAAACCCTCTGTCCCCAAGAGGTTAAGTGTCCAGCTACTGATAACAGTCATTCACCGCTATACGCTTGCTTCATAGTCATATAACGCTCTTGATCATACGATCTTGTGCCCTGGTGGATTAAGTCCCAGACAGAAAGGGCATACATGCATGTCCTGCATCACCTAGGTGCTTTAAACAAAACACAAAAGAAAGAAACAGGCCCAAATTCACTATGGCTGATCCTGTGCCACCACATGTTCCAAAACTGTGGGCCACTGGATGGCTGACACATATTATTATGTTTGCTAGAAGGAATAGTTAAAGTCACCGCACTTGGAACTTTACATTTTCTGACATCAAAATGGGTGTGGCTAAGGTTTGCCTATGTTTACACCACATTTACATAGCTCACTTTAGCGCATAAAAGTAACGACTTATAAGCCATGATAGAATGAATGTATTAACTTTTAGAAGCTTTAGAGTTAAATTTATTAAAACATGTGTAGAGGAAGAGTGGAGCAGGTTGCCCATAGCAACCAATCATATTGGTTTACCCCCCCCCCCTTTGGTTGCTATGGGCAACAGCCCTGCTATTCGTCTACACAGGTTTTAATAAATCTCCCTTTATGTTGTTTGAAAAAGTACATTGACACAAAATGGATCTGTGAATGAAAGATCAGCTCCTTCCATTTGCATCGAACTGTTCCTGGAGCATGGGGGGATATTTATCAAACTTGTGCAGAGAAAAACTTGCCCAGTTGCCCATAGCAACCAATCAGCGCGCTTCTTTCATTTTTAACCCCTTAAGGCCCGGGGTTTTTTCCGTTTTTTCATTTTCGTTTTTTGCTCCTTGCCTTTAAAAAATCATAACTCTTTCAATTTTGCACCTAAAAATCCATATGATGGCTTATTTTTTGCGCCACCAATTCTACTTTGTAATGACATCAGTCATTTTACCCAAAAATCTACGGTGAAATGGAAAAAAAATCATTGTGAGACAAAATTGAAAAAAAAAAACACGCAGTTTTGTGACTTTTGGGGGCTTCCGTTTCTACGTAGTACATTTTTCGGTAAAAATGACACTTTATCTTAATTCTGTAGGTTAATACGATTAAAATGATACCCTACTTATATAGGTTTGATTTTGTCATACTTCTGGAAATAATCATAACTTCATGCAGGAAAATTAATACGTTTAAAATTGTCATTTCTGACCCCTATAACTTTTTATTTTTCCGTGTATGGGGCGGTATGAGGGCTCATTTTTTGCGCCGTGATCTGAAGTTTTTAACTGTACCATTTTTGTATTGATGGGACTTATTGATCGCTTTTTATTAATTTTTTCATGATATAAAAAGTGAACAAAAATGCACTATTTTGGACTTAGAATTTTTTTTGCGCGCACGCCATTGACCGTGCGGTTTAATTAATGATATATTTTTATAGTTCGGACATTTCCGCACGCGGCGATACCATATATGTTTATTTTTATTTACACTGTTTTTTTTTATGGGAAAAGGGAGGTGATTCAAACTTTTAATAGGGAAGAGGTTAAATGATATTTATTCACTTTTTTTTTGCAGTGTTATAGCTCCCATAGGGACCTATAACACTGCACACACTGATCTTTTACATTGATCACTGGTTTCTCATAAGAAACCAGTGATCGATGATTCTGCTGCTTGACTGCTCATGCCTGGATCTCAGGCACTGAGCAGTCATTCTGCGATCGGACAGCGAGGAGGCAGGTAGGGACCCTCCCGCTGTCCTGTAAGCTGTTCGGGATGCTGCGATTTCGCCGCGGCTATCCCGAAAAGCCCACTGAGCTAACCGGCGTGGTTTCAGTTTCACTTTAGACGCGGCATTCAACTTTGAACGGCGCGTCTAAAGGGTTAATAGCGCGCGGCACAGCGATCAATGCCGCGCTATTAGCCACGGCCGGGCCCGACCCGCTATGACGATTATAGATCGGGAGCGGACACATGACGTTCCAGTACATCATGTGTCCGTAACGGGTTAAAAGGCCTGTAAAAAATGAAAAAAGCTATCTGATTGGTTGCTATGGGCAACTGGAGAAGTTTTTCCCTGCTCAGGTTTTGATAAATCTCCCCCAGTAGGGTGTGTAAATTTTGGCTAGAGACCATTCAATAAACAAGCTGCAATAAATTTGTGTAACAAATCTGCTGCATGTAAACACAGATATTAGACCAGTTCCAGACAGGAAGTAATATGGACACATTTCTGTATCAATATTATGGCCACAACTGAATGTAAGTCTAATGGTCCAAAACAACATCATCCTAGTGATCCGGTCAGACTGGTGCGTCTCTTCATCGTGTCATCACGTCGCTGCATACGCCGCTCCTATTGGATGACGGGACTGCTTGTGCGATGACGTGATGACGATGATGGAGAGCGCCGGCGATGCAGAGGATCCCAACGAGGATGGTCCGGAGCGGCGGGGACAGGTGAGTGACACCCACCGGACCACACGGGGCCCCTTAAACGGCTATCCGGCAGCAGCTGAAGCAGTCTGCACTGCCGGATAGCCATTCATGCGATGGCCCCGAAATAAAAAAGCATCGTATGTTGATGCTGCCTTAAACATGCGATGGCCATCGTATGTTGAAATGATCGTATGTCGGGGCCACCGTAGGTCGGGGGGGGGGGGGGTCACTGTAGTTCGGCCACATTACACCAGTTCAAAACTGGTTTTAATGTGTAAACCTCTGATTACGTGAATATATGAACAGTTTCTAGAACACATGCACATTTTCAGATGAATAGTGGAAGCTCTTTTATAGCCTAGGGACAGCCCCGGTTTACTGAGAATTGATGGCACAATAGTGAAATAATGGAGCCATCACGCAGAGTTGCCTCTGGTCTGTCTTTTAGGTCATACTCACTTAAGTCATGACATATAAATGGGCGAATAAATAAGAGAGTGAAGCATGAAGGCTGTAAGGTATTTTAAATTATGGGGGCCTATTCTCTCCATGACTGGGAATTGCATTGTATAGCACATGTATATATAGCCAGATAAGTGTTTAGATTTTTTAAGTCCCAACAATAATTAGTTCCATGTTTCCAAATATGAATATATTGTCCTTAGGAAAGATCCCAGGAGCCAGGCTGAGATTTACACTCGGTGTTCCTAGTGACAGGGTCGGAGATATTTTACCAGCAGTTATTGCAGAATGACATCAGCTATTGGAGTGAAATGACTTATTGCAGAACAGTCTATCTGCAAGTGGAACAGATTGATTGGAAGTGGTTGTGCTAAATGCTGCAATATCTGGACAGCAGCAATGTTATACTGGGACCTTGAACTATATCTGGGAGTTGATTAAATGTTGAAATGTATCTTGAATAGCCTAAGAATGTGGCAAATGAAAAGACTGTCAGAAAAGAAACAAATGGATTAAAGGTCCTTCCTTTAAGGTTATTTTAAAGCAACTCTCTTCAATACCATTACAATATATTGCTAGTGAACATGACTACAGGAAATCAATAGGGGGATGACCAGATAACTGGATGCGGCATTTAGTAATGAAATTATACTGCCACATTGTTAAATTAGGCTATGTCCTCGTGTGATTAATAGATGCTACTGCACCTGAGTCCTTGTAAGGAAGCAGCAGGTGCAAAGAGCAACATTACTGCACATAATGGGATGCATGTACACAGAACGGGCATAGGCAAAAACACAGCATGCCATTTTGTCATGGTAAAACCACAGATTAAATTTATTTAACCCCTTAAGGACTCAGCGTTTTTCCATTTTCCTTTTTTCCTCATCACCTTCTAAAAATCATAACGCTTTAAATTTTGCACATAAAATTCCATATTATGGCATATTTTTTGCACCACCAATTCTACTTTGCAGTGACATTAGTCATTTTACCAAAAAATCCATGGCGAAACAGAAAAAATAATTCATTGTGCAACAAAATTGAAGAAAAAATGCAATTTTATGGGCTTCCGTTTCTATGCAGTGCATTTTTCAGTAAAAATGACACCTTATCATTATTCTGTAGGTCCATAGGATTAAAATGATACCCTACTTATATAGGTTTGATTTTGTCGTACTTCTGAAAAAAATTCATAACTACATGCAGGAAAATTTAAATTTAAAATTGTCATCTTCTGACCACTATAAACGTTTACATTTTTCCGCGTACGGGCCGGTATGAGGAATCAAGTTTTTATCGGTACCATTTTTGTTTTGATCGGACTTTTTGATCGCATTTTATAAATTTTTTTATGATATAAAAAGTGACCAAAAATACGCTATTTTGGACTTTGGAATTTTTTTGGCGCGTACGCCATTGACCGTGCGGTTTAATTAACAATATATTTTTATAGTTCGGACATTTACGCACGCGGCAATACCACATATGTTTATTTACACAGTTTTTTTTATGGAAAAAGGGGGGTGATTCAAACTTTTATTAGGGAAGGGGTTAAATGACCTTTATTAACCTTTTTTTCCACTTTTTTTGCAGTGTTATAGCTCCCATAGGGACCTATAACACTGCACACACTGATCTTTTACACTGATCCTTGCAAAGCCATAGCTTTGCATGGATCAGCGTTCTAGGGGCTCGATTGCTCAATCCTGTAGCTCAGGCTTGGCGCAATCAAATGCCGATCAGACGCGATGGAGACAGGTGAGGGGACCTCCGGTAGCGTCCTAGCTGATCGGGACATCGCGATTTTATCACGATAGTCCCGATCAGCCCGATTGAGCTGCCGGGAAGCTTTTACTTTCGTTTTTGGACGCGGCAATCAACTTTGATCGCCGCATCTGAAGGGTAAATAGCATGCGTCACAACGATCTGTGCCGCACACTATTAGCCCAGGGTCCCGGCTATCATTAGCAGCCGGGACCGACCTGGTGTGATGTGGGTTCACGACGGGAACGGGTGCAGGGCGTACAGGTACGCCCTTGGTCCTTAAGAGGTTAATTTTAAATTTAGGCACAAAATAGTCCATCATTTAAAAGTTAGCAGGAATATTACATTTCAAAATTGTTTACAAATTAAAATCTGCATATGTATTAACCCCATTATTGTGAGACCCACAACAAAGATCTGGGGCAACTAATTGGCTTTTCAAGTGAAAAAGGGGACACCTGTATGCAATTTAATCTCAGTACCTGTTCTGTAAAGTCCTCAGAGCATTACTGAATAAAGAGCAGCATGAAAACCAAGGAGCTCTCCAAACAGGTCAGTGATAAAGTTGTGGAGAGGTCCAAACCATAACCACAAACCTACCAAGACTAAGCCGTCCACTCAGCACTTTCCACCTGTTCAACTGAACGCACTATTACCACAGTGAAAGATGATAGTGGTAGCATCATGACGGTGGGGTGTTTCTCTTCGGAAGGTACAGGGAAACTGGTCAGAATTAATGGAAAGATGGATGGAGCCAAATACAGGGCAAAAGACCTGAGACTGGGAGGTTCATCTTTCAGCAGGACAATGGGGGAGATTTATCAAAACCTGTCCAGAGGAAAAGTTGCTGAGTTGCCCATAGCAACCAATCAGATGGCTCCTTTCATTTTTCACAGGAATTTGAAAAAATGAAAGAAGCCATCTGATTTGTTGCTATGGGAAAATCTGCAACTTTTCCTCTGGACAGGTTTTGATACATCTCCCCCCAATGACCCTAAACATACAGCCAGTGATGCAATGTAATAGTTTAGATATAAGCATGTAAACATGCTAAATGGCCCAGTCAAAGCCCAGACCTGAATTTTACTGAAAATCTATGGCAAAACTTGAAAATTGCTGTTTACAGATGGTCTACAAAATTATTGTATTCAGGGCACAGTTTAAAACTATCACATAATGCAGCTAAGGATATCTGCCTGGCCCAGCCTGCACAGGTGGTTTTCAGCAGAGGACAGGGCTGCTCAGCAGGGAAATGGGAACAGGTGAGTTGTTTTTATAAGACTTCGACCCTAAGACTATGTCCACCTGGCAGAATTTTTGTGCGGAATTCCGCACAGAAATTCCACATGGAATGGAAGTCCCATTGATTTCAATAGGATTGTGCTGCACTGTACACTAGGCGGAATTTCTGCAGCAGAAATCCCGATTCCAGAGTCTGCATCAAAATGTATTGCCGTCTATGAGATGCTGCAATTCCGAGCGGTCGTAGCTGCGGCATGTTCTGCTAGCACTCCACTGTCAGGGGAATGTCTACACTGAAATCTTCCATGCAGAAATTCTCGCGTGTGAACATACCCTAAAGCGACAAAGCTCATATATGCTAAGAAATCACCCAGCAATTTACTATGTCTGGACTATTAGAGTGAATAACATTTTCACTTTCCTAAAAAAAAAAAAAAAAAATGGTTATTAATTCACATTAACAATATCAATATAAATAAATTAACAATATGTCTAGTTTATGACTGACATGATTTATTAAGCATTTCTGTTTTATTTTAGGAAGATAGAGAGGTAGTAAATTTGTAAAGAAAATTTCAGGAACCAGTACAAATCTGAAGTGTTGATAAAAGGCCAGTATGTTAGACCCCCCCCCCCCCCATAAATCACAGTATTTTAAATACTACCCTTCAAATTATTCAACATTACGTGAAATGGGCACTATCAGATAAAAAAAACTTTTTATATGTTGCTACTGATGAAAATGTTGTATTTGTTAAATGGTACTGTAATATGGTTATTTACATTTTTTTTTTATATTTATTAAAGAAAACGGCTCCTGAAAATCCTACCACTAGGGGTGCCCATATCTACTGGGACACTAACCAGTCCTGCAGCAGCATCAGGCTTGTCCATGAGTCATGGACAAGTGATGACTCATGGACAAGGCTGCACAAGCAGACACACCAATCACCTCCCACCACCACAAGGGAGGGACACACCCCTTTCCCTGAGAGCATTTCTAACACAGTGAGCTAATGGAGAGGTATTTTTATAATAAATATAGGTGATAGAAGAATAAAAATTTGATGTACATGGTCAGGATTAGGTACAGAGTAAAATGTTTTTGTGGACTCTGACAGGTATGCATTAAGGTAGTTTATTAACTTTTTAGGTGTTACATAAAAATTAAAACAAAGTAGAGGCAGATTGTCTAGATAAATGCAACTATATTTATTCTCCTAATTCTGAAGATTTTAGAAATATTTTGTATGGGGCCCTAGAGCGCTATTTGACTCAAGTACAGGCTTCAGACATGAAGAAAGACATAGGGAATTTTTGGGGCTTACTTTAACTTAAGATATTTTGTAGACATCACATCAAGTTGCCAAAATATTTTTGTATGACCAGTTGATATTTTCATATGCACCATTCTTGTGGCATGTGACACTTATCACTATTCATTAAAGGGGTACTCCAGTGGAAAACAAATGGTTTTCAAATCACCTGGTGCCAGAAAGTTAAACAGATTTTTAAATTACTTCTATTTAAAAATCTTAATCCCTCCAGGATTTATCATCTGCTGTATGCTCCACAGGAAGTTGTATTTCTTTCTGGAATTATTTTCAGTCTGACCACAGTGCTCTCTGCTGACACCTCTGTCTATGTCAGGAACTGTCCAGAGTACAAGCAAATCCCCATAGCAAACCTCTACTGCTCTGGACAGTTCCTGATACGGACAGAGGTGTCAGCAGAGAGCACTGTGGTCAGACAGAAAAAAAAACTCCAGAAAGAAATACAACTTCCTGTGGAAAATACAGCAGCTGATAAGTACTGGAAGGATTAAGATTTTTAAATAAAAGTAATTTACAAATCTATTTAACTTTGTAGCAGCAGTTGATTTAAAAAAAAAAAATTTGCTTTCCACCGGAGTACCCCTTTAAAGGGTTTATCCAGGATTACAAAATAGAGCTGGTTTCTTCCAAAAACAGCTCCACGTCTGTCCACAGGTTGTGTGTGGTATCACAACCTAGCTCCCTTCACTTTAATGGAACTGAGCTGCAATACCACACACAACCTGGGGACAAACATGGCATTATTTTTGGAAGAAATACGGTCTGTTTTTCTAATCCTGGATAAACCCTTTAATTTTTTTAATGGTAAAACTAATAAAAAAATTCTGCCATATTTATTAGTTTATTTTTAACACAATTCTTTATGTAGTATAAATCATATTTAAATCATATTTGTGTGTTGCCATATTTTGAGAGCCGTAACTTTTTTTTCCTATTCAACACTTTTTAAAATGGGCACTGTCACTTATCAAAACATTTACCAAGTATGTATATATTTTTTTTTATAAATACTAACCCTTCTGTCTCCGGCCGCAAGGGGGCATTGTTTCTTCAGGAGGCTTTCAGCTTGCATTGCAGTCTGTGTCTCAGCCGTGCAGTGCGCTGGGACCCAAAGCTAAAGGTACGGGCTCTCTGCACTCCAAGTTGTCAATGCTCAGAATGTGCAGCACAGATCCTTGCTTCTCCTGCACTGAGGAGGAAGGCGAAAATTCCTTGACAAAGGGCACACATCATTCTTCCAGAAGAAACTACATCTCCTTCTCAGTGAAATCCAAGTGAGCACCAGAATGGAGGGGATACCAGAAGAAAGGAGAAAATAGTTCAAGCATAGGGAGCAGACCTGGAGGCAAGATTAAGTAAGCATGCCAGTTTAGTTTTTTTCTAACAAGTATGCTTTAATCAAAGAAAAAAGTGTAAGGTTAAAGGGGTTATCCACCATAAGGTGATTTTAGTACGTACCTGCCAGACAGTAATGGACATGCTTAGGATCTGCGCTTGTCTTGAGGCTAAATGGCTTTGTCATGAGATTACCATAATACTGTGGCTAGCTTTTTGTGAACTAGTATTTCCTGTCTGACTTCTCTTTTTTTTTTTTACTACAAATCCCACAATTCCATTTTCCGCCCACCCACACATCAGCCATCCCACCCATTGAAACATAAATGAGCTACATCCATTCATAAGACCTGTGGTTTTCAATCAGGGTGCCTACAGCTGTTGCATTAGTTGCAGATTGATCTCTCTCCCACCAAGCGATCCCTCCAACCATTGAAGCAGACAAGCTCCCTGTCATCAGCTGACTAATGAGTCAGGTCTCGGCCGCAGTGCAACTTGGGAAAAATCTGAGACAACAGTAATTTTGCATGCTGGTAAAAATAAATATTGGAGTGAAAATCACAGAAGAATTGTGAGAAAACCGTCATACGTAGGTACAGACACTATATTATGAACTACACTAACTTTACAGCCCCTGTAGACTAGTCAAATAAAAAAAAAATCCTGGAATACCCCTTTAAGAAAGCAAACAGGAGTAAGAGGAGCCAAAATATCATAGAATCTTCAGCACAAATGAGAAATAGTTTACAGTCTAAATACAATCAACTTATAGAAAAATGATTTACCATATAAAAAGCTATAAAAGCCTAGTAGGACCACAAAAAATGCATTAATGAGCATAAGTTGTTAGAAAGCACTACTAAAAGAACAACAATGGGGAGAATCTGCCAGCACAGTCCAAAAGGGAAGAGAGAAGAAAAATCGAGTACTTGAGGAAGGAGTAGCAACTGTGGCAGGTTTGTTAAGAGAGAAAGTAATTTTGTGGTGACCCAGTACAGAATCATGTGTTCTTCTGTACTCTTGCCCATCCTGTGTGGGAGATGTTGCTTCAATGTCCGTCATGGGCCCACTCTCCTTAGAACTCTCCATAATGCACTAAATAATGTAATGTTACATTACAGGGTTACTGTATTGTATTTTCTATGAACTTGTTGCCTTAAATATCCCGTTGTTGAGGACCTTGTTGTTAAGGGGAGTATGCAGTGGTGAACATGTGACTTATCCGGCCAATGAGAAGGCTGTAAATTGTCCCCTTATAAACTGTAGCTAGAGTTTAGGGTTAGGTTGAAGCTGAGGTATAGTTTGGTGAGGAGTGAAGTCTGTCTGTGAGGTGGATCTGAAAGGAGGCCTGAGGACTAATCCAGCAACCACGCATCTACTACCAGTTAACCCCACTACCCAGGTGAAAGTCAAAGCCTTGCGGTAAGCCTACAGTTTTGGGGAATTTAATACAAGTAAAGTCCAGCAAGTTAGACAAGCTCAAGTCACTAAAGTCTAGCGTGGGCTGCAACACAAGTCAAGTCAGTCATATATAGCACAATCAACCATAAGTTCCAGCAAGCCAATAAGCTTCCCTAAATTCACCCTGCATCTCCTTCACGCTAATCTGAGCTGTAATGGATTGTGCCATCTTTCCAACCTCAGTAAAGCAAGCCAGTTAACCGTAACCTTGTGTCGGAGTGATTATTTGTCCCATGCCTGCCACAGATGAAGCTGGCCTACCTCGGGTGGTGTATAGGTCTACCACCTACAGACTCATATGAGGGTTTTTTTTTTTTTTGCACCACCAATTTTACTTTGTAATGAAATCAATAATTTCACCACAAAATCTACAGCAAAACCCCAAAAAAATATTTGTGGGGCCAAATTGGAAAAAAACAAATGCCATTTTGTAAGTTTTGGGGGCTCCCGCTTCTACGCAGTGCACTCTTAGGTAAAATGACACCTTATGTTAATTCTGTAGGTCCATACGGTTACAAGGATACTCAACTTATATAGGTTTGATTTTGTTTTACTTATTTTTAAAAATAACTTTTTGAATGAAAATTAGTATGTTTAAAATTGTCCTCTTCTGACCCCTATAACTTTTAAAATTTTTCCGAATACGAGAATGTGATTTTTTTTCTGTACCATTTTTGCTTTGATGGGAGTTTTTGATCTCTTTTTATAAATTTTTTTTAGGTTATGCAAAGTGACCGGAAATACGCAATTCTGGACTTTTGTATTCGTTTACGAATACACCATTGTCCGTGCGAATAAATTAACATTATATTTTTATAGTTCGGAAAATTTTGAATTTTTTTTTTTTTAATGGGTAAGGGGGGGGGGGGGGGGTGATTCACACTTTTATTAGGGAAGGGGTTAAGTCACATTTATTAGTCCCAAAGGGGACTATTACATGCAATCATTAAATTGCATACACTGAACAATGATATGCCATTGCATAGCATTAATTAGTGTTATCGATGCTCCATTGCTCCAGCCTTCCATGGATGACTGGAGCCTTGGAGAACCGAATGGATGGCAAAGAGGCAGGTAAGGGCCCTCCTGCCGTCTTCTCAGCTGAGCAGCTGGGAGTGTTTTTATTTGTATTTTTCTATTTTAGACGCCGCAATCAACTTTGATCGTGGTGTCTAAGGGGTTAATGTAGGGCGTCACCGCTGATAGGCGCCGGGACCACCCGCTATTACGCGAGAATTAAAGAGCTATTCCAATCACAATCTCACAAGGCCCCTAAATTTCCTTTGCTGACAGCTTGTTGCCTAGATAACAGATTTGCACTGATTGTGATAAACACAGTAACTTGTTGGTCTTGTACAGTAGCAAGTAGCACCAATTTTTAACTGAGACTTAAAATCTAAATTTTATTATTAGTATCATTTACAAATTACCAAAAAAGTGAGTACAAAAAATGTGCTTACAAAAACATATACACAACCCTACTCGGCTGCCATCACTCACTGAGGCCACTAGGAGTAAACTGCCACGTAATAGTACCATAGATCGGTCATATCGACTTTGGGGGTGATTTATCAAAACCTGTCAAGAGGAATAGTTGCCCATAGCAACCAATCAGATTGCTTCTTTCATTTTTCAGAGGCCTTTTCAAAAATGAAAGAAGCTATCTAATTGGTTGCTATCTGCAACTCAGTAACTTTTTCTCTAGACAGGTTTTGATAAATCTCTCTCTATGTCCATACAGTTGGGGAATAACTTACAGGTATCTTTGAAGCACGCACTTCCTATTGTCCCAGCGATTTGCCACATGTGTGCATGTAATATACAAATACTACAGTCCACTCCGTTGCCTCTTGATTTATGTTGTGATACTCAGTAATACTAGTGCTCCAACCTTGTCACAGTTGAAGCTTGGCGTGTAGCCTAGGTGGTGAACTTGGAGTAAAATGGGGCAGGTGTGGTGATCTAATCTTGGATTTCATCAATGTGGTGGGAAATAAGTATACCAAACAATTTCGTGTCAACTCAAAGAAGCCATTGTATCACTAAAATATGTATTTAATTCCTTTAGTTTTTGCAGGGTCACAGAAAGTACCAATCATAGTTTTAAGAGAGCCAGGCTGCTTTGCACTATGATCTGCTGTTGTGGAAAAAGCTACTGCTTCTAAAACCTTTTCCATAATTTCTTGTCCACTAATGGTCAACCTTCTATCCTCTGATCACATTAGGGCCCTTCTTTATAGGGCTATATTGACCACTAACATATGTATGTGCATGGTATCCAGATCACCTCAGTCTTTTCTTCAAATTAAATCACTACATTTTCCTTTTCATTCTTCACTTTGTGTGGAGAAACCCATAGGCCCCCATTAAAGTCAAAGAGTTTCCTTAGATGCAGTTCATGTCCAGCATGCATCTAGTCGCGCTATTTTCATTGTTCGGCTCATGACAGTCCAGAACTATGGAAATTATAACATAAGTGTGAAACTGACCAAGAAAAGTACCTCATTTGAAACGCTTTCAGTTATCATACACTGGGTCTCCAATTTTTACACCATATTCCTTGTGTGATCTGATTAGAGATTTATATAAGGGTAAAACTAGGTTTTCATGATGTAAATCTACACTCACAGCACCCTACTATCTCCGAAGCCTAGCATGGTTTACTACATTTCATCTTATTATCCACTAGAACGTCCCAAATCCTCTCCTGTGTCTAGGTTACTTAATAGTAATCTGTTGTCTGAATATTCAGTTTTATGCATGAAACAGTACACAAGCACCTTCTGGACATATTATTCAATAAGACCCCATTTGTATGCACTTTTCAGATCTTTCCAACCCAAATAAACACAGACTCTGTATTGTTCTTCTTATGTTTTATTAATTGTCAAGACTGATTACTTGGAATCAACTGCAATATTCTGTTTTCATTAAACTCAACAACATGTGCAGTTCCAACCGTAATTTGCTTCCCAGGTGAATGTTGTAAATTCTTGCACTTGAGAGGTTAGCCATGTGCACTGTAGTGCTGCACCGGTCTATCCAGAAGATTGTACAGAAAGGAAGAAGTCCTGAGGCACTACTGGTGAGGTACCACTCCCACGATATTAGCAGCCAACAAAGATTTGGGGAGTGGTTAAAACACACAGCTGCCATCCTTAAACCGTCCGTTCAGGACTAGAAAACCCAGATCTTAACCCACTGTAGCATTATCAAATGGATGAAGCAGTGTCAGTTTCTACAATCACACATATAATATGGACATCCAGTGGTTGGCATAGCACAATAATGTATTGTAAGAATCTAATAAAATAATTATGAAATTTCAAATAAGAAAAATCAATGGAATAAATCTTCCAATCAAGCATAACACGTCTTAAAAACTTAACAAATAGAAACACAGCCCTAAAAGGATTTTGTGTCAAAAAGCACAGAAGACTAAAATTGCGTTGTTATATACACTGGTTATACTAGTCCGTATATTACACCCAGCAGTTCAAACAGGTTATTGTAGTGGAAGAGAGCAAAGCAATGATTTTGCTGAAAGAGTCTTTTGCCACCATATCTCAGGATTGCAAGGTGTTGTAAATAAATGTATACAGCTTTGTCTCTGGTCTTGGCGTAAAGCAGTTCTTGCATACTTCTATGTAATAGTTATGCAGCAGCTTGTAAATGTCACCTGCAAAAGCAAATCATAACACCAGCATGGTTAAAACATAACCAAATAATACAGACACATCACCAAAAATCAGCTCAGTGCAGGTACCCATCAAATGTATTACTGTTGTGATACTTGGCTGTGATTCTATAGACAAGAGCTTAAAATGCAGCCCCTAAAATCTCTCAAGGTTCCTGCTAGTGAGGGGATGGACTGCTGTCTTCTAGATGCCACTTCTACACTCATAGTAAAGTCTGTACATGCAATGGGGCATTTCCTATTTGATTCCTTAGTAGGTCAACCACTGTACAGAACATTAGTATACAGGCCTGTTAAAAGAGTGGCCTGCAAAAAAACATGTCCGGGTGAAGCTCTGAGGCTGGGCGGTTGTATTCCTTGCTAATAGCTTTTTGTTAAATTTTCTTGAAGAATTACTTCAAACATGCCAGTTACTGCATCTACACACACGGAAACGAAGTTGGCATGATGCTCTTGTAGCACTGTAGCCCATATAGTGGGAGATTTTTCAAAACCTGTCCAGGAGAAAAGTTGCCCAGTTGCCCATAGCAACCAATCAGAACGCTTCTTTCATTTTGCAGAGGCTTTGTTAAAAGTAGAAGAAGCAAGCTGATTGGTTGCTATGGGCACTAGGCAACTTTTCCTCTGGACAGGTTTTGATAAATCTCCCCCATACTGTTTTTTTCTGCACAGTGGCACACCATAAAAGTTGCTGTGCAGGACAGTACAGCATTTGAAAGGGACCGACTACTGTTCCCTGCACAGCCAGGTTACCGGGAGCATCGCTGCACAGGGAAAAGAAGTGAAAGAAGCATCACACCAGCACTATATAGCTCCTTCATTCTCAGGATCGGTAAGAGTCCAACCATAAAGTGACAGAATATATCCAGCCATATGCCATCGCTTTATTAAATAAAAACACTCTTGTAAATGGTCAGTATAAGAAGTACTTACCAACGGTTTTATTGTTCTCAACAAGGAAGCTGTGCATTTTGTGAACCTCGTGCATTAACTCCTTGTCACCGAAAGTGAAGTAGACAACATCTCGTCCAGTCTCTGCAGCTGCCAGAAGCTGAATTAAGGCTGTTAAGTAAAAAACAAAACTTATCAATCTATACATTACAGTTAATAGATCTAGTTTGTTTCAGGGAGAAGCTTCAGAAAAAGGCCCTTCATTTTGGACTCTCTAATCATTGTAGTCCAATAGAATTTCTGAAAACAGAGCCTCTTTTGAATGGGACACAGCTGCAATACGCAGCACATCCACTAGTTGAGTGTACAGTATGCAGGAGTATCGATTCATTAAAAACAAAAAGGGGCCAAAGTGCTCACCCAAAGCACATGGCCACTTGAAATATAATCAGCGAGTGTGCTGAAAATCAGCTTATTTGAACAATCCCTACCCTTCTGCGACCCCTGTGTGCAGCTACAATCTATCAGGTAACCTGGCAGTAAATGTGCTGTACCACCAAGGAAAAATTAAGCATTACACAGTAACCACTTGGGTCTATAGGTTGTCTGTGTAATTTGGGAGAGCTTAGGTCCCCAGAATGAGACTGTCCTTAAAACTGATCTCCAATACGGCAAAATGATGAGGACCCTCAAAGGGGAACCTCCATCTTTCAACTCAATAATAGTGTAGTAAATCCACACCAATGCAATTAAAGGATGCACTACTGCATCCACTGTCCTGGATGTCATGTGATCACTGGGATGCCCACAGTAGGGGGAACCTGCTGAGTCTAAGTAGAACCAGCACTGCTCTAACAGTGATAACAGTCAAGGAAATAGGAATGTGCAGTCCCAGTAACAGAGGAAAAGTGTTGCGTTATTAAAAGGGGTACTCCACTCTGTTTTCGCGCTGCGGGGGTCAGCCACGCACCTCGTGACATCACGGCCATGCCCCTCAATTCAAGTCTATGGGAGGGGGCGTGACAGTCGTCACGCCCCCTCCCACTGACTTGCATTGAAGGGGCGTGACCATGACATTACAAGGGGCGAGGCCGACCCCCGCAGCCCGAAAACAATATTCAGAACATTTAGTTCCGAATGCTGGCCAGTGGAGTACCCCTTTAAGTACATACAGTATATAAAATAATAAAGTCCACCAATGGTCTTTGTTTACCTATAATGGACAGACCATAAAATAATCATCACCTGTCCAACATTAGAGTAAGGTTAGCGCCTGACCCCAAAAAAATGTAAAATAGCATTGCAATACAGGAGAAACTCCAAAAATTTGAATATCGTGCAAAAGTCCATAGTGTTTCATTAATGCAACTTTAAAAGGAAAGGAAGCATGAAGTGCTCCAAAATCTCCTGGTAGATGGATGCGTTGACCCTGAACTTAACTTCTTGGGGACTCCGGGCATACTGGTACGTCCTGGTCCCGCTCCCATGATCTAACACAGGGTCAAGCGGAGACCCCCTGTTTCATATCGGGTATGTCCCAGCATCTAACGGTAACAGGGACTAATAGTGCACATCACTGGTCGCGGTGATGGGTGCTATTAACCCTTTAGAAGTGGCATTCAAAGTTGATCACTGCGTCGAAACTGTAAAAAAAAAAAAAAAAACAGCATTCCCGGCAGCTCAGTCGGGCTGATCGGGACCACCACAGTGAAACCATGGTGTCCAGATCAGCTAGGACGAGAGCAGAGGGTCCGTTACCTGCCTCTGACGCGTCCGATCAGTGATTGATTGCTCCAAGCCTGAGATCCAGAATTGAGCAATTGACCGCCGATAACAATGATCAATGTAATGAACTTTGCTTTGCATTGAACAGTGCTGGCAATCAATGTACTGCATGTTATAGCCCCTATCGGGTTTTCATGAGCTGTAAGATATAATCATCACAATTATGACAAATCACGGCTTGAACAATCTTGCTTTTCATGTAATGAGTCTCTCTCACATATTAGTTTCACCTTTTAGGGTGCATTCACACGTACAGGATCCTGAGCAGAGTTGATGTGGAAGATTTGTAACTGCCGATTTGAAGCTGTGCTCAGTCATTTAAAACAGTAGATTTATCAAGCTCTGTAGTCGATTTTTTTGCATATAAAAGTCGCACGTATGACTTTTGTATACATGCTGCAACTTTTCGATTTTTGCTTATTCCAAAGCACATTTCTGAAATCTGCTCACGTAATTTTTTTTTTCTTACTTTGCAGTGGTCATGTATTTATCAAATGTGATAGTCGCTATTTATGAAGAAAAAAAGTCTCATCTCCATATAAAAGTCGCATATGTATTCCAGGTCCAACCTGGCTTACAGAAAGTGCATATGTCCGCATAAAAAGAAATTAACACCCACTATAACAACTGTTCTTGTTCTCCATTATGAAACAAAGCTACTACACTAATGTTAATTATAGATTTTTTTTTTATTATATATGTAATATGTATTAATTTTAAGGTTGAAAATACACACTGCACACCTTGTACATTTTAGGACACGTACATGCTGGCGTACCCACAAAATTTGTAAATGAATGCGGTGTTAAAATAGAATAAGGCACAAAATAATTGTGTAAGAATTTTTACAGACTACGTAAATAACCTATATGTGGCACTAAAAAAAAAATAAAAGAAAAAAATAAAAGAAACATCCATAGTAATACAGCTTCATGCACATTTTAGGGTGGGTAACGTACCGAGACGTTTTTTTTATTTTTTGTGGCGACACTATTGTTTACGTGCCTGTTGGTGCTGCGCTGTCTTTCTTCCTGGCATAAACTCTGGCCTCAGCGCAGCGATGCAAGACTCCGCCCACCAACATCACAAAATCCGGTCTCATAATTAAACAAAAAAGCCTCCAGAGTACGGATATATTAATGGTGCAGCATAGTATGTTTTTAATATTTTTTAATTTCTGAGGAGGGTGGATGGGTTGTTGTGGGATAGTTGGAGTGGAGCTATTTAGTGCCAGGCAGGCCAGTCAGGGTGTCACCTGATGTGGTACGCCCCCCCCTCCCTGTCACTCTCTAGCAACGCTACTGGTAATAAAGGGTAGATAAAGAACTTTGGCTATTAAAATAAGGGGAAACTTTTCTGCTTGAAAAAATGCTTTTGTAAGCAGGTTTGCCGGGTTTTGCTTACATGCGATTTATTTATCAAGGTTGTGCGACCATTTCATAAATAGGTTGCATGTAAGCAAAAGTAAGTTAAAAAAAATTGTTATATAAAAACCATACGTTTGAAAAGAATCATAAATCTCCTTCTTAGTTTACATTGAAATCTGCAGCAGCAAATCCGGTGCATCAAATCTACGTATGTGTGAACGAACCCTTAAGTTGCATTACTAAAATAAATTAACTTTGCAAAATATTCAAATTTTTCGAGTTTCACCTGTATATCACACTGAATGGTAGAAGATGCTAAATAAAAAAAAGTTATTATCACAATGGCCCCTCAGTTTCAATATTTTGAACATACAATGGTCTTTTCTGGACCATTGTAGCTTAAAACCATACGCAACATACATGGGCAGTCCAGATCTGCGAAACGTATCAATGGCTGGGAGAACTAACATTTTACATGTAAAACACCTGTATTACTTAAGTCTATGTACTGACTGGCTGTCTGATAGCACCACCCTACAGTACAGGGAGGTACTACTGTTCTGTACTACTCTTTACCTGTGCAAGGGTTAGCTGCTCCTTTGGATCTTCCTTTATTTTATATGTAAAAACTTGCTTTATCTGTATTCGTTATCTACTTAGTTTTTTATTTTATTTAAATGGTCTCTGTCAGATACAAACACTTTTGATATGTTGTAAAGCATGCAAAACCCATAGGTTTTGCAATTGCTTTCATTAGAAAATTTTCAGTATTTCATATTGAAAAAGCCAGTCAAACAACTGCCCCCTTGCCTGCTTGGACACATACTAGTCCTGCTGTGTCCATGCGTCATCACCTATGTCATGGACACACTTCCTTGATTGACAGCTGTGAGTGCAGGGCTGTGAGTCGAGGAAAAATCCTCCCACTGTCAGCTTGTGTCCCGCTACTGTCAGTGAGGACAAGCTGGGAGTTGTAGTTTTGCTAATGCTAGGGGAGATGTGAGCAGACAGCATACTGAGGGAGGGGGCGGAGACCTGCACAGTGAGGCCACGCCCGCTCCAATTGAGAGGAATTCAGACTAGTGAGCTAAATTAAAAGTGTAATAAAAAAATAAATAAAGGTGCTAGACACAAAAATTATATGTACATGGTCAGGATTAGGTACTGAGTGATACATTAAAAAAAAATGTTTTTGTTGGATCTGACGGGTATGCTTTAATCCTCACTTTTTCCTATTTTTAGATGGCATTTTGGTGACTTTAGGAACAATTACTAGATTTCCAAAGAGCAATGGTCTCAACATCCAATGATTATAACATGCAATGGTCTTCCTGGAACCAAATAATCTTGTAACTTGAGGGACCACTAGAGGGACCAATTTAGAGAGGTTGACAGGAGTCAATTCTATAACTGTAAATATCTTAAAGAAAAGAAGATTTTAAAATAAAAAACATTTTTCAAGTATTTCTTCCAAGTATTGCAAATACATTTTTTAAGATCAGATGAAATGGGCATGAAGTAAATCATTAAAAAAAAAAACTAAAATACTCAGATATAACAAGCCACTGTGTTGGCTCTTATAAAAGCAGAAACCCTGGATCAAGGCTGCAGTGAAATCACATCCCACAACTTGATTTGTTTTGTCTACACTTCGTTAGTTTGAGCCACGTTCTACAAGGTGTCACTGCATTCTATAATCATCTCGATACAACTTCCCCGGGACGGCTTGTTGAACAGCTTTTACCTGAAGGGCAAATCAATCATCGGTTTCCTTCCTCTGAGAAAGATGATTTACAGCCCGGAGTAGAAAATGTATTTGTAGGAAAACATTATTGTGCCCATCTTATTGTGTCAGAGCTTTTCATGTGTATTTTGTGTTCCTTTATATATGTTAAACATATTCAAAAAAGGTAGTTCTTGTTTTCCACATAACCTTAAAAAGGCAGAATGAGCCTAAAAAGGCCTTTCAGTATCATCTACATAGAGCATTATTGCAACATGAAGTGCCTTATGGCATTTCACCAATAGGCTGGACTGTTCACAGGGCCGGTTGGTCTGGGACGCATTTAAAGATGATGTCCAATGCTAACAAATGTATCCCCTATCTGCTGCATGCGCTCAAAACATGTCCGACTAGTCTGACGTTTGTGAAGCAATGTGGTGTGAGGTCTTACATGTACATTGATTTTATAGAATACAATAAAGACTAGTGTTTTAGCAGTGCCAACAGGACTTCCCCCTACTATCTAGATGTTGCGGTCGCTATTAATCCTGGCATCTAGTAAGTTTATTGACTGGCATCGTGGTGATCTCAAGTGACAGTCAATAACAGAAGGTAGCAACAGGCACCCACTTGATATCAAGCTGCTCCTCTCCTGAACATGCTTCATACATTCCCCACCCCACATATGCCATACATGTACATTGCATGTTGGAAAGGGTCTGAAGGGAGTCTGTTAATGGTATTTCATATTACTTATGGTTTGGGTAGCATAAATCTGACAGGCACCCCTCTTACAAACAGCTATGTTTTACTTTGAAACGCCTCATAAATGGCTTGAATAGCACCACTTATGGAATTAGGTCCATGTACTGTGCAGTTGTGCAAATGACATATCATTTATCACAGATATTGTTAGGACGACAAAGAATTTTTTCTATTTGTAACTGTTTAGGATTTAGATAAATGGCATCTCATCATCAGCGAGATTGATATGTCATGATCGCCATAAACACTGGGTGAAAGGCTCTATTTAAATCAGGTAATCATTTAGCCAAGCTTCATCACCTTCATTTTATTGCCAATTATAATGAACTCCATATGAATGGGCGGGAAAGGTTTGTCTACAATTTATCTTGATCAGATTAGACTATAACATTGTGAAATGCTAAAATAAAGACTTCATAAAACAGAATCTGCAATTACACTTAACATCTGTATGCTGAAAATTTTAGGAATAAATATCAAATAGTTTTTCCAACTTATTAAATATGACAGTATTATTATGAATAAAAATAACAATTAAAACTCAACTTATGTTTAAAGAATAAATACTTCTGCATTATACAATGCAGCCTATGTTTTTAACCCAGCAATATGGTTACCTAAGGATTCTACTCAACCAAACGAAGATCACCATAGAACCCTGCGGCGATACAAGACGTAATAAAAAAAAAACATAAATAGTAGGAGACAAATTTTACGATTGTCTCCAGGTGGTAGAGTCACCTAGCTTTTGCACAAGTTTTCCTTGCAGTTACAAATAAGTCCTGAAGGTGCTACTCGGACCGGCCAGACACCATTATTATGTATCATAATATACCATTTTTCATGTTTGGTTGGAGTGCCTGGTCTTGTGGTACTTCTGGTTGAAGGTCTTTGGACAGATTGAAGGATCTGAAAAAAGAGGATTGGTGTGTTCCCTGCTTGCTAGGTAATTCAGTAAATCTGTCGATCTGCCGATGTTAACAGACTGGTTTTGATTCACATAACATTTTATTTTTCTTGTGTATTTCCGTGATACTTTTTTTTCACGTACCGTAGTTTCATTTCTGCTGTTAGATATTATCAATGTGTCTGGACAAGACTACTTGGGGTAGTCCTCTGTGCTTACTTTCTTGACTCCCATTTCCAGTTTTTTGCATTCTGTACCCCTTTTGATTGTTTTGAAGTCTTAAATATGTAAAAAAAATGTTTATGTATAGTAAATGGAGTATGATAGGATTATGACCTATCAATAACTTAGTTTTCATGAGCCTGCCATGACAGCACCACTACAGAGATTGCCCTATGATCCTGCAAAGCAACAGGAACACTGAAAGGTTAAAACTGTTCCAGATTCACTTCTGTGGTTACAAATAACTGCACACACAAGACAAAATAAGGGAGGGAAATATAAGGGTGCTATCATGTGGGGGCTCATGAAAACGAAATTATCAGTAATTCTTTCTTTATATATCACCCTCCATGGCAGCACCCTTGGAGAAATACCAAATGAAGAACTAGGGTGGGACAATAGCCTGTAAAACTTTGTGTCTAAAAGCCAGTTTCTAACATGCTGCCACATTCAGTTTATAATGTCTGAAGGTGGTGTGTAACGTAAACCAGGTGGCTGCCCTGCTAAGGCAGATGATCTTTCAGTCCAGGAGGTAGCCATTGCACAGGCAGAGTAAGCCTTCGAGTGCAGGAATTGACCAAGATTTTATAGGCTTTACCAATCACCAACTTGAACCACCTTACAACGGAGCTTTTGACTGCTTTCCTTACTTTTGTTTGGCTTGTGAAACTGAAGAAGTAGGTTGGTGTCCTTTTACCATGGCTTGGTGACTTCAATGTAGAAGAGAAATGCTCTTCTGACATGCAATGAATGAAAGGATCTCTCATTGATATTGGAAGGATTAGAACAGAAAGCGATACAAATAATACCCAGAGATCTGTGAAAATCTGATACAACCTTTGGTGAAAAGGCTGGAATAAGTTTGAAAATGAATCTATCTTTAAGGATGGTAAAATACAGTTGTTGGATAGAAAGAGCATGCAGTTCACTTATTGTACGGGCAGATGGAGGTCTTATTTAAGGGATCAAAGGTTTCTGAGTAAGTCTTGTCAAGACCCAGTTGAGATCCCTTGCAAAGTCCTGAAAATAATCTTTTAAACAAATGATGCTGAGAATTATAGCTGCTACCTGGACCTTTAAATGGGTAATCTCAGATTCAAAAATGTTTTATATGTTGCTACAGATTAACATTAAATACCTTTTGTAATATGGATGGTTAAAATTCTCCTAAAAATCCCACCACTATGGGTCCCCATACCTTCTAGAACACCAACCAGTCTTGCAGCAGCATCAGTCTTGTCCATGAAACATGGACAAGAGATTACTCATGGACAAGGCTGCATGAGAAGATTCACCAATCACCTCCCACCACCACAAGGGAGGGACACGCCCCCTTCCTCTGAGAGGATTTCTAACACTGTGAGCCATTGAAAAGAGGTATTTTTTTTATAATAAATATAGGTGATAGTTGCATAGAAATTAGATGTACATGGCCAGAATCAGGTACTGAGTAATATTTATGTATGTTTTTTTTTTGTTTTGTTTTTCGGCATCTGACAGGAACGCTTTAAGGTACTGGCAGAGGCATAACTTGCAGCTTTGGGCCCCAATGCAAAATCTTTAACGGGGCCCCATAGCTATTGTGTGGCCTTGATAATACTGGTGTTTTCTTATGAGGCAGAGGTGCCTTTGGTCCTCCTTAGGCTCCCCTATAGTTAGGCTCCTGGGTACTGACAGAAAGTCTCTTTTCTAAACCATCCTGTAGAAAATCCATGATATAAGTAATGTGAGGAATATTTGGATCTGGATGTGAATATCCACATCATTGTATTTATTTAATATATTAAGATAAATGTGAGATATAGAGTGCTTTCTATTGAGAGAGAAGATCAGTCCCACCACTTAAAAATTTGAAGTTGAAGAGAGCGAAAGTGGAACTGGCTCCAGAAAACTGGGAGATACATGATGTCATTATTGCTAGGATGGATAAGTCTTTCCTAAAATAGTATGTTTTCCTGAAAAAGAAAATCCATCTGACTTGAATTTGACATTTCACCAAAGAATCTTTTTTCTTGAGATGTCACAAGGTCTGATGTTTCAAAAACCAAGTACTGAATAGTCTGGATGGAGTTATTGTTATCCCATATCTAATCTCAGAAATGCCACCACTTTCGCCATGATCTTTGTAAAAATCATGGCAGCAGAGGACAGATCAAATGGGAAAGCAACAAATTAGAAGCGAAGAACCTGTTCTCCCATCTGAATATCAAGGAATTTGTAATGGTCTGGGTGTACGGTGCGAAAGTACACTTTTTTTTAGATCCATACACATCCGGTGCAACTCTTGTGTTCCAGCACCTTACAATAGTGGCTGCGTATACTGGATGTTCCAGTATCATTATGGCCTATGGATCCACAGTCCTGGTGCCTGACTCTAGAGGATAACCATGCAGAGCCAACCACATTGCATAAAGCCAGAAGCCACAACAGATAGAGGGGAAAAGGCCAGGGGGCTGGTATAAGGACACCTGACATGGTCCAAAGAGGGGGGGGGGGAAAGGTGCCTGACCCCAGACTGGTGAGTTCACAACTATGCCCCCACCCCCGCAGGATCCCTCACCAGAACAAGATCCTTAGAGATCTCTCTGTGTCTTGTTCCTGCAAAGAAACACAGAGGTTAATCTGGAGAAGGGTTATTTAAAAGTTGCTATTGTAGGGTCATCAGGCAATCTCTCCAGTGGTGCCATCATGGTAGCAATATGTACAAGAAAGGGCCATTGCAAAACAGCTTTGGCTTCAGCTTATCTCCCTAAGAACCAAAGGGCAGGGCAGTTGAAATCCAACACGCCTGACCTTTGTCTTCCCCAACATCATTTGTCGGGGGAAAGTAGACAGGCCCCCATACAGTTTAGACAGCTGACATGTTCAGCTGACTATTTACTATCCCAAAAATGCCAACTTATCAGCTATTCACATGATAGACAAGTATCTGATTGGTGTGGATCTGACTACTGGCACCCAACTGGTCATGAGAATGCGGATCCAAAGTTCCCATATGAATGATGTGGCAGTGGAATATGCACACTGCAGCTTCATTTAAACATTATGGGACTCTAAGGAATAAAGATAGCAGAGCCCATTCCTTTACTTGGCCATCTTTGGCAGTCCTGTAGAGTTTGAATGGAACAGCAATGGGCATTTTGACAATCAGTCAATTTAAACAGTAATAATCACAAATCTGCTGGATGTTAATATGCCTAAGCTTTGTCTCAATGTCATACCTTACTTAGGTTCTGCTTATGAGCACATAATTTCCATCCCAAGCAGCACCCAGGCTATCAATCAAATGCAGAAAGAGAAGAAAAGAAGCAATAAGAGATGGAAATACTGGGCACCTGTGGGCACATGCATGCCTGTTAAGGGGATTTTAACCTCTACCTGGTGCTGTGATGAGTTAAAGTATGTGAAACTATCCAACAGATTCTCTATACATTCTCTATAATTATAAAGAATTTCCTTCTATGTATTTTCCAAGACAAAGCTGCAAAGAAAAAAATATGCAATATGTGAAGACATCCTGAGAGGCTTTATAGATATTTATTTTCCTGTAGGCCCCAATAAGACCCAATGGTCGACTTTTCCTCAGCACAGGCAAAATCAATAACAAACTGCCACACAGTGGAAAGTCAAGATTTGCTTGTGTAATGGTTCAATATTACAGAATTTTATTAAAAGACGGAGGTTCATATTATGCTTTTCTTTCTTTCAATATACCTCACAGCAGCGAGGGTTAACCCCTTAAGGACCGTGCGTTTTTCGTTTTTTTGCTCTTTCGTTTTTTCCTCCTTACCTTTAAAAAATCATAACTCTTAAAATTTTGCACCTAAAAATCTGTATTATGGCTTATTTTTTGCGCCACCAATTCTACTTTGTAATTATATCAGTCATTTTACCCAAAAATCTACGGCGAAACGGGGAAAAAAATCATTGTGCGACAAAATTGAAAACAATACAGCCATTTTGTAACTTTTGGGGGCTTCAGTTTCTACTTAGTAAATTTTTTTGGTAAAAATGACACCTTATCTCTATTCTCTAGGTCCATACGGTTAAAATGATACCCTACTTGTATAGGTTTGATTTCGTATTACTTCAGAAAAAAAGCATAACTACATGCAGGAAAATTTATACGTATAAAATTGTCATCTTCTGACCCCATTAACTTTTTTATTTTTCCGTGTTCAGGGCGCTAGGAGCGTTCATTTTTTGTGCCGCGATCTGAAGTTTTTGTCGGTACCATTTTTGCATTGATCTGACTTTTTGATAGCTTTTTATTCATCTTTTCATGATATAAAAAGTGACCAAAAATACGCTATTTTGGACTTTGGAATTTTTTTGCGCGTACGCCATTGACCGTGCGGTTTAATTAGTGGTATATTTTTTTAATTCGGACATTTCTGCACGCGGCGATACCACATGTTTATTTTTATTTACACTGTTTTTTTTTATTATTGGAAATGCCGGGGGATTCAAACTTTTATTAGGGGAAGGGATAATTCAAAGGGTTAATGATTTTTTTACACTTTTCTTTTGCAATATTATTGCCCCCATAGGGGGCTATAACATTTCATTTACTGATCTTTAACAGTGTTCAATGCATCTCCATAGGGATGCATTAATCAGGGTTTTCGGTGATGGATTGCTCAAGCCTGGATCTCAGGCTTGAAGCATTCAATCGGCGATCGGACTGCAGGAAGGAAGGTAAGAGACATTTCACCGCGGCGATCCCGAACAGCTCCCTGAGCTAACCGGCAATTTTTACTTTCACTTTTAGCCACGTGGCTCAGCTTTGAGCGCACGGCTAAAGGGTTAATAGCGCGTGGCACCGCGATCAGTGCCTCGCGCTATTAGCGGCGGGTCCCGGCTTGACTATGACGCCAGGCCCGCCGCGATATGATGCGGGGTCACCGTGGGACCCCGCGTTATATCACGGGAGCGGGACCAAGGACGTACTCATACGTCCTTGGTCCTTAAGGGGTTAAAATACAGAAAAAAAGTGAAGAAAACTTTAGGGTAACCAAACGTATGGCAGTCCAGTAAGGCTGCTTTCACACTATCAAAAGTACCCGTTATATAACAGCGGGCGATGGCGGGGTTAAACGGCCACAAAAAAGTCCCTAACGGACGTTAGAAAATCCCATTATAGTCTCTGGGATTTTTCTAATAGCCGTTTTAACTAGTTATCGCCCGTTATTAATAACGGACGTTATTTTGTAACGGAAGATAGTTACGGGAGAAATAGTGCATGCACTATTTCTTCCGTTCAATCGCCTGTCAGAAAATAGCGGGTTAAAACAGCTATTAGAAAAATCCCATAGACTATAATGGGATTTTCTAACGTCCGTTAGGGATTTTCTAATAGTTGTTTAACACCGCGATCGCTGGCTATTTTATAACGGCCGTTATATAACGAGTACTTTTCATGGTGTGAAAGCAGCCTAACAACCAATCAGTCTAGATCATAGGTCATAAAACCCGCAAAGTCCAACTGTCAATCCTCTTTCTTGCTGCTCACAGCTGAAGATAAGTATTCTCAATTTTTTCTCTGCATTATTTACATAAAAAAAATTCTATATATATATATATTCATTAATTTATATATTTCTATTTACATACCTATTGTTTATATTTCCATATATATATCTATAGCTATAGATTGATTTTATATATACCCCTTATGTCAATTCATATTTTTCTTTTTCTATTTCCGTTTTTCTTTCCCCCTTTTTACCGATAAAATCCCCCCTTTTTTCCTTGATATATTTTCCTTTTGTTATTTCCCCTTCTTTCCCAATTTTTTTCTTATTACTTCTTTATTTAAAGGGGTACTCCGGTGAAAACCTTTTTTCTTTTAAATCAACTGGTGGCAGAAAGTTAAACATATTTGTAAATTACTTCTATTAAAAAATCTTAATCCTTCCAGTACTTATTAGCTGCTGAATGCTACAGAGGAAACTCCTTTCTTTTTGGAACACTGATGACATCACAAACACAGTGCTCTCTGCTGACATCTCTGTCCATTTTAGCAACCATGCATAGCAGATGTATGCTAAGGGCAGCATGGTGGCTCAGTGGTTAGCACTGCTGCCTTGCGGTGCTGGGGACTTGGGTTCAAATCCCACTAAGGACAACAATAAATAAAGCATTATTATAATAACGTCAGCAGAGAGAACTGTGCTCGTGATGTCATCAGAGAGCATTGCAAAAAGAAAAGAATTTCCTCTGTAGAATTCAGCAGCTAATAAGTAAAGGAAGGATTAAGATTTTTTAAAGTGATTTACAAATATGTTTAACTTTCTGCCACCAGTTGATTTAAAAGAAAAAAGGTTTTCACCGGAGTACCCCCGATATTTCTGATATTCTCTTACCACTGTTGTTTGTACTGTTATACCTACCGATAATCGCATCCCTCTTGGTCTCCGCGGCTCTCACCGTCAGCTACCGGAGTCGCCGAGACCATCCATTAACACTCCGCGTCCTCTTCTTCCCTTTGGCGCACTTCTTTTTCACCCGTTAGCCATCTTTGATTCTCGCGCATGCGCATTACTGTCTTTTCTCCGTGTCTTCTCGTTCATCGCAAGATTTGCGGCGCAACTGGTTCTCAGTTGCTTTTTCACGCCCATTCTTCTCTTCACAGATCTACTCACCATCGGACATCATGCCTTTGACGCTCATTACAGTTATACCTACTATATTGGGTTTATTGATTTGATATTGGCATATCTCATATAAATTTATATAAATGAATTGATATTGGCATATCGTATATAAATAATTTATACAACATTTTCAGATTTACCTCACATTTATTCTCATATTACCCACATAATCTTTAATATGAATACTGAGGAAAATGTTATTCCCTCTTCAGAGGTTATATACCTTTATCAAGCACGTGTATTAAATATTGTTTCTGAATCCGTTAATAAAACTGTCCATTCGGCCAATAAAGGTGCTATATCCTCTCTGCATGAGTCCATCTCTAAGACAGTAACATTAGTCTCCCAGGCCATTCCCACTCGCCAGGGTCCTTCCACGCCTTCTGAACTTTTCTGGTCAGCTGAGGACTCATCCTCTCATTTGGCCAGAGGTTTTAAATCGGGTAAGGTATACAAGAAGAGGCATCATTGCCATGATGAGCCCACATCTTCTAAACCTAAAAAGGTTTTTTATTAAGGGTCAAGCTGACAAAAATTCTGACAGCCTGCAATATAAGTGCGGCAAAAAATTAGGTGGTAAATCATCCCACCCCAAACCCTCAGTTCGTGAGGAAGTTTCACAAAAAGGACATTGAAACCCTCCTTCAGAAGTAAACCTGATTCTCTTTATGAGGACATATCGGATTCTGATAATGTAGATGCCTTATTACATGACACCTCTGAGGACACATTTTTATCCGGGTCAAATTTCTCACCCACGATCAGGAGATTGGGTACCACATCCCAATGTAGCCAAATACATCCAATCCTGCTTTAATAAATCAATGGATAAAAAAGCCAGGAATAAGCTCAGGGCCGAATGCCCTAGACCTACCCTACCTGACATTACCACAACGACCCCCGATATTGACCTTACTCTAGTAAAGTTTTTATCTTAATCTGGGAATAATCCCAGAAAAGGCCTGGACCGCTCACTGAAGTCCTGCCAGGATAAACTAATTGATATTTTGGGCCCTTTAACTAAAATTATGGACCTCTCTGAGGAGGCCCTCGCCTCTAATACTCCAATTGATTCTCATATCCTTCACGGCTGGATTCAAAGGGCATTCTGCTTTTTTGGCAACTCCAATTCAGCTCTATTTTCGGAACGGAGACGTTCCATTTTACTTAAGCTAGATCCCCAACTCACCCACCTGGCTCCTAATGAACCTGCCCCCTCTAATGAGGGATTGTTATTTGGAGATTCCTTCATTAAGGAACTCAAATATGCGGGATTGTTTTCTAGCCTTGACAAGGCCCAGACCTCACTTAAGAAGGTCTCTCAATCAAAGGGTTTCTCCAAGGCTGGGATAGGTCAGGGCCACTTTCTCAGCCGCAACTACAAAGAACAACAACAGTTTTGAGGTCCCCCCTCAACCCAGGACATCTCAATCATCAGGTTCCTACACTTCAACACTGTTTCTCCCCTAACGTGGAAGGCCATAGCAATCCAGAGGTTCCAGAGGATTCCAAAAATCACAACATACTTCAGGTAAGATTGACTCTTGCTTCTTTTCCCCATATACCTCTAAGTGGCAGACTAACACATTTTTTCCAGATTTGGTCTACTATAACATGCGATTCCTGGGTCCTAAATACAATAAAAGGTTATCAAATAGAGTTAATGTCTCCTCCCTTGCAAACTCATCTCCCTCATCCTATGATTTTTTCAGATCAGGATTGAATCCTTATAGATTCCGAAATTCGAGAACTTCATTCAAAAAATGCCATCATTCCAGTAGATTACTCTCCTCAAGGTTTCCTCAGCAATCTATTTCTGGTCAAAAAGAAAGGCCTGTAATAAATCTCAAATCTCTCAATGCCTTCGTCGGATACCAACATTTCAAAATGGAGGGCATTCATCCCTTGAGAGATCTTCTTCACGGACATTGGCTTATCAAGATAGATCTCAAAGATGCCTACCTCACGGTTCCCGTTCATCCCTCTTTCCAACCTTACCTCCAGTTCTCATGGAAAGATCTAATTTGGCAATTTACTTGCCTTCCATTCGGCCTGGCATTCGCTCCCTGGTGTTTCACCAAATTGATGAAACCAGTAATTTCTATACTGAGAAGTCGAAGTGTTCGTTTAATCATATACCTAGACGATATTCTAATTATGGCTCAATCTCTTCATCTTATCAATCTTCATATGCAATGGACTGTCATTACTTATAGGCCTAAGGTTTATTATAAATTTCAAAAAGTCTGTATTGACCCCTTCAAGGGAAGTGGAATTTCTGAGATTCATGGTAAACACCAATCTAGACACCTTGAGTCTTCCATCAAGATGATTAAAAACAATTAGTCGGGAAATTCGCTCTGTTCTGAACAAGAATCTAATTTCTTTGAGGAATATTGCGCGCATCGTAGGCCATCTATCTGCCTCCATTCAGGCAATATTTCCTGCCCCTCTTCATTACAGAGCCTTACAACGCCTCAAAATCCAACATCTACAAAACAGTCTGAGTTATTCGGATTTGATATCTCTTACACCAGAGACGAAGGAAGAATTACTTTGGTGGCTTCATCACATAGAATCTTGGAATGGGAAAGCTATTTTTCAATAGAATCAGATGAGAGCCTTTTAGGTTGGGGCGCTCGCTGTGGACACCTTTCCACTGGAGGAAAATGGTCCTCAGACGAATCCCTCCTTCACATCAATTGTCTGGAACTCCTAGCTGTTTTTTTTTGCACTCAAGAGCTTTGCGAAGGACAAATCCGATTGTTGCATTCTTCTTCGGGTGGACAACATTTCGGCTGTTCAATATGTCAACCACCTAGCGTGTACGAAATCGAAACTTTTAGCAGATATCACCAAAGATTTCTGCCATTTTGTCTAGACAGGAACATTGGGAGAGATTTATCAAAACCTGTCCAGAGGAAAAGCTGCTGTGTTGCCCATAGCAACCAATCAGATCACTTCTTTCATTTTGTAGAGGCCTTGTCAAATATTAAAGAAGCGATCTGATTGGTTGCTATGGGCAACTCAGCAACTTTTCCTCTGGACAGGTTTTGATAAATCTCCCCTCTTATCCTCAAAGCGGAATATCTTCCTGGTCTTTCGAACAATATAGCAGATTGGAATTCTCGCTTCCTCGTGGATGCCAGCGATTGGCATTTAGACCCTTCCATATTTTCTCAGCTCAATTTTCTTTGGGGTCTTCTTTATCTAGATATTTTCGCTTCTTGTCTAAATCGTCAACTCCCTCTATTCTTCAGTTGGCGCCACAATTCAGAAGCATTAGGCGTAGATGCTCTACTTCAATCTTGGCCTTCGGGAACCCTGTACACTTCTCCTCCCTTCTCTTTGATCCCCAGAGTTCTCCTCCAAATTCTCTCTCAGAAATCGACGGTGGTTTTGATAACACCCTGGTGGCCATCACAGGCGTGGTTGCCTAAACTTCTGGGAATGACCGTGGATTTTCCTCAAATTATTCCCATGTCTCCTTCAATACTTCTAGATCCGTCAGGGAACCCCCATCCTCTGGTTCTTTCAGAAACTCTGTCTCTGGTAGCCTGACTTGTATCCGGGAACTTACCGTGCCATTAAAGGGAACCAATCATCAGATTTTACCCTATATAACGCTTGTTAAAGAGTTATATAGGGTAAAATCTTTATTTTCACCATTCCCGGGGGATGCTCCTGCCCCCAGAGATGGTGAAGATATGAAGTTATAAACCAGTCACCACCGCCGCCGCAAGTAGTCACCTGGGCGGGGAGCTGTTCTCATCTACTCCCGTTCTTCGGCCGGCAGCGTCGCCCCCTCTGCTTAATTGACGGGCCGCGTCATCACTCTGCTCCGTCTGTTCAGTGAGCGGAACGATGACGCGGCCCATCAATCAAGCGGAGGGGGCGTTGCTGCCGGCCGAAGAACGGGAGTAGATGAGAAGAGCTCCCTGCCCAGGTGACTACTTATGGCGGCGGCGGTGACTAGTTTATAACTTCATATCTTCACCATCCCTGGGGGCAGCAGCATCCCCCGGGAATGGCGAAAATAAAGATTTTACCCTATATAACGCTTTGCCAAGCGATATATAGGGCAAAATCTGATGATTGGTTGCTTTAAGGTTTATCGTTCTGCTATTTCCTCAAATCATTTACCTATTGATTCTATGCCCGTGGACAAACATCCTTTGGTTTGCAGACTTTTGAAAGGAATTTGTTTTCAGAGACGTCCTCTTCCCAAATATAACTCTATCTGGGATGTTAACTTATTCTTATCCTTCCTTGACTCTTTAGGTTCTAACAACTCTTTATGTTTAAAACTTCTTTCCCTTAAACTATCTATGCTTTTATGCTTGATTTCCTGTAAAAGAGTTTCTTATGTTAAAACTTTGGATATTTCTGATAGATCTTTTTCTCCTTAAGCAGTGCTATTTAATGTCTATAAACATACTAAAACCAATTTACATTCTGTGTTTTACCCTTTTCCTCACAACATCAATCTTTGTGTACGCTGTTTACAATCTTACGAACGTAAAACGAATCCTTTACTTAGACCTTCTTCTTTTCAATTATTAATTTCTTATTGTAGACCTCATCTTCCGGTCTCTTCTAGCACCATTGCCAGATGGATCAAACAAACTATGCATCTGGCAGGTGTTGACATCTCTGTTTTCGTTGCTCATTCCACCAGAGGCGCTATGTCCACTAAAGTCATTCAATCTGGAGGTTCACTTTCAGATCTTCTGAAAGCTGCAAATTGGTCTTCAGAATCTACCTTCAAAACTTTTTATTTCAGAACTTCCTCTCATGTTTCTATGTCATTATTTTAAGTATATTGTATTATAGCTTTAAACATGCATAATATGAGCCTCCGTCTTTCAATAAAATTGGAGATTTTCCTAGTCTTGATGACGGAAAATATGGATTTTTATTAAAGACAGGAGGCGAATATTATCCCTCCCTTTAACCCTCCCTATTAATTATTGTTTTTTCTTATTATAATTTTTCAGCCTAAATTGAAGATATGTGAGTCTCCACGTGGTCAAGCCTTCAATGCCATATTCTACGTTCTAACTTCTGAAATCCAGTTCTACGTTTAAAATTGTGTTGTTTTCTTCTTCTACTTCTCCTCCTCGCAACAAGAAAGAGGATTGACAGTTACGCTAAAGTTTTCTTCACTTTTTTCTGTATTTTAACCCTTGGTGCTGTGAGCTATATTAAAAGAAAGAATAGCATAATATTCGCCTCCTGTCTCTAATAAAATCCATATTTTCCGTCATCAAGACTAGGAAAATCTCCAATTACAACAGGTTTATTAAAAAACAAAACAAAAAAAAAAAACACAGACATCTTTCAGGCTCTAATATAAGAGAACTGCATGTGGATAACATTAGGGATGCTCTTTAACCTGGGATTCCAACAATGGTGACAACAGATAGTAGGGGAATGAATCACACATCCCCACTGAAGTTTATTTCTTGCATGTATCAATGCCATTAGGATCTGTCACCATCTCATATTACTTTACTGAGGGGCTCAAGTCCTGCAGGAATGGTGTTCCTGCACTTTTTTTCAAAACAGGAGCGCCGTTCCCATTACAGCAGTCCTGCAGGACAGGCTCTGTCATGCTTACTCTCCCTCCACACGCAGAGGGGAGCGCCTCCCCTGACCCAACCTGCTAGATGCTGGAGGTGTAGAACCTGTTATCGGAACCTGTCACCATTGCGTATCCAATAACTCACTAGAAGTTGTCACTGCTGTTGTGTTGTGTGTAGAGATCACTGCTCAACAGTGTTACCCCAGTAGAAAGGTAATGACATGAGGAGGAGGAGGTTTCTGTTACAGTGTATTATCAGGATGTTAGTTCCATGATGAGGGTTTATTACAGTGTGTTAACAGAAAGGTAATTCCATGAGGGGAGTTTGTTACAGTGTGTACTTTTGATTGACAGTCGTCCCCGCACTAAGAATGGAGCCGCTCTACCACTTTAACAGAGCAATGGCTGCTGGGAGCAGACGTGCCAGGTACAGGCAGAACAACTAGACACCGAGCAGTGATGTTGGCCAATCACAATGTCCCTCTCCTTGTCCACCAAAGAGCAGTACAGTCGACGCTGTGGTGTCAGACTGTGGTGGTAACTAACTTCGGTAGAGGGCTAATGCTATATAGGGGCAATACAGGGGGGCTTGTAATCCCTACAGAAGGCATTATTACTGCATCAGGGCACTATAGTTGTTGGAAAAGTGCAGATCCTAAAATGTTTGTGTTGCATGTTCTATGGTGAAGAGTTGTGGCTGGAAGAAGTCATCATGAGGATCTGAGCTGGATGATACCTCCCACTATATCAGGGTTCTCAAACTGGCGGCCCTCCATATGTTGCAAAACTTTAACTCCCATTATGCCCAGACAGCTGTTAGCTGCAGCCAACAGCTGCCCGGGCATGTCCAAGCCTGCTTGGAGTGAAAATTTTGCAACAACTGAAGGGCCACCAGTTTGAGACCCTTGCTGGCTATATGGTCACTGTATTTGGGGGTTGGGTGCAATTTGTAGTCATGAGGGTGAGGGGGGAGGTAGTCTGCTTTGTTTTCTCCTTCTCCGGCTACTACGGTCTCCATTTTAGAGATATGTATTGCAGCAGTCACTAGATTTAACCCTTACTTACACTGCCCACCTGCAGCTAGAAATGAGCCCTATATAAAGGGAGTGTTCACATCATGGTTTAATCTTCTGCCAAGGTATGAGGTAAACATTGAGATTCTCTCAAAAAGAGATGCCAACATATACTGCAGCATACTGGCAGTGGCCCCATTCACTTTAATGGCCCAAACATAATCAACCAGGGCCTACGTTTAGTCTATTTTCTACATGTATATTTTTACTTGGTGCAACTCAAAAGTGTAGTCTGCTGTGCTTTAGAGTTCTACAAAATATACATGTGAAGGAAATGGATCAAGGGCAGTCACCAATTGATTAAGTTTGGGCCATTGAAGTGAATTAGGCCACTGTCAGTACACCACAGTATGTGTTGACAACCCTTATTGTATACCCTGAGCGTAATGTGCAATCATGATGTGAAGAACCCCCCCAGTAGGATAGCACAGATCGTTAACCTGCCATAAAGATGTGTATATAGTTGAAATTTGTGAAGGAGCTATGAGTTATTCCCTATAAGTTAGCTACTTTAGACCGTAGGCAGCTGTATGCATGTGGCGTGTAAGAAGCCAGCAACCGTGCAAGATGTCAAGGGAAGCTTTAACGTGGGCTGTTTCCCTCACAAACAGGGGGAAGAGGGCTGTATTAGGAATCTTCCCACTTTTTTTCCCCCAGAACTTGATCCCTGATTTACTGTAATTAAAACATAACCAGATTGATACCGGTCAGCCTAAAAACCTTGTCAGCAATAGTCTGTGACCTGTTTATAATGCACCTTGTGTTCATATCTTGTGACCTTATTGACTCCTCTGATCAGTCTTCAAGTTAATGCCTCATAAATATAATCTCCATTTTAAATTTACTTCCATCTCTTAAAAGGCACAATTTCATTAGAAAAACACTGAACATTCAATACAGTTTTACATAATGTATTTACATGACTTATAACCCTTTATTTATTCACTCCCTCTCCCCCATCAGTCCTCAATCATAAAGAATGCAATTGGCATCTAAAAAAGTTTATAAAAAAAAAAAAAAACACCCAAACATATTTATATAATTTTAATTGTTCTAAATAGCAACGAGAAATGTTTTCCAGTTTCATGGGACAGAACTAATCCCATTAGAAAAAATATATATACAGCATTCGCAAAGAGTGTTGTGGGAGTGTATTAATCCTAGCTAGCAGACATCTGTACTTTACTCCATGTATAACAGTTCAGATTCTCTAACTTTAAATTGATAAGTACTGTTGGCAATCCCTCCTTGTATTACTACGCTATAGTAGTAGGCCTTGATTTGCATGACATGCAAATGAGCTGTTGACTGACACAGTTAATCTTGTGTTTGGAAGGACGTTCATATTTTATAAGGCATTTAAAAGGTCAGAGTCAACACTGGAAAACACCACGGGTCCTTCCTTAACTGCTACATTCTGGTCTGTCAATCAACAATCGTAAAGAAAAACAAGAAAATACTATGCAGATATTTTCTATATACAGGTAAATATCACATTAGATAACAAGCAGCAAATATCATTACAAATTAACAAAAAGACTTAGCCAGTTTTATAATACAGTTATGAGAAAAAGAAAGTGCAACCTCTTTGAATTGATAAAAGAAGTTGTCCAGTGAAAAACAACTTCTCTTTTTATTAAGAGCCAAGTAACGTGCTCTCAGGTCACCTAAGTGCATGCAAAAAGTGCGAAACATGTTCATACAAAAACCGTGCACGAGGATGCGGTCCATCACAAGCCCTTCTCTAAAAGGAGAGAGGCCCCCCAATAAACCAAACCATTCGCCTCCGGGACAAAAGGCACCTGCAGGGTTCCAGGTGCAATGTTTCCTTTTGCCGAAGCTACTCAGGGACTGAAAGTGCTCCTTACAAACAAACGGGCGAAAACCAAGTTGTCACCGTGGAGCCAGTAAAACCAGCTTGGCATCCCTGCTGAAGCAAGGATGTCGGGCAAAGCAGGGAGGTGAGGAACCTAATGGCCACACACCCCTTCCCCTGGATCAGCAGGTGGAACACCCAGAAGGGCTGACGATGTCAATTCCGGGCCTGAGGAAACGCCCAGAGGGCGTGAAATGGCACCGTCGCTCTGGATGGGGCTCCATAACATCTACTGCCCTGCCGATTCATCTGTACAGCCACTGTTATCTTTGAATAAAGTGCACAGCACTGAAGTTGTGGTGAGTGATCCGCTCTGTTCATTATTGCTATTTTGGGTGATCACAGCACCCTGACCAATCCTAGTGACGTATAATGAACCCAAAATGTGGACACAGTGACAAAAATGAATAAATAAATGAATGTGCGCCGTGTAATACTGCCCGGACTTATCCCCTATTTCAGGATGAAGTTCCAGAACGGTGCCCCGGCTCTCTGAAAGGAGCGCATGGCTGCAGACGTTCCAGAATGCACTCCATTAATTTGGGAGTGTCAAAGATGCCCAAAAGCTGTTTGCAGGACATGCCCTCTGAGAGCCGGCACCCAATTCTGGAGATCACAGGGTGTCCCAGCAGTCGGAGCCTCTACAACCATGCACTGTGGATCAGGGATAAGTTGTCTTTCACCGGACAACCCGTTTAATTTTATAAATCAGGACGAGCGACCTCCACTTCGTGCAAGGATTACTGATGACCACCGCGAAGAGCAGTGGCCGACACGCCCTCTCCATGTATCCCTATGGGAAAGCCAAAGATAGACGAATGCTTGACTCCCATCTAGTGTCCCTTTTGGAAGTAAAAAAATAAAATCATGACTTTACCTTATAATTATATTATTATTATATGATTATACCTTTTAATCTATTATCTCCACCAAAAGCTCCACAGCCCCAGTTTCCTGTCGCGACTGCCGAAATATTCTCTGGTGGGATTCCGTCTCTGAAAAAACCACAATAAGCCTGCCAAAAAAAAAAAAGATTTTTTTTTAACATTTTCATCATTACTATCTACAACAAATACTGCTGTATGTACTTATTTTCCACAGTGACTGTGGTTAACCCCTTAAGGACCCAGACCATTTTCACCTTAAGGACCCGGGCATTTTTTGCCCATCTGACCACTGTCACTTTAAGCATTAATAACTCTGGAATACTTTTAATTTTCATTCCGATTCCGATAAAGTTTTTTCGGGACATATTCTACTTTATCTCAGTGGTAAATTTTTGTCGATACTTGCATCATTTCAAAAATTCCAAAATTGAGCATTTTTTTTTTTTTTTTACTTTGAAACCCTCTGCTTATAAAGGAAAATGGATATCCCAAATAAAATTATATATTGATTCACATATACAATATGTCTACTTTATATTTTCATCATGAAGTTGACATGTTTTTACTTTTGGAAAACATCAGAGGACTTCAAAGTTCAGCAGCAATTTTCCAATTTTTCTCAAAATTTTCTAAATCGGAATTTTTTAGGGACCAGTTCAGTTTTGAATTGGATTTGAAGGGCCTTCATATTAGAAATACCCCATAAATTACCCAATTATAAAAAACTGCACCTCTCAAAGTATTCAATATGACATTCAGAAAGTGAATTTAGGGGTTTCACAGGAATAGCAGCAAAGTGAAGGAGAAAATTCATTTTTTAAACTCGCATGTTCTTGTAGACCCAGTTATTTAAATCTTACAAGGGGTAAATGGAGAAAAGGCCCCCCCCAAAATTTGTAACCCAATTTATCTCGAGTAAAGAAATACCTCATACGTGTATGTGAAGTGTTTGGTGGGCGCAGTAGAGGGCTCAGAAGGGAAGGAGCGACAATGGGATTTTGGAGAGGGAGTTTTTCTAAAATGGTTTTTGAGGGGCATATCACATTTAGGAAGCCCCTATGGTGCCAGAACAGCAAAAAACAACCCAACATGGCATACTATTTTGGAAACTACACCCCTCAAGGAACGTAAAAAAGGTTCAGTGAGCCTTAACACCCCACAGGTATTTGACGACTTTTCGTTAAAGTCAGATGTGTAAATAATTTATTTTTTTCACTAAAATGCTGTTTTTCCCCCCAAATTTTAAATTTTTTACATGGGGTAATAGGATAAAATGCCCCCCAAAATTTGTAACCCTATCTCTTCTGAGTATGGAAATACCCCATGTGTGGACATCAAGTGTACTACGGGCGCACTACAATGCTTAGAAGAGAAGGAGTCACATTTGGCTTTTGGAAAGCAAATTTTGCTGAAATGGTTTTTGGGGGGCATGTCGCATTTAGGCAATGGTGCCAGAACAGCAAAAAAAAAAAAAAAACACATGGCATACTATTTTGGAAACTACACCCCTCAAGGAACGTAACAAGGGGTACAGTGAGCCTTAACACCCCCACAGTTGTTTGACAAATTGAAAAGTTGGACGTGAAAATGAAAATTTTTATTTTTTTCACTAAAATGCTGGTGTTACCCCAAATTTTTAATTTTCACAAGGGGTAATAGGAGAAAAAGCCTCCCAAAATTTGTAACCCCATTTCTTCTGAGTATGGAAATATCCCATATGTGGATGTAAAGTGCTCTGTGGGCAGACTACAGGGTGGGCCATTTATATGGATACACCTTAATTAAATGGGAATGGTTGGTGATATTAACTTCCTGTTAGTGGCACATTAGTATATGTGAGGGGGAAACTTTTCAAGATGGGTGGTGACCATGGCGGCCATTTTGAATCCAACTTTTGTTTTTTTCAATAGGAAGAGGGTCATGTGACACATCAAACTTATTGGGAATTTCACAAGAAAAATCAATGATGTCCTTGGTTTTAACGTAACTATATTCTTTCATTAGTTATTTACAAGTTTCTCTTTGTTTACAGTCATTGACATGTCATCGAGGTTAAACATGTGAGGAGCGGATAGAAATTGTGTTGCTGTCTGGTGAACGCAGTAAGCGGGCCATTGCAGCAGATTTCAATGCAAGACACCCTACGAGACCACCCATCTCCCATGCTACAGTTAGCAAACTGCTTGCTAAGTTTTGTGAAACTGGTTCAGTGTTGGATTTGCCAAAATGTGGATGCATGAAATCTGTCACTAATGAAGAAACATTAGTGGCTGTCCTAGCTTCATTCAGCAAGAGTTCACAGCGTAGCACTCGCCGCATGTCACTGGAGAGTGGCATTAGACAAACATCCCTTCGGCGGATATTAGCTACTCACAAATGGCACCCTTACAAACTCCAGCTACTGCAGCATCTCAACGAGGATGACCCAGATCGGCGCACTGAATTTGCAGAACGGGCAAAACAAAAATTGGAACAGGACGCTCAGTTTACGCAGAAGATTTTGTTCAGTGATGAGGCAAACTTTTATGTGAATGGTGAAGTTAACAAACAAAACCACCACTATTGGTCTGACACTAACCCACATTGGATGGATCCCTCCAAGACTGTTGGAACACAAAAATTGATGGTATGGTATGGTATATGGGGTACAAAGATAGTGGGGCCATTCTTAATCAATGGAAACCTCAAGGCCACTGGATATGTGAAATTGCTACATGATAATGTGTTTCCCTCTTTATGCACTGAAACTGGCACGTTCCCTGAGTTTTTCCAGCAAGATGGTGCACCACCACATTATGGGTGTCAGGTCCGAGCATTCCTAGATGAACAGTTTCCTGGAAAGTGGATTGGTCGTCGTGGGCCAGATGAATGGCCCCCAAGGTCTCCCGATCTGACCCCCTTAGACTTTTATGTTTGGGGTCATCTGAAAGCAAATGTCTATGCTGTGAAGATACGAGATGTGCAGCACTTGAAACTACGGATACTGGAAGCCTGTGCTAGCATTTCTCCTGCGGTGTTGCTATCAGTGTGTGAAGAGTGGAATAAAAGGGTTGTATTGACAATCCAACACAATGGGCAGCACATTGAACACATTTTAAGTGGTCAGAAACTTGTAAATAACTCATGAAAGAATAAAGTTACATTAGAACCAAGCACGTCATTGTTTTTCTTGTGAAATTCACAATAAGTTTGATGTGTCACATGACCCTCTTCCTATTGATAAAACAAAAGTTGGATTCAAAATGTCCGACTTCAAAATGGCCACCATGGTCACCACCCATCTTGAAAGTTTCCCCCCTCACATATACTACTGTGCCACAAACAGGAAGTTAATATCACCAAACAATCCCATTTTATTAAGGTGTATCCATATAAATGGCCCACCCTGTACACAACATTTTTCACATCCAAATTTAACGAAAATTTGTCAAACACCTGTGGAGTGTTAAGGCTCACTATACCTTGTTACATTCCGTGAGGGGTGTAGTTTCCAAAATGGGGTCACACATGGGTATTTATTGTTTTGCGTTTATGTCCGAACCGCTGTAAAATCAGCCACCCGTGTGCAAATCACCAATTTAGACCTCAAATGTACATGGTGCGCTCTCACTCCTGAGCCTTGTTGTGCGTCCGCAGATCACTTTACACCCAAATATTTTGAGTCTTTTTTTCCCTTTTAACGCTTGTAAAAAACCCAAACAGGATCCCTCCAGCTGTTGCAAAACTCCCAGCATGCCTTGACAGTCAGTGGCTGTCCGGCAATACTGGGAGTTGTTGTTTTTCAACAGCTGGAGGCTCCGTTTTGGAAATTGGGGGGGGGGGGGGGGGGGATGACTGTGTAAGGGTGTGTATATGTAGTGTTTAACTTTTGTGTAGTGTTTTTAGGGTACATTTACATGGGCGGGGGTTTACAGCGAGTTTCTATTTGGGAATTTGAGCTGCGGTGGAAAATTTGCCACATCTTAAACTTGCAGCAGCAAACTCGTTACCGTTAAATACCGTGAAACCGCCATAACTTACAAAAATACTGCAATACACATTTTTGGTCATAACGCCCAGCTCTACTCCAAATACATCCGTAATGTCTCTGGCTTTAAAAAGGCAAAGGGGTGGAGTTTCATCACTGCCCATGCTGCAATCCAAGTGCAGCACATGATAGATAAGTGACATAGATAAGTGACATACAACTTCTGTCCCCTGAATCAAACTATAGAGTCTCAGTGTATTCTCCAATGAGATGCAGCTCAGTCTGTTTCCTCCTGATCGATTTCTCCTTGTTATTTACCCACAGTAGGCAGAAAGCTGCACTTCATAGGACATGCTAGAGAGTTAAAGGAGAACTCCGGAATATAAAAATTGTCCCCCATACTGCCGGCAGTAAAAAAATAAAGATGTACGGTACATACCTTCCTCCGCTCCCCCGGGGCCTCGGCAATGATCCTCTTCCTGGTTGCCGGTGGTCGGAGAGTCTTACTGCGCTCAGCCAATCACCAGCCGCAGTGAAGCCCCGACTCGGCCGGCGATAGGCTGAGCGGCAGTGTGAGGTTTTCGGCCCCGGCAGCAGGTGCCCGTGTAGTGAAGAATTTTGTGTCCTGAAGCCTTCTCACACTGCCGGTCAGCCTATCGACGGCCGAGTCGGACTTTGCTGCGGCTGGTGATTGGCTGAGCGCAGTATGATTCTCCGACCACCGGCAACCAGGAAGAGGATCACGGCGGAGACCGGAGCCGGTTACCGGAGGCCCCGGTGGGAGCTGAGGAAGGTATGTACATCTTTATTTTTTTACTGCCGGCAGTATGGGGGACAATTTTTATATTCCGGAGTTCTCCTTTAATGAACTAAAATAAAAAACTAACACACAACCATACATACAAACAGACAAAAGTTACATACACAGGAGTAACATGCATTTGAATAGAATAATAAGCACATATTATAGGATGAATCAGAGCTCATAACCCTGATAGTTAGATTTGCAATAATACAGCTGACAGCTATAAGGCTAGGTTTCCACAAATTTTTTTTTTCAGTTCATTTCTTCTTTTTACGTTTTTATTTTTTATTTTTTTAAGTGGAAATTGAATGTTTGGCCCCTTTGGTGTTTATTTCAAAATTTGTTTGGTACCAAAAAATAAATAAATAAATAAAAAATTGGATGAATAAGTATATAAAATAAAAAATAAAAGGATGCAGTAGAGATGGAAAAAATGTATTTAACGAAATATTTAGTTTTTTAACAACATTTTTATTAGTTTTTAAACAGGGACCAATTTATGTGGGTTGGCAGGGACCTAAAAATGTAGAAAGGGGCCATTTAAATGTAAAAATAATATATTTTTTATAATGATTTTTTTTATTAGTAATGTATTTTAATAATGTGTGATAAAGTTTGTGTGTGTGTGTGTTTTACTTTTTTCTCTATATTTTTTTTTAGGTAGTACCTGTACTAAGAGACAGATCGCCCCGGGTGTCACTCCTGACACCTGATGTGATTGTCCTATCTATTGCAGAGATGCGAGGACAGAAACCATCCCGTGGAGCAGAAGGGCCAAAGCTCTATACAGCTCTTGCATATCTGCTCTACACAACGGCCGGCCAATGATGTGAATAGAATTCGTAATTCCCTCTGAGAGTGGTGATTGGCTGGATGGTGGCAGCCAATCATCGCCAAAGTCTCAACAAGTGGTTGTTTTTGAAAAGACTACGTCGGCGTACCACGACCTTCGGGGCCAATCTGGAGCTACCAGAATGGCGGGGACGGCCTCTGCTTTGAGCTTCCTCAGAGCCCTGGGAAGGAGCGGAAGGGGAGGGAACAGATAGGGTAGGGCAACCTCGCCCAAGGAAACACTAGGGCGCCACGGCAGAGCCTGAGGGTCCCGGGACTTACTTTCCGCCCAGAGGAGAATCCTGGTCACCTCGGCAATGGCTGCCGAGCAGCGAGTGCCGCCTTGCCGATTTATGTACGTAGCGTTGTCCGACTGGATGCGGACAGGGCAGGACTGAAGCCGGGACTCCCAATGAAGAAGACGAAGAAGAATCGCCCGTAATTCCAATATGTTCATCGGAAAAAGGGTCTCTCGGGGAGACCAGAGTCCCTGAACTGTCCAATCCCTGACATGCTGCCCCAGCCCGACAGGCTGGCATCTGTTGTAACTACCTTCCAGTGAAGGGGAAGAAATGACCGCCCTGCCAGTGAAGGGAAATAAATGATCGCCCTTGGAGAAGAAGGGGGGGGGGGGGGCGGAGCCACCAGAGCAGAGACTGACGGACCCAGCGAGGGAGAACAATCTGACGATCGAGGGACAGAGGAGACCTGTCCCATCGAGAGAGAATAGCCAGTTGAAGGGGGCGGTAGAGAAACTGGCCAAGGGGTACGGCCTCCATAGTTGCCACCATCTGACCCAGGACTTCCATACAAGTGCAGATGGGGACTGACCTGGGTCCAAAAGGAGCGGACCCCGACAGAAGCGCCAGACGTTTGTCTGGCGGGAGGCAAATTCGGCAGAGGCCGTGTCGAGGCGAAGTCCCAAGAAGGTTATAGACTAGGTAGGACAGAGGACTGACTTGTCCCGATTGACCATCCACCCGTAGCGATCCAGAGTGTGGAGAGTGACATCCACATTCTCCAGAGTCTGGGCTGTGGTTGGAGCATTGATGAGAAAGTCGTCCAGATAAGGTATCACCGAGCCTCCCCTCGACCATAACAGGCCCATCACTGGCGCAAGGATCTTGGAAAATACCCGAGGAGCCGAGGCCAGACTGAAGGGGAGGGCCATGAAATGAAAATGCCCCTCCGGAACCGCAAAGCGGAGGTACCGATGATGGCCTGGAAATATTGGCACATGGAGGTAGGTATCCTTGAAGTCCACCGATGAAAGAAACTCCCCTTGTTCTAGGGACGCCACCACTGAACGGAGAGATTTCATTCAGAAGTGATGGAAGAGAAGATGACGGTTGAGACGCTTGAGGTCTAGGATTGGTCGCACAGAACCGTCCTTCTTGGGAACCACAAAAAGATTGGAATAGAAACCTCGGAACCGTTCCCCTGAAGGAATGGGAATGATAACCCCCTGGAGAAGCAGAGACTGGAGCGCTTCTCAAAATTGTTTCGCCAGAGAAGGCGACCGGGGGCCCCGGGATCGAAAAAAAGCGATCTCCCGGAAGGGAGGCAAATTCGATTCGGTAACCGTTGGACACCACATCCCTGATCCAAGGTCCAGATGTCTCGAAAAAGTAAGAGACGACCTCCCACCCGAGAAAAAATGACTATATGAAGACTCAATGGAAGAGTCAGACAAGGCACCCCTAATACGCTTGTGAGAGCGTGAAGTATGTGGAGACGAGGAGCGGGCCCTCTCAGAGGCCCTGCGCAGGGTAGACCCCTTCAAGGCAGACACCACTTCCCGGGAGGCCTCAGCCACCGAACGGGAAACTTGGGTCAAGTGAGCCATATACCGGGCCAGGGAAGAAACCCAGGCTGGTGGAGCGGCTGAATCCACCGGAACCGAAAGGGCACCAGGGGGTACTAGGGGATCTGGGAGAGCAGTGGAGCAGGCAGGGCAAGTGGGCTCAGCAGAGCCAGGCATCTAGGTATTACAGTGCCTACAGGCAAAATAAGTCACTGACATTCCAGGATGATGTTTAGAGGGAGGAAAAGCTCTGGGTACTGACATGATGAGAAAAAAAGACAGGGACTTTCTCACCCTAGTCTGTGACCCTAGGCAGCTGCAGAGAGGAGAGCTCGGCTCCGTGCAGCTAGTGTCAGCCAATAGGGAGAGAGGGGCGTGCCTGAAGCAGAGGCACTAACTAATAGGCCCCTGCTAACTGAAATTCGCACCCACGGCGCTGATTGGAGGCTGCTTCGCGCCTCTGAAGAGCTCCAACCGCGCTGTGGGCGGAGCTATGAACTGCCGAGAAGAAGCAGTAATGGCGCCTGCTCCTTGTCCCGAGCGCACATGTCAGCCGCATATGCGCTCGGGGGAACAGAGCGGGCGGCCTGTACGCTGGCAGAGACTGCCGGAGAAAATGAAAGTAAGCCGGCGGTGAAAGCGCCCGGCTCGTACCAGCGCCGCGGCTGTCAGCCACATATAAGGCACTGCATGAGAAGTGAAAATGAGCCGGCGCTGAGAGCGTCCGGCCCGAACCAGCGCCGCGGCTGTTAGGCCGCATATAAGGCGCTGGCGTAGAAGAGAGAGTAAGCTGGCGCTGAGAGAGCCCGGCCCATACCAGCGCCGCGGCTGACAGCCGCATATAAAGCGCTGCACACACACACACACATACAGTGAAAAGCACACACACATACATACAGAGAAGTGCCCCATAAAATTACAATCCCCCTGAAATGCCACTGCTCCACATGAACCCTGAAATGCCACTGCTCCTCAGAATAAAAATCCAGCCCCTGTATAAGCCATCCCCCTAACCTGAAAGGTGGGCCGAAAACAGGGGGTCTCCAGAGGTTGTAAGTCCGTACCTAAGGAGAAAAGGGGGAAAGTACTTACCTCAGTCAGAAGAACTTACCTAATGGAGTCTTCAGTGAAGTGTTCAGTCAGCTTTAGTTACCTGCATCACGCCTGGCTGCTATGCGCGAGCGAGGCGAGCAGGGAAATAGGGGGACCCAGACCCATGAGGTACCAACCCAGGCGCTGACCATTGGCGAGGGGGGGTGAACATTGCATATACGCAATGTCTGTGCCCCCTTACTCGCAATGGGGAAACAGGGAACCGGAGTCCCTGAGTCCCCACCTGAAAACAGAAAAGAAAAAGGAATAAAAAACTAACACGTCCCTATACTAGGAAAACAAAAAAATCTGAATACCTGGTCTGGAGAATTCCAGACCATGTCCACCTCCTTCAGACACTAAGCTTAAAACTGATTACCTCAGGGCCTGAAGGCGGGTATATCCTGCTGGGAGGAGCCGACTTTTTTTTTTATTAACATAGTGTCACACCTCCTAGAGACAGCAGCATACACCCACGGTCTGTGTCCCCCAATGGAGCCGATAGAGAAATCGTGGTCACAGGGGGTGAGACCGCTATCCTGCCTGCTGGTGAAGTAGGGCACATCCAGGGATTCGGGTTATAAGTCCCAGGTTCTTGTGCAAGCATGGCTTTCAACTGTGTGTGCGTCTTTAACCCCTTAAGGACCAAGGACGTACTGGTACATCCTTGGTCCTGCTCCCGTGATATAACGCGGGGTTATACGGTAACCCCGCATCATATCACGGCGGGCCCGGCGTCATAGTGAAGCCGGGACCCGCCGCTAATAGCGAGCAGCGCCGATCGCGGCGCCGCGCGCTATTAACCCTTTAGCCGCGCGCTCAGAGCTGAGCGGCTAAAACCGAAAGTGAAAGCTGCCGGTTAACTCAGCGGGCTGTTCGTGATAGCCGCGGCGAAATCGCGGCATCCCGAACAGCTTACAGGACAGCGGGAGGGCCCCTACCTGCCTCCACGCTGTCCGATCGCCGAATGACTGCTCAGTGCCTGATATCCAGGCATGAGCAGTCATGCGGCAGAATCGTCGATCACTGGTTTCCTATGAGAAACCAGTGATCAATGATGAAGATCAGTGTGTGCAGTGTTATAGGTCCCTATGGGAGCTATAACACTGCAAAAAAAAAAGTGAAAAAAAAAAAGTGAATAAAGATCATTTAACCCCTCCCCTATTAAAAGTTTGAATCACCCCCTTTTTCCCATAAAAAACCCCCCCAAAAATAAAAAAGTTATAGGGGTCAGAAGATGACAATTTTAAACATATTCATTTTCCTGCATGTAGTTATGATTTTTTCCAGAAGTACGACAAAATCAAACCTATATAAGTAGGGTATCATTTTAATCGTATGGACCTACAGAATAAAGATAAGGTGTCATTTTTACCAAAAAATGTACTACGTAGAAACGGAAGCCCCCTAAATTTACAAAATGGCAGTTTTTTTTCAATTTTGTCGCACAATGATTTTTTTTTCCGTTTCACCGTAGATTTTTGGGCAAAATGACTGACGTCATTACAAAGTAGAATGGGTGGCGCAAAAAATAAGCCATCATATGGATTTTAGGTGCAAAATTGAAAGAGTTATGATTTTTTAAAGGCAAGGAGCAAAAAACGAAAATGCAAAAACAGAAAACTCCCCGGTCCTTAAGGGGTTAAGATGCACACACTGCTGGAACATACAACTTCACAGAGAGGCAGCGACCCCCCTGTTCTGTTGCATGAGAAGAGGCAGCTGACACTTCTAGTGCAGGCAGCATTACTGTGCAATGCTGCCAGCACCAGGACTTGAGAGAGAAAAGGAGCTGTGACAGGTAAGTAATTGTTTTTAACATTGGACCTGACTGTTATAAAGGGGACAGAGTGCAGACATAGAGGGTCCGTCACTACTATATGGGGACCTCAACTTGTATATGTGGACACACAGAGGGGGCCAATAACTCTATGGGGACACAAAGGGGCCTTACTACTATATAGTGGCACAAAGTGTGCCTAACTTCTTTATGGCAGGTTCAAAAGGGTTTATTTTCATTATGGTGGCAATGATGGGGCATAACTAGTATATATGACACAGTGGACACCGTTACTGTGTGAGGCAAAACAGATAGGGAGTTACTATAGAGGTGAGGGGGTGCCGGAACGAGAAGCCGAAATAGTCGTCTTCATGATGACCTGGGCTGTATACAGAAGAAAAAGACAAGAAAGACTTTTAGTCACTGGATGTAACTGGACTTCAATCACTTATACAGCCCGCAGAGCCTGTTCAAAGGTGGTATCTACACTGCTCAATAAAAATTAAGGGAACACTTAAACAACACAATGTAACTCAGGTCAATCACACTTGTGCAAATGGAACAGACAACAGGTGGAAATTATAGGCAATGAACAAGACATACTCAATAAAGGAGTGGTTCTGCAGGTGGTGACCACAGACCACTTCTCAGTTCCTATGCTTCCTGGCTGATGTTTTGATCACTTTTGAATGCTGGCGGCACTTTCACTCTAGTGGTAGCATGAGACGGAGTCTACAACTCACACAAGTGGCTCTGGTAGTGCAGCTCATCCAGGATGGCATATCAATGCGAGCTGTGGCAATAAGGTTTGCTGTGTCTGTCAGCATAGTGTCCAGAGCATGGAGGCACTACCAGAAGACAGGCCAGTACATCAGGAGACATGGAGGAGGCCAACAACCCAACAGCAGGACCTCTTCCTCTGCCTTTGTGCAAGGAGGAGGAGGAGCACTGCCAGAGTCCTGTAAAATAACCTCCAGCAGGCCACAAATGTGAATGTGCCCACTCAAATAGTCAGAAACAGACTGCATGAGAGTGGTATGAGAACCCAACGTCCACAGGTGGGGGTTGTGCTTACAGCCCAATACCAAGCAGGACGTTTGGCATTTGCCAGAGAATACAAAGATTGGCAAATTCGCCACTGGCGCACTGTGCTCTTCACAGATGAAAGCAGGTTCACATTAAGCGCATGTGACAGTCGTGACAGAGTCTGGAGATGACATGGAGAACATTCTGCTGCCTGCATCTTCCTCCAGCATGACCTGTTTGGCGGTGGGTCAGTAATGTTGTGGGGTGGCATTCTTTGGGGGGGGGGGGGGGCACACAGCCCTCCATGTGCTTGCCAGAGGTAGCCTGACTGCAATTAGGTACTGAGATGAGATCCTCAGACCCCTTGTGAGACTATATGCTGGTGCGGTTGGCCCTGGGTTCCTCCTAATGCAAGACAATGCTAGACCTTGTGTGGCTGGAGTGTGTCATCAGTTCTTGCAAGAGGAAGGCTTTGATGCTATGGACTGGCCCGCCCGTTCCCCAGACCAGAATCCGATTGAGCACATTTGGGACATCATGTCTCGCTCCATCCACCAACGCCACATTGCACCACAGACTGTCCAGGAGTTGGCAGATGCTTTAGTCCAGGTCTGGGAGGACATCCCTCAGGAGACCATCCGTCACCTCATCAGGAGCATGCCCAGGCATTGTAGGGAGGTCATACGAGCAAGTGGAGGCCACACACACTACTGAGCCTCATTTTGACTTGTTTTAAGGACATTACATCAAAGTTGGATCAGCCTGTAGTGTGGTTTTACATTTTGATTTTGAGTGTGACTCCATATCCAGACCTCCATGGGTTGATAAATTAGATTTTCATTGATAATTATTGTGTGATTTTGTTGTCAGCACATTCAACTATGTAAAGACGAAAGTATTTCAAACGATTAGTTCATTCATTCAGATCTAGGTTGTGTTATCTTAGTGTTCCCTAAGGAACCAGTTTACTGAAGGTGGGGAGGTTGTTATTGGTCTGAATAGTTTCTATTCATTAACAGTATGGTGGTATTGGTGTTTAAAGCTCTGGTCATGTCTTGTAAAATAATGTTTAACTGTTCAACCTGAGATCAATGTTCAATAGCTGTGGACACTTACAACCATCACATAGTCACTAAAAGACAAGAAAGCCTCCACAGAGATTTACATCAGCATGTTTCTAATGAAGCTACAGGACTCACTTAGTTAAAGTCTCTATTACAGAAATGTGGAGTCAGCCCTGACAACTAACCTGCACTCATCATCTTAAAAAGACTCTTGATACAAAAAGAGTAAACTCTAGTACAATATGTACAAAGATGTCATGGACAGTTGTCTATGTATGATTGTTAATGATAGGCAGTGATGGTAGTACTATCTATTCAGTAGCATCAGGCACAGGAGTCTTGAATTTCCTCAGTAATCCATGCCCGATTCATTTTAACAAACATGAGTTTTTCCATGTTGCTGGCAGACAATCGTGTTCGCTTAGGGGTGACTAATCTTGTAACGCAGAACACGCTCTCCGATTTTACACTGGAGGGTGGACATCTAGTGACCCAGAAGTTTATGGTGTCCGCCAGAGAAAGGCCACAGCTTAGATATGCATTAACCTGGTTGTTCAGGCAGTGATGTACATCTCTTTGGTGATAATTCATGTCAAGTTGGAATACTGGATGTAAACATTTAGTCATAATATACTCCAATGTGAAGATACTGATGCTTTTGCCACTTGGAGGGGTAGCGCTGCACTTGAAAAAGGGAGTACTAGCTCCCGAAATGCGTCTTGCCAGATTTGCACCTTTAATTTTTTTTTTTTTTATATGATGTGTCAATAAAATTTGTTGATACTCTAAATCTTCAAGTCTGATCCATGATGGTTGCACCACCACAGTGCTTTTTTCTTTTGAGAACCATTGCTACTATACTAGCAACCTAGGATCCCCACTGTACCAGATATATAGGGGTGATACACACAAACCAAGTCCTACTCAACGTGAGAGACGTTACTTAAGGGAGTCTCTAAGAGACACCTTCTCAAACGGAATTACACAGTCTTCCCCTTTTTTCTTCCTTGCAGAGGTTATCTGGTGTTCTTCACTGCTGATAATACCACTACCCTCCTGCTCTGAACAATTCACCTCCTCACCACCTGGTTCCCACATCCAGACCACAGCTACATCGTCATCATCAAACTTCCCCGATCATCCCCGCCACTCCTCTCAGCTTGAACTTCTGATATCTGTTCATAAGCTTCTTACTATCCCTTAGCATATCCACAAGAGTTATGTCAGTTTTCTTATGTACTGCTACTGCATTGCTGTGAACAATGGAGGCAGAGAAATGGCTTGCTGAGCTCCCCTGCCTCCTCAATATTTAGCACCAACCCTGGTGATAAATATTCAAATGTCTTCACTCTTCCATTACTAGGACTTGAGAGCCTGACAGCGCATGAGCCCTCTGCTCAGGTGGTGCTACCCCGCTACACATGCTGATAGGCTCACACGTCCAAGTAACAAGAGAGTGAAGACATTTTAAATATTCATCATGGAGGCAGACTGGGTGTTGAATATTGAGAAGGCAGAGGAGCTCAACAAGCAGGCTCCCTGCCTCTATAGAGCACAGCAGTGCAATAGCAATAGATGAGGAAACGGACATAACTCTGCAACTACTCCAACAATTGACCGCACTTTTTTAATGCTGTTCACCTGCACCCAGAATACTGGGTTTAGTGCAGGTGAACAGGCTGTCAGTTTCTCTTTAATAAAGACCATTTAAATAGTTACTTCATTTAGTGTTCAGAAAACAAATCAACAATAAAAAAATAAGTGCAAAGGTCAGGCCAGCCCAAAGCAACAGGCTTTAACTACTTCCATAACAGCAAAGCAGCTATTAGTTCTTATAAGGAGTAATGGTTCTTTGCCCCAAATAATTAGTGTGAACCTGAAGTATTCTGGCTTTGTCAATGTATAAACCAAGGGAAAATAATTTATCCTCCAAACAACATGGAACTTAATGATTGACTATATTGGGATGGTTTCTTCATGCTCACACTACAATTTACACTTTGTTTAAACAAAGGCTTCGTGTTCCTTCTGGCATCCATTCTCTGACCAGTCTTGAATAATGCCCACTTGGTGCAGAAATTTTTCAGATGTTATCATTTTCCTGGTCTCACTAGAAAAGTAAGCACTATTTGTGCCTCTATTCTGCCAATTAAGCTGTCAGCAGCACTCTTAAAATGGATAAGTTGCCCAAGTACAGCCTGTCTCTTCCAGTTTCTTTTTAGGGCCATTTTTTGGATGATCGATGTGTTGTTATTAAAAGCATGCAGGATCTGAAAACAAAATTTATCTTAACCAAAGCAGCAGCAAGAAAATGGAAATGTACTCCTCATTTAGAATTGCTGACTGATTACAAGGGGGTTTCTACATTTTACACAGGCTAATATTTTACCTGCGGAAAGAAGTAATGAAAATCAATGTTTCAGTGTGCCACGCACCAAAGCTAGATGACTGATTAAAAGGAGTCTTCAATGCCGACATAAAAGTAGAGGGGGAAGGATGCCCTGGAGTGCAGCAATGAGATTTCTCGTCTTGAAGTTATTTAAAATAGTAATTAAGGCCCATAAGTTGGAGAGAAAACCATTTAGTTTCTTGTGCTGATCCACTGGCACAATAACACATTCAGAGGAGATATTATGTTGCTGTATGCCAACGCCATCATTTTTATTAAAGTACCATAAGTCCTCTGGATGCAAAATAAATTTAATACATGAGCCTTATATAGAGGAATTTCTCAAACTCCTTTTTGACCTGGGCAGAATCATGAATCCAGATTTCTATTTTAATTCTAATGGAAGAGCAAGAATTTTGCGAAAGCAGCATGAATCAATCAATTTTTCTCTCTGGGAGACATCTTCTATATAGCTACTGAGGAAGGGACAAGAAAGTCCGGAAAAGCATCTAGAAAAGTGAATTCTTAAAAGTATAAAACATCACAATACTGCTATTCAGTGACTGTATAAAACAGATTTTAATATTGATTTCTATAATTTTTTTGAGTACCGCATATTACATCTGTGTAGAATTCCATCTGAAAAAGTTGTGATATCACTGCTCTAATATTTACTCTTATTATTTATATTTTATTATTGACATTGTTTTACAGTGAAGCATTTGATCTATGCATGCGTGAGGATCTTGAGGTCTGATACTATTGCTTCTGTCAGTAACATAGTTCATTATATTGAGCAATTTATGACAAGCTGTAAACCATAAGGCCCTGACTATTCATGCTTCTATTTAAGTTTCATATATATATTTAGTGTTTTAGCCTAGGAGAATATTTTCTACAGAACTTTTATTATCCTAATAAACTCTCTTACTTTTAATGCTTTCAATTTCCCCCTTAAGTCCCCTTCTTATATTCACTGAATTTCCATCCCCAGTTATATAAAGCACATCTATCTGGATAAATACTATTGGTTGTAAACTGCACTAACTCACTGCAAACTTATATAGTATATAGATTTTTTAAGTTACTGTCTAGTCATCAGTTTCTTTGCCCTCATATATTGTTATGAGAGCGAAACTATAAGCCTAGTGAACTAATAAAATTTACTTACTTTGTATTTACTGGCTAAATTATCATTCATCTATGGGTATAGGTGATAGTGGGGAAGAAAAATCCAATAAAAGTATTTATTCCAAAGAGCTGCACAACAATTATAAGTGGGAAGACATTGCCTGGGCACATAAACCCAGCTATCTGTTTATTCACACTACGGGGAGAGTCAGATTTTTACCAGTTTTTTTCATTTTTTGCACTTTCGTATTTTCCACCTCACCTTCTAAAAATCAGAACGCTTTCAATCTTGCACTTACAGACCCATATGAGTACTTCTTTATTGCGCCACCAAATGTACTTTGTAATGACAATCATTTCACCCCAAAAGTTACGGCAAAACAAGAAAAAAAAATATTTGTGGGGCAAAATTAGAAAAAAAAACCCGCCAAGTAAATTTTGGGAGCTTCAAATTCTAAGCAGTGCACTTATCAGTAAAAATTACACCATATAGTTATTATGTAGGTCCATATGGTTACAAGGATACCTAATTTATATAGGTTTTATTTTATTTTACTACATACACCAAAATTAGTATGTTTAAAATTGTCATCTTCTGACCCCAATAACTTTTTTATTTTTCCATATAGAGGGATGTTTGAGGGCTAATTTTTTGTGCAGTGATCTGAAGTTTTTGTCGGTACCATATTTTTTTTTGCTGGGACTTGATCGCTTTTTATACATTTTTTGGGGGTATACAAAGTGACCAAAAATATGCAATTTTGGACTTTGGAATATTTTTTTTAAGTGTATGCCATTGACCGTGCAGTTTAAATAACATATTTTTATAGTTTGGACATTTATGCACACGGCGATACCACATGTATATTTTTATTTCTGTTTACATATATAATTTTTTTTTTTATGGGAAAAGGGGGGGGGGGGGGTTTCAAACTTTTATTACTGAAGGGGTTAAATCACATTTACTAACTTTGAATTTTTTTACCTTTTTTTTGTCCCCATAGGGGACTATTACATACACTGATCAATGCTATGCCATAGCATAGCACCGATCAGTGCTCTGCTGCTCCAGCCTGCATGACAGGATTGGAGCAATAGAACACCGATCGGACGGCGATGAGGAAGGCAAGCGCCCTCGTGCTGTCCTTTCAGCTGTTCGGGATGCCGCGATTTCACAGTGGCAGTCCCTAACAGCCTGCTGAGCTACCCGACAAGTGTTTTCTCCCATTTTAGAAGCTGCAATCAACTTTGATCATGGCGTCTAAAGGGTTAATACTGGACATCAGCCCGATCGGCGATGTCCGGTGTTAGCTGCAGTTCCTGGTTGCTGATAGCAACCGGGACCTACCAGGTATGAAGAGTGCTTCACATAATGGGAGCCGGCCATGGACGTAAACATTAGTCCGCAGTCATTAAGGGGTTAATGAACCCCTTGTGGAGGTGGGGTAATGGGAAGCTCTGGGTACACCCTGGGTCCTTTGATACCTATAGATGCACATTTGGACAGTAGGGATTTTCTATGCATTGTAACAAGTTTATCCCTTCATGGCAGTTGTTTTCCCTTTGGTAGGAGGACACTTTCTTGCAGCACAACGCCTCTTGACAAAAGAGTTGTATTGTCACAGATAATTCCAGGAAAACTATAGGGAGTTTTCCTTGCTTCCCTGGCCTTCACAGTTCCCACATCTCAAAGACCAAAGGAGGTCCAAGGTGCTACTTCATGGGTGCCACCAATAACATGACCAATAAATACAGAATGACATTCTTTAGTGAAGGCAATATAACATGACATGAATATAGCATTTACACTGGCAACTTAATGTTCAGATGCATAAAGAGCAGGTCTATCTTTGAAGACTATTTTATGCAGAAAAATCACAATTCTCAAAGCATTCCTTGTTCGCTGAATGTCTGCACAGCTTATGATTTAGTGACATGTATAATGAAAAGCACAGAAAACATCAGCCACTTCACAATAGTCTAAAGTGGAAAAAAGGTTACAGTCTACCGGTCATAATAAAGATCTGCTCATTGGCCCAGAGAAACAACCAGATGAAGTGATTCCTACATGGGAATATACTTGCTGATGTTTTCCTTGCCATAAGGGGGCAGTGGATATCCCGGGAGAGAATGAACTTAAGCCTCTGAACTTAATAGATGTCCATTGGTTTCATGGACCTCAGCAGTTCTTAAAGGCTGAGAGCTTAGCTAACTTTGGTTTTTTGCTTTAGCTAAATCCATTTTTAACAAAAATGACAAATGTTCTGTATAATTCTATGTGACACATTTTGTTTGTACAATACTTTAAAAAACAGAAGATATACAAGAAGAGTAAACACAGACCTTGTTTAACTCTCTTTTGATCTTGTCTGGGGTAAACTGATCAATATAACTTCGGAAGTGGAAAGCATCAATTGCCACGATTTCTGTTGTGCGTCTCTGCCAATTGTCTCTGTGTAAGAGAAAGGCGCATTCAATATGGACTGGACACAAGTGCAAACAACAGGTAACATTTCCCACAAATGCATAAAGTGCGCACGCACATACACACACACACATATATATATATATATATATATATATATACACACAGACACACCGTTTATATCTAATATTCCTTTTAAAAAGCTGAACATCTTTGAAACATTATTTAATCTTTGAAACAGTATTTAAAGAAATGAATCCATCTTAGTGACTTCAAAATACCTGGAGCCCCTGTCCCCAATCCCAGGAAGAATCCATACACTTCTAAAGACTCACATGAGCATTCAGTAAAACACCCATGAATGCCGGACCGGACAAACCAAAAGTTGGAGAGGAAGAGAATTCCATGGGAAAAACAACATTTATTGACTTGAGTATTGTTGAAATGTTTTTTTGTTAAAGTCTAAAAATGGATTTAAAACCATACTAAAAATGGTATATTTTTTATCTATTTATTTCTATACGTGTTGATTGATCTTGAGAGACAATATCATACATATGTTTCTTATTAATTTAATTGTAATATATAATATTAATTGTAATATTTACGGTCTGTTTTTGTCGGTCAATCTGTGAAATCCCCATAACTAGATGGCCTCCATGTTGGAAAAGGCAGTCCAGTGTGCATCTTGCACAATGTATGCAATCCTTGAACAGCAGTTTGAGGGTGCATATTGTTGTGCGAGATGTGTGCGATTTGTTCATTTGGAAGCGCAGATCCTGGATCTAGAGGAGCAACTGGCAACACTGAGACGCATTGACAACCTGAAGAGGAGTCTCCTGCTCACTGAGCAGATACTCTCTGGGGTAGAGGTGGGGGAGGATAGTGGGACAGAGGTGCAGGACAGTCAGGCAGTTAGCTGGGTTACAGTTAGAAAATGGGGTAGAGGGAAAAGTGTCAGGGAGGCTAGTCCTGAACTGGCACACCAGAACAAGTTTGCCCGGTTGGCAGATGAGGGGGATGCCATTTCAGAGCTAGCAGTACTGCAGCAAGATACTGCCTCTGACCACAAGGCGGGTGACTGCTCTAGTAAGGAGGGAGGAGTGCAGGGCAGGCCAGACAAGTACTGGTAGTGGGGGACTCTATTATTAGGGGGACAGACAGGGCGATCAGTCACAAAGACCGAGATCGTCGAACAGTGTGTTGTCTTCCTGGCGCTCGAGTTCGGCACATCGCGGATCGGGTTGACAGGTTGCTGGTTGGGCTGGAGAGGATCCAGCAGTCATGGTACATATTGGCACCAATGACAAAGTAAGAGGTAGGTGGAGTGTCCTTAAAAATGATTTCAAGGACTTAGGCCGCAAGCTTAAAGCAGGGACCACCAAGGTAATATTTTCTGAAAAATTACCTGTACCAAGAGCCACACCAGAGAGGCAGCGGGAGATCAGGCAGGTAAACAAGTGGCTCCGAAGCTGGTGTAGGAAGGAGGAGTTTGGGTTCATGGAGAACTGGGCTGATTTCTCTGTCGGATACCGGCTCTACCATAGGGATGGGCTGTGCTCAATGGGGAGGGTGCAGCTGTGCTTGGGGAGAAGATGGCTAGAAGGGTGGAGGAGTGTTTAAACTAGGGACTGGGGGGGGGGGGGGGAAAGGAACCTACAACATAGAGGGGGAAGGTAGTGTAGATAGAGAGGTGGGACTTATTAATGTACCTGGTGGTGGAGCGGAGGGAGAGGTTAGAATAGTTAATAGGGATAGGCTTCATAGGAAAAAAAAAAAAATACATACACCATTGAATTGCATGTTGACTAATGCCAGAAGTCTGACCAATAAAACTGAAGAACTGGAGTTGATAATGTCTGAGGAGAATTATGTCATAATGAGTATAACAGACTTGGTTGGACGATAGCTAAGACTGGGCTGTCAACATACAGGGTTATAGTCTATTCAGGAAGGACCGGACAAAACGAAAATGGGGAGGAGTTTGTCTTTATGTAAAGTCCAGTCTGAAGGCTGCACTGCGGGAGGATATACAGAAAGGAACCGATAATGTGGAGTCATTGAGTAGAAATATATGGAGATAAATATAAAAATAAATTGATAGTGGTTTGCTATAAGCCACCAAACATAATGGAAGAGCCAGAAGATCAGTTACTGAGGCAAATAAACAAGGCAGCAAATCAGAATGAGGTGATAATAATGGAAGACTTTAACTATCCTGATATAAACTGGGAGACTGAGATCTGTGAAACAAAATAGACAAATCACCTGGTCCAGATGGCATTCACCCCCGTGAATTAAGTAATGTAATAGACAGATCCCTATTTTTAATATTCAAGGACTCTATAGTGACAGGGAAGGTTCCCCAGGACTGGCGCATGGCAAATGCGGTGCCAATATTTAAAAAGGTAGGATTAGCGTAGGTCCCGCGCCATTTTGAGACACCTTTGCGTTGGTGTGCGGGCTCTGGTGTGTCCTTCATATAAGGATACACTGGCGAATGTCTCAATTTTAACATCAGTGTTGAGGGATAGCCAATGTCACTGTATACATCTACCACAGTAGTGCACCCATATTCCTGTATTGTATTATTCTAATTGTTACACATCCACACCATCTATCTGGTGTAGGATTCAATTGTGGCACTTGTAGTCCGCTGCAGGCATCCTCCATTGTATGCATTTTTATGCTGGGGATCACCCTTAGCAATGGACTACAAGGGCAGGATCTGCTCCCCCAGTATAAATGCACAACCGCATTTGGGGTTGAGCACCTCCAGCCATCTGAGACCACGTTTTTTGTTGTTTGTTTAAATTTTATACTTGGAGGTGTGTAAACTCCATAATTAATGCGCCCTGAATATCTTCAAGGCAGCATTAAGGTAGCACCTGTGAGGCCATGCACCCACATTAGCCAACTCAGGTGGGGCTTGCAACTTGCCTCCCTCCTCCCATTGCATGTGTGCTCAGTCACGCTGGTGGGTATCTGGGAGGAGGTTGTGAGTCGACCGAATGCTGCCGTAATTGCCCACTGGCCCCTGTTTTGCTCATCACGCACAGGTAGGATTAGCGTAGGTCCCGTGCCATTTTGAGAAACCTTGGCGTTGGTGTGCGGGCTCTGGTGTGTCCTTCATATAAGGGTACACTCTCGAATGTCTCAATTTTAACATCAGTGTTGAGGGATAGCCAATGTCACTGCATACATCCACCACAGAAGTGCACCCATATTCCTGTATTGCAATATTTAAAAAGGGGTCAAAAAAATGACCCCGGGAATTACAGACCTGTTAGTTTACCCTCCATTGTATGTAAATGGTTTGAGGGTTTTCTAAGGGATGCTATTTTGGAGTATCTTTATAAAAATAAATATATGACCCCATATCAGCATGGCTGTATGAGGGATCGGTCCTGTCAAACTAACCTGATCAGCTATTATGAGGAGGTGAGCTCCAGACTGGACCAGGGGGAAACGCTGGATGTCATATATCTAGATTTTTCCAAAGCATTTGATATGGTACATAAACTTAGAAGGATTGGGCTAGGGGAGAATGTGTGTAAGTGGGTAAGTAACTGGCTCAGTGATAGGAACAGAGGGTGATTATTAATGGTAATTATTCTGATTGGGTGACTGTTACTAGTGGGGTACCACAGGGGTTAGTCTTGGGTCCTGTTCTATTTAATATATTTATTAATGATCTTGTAGAGGGGATGATAGTAAAGTAGCAATCTTTGCAGACGATACTAAACTCTATAAAGTAGTAAACGCAATAGAGGACTATGCGTTACAAATGGATCTGGATAGGTTGGAGGTTTGGGCTGGGAAGGGGCAGATGAGGTTCAACACTGATAAATGTAAGGTAATGCACATGGGGAAGAAAAATCCGGGCTGGGGTTATGTATTAAATGGGAGCACACTTAGGACGACTGACATGGAAAGTTGCTGCCAAGGCAAATAAAATCATAGGGTGCATCAATAGGGGCATAGATGCCCACGACAAGGAAATAATTCTACCGCTGTACAAATCACTAGTCAGACCACACATAGAATACTGGGCACAGTACTGGGCACCAGTGTACAAGAAAGATATAGTGGATCTGGAGAGGGTTCAAAGATGGGCAACCAGAGTAATACGGGGAATGGGAGGACTACAGTACCCAGAAAGATTATCAGAATTAGGGTTATTTAGTTTAGAAAAAAGAAGGCTTAGGGGAGACCTAATAACTATGTATAAATATATCAGGGGACCTTACAGAGATCTCTCCCATAATCTATTTATACCCAGGACTATATCTATACACGGGGGCATCCTCCAAGTCTTGAGGAAAGAAGGTTTCTACACCAGCACAGACAGGGGTTCTTTACTGTAAGAACAGTGAGACTATGGAACTCTTTGCCAGAGGAGGTGGTCATGGTGAATTCTGTAAAAGAGTTTAAAGGGGTCTGGATGCCTAACTAGTAATAACATTTCTGGTTATGTATACTAGATTTATAGGGACAGAACGTTGATCCAGGGATTTATTCTGACTGCCAAATTTGGAGTCTGGAAGGAATTTTTACCTCTAGTATGAGTTTTTTTTTGCCTTCCTCTGGATCAACTCAGTAGGGACTGATTAGGGTTATAGTTTGGACTTGATGGACTCTGGTCTTTTTTCAACTTTATGAACTATGTTACTATGTTGTTGTTGCAACTAACGGTTCGCAAACTATCAGAGCTCGGACACAAATTTATAGATGAGCCCCTCATTTTCCCCGTTCTACAGAGATGTTTATCATAATGTTGTCGGTCATGAGACAAAATACAGTCCAAATATTAGGATGATCAATGAACTATTAAAAACCTACCGTGGAGCTTCATCTTCATGAGCACGATCCCATTTGTAAGTTTCAGCATAACCTTTGTACTCACTGTACTGCTCTGCACCTATAGTGAGAAAGAAAAAAAATATGGTGAAAATATGGTGGAATAACAGACACAATAAAGAAATATTAACACATAGTAATAAAAGTATAAGCTTTAGTTGCATAAGCCAAAATATATAATCTGATCGGTATTCAAGTTAGGAGACTAAACAGGGCACTTCCTCAGTCATCCTATGACTGAATAACGTTAAGAGACTGACACAGCTAATAACCATTACTAAGCTGATGCTGAGCAGATGCAGTAAAGAAATCACAGTAAATTTAATTTCTTTCCAATTTCTCAAGCTCTTGTACAAATTAAAGCTGCATAGTTACATCCATTAAACTTGAGTCACGAAGCCTCAGTCGCAAGGAATGTAATTTATCGGGAAGAGAAAGTGTGGCAGAAGGAGAGGACTGGCCAGAGAAAAGAGATGGAAGGCAGCCAGCCACATAACAAGAATGATGAAATGGCCATTTCCATTAATAGGATGGAACATTGTATCACTGTAATACATTAACAGACACTGTAATAAACTAAAGTGGATTGGAAAAAAGTACTTTAAAGCAAGTACATAGATCCATCCAAAATAGAAAATTAAAATGTAACCAAGGCAGCAATGTCCCCTATGACAAGGTAATACTGAATGCAAGGAATTCTCAGAAGTATACACTAACAATGATGTGGTGGTGCATTTGTTGAGGGTAAGTCTATTGCAGCTCTGATACTAATAAGAAGATACGTCTGTCATCCAAATGGATTTCAGGGATATTGGACAATAACTATTCATATTTCTTTTTAGAAAGGAATTCAATAAACAGACCTGTTACAATAAGGCACTCATTGGGATCCAATTCCTCTGTAAAGAGGCGTGATGCTATCAGTTCGGGATTAATAATAAACCGGATCTCTTCCTGTACAAGACCTGAGCTAGTCACACCTCCACCAACATAACGATTAGCAAAGTCCACCTATCCATAGGGAAGAAAAAAGGAAAGTTTTTTTTTTCTTTATTAGTCAAAATACTTTGAACTATTAGAAGCCATTAAAGAAAGAAGCATTACCTCTATATAGAGTTCAAAGTCAGGGCTACACAATAATGTCACCAGCATCACTGCCAGTCTATTTGGTTCATGTGATAAAACACAATAAATACGTGTAATTTACAAATCAAGTGGTTGAGGACTGATTTAGTTTCTAAAGGAAAAAATATTAAACCAGAAAAGTAGGCATTACTGTAGAATACAATTCAAGAAAAGGTGTGTAAAACAATACAGATGGGGAGGGGGAAGGAAAAGAGGAGATGAGGAGAAAAACAAATAAATGGGGCCAGGGTAGGGTCACTTTAGCAATACAAGTAGTCCATAAACAGTGTACCAACAGCCTACCAGGAGAATACAAAATCAAACGGTACAATACAAAAATGAATACCCAGAGAAATCAAACACAAACATTTACAAGGTAAGATAATACAATATATCAGGAGAGTGGAACGAGGATATTCATGGTTGCCAAACCTTAGCAAACAACTTCATAGTCAATTAGACAACAGGATTTTAGAGAGGGAGGTATGAGAAGATCTCCATTTGCATGAAATGGGGATCCTGGCTAACAGTAGTATACAGTGGGAGAGCTTAAAGGAGTACTCCGCTGCCCTGTGTCAGAAGCTCCGCTCCCCAGCGTCCGGAAGTTTATTGTTCCGAACGCTGTGTGCGGGCTTCCGTGTTCAGGGCCGCCCCTCGCGACGTCACGCCCGCCCCCTCAGCGAAAGTCTATGCGAAGGGGGCGCGATGGCCGTCACACCCCCTTCCCATAGACTTTCGTTGAGGGGGCGGGCGTGACGTCATGAAGGGGGCGGGCGTGACGTTACAAGGGGCAGCCCTGAACACGGAAGCCCGCACACAGCGTCCGGAACAATAAACTTCCGGACGCTGGGGAGCGGAGCTTCCGATACAGGGCAGCGGAGTACCCCTTTAAATGGGCACTGTCAGATACAAAAACTTTTGATATGTTGTAAAGCATGCAAAACCAATAGGTTTTGCAATTGCTTTAATTAGAAAATGTTCAGTACAGTGGTGCCTCAACATACGATGGTAATCCGTTCCAAATGAACCATCGTTTGTTGAAACCATCGTATGTTGAGGGATCAGTGATATGGAAAGAATAGGAAGTTATACTCACCTGTCCCCGCCGCTCCGGACCGTCACCGCTGCCCTGGATGTCGCCCTCCATCGCGGTCACCGTGTCCCCAATGCTCCGGACGCCTCTGCTTCCCCGGGATCCGCGCTCTCCGTCGCCGCCATCACGTCACTACGCACACCGCTCCTATTGAATGACGGAACAGCGTGCGCGGCGAAGTGATGACGATGAAGGAGAGAGCCGGCGATGCAGGGGATCCCGAAGAGGATGCTCCGGAGCCCCGAGGACAGGTGAGTGATCATCACCGCAGCACATGGGGCATCGTAAACTGCTATCCAGCCGCAGCTGAAGCAGTCTGTGCTGCCGGATAGCCGTTTATGCGATGGCCCCGACATACAAAAGCATCATATGTTGATGCTGCCTTCAACATGCGATGGCCTCTGAGAGGCCATCGCATGTTGAAATTATCGTATGTCGGTATCGTATGTATTTCATACTGAAAAATCCAGTCAAACAACTGCCCCCCTAGCCTGCTTAGACACATAGTAGTCTGGCTGTGTCCATGCTTCATCACCTACGTCATGGACCCACTTTTGATTGACAGATGTGAGCGAAGGCTCACAGCTGGAGGACAAATCCTCCCACTGTCAGCTTGTGTCCCACTACTGTCAGTGAGGACAAGCTGGGAGTTGTAGTTTTGCTAATGCTAGGGGAGATGTGAGCAGACAGCATACTGAGGGAGGGGGCGGAGACCTGCACAGTAAGGTCACGCCCCCTCCCTTTGAGAGGAATTCAGACTAGTGAGCAAAATTAAAAGTATAATTAAAAAAAAAATAAAAGGTGCTAGACACAAAAATTAGATGTACATGGTCAGGATTAGGTACTGAGTGATATATTTAAAAAAAAAATGTTTTTTGTTGGATCTGACGGGTATGCTTTAAAGTTTACCTGACGTTTTAAAAAAATAAAAATAAAACTTTTTTCATGTCCTAGAGACATGTTTATTAAAGTTTTGATCAGTTGGGGTCTGAGTGTTTAGACTCCACCAATTTTTAGAACAAGTGAGGAGAAAACGGCTGACCGATGATTATTCAATTCTCCTCTGTCACTAGGATGCAAGAGTCAAGAAAATTGAATATTGATATGATGGGCAGGTATTGCGCAAAGAGCTAGTGATATTTGAATGGTATCAGGGACTCGTTTAATGTTCCCGATACCATGTCCAATACCTGGTGCTGCCCCGTTCTCCCATCCTCCCGTCCGCATCGTAGTATTCCATGGAGGAGCATGTGACACACACGTCACTCCTCCTTCTCCCCTATGTCACATGCTTCTCCATAGGATGCCATGATGCGGACGGGAGAACAGGGCAGTGGAGCAGCAGCTCCAGACAGAGGACATCCGCAGGTGAGCTGTCTGCAAGGAGGGGGACTGCTGCTGTCTAAAGGGGGCCCTGCTGTCTAAATGGGGGGCCCTGCTGCTGTCTAAATGTGGGGGGGAGGGGCTGCTGCTGTCTAAATGTGGGGGGGGGGGCTGCTGCTGCTGTCTAAAGGGGGGCCTGCTGCTGCTGTCTAAAATGGGGGTCTGCTGCTGTTTAAATGGGGGCCCACGGCCTAAATGGGGCTGTGGCCTACAGGGGGGCTTCTACTAATGTCTATCAGACAAGACACACATTAGTAGAAGTCCTATCAGACCTGAGAGAGCACATAGGAGTCCTATCAGACAGGAGAGAGCACACAGGAGTCCTATCAGACAGGAGAGAGCACACAGGAGTCCTATCAGACAGGAGAGAGCACACAGGAGTCCTATCAGACAGGATAGAGCACAGAGGAGTCCTATCAGACAGGAGAGAGCACCGAGGAGTGCTATCAGACAGGAGAGAGCACCGAGGAGTGCTATCAGACAGGAGAGAGCACAGAGGAGTCCTATGAGAAAGGAGTGAGCACAGAGGAGTACTATCAGACAGAAGACAGCACTGAGGAGTCCTATCAGACAGGAGAGAGCACCAAGGATTCCTATCAGACAGGAGAGAGCACAGAGGAGTGCTATCAGACAGGAGAGTGCACAGAGGATTCCTATCTGGCAGGAGAGAGCACAGAGGAGTCCTATCAGACAGGAGAGTGCACAGAGGAGTCCTATCAGACAGGAGAGTGCACAGAGGAATGCTGACAGGAGAGAGCACTGAGGAGTGCTATCAGACAGGAGAGAGCACTGAGGAGTGCTATCAGACAGGAGAGAGCACTGAGGAGTGCTATCAGACAGGAGAGAGCACTGAGGAGTGCTATCAGACAGGAGAGAGCACAGAGGAGTCGTATCAGACAGGAGAGAGCACAGAGGAGTGCTATCAGGCAGAAGAGAGCACAGAGGAGTGCTATCAGACAGGAGAGAGCACTGAGGAGTGCTATCAGACAGGAGAGAGCACTGAGGAGTGCTATCAGACAGGAGAGAGCACAGAGGAGTCCTATCAGACAGGAGAGAGCACAGAGGAGTGATATCAGACAGGAGAGAGCATAGAGGAGTGATATCAGACAGGAGAGAGCACTGAGGAGTGCTATCAGACAGGAGAGAGCACAGAGGAGTCCTATCAGACAGGAGAGAGCATAGAGGAGTGCTAACAGACAGGAGAGAGCACAGAGGAGTGCTATCAGACAGGAGAGAGCACAGAGGAGTGCTATCAGACAGGAGAGAGCACAGAGGAGTGCTATCAGACAGGAGAGAGCACAGAGGAGTGCTATCAGACAGGAGAGAGCATAGAGGAGTGCTATCAGACAGGAGAGAGCATTTAAGTAAATGGGGTCAGTTGTTCATGACTGGTGTTTGGCACATAAGACCTTGTTCACACAGCAAATTAAACAGAAGGAAAAAAGCGGTCTCAAAATCTGCATGTGAAATCTGTAAGGATTTTGATAAGGATATACATGTTATTTTTTAAACAAGTTCCTATAGATTTTAATGGTACAATCGTGTTACTTTTTTCTTGTTCTAAAAAAAAACAGCGATGTGGTTATTGAAAACCATGCTTATTTTTCCGTGTGGTGTGGAAACAAGCCCTTTATGTTTCAGCACAGTCATTATTTTTGCTGCTCTGCTCCTATGGCAAAACAGAACATGATGATCCAGACGTAACAGAACATAACAAATACTGTTTAAGAGTCTATTCACGTGTACAGTATTCTGCGCAGATTGGATCAGCAGGATTTGAAACTGTGTTCAGTCATTTAGTTTACGTCGAAATCTGCAACAGAAAATCATGTGCATCAAATCTGGCAGAATACTGTACGTGTGAATAAACCCAAAGGGTACGTTCACATGTAATCAGATTTGATGCGCAGGATTTCATGCACAGGATTTTCTGTTGCAGATTTCAATGTAAATTAAATGACTGAGCACAGCTTCTTATCTTCAGTTACAAATCCTGCACAGGATCCTGTACGTGTGAACATACCCTAAGAGTCTATTCACACATACAGTATTTTGCACAGATTTGATGCGCAGGATTTTAAACTGTGTTTAGTCATTTAGTTTACATTGAAATCTGCAGCAGAAAATCCTGCACATTAAATCTGCACAGAATTCTGTACGTGTGAATAGACCATAAAGGAGAACTGTGGCGCAACCCTTCCCTTGTGCCTGGGCTGCAAAACAGAAACTTTAACTCACCTTCCTACGTTCCCCCGTTGCGCCAATATCGGTGTCTGGTTCCTCCGGTGCTGCGGGATTCATGCTTCTTCGGCTTGGAATGTCACACTGCAGGCAGCGTATCGCCGGCCGCAGCGGTGTCCAAACTTGGCCGGTGGTAGGCTGAGCGCACTGTCACGTTAAGAGTCTGGGCTACGCCTTCTCCCTGCTGCTGGGCTCCTTACATGACAGTGCCCTCAACCTATAACCGGCAGAGGCGGGACCCACGCTGCGGCCGGCGATATACGCTGACTGCAGTGTGACTTCCGAGCCCAAGAAACATGAAGCAGAGCAGCATCGGAGGAATGGGACGCCAATATCGGCGCAACGGGGGAACGTAAGAAGGGGAGTTAAAGTTTGCTTTTTAAGTTTTTGCAGCCCGGGCACAAAGAAAGGGAAAAGTGTTGTGCCACAGTTCTACTTTAAGGGAATATATTAGCTCTATTTGCTGCTAAAAGCTGCAGGCAGCTGTTTGGGTGTAAAAGCAAACTGTACTTTTCCTGCAGCTGATGGGGGTTGCAATACTTATCAAATTGCCTTTTTATTCCTCAGCCAGCGATGTCCAAACTTGGTCGGTGATAGGCTGAGCGCACTGTCATGTTAAGAGCCTGGGCCACGCCTTCTCCCTACTGCCGGGCTCCTATCACTGGTCGAGGCGGGACATCGCTGCGGCCGGCGATACACTGCAGTGTTACGTTCCGAGCCCAAGAAGCATGAAGCAGAGCAGCATTGGGACACCAATAACGGCGCAACGGGGGAATGTAGGAAGGGGAGGTAAAGTTTTTTTGTTTGTTTTTGCGGCTTGGGCACAAGGGAAAGTGTTGTGCCGGAGTTCTCCTTTAAGGGAATATATTAGCTCTATTAGAGCTGCTTAGAGCTGCAGGAAGCTGTTTGGGTGGTTGCAATACTTATCACATTGCCTTTTTATTCCTCAGCCAAGTTTTAAGAAGGCTGCATCAATCTGCACAAGTGCCACCGCCTGGAACAGCTCCATGCTCACCCTCACCTTCTACAGATCCTCCTTGACAGAGTCCCAGTGCACTTGGCTGAGAAATAAAAAGGCAGTTTTATAGGTTTGGAAACCACTATCAGATACAAAATAAGGAACAATTTTTCTTTATACCCCAAAAGTGTCTTAGCTCTTACTGATTAAGTCTGGAAACACCTGATGAAACTGGTTGGATACTGTGACTGTGGTAGTTGATATCCAATAGATTTTCCCTGTGAGTGCAATAAAAATAAATCCTGTGGGTTTTACCACACAAGTTTTTTTTTCTTTCATTCTCTATTTTTATTCATGATATCGCAAGTGCTTCAGGTATACCCCTGCAGATCGAAGTAGTTCTCGACAGAAGGCGGAATATTGGTTTGAGAGCACTGTGAATGATTGCATCACAGGGAGAACATCAAACATCAAGTGAAGTCAATGTGAGCATTTTTGGGCAAAAACAGTAAGGAGCTTTACAAGGGGGAGAGGGGATGATGCTCCTTAAAGGTGTTATCCAGGAATAGAAAAACAGAGCTAATTTTTTACAAAAACAGCACACCCCTATCCTCAGGTTGTGTGTGATATTTATAACTGGGCTCCATTCACTTCAATGAAACAGCTGCAATATGACATACAATCCGAGGACAGGGGTGATGCTGTTTTTGGAAGAAATTAGCTACATTTTTCTAATCCCAGATAACCTCTTTATCACCTATTTTGCACACTGCTCAAAAAAATTAAAGGGAACACTAAGATAACACATCCTAGATCTGAATGACTGAAGTAATCATATTAAATATTTTCATCTTTACATAGTTGAATGTGCTGACAACAAAATCACACAAAAATTATCAATGGAAATCAAATTTATCAACCCATGGATGTCTGGATATCACACTCAAAATCAAAGTGGAAAACCACACTATAGGCTGATCCAACTTTGATGTAATGTCTTGAAAACAGGTCAAAATGAGGCTCAGTAATATGTGTAGCCTCCACGTGCCCGTGTGAGCTACAACGTCTGGGAATGCTCCTCATGAGGTGGCGGATGGTCTCCTAAGGGATGTCCTCCCAGACCTGGACTAAAGCATCCGCCAACTCCTGGAAAGTCTATGGTAGATGGAGCGAGACATTATGTCCCAGATGTGCTTAAACGAATTCAGGTCTGGGGAACGGGCGGGCCAGTCCATAGCATCAATGCCTTCCTCTTGAAGGAACTGCTGACACACTCCAGCCACACGAGGTCTAGCATTGTCTTGCATTAGGAGGAACCCAGGGCCAACCGCACCAGCATATGGTCTCACAAGGGGTCTGAGGATCTCATCTTGGTACCTAATGGCAGTCAGGCTACCTCTGGCAAGCACATGGAGGGCTGTGCGGCCCCCCAAAGAAATGCCACCCCACACAATTACTACCCACCGCCAAACCGGTCATGCTGGAGGATGGTGCAGGCAGCAGAATGTTCTCCACTGCAACTCCAGACTCTCACATCTGTCACGTGCTCTGTGTGAACCTGCTTTAATCTGTGAAGAGCACAGGATGCCAGTGGCGAATTTGCCAATCTTGGTGTTCTCTGGCAAATGCCAAATGTCCTGCATGGTATTGGGCTGTAAGTACAAGCCCCACCTGTGGACATTGGGCCATCATACCACCCTCATGGAGTCTGTTTCTGACCGTTTGAGTGGACACATGCCCATTTGTGGCCTACTGGAGGTCATTTTTGCAGGGCTCTGGCAGTGCTCCTCCTGCTCCTCCTTGCACAAAGGCAGAGGTAGCGGTCCTAATGCCAAGTTGTTGCCCTCCTACGGCCTCCTTTACATCTCCTGATGTACTGGCCTGTCTCCTGGTAGAGCCTCTGGACACAGCAAACCTTCTTGCCACAGCTCGCATTGATGTGCCATCCTGGATGAGCTGCACTACCTGAGCCACTTATGTGGGTTGTAGACTCTGTCTCAAGCTACCACTAGAGTGAAAGCACTGCCAGCATTCAAAAGGGACCAAAACATCAGCCAGGAAGCATAGGAACTGAGAAGTGGTCTGTGGTCACACCTAAAGAACCACTCCTTTATTGGGGGTGTCTTGCTAATTGCCTATAATTTCCACCTGTTGTCTGTTCCATTTGCACAACAGCATGTGAAATTGATTGTCAATCAGTGTTGCTTCCTGAGTGGACAGTGTGATGTCACAGAAGTGTGATTGACTTGGAGTTACATTGTGTTGTTTAAGTGTTCCCTTCATTTTTTTTGAGCAGTGTATGCTGAACTTTCGTGGGAGCACTCCATAACTTTGACTGTTCTGCAACACAGAGTTTATATTGTAAGAGAGATTTTTCTTCAACGAGAAACTATCACTGCAGCACTTCAGGGATACACCATGTTTTGAATTTCCTGACCCCTTTCTGACCCAGGACATACTTTCAAGCAGAGTGCTGATAACATAGATCAATGCAATATATTGACCTATGTAAGCAATTGAATATTTGGTCATAAAAATGCCCCAAGAGGGATAAAGGACTTAAAGAATATACATATACACATATATATATATATATATATATATATATATATATATATATATATATATATATATATAGTAAATTTAAGTAGCCGTATTAGTCCAATGATGCAGATGCAAATCAAAAAATGTTGCAGTATCTTGTAATACCTTTTTTATTGGACTAACAGAATTTTGGAGAGACAAGCTTTCGGGATTCCTCCCTTTTTCAAGTCCAAAGCAAATCTAAGCTCACAAGCAGAAGACACAGGTTACATCTCACAAATATGCAGGGGTTAACCTGTGTCTTCTGCTTGTGAGCTTAGATTTGCTTTGGACTTGAAAAAGGGAGGAATCCCGAAAGCTTGTCTCTCCAAAATTCTGTTAGTCCAATAAAAAAGGTATTACAAGATACTGCAACATTTTTTGACTTGCATATATATATATATATATATATATATATATATATATATATATATAAAAATATACTCCCACCCCCCATAAAAAATGTAAATCACCAACCATTTTCCTATTTTCCAGGTAAAAAAAAAATGTAAAAACAAAAAGTTCACATATTTGTTATCGCAGCTTGTGGAATTGTGTGAACTATCATATCACATTCCTATTCCTATCATATTATCACATTCACAGTGAATGGCATAAATGCTAAATTCCAAATGCCAAAATTGCAGATATTTGATCACATCGCATTCCAGAATAATTGAATAAAAAGTATTCAGAAAGTCAATACTACACAAAAACTGCTGCCTCCTGGATTGAAAACAAATGCATTAAGCCCTGGCTTGTTCCAGATAAAATGCATCAGCATATGTAATCATCACTAACTTAGATACAACAGAACCCTCTCCTGTTATCAATTCATAGAGGGAGATTTATCAAAACCTGCCAAGAGGAAAAGTTGCTGAGTTGCCCATAGCAACCAATCAGATCGCTTCTTTCATTTTTCAGAGGCCTTTCAAAAATGAAAGAAGCTATCTGATTGGTTGCTATGGGCAACTCAGCAGCTTTTCCTCTGGACAGGTTTTGATAATAAAGCTTATCTAAGCTGATGCCACACACTAAAAAATTACAGCTGAGGGAGAATATATATATTTAACAGGGATAGCTGGGATACATGGCTAAAACACTAGAACACTATGAGGAAGATTTATCAAAACCTGTGTAGAGCAAAAGTAGTGCAGCTAAGAATGGCAACCAATCAGATTGCTTCTTTTATTTTCACAGGTCTCTCTAAAAATGAAAGCAGCAATCTGATTGGTTGCCATGGGCAACTGCATCACTCTTCCTCTACACATGTTTTGATAAATATCCCCCTATATCTAAAATACAATTACATTTTAATGGGCTGATCCATGTCAAAACCTATCCACACCTAATATTAACCCCTTAAGGACGCAGGACGTAAATGTACGTCCTGGTGAGGTGGTACTTAACGCACCAGGACGTACATTTACGTCCTAAGCATAACCGCGGGCATCGGAGCGATGCCCGTGTCATGCGCGGCTGATCCCGGCTGCTGATCGCAGCCAGGGACCCGCCGGCAATGGCCGACGCCCGCGATCTCGCGGGCGTCCGCCATTAACCCCTCAGGTGCCGGGATCAATACAGATCCCGGCATCTGCGGGAGTTCGCTATTAAAATGAACGATCGGATCGCCCGCAGCGCTGCTGCGGGGATCCGATCATTCATAACGCCGCACGGAGGTCCCCTCACCTTCCTCCGTGCGGCTCCCGGCGTCTCCTGCTCTGGTCTGTGATCGAGCAGACCAGAGCAGGAGATGACCGATAATACTGATCTGTTCTATGTCCTATACATAGAACAGATCAGTATTAGCAATCATGGTATTGCTATGAATAGTCCCCTATGGGGACTATTCAAGTGTAAAAAAAAATGTAAAAAAATGTAAAAGTAAAAGTAAAAAAAAAGTGAAAAATCCCCTCCCCCAATAAAAAAGTAAAACGTCCGTTTTTTCCTATTTTACCCCCAAAAAGCGTAAAAAACATTTTTTATAGACATATTTGGTATCGCCGCGTGCGTAAATGTCCGAACTATTAAAATAAAATGTTAATGATCCCGTACGGTGAACGGCGTGAACGAAAAAAAATTAAAAAAGTCCAAAATTCCTACTTTTTTAATACATTTTATTTAAAAAAAAATTATAAAAAATGTATTAAAAGTTTTTTATATACAAATGTGGTATCAAAAAAAAGTACAGATCATGGCGCAAAAAATGAGCCCCCATACCGCCGCTTATACGGAAAAATAAAAAAGTTATAGGTCATCAAAATAAAGGGATTATAAACGTACTAATTTGGTTAAAAAGTTTGTGATTTTTTTTAAGCGCAACAATAATATAAAAGTATATAATAATGGGTATCATTTTTATCGTATTGACCCTCAGAATAAAGAACACATGTCATTTTTACCAGAAATTGTACGGCGTGAAAACAAAACCTTCCAAAATTAGCAAAATTGCGTTTTTCGTTTTAATTTCCCCACAAAAATAGTGTTTTTTGGTTGCGCCATACATTTTATGATATAATGAGTGATGTCATTACAAAGGACAACTGGTCGCGCAAAAAACAAGCCCTCATACTACTCTGTGGATGAAAATATAAAAGAGTTATGATTTTTAGAAGGCGAGGAGGAAAAAATGAAAACGTAAAAATTAAATTGTCTGAGTCCTTAAGGCCAAAATGGGCTGAGTCCTTAAGGGGTTAATGTAATGCCAAGGTGCCCTATCAAACAAAGGGTTCTGCACTGTTCCATGCAAATACCCTTCAAATTAAAGGGTTTATCCAGTATCAGAAGAACAGTCTTCCAAAAACAGTGCTACAACTATTGAAGGGTTGTGTCTGGAATCCAGTCAATCCAATTTACTTAAATTTGTCTGGTCTGCAAAACTAGACAAACCCGTGGATATAAGCAATGCTGTATTTGGAAGAAAGCATCCATGTTTTTCGAACTATGGAAATCCTTTTAAAAGGGAACCTGTTATTTTGCCCATTGGGGCAGTCCCTGCCAGCTTCTCACAGGTTCCCTTTTATTAGTAGTAAAGTTTCACTCGGTTGATTGAACAGTTCAGAAACAATCGCTACATCCTGAAAGAACATCCAGGACTACAGTTACACTCCTGGTACCAAATATACCTCTATATTAGAGCATTTAGGTTATATACATTGCCATTGATAAAACATTTTGAAGTAGATGTTCAAACTGGATTAACACGTCGCTTCTACGGTTAAAAATGTCCCTTTTATAAATCTACTTAATTCATGAGGGAGCATCACAGCTAAACATTTAAGATGGAACGATAAGTAAAGTGAATGAAAAGGAAGCGGGGAAGAGAAAGCGCTTTATCTAAGCGACAGCCTAGTCTTTAAATTTCATATCACATATCTATGCCCGGATAAACACAGTTTGGCAAGACAGATCCATCAATCTCACATCAGCAACCAAACCTCTTGACCTTTAGCTGTCCATGGCATATAATTCCATGTCATTTATCAGCAAAGGATCACTGGCCTACAACACACGGTGGGAAAACAGGTCCTAGGGACCATTCTGCTTCTGTCAAAGCACTGCAAATGGGAATGCATTATCCGCTGTTGATAGAATTTAGTAATGCTTTTCTCAGAAGAAGCTTCCAAAGTAAAGCCTGCTGCCAACTCAGACACTTAAGATGTTGTGGGTATGGATACATCAAAAACAAGTAAACTCATTGCTGTAAAAAGGCAGTAGTCCAGAATGTATTTAGTTCACGTTGTTCTACAGATATTGTCATTGTGGACAATCTAATCCTTATCTGAATCACAATATACATTTTCTTTCTTTTTTTTTTTTTTTTTTTAGAAAGCTATGTTTTTGCAGGATGGAAAGATGCAGTACCAGAGATGATTCAAGTACATATAAATATCATCCAGCTGTTATACTTGGTAAGATCATCTCATATACTGCCACATATATGACAGGAGGCTGTTTAATGTTTTCTGGGTCGACTGTTGAAGGGAAAACAATCTAACGGCCAGTGAGTTTCGTACCCCAGCTATCAAGAAAATAGTCCCTAAGCCTGGGTTTACACTGCATTTCAACCACATGTCTGAGGTAACATTGGCATCCTGTCAAATATGTATGCCAATGTAAAATGTCTCATATTGGCAGGGTGCCTTCTAATGGACCAAATATAGAAAACTAGTGACTACATTCACTTTATATACCTAACACATACTTTTATTTTGTAGGGCTCAAAAGCCTGCTCTGCTGCATTTTGAAGTCCTGCAAAATAAATGTATATGTTTAGGAAATGGACTGAACGCAGTCATTAGTTGACTAGGTTTGGTCCATAAACTCATTGGGCCCACTGCCAATATGCTGCAGTATAAGATGGCATACCTTTTTGACAGGATACCGGCATATTGCGCCAACACAGTGTGAACCCAGCCTAATGTTTACCAGTGACTACAATGTTAAGATGGCAGAGCTGTGCAGAGAACGTTTCATCCATTTAGCAAGACTGTTAACATGAGATGTAGTTGTAAGAGAAGTGAGATAGTAAATAGTAGTTGTAATAACAGTATTATAGTAAATAGTAGTTGTAATAGTATTAGTTGTAGAGTGACAAAATTAGCAAAAATAAATGTTGGTCATGCATGGGATTGTAAGGGTGGCTGAATAAGGGCCCTATTACACAAGTGGTTATTGGTATCGAGGACAATTTTGCTTTGTGTCATAGGGCCAGTGACTGCCCTGCCTAAAAATCATCTTTTGTTGGCCACACATCTCCCTGTGTGATGGAAATGAAAACAAAAGGGCGCTTGTTCATGCGTCCCTCCCACCATTATAGTCAAGCCTTGTGCGTCCCTCCCACCATTATAGTCAAGCCTTGTGCATCCCTCCCACCATTATAGTCATGCCTTGTGCGCCCCTCCCACCATTATAGTCAAGCCTTGTAATAATCTTAGTAAATGAGCATCAATATACATGATCAGGGTTTGTTTACGGAGAAGGGCCCTTAAAAGAAACTGCATCTTTGTAGAGAATTGCATTGCTTCTACTTCCTCTTGTATTTCCCAGACTGACGGCCATCAAAGAGAGTCAAGTGCATAATACATCATAGCAAACTAAAGAAACTTAGTCATCATAGTATAATCACAAGAGGAAGCCAGAAGTCTCAGCTCCGTACTTAGTTTGTAGTGGCGGCACTGGGTTACTACTAAAAACAAGGTACATAGCTGAGGCTTCTGGCTCTTGTACATTGTTTATTTCTGGCTCTAAGGCAATCAACTGATTGGCGGGGGTGCCAGGTCAGCACCCTACTGGTCAACTATTGATTGTATATAATTTTTGCCTGGGAAACCACTTTACCTACAGTGACCCCTCAACTTACAATGGCCTAAACATACAATAGTTTCAAATATTCGTAGACAGAAAGAATACAGGGAGGGAGCACACCTACTCGGATATTCAAATACCACTACTGGGAGGGACACCGGCCGTCATACTCAGGGATTAAACTGAACAAAAGATGACACCTGCGGGGTGCACGCAATCAAGGTATAGAATCAATAAATCACAACAAAGAAATGATAGCATGCACTCACCGCTCAAACAGTGTCTAGATGCCCGAAGGTCCGGAGTCAGGGGACAGCATACTGGGATATATAGAAGCACTCAAGAGGCAATGCCGGTCGTTTCACGCGACTATGCGCGCTTCTTCCGGCCGGAATGAGTGCATGCTATAGTTTCTTTGTTGTGATACAATAGTTTCAACATACAATGGTCTTTTCTGGACCATTGTAACTTGAAACCATACAACATACAATGCTACGGACAGTCCAGATCTGCGAAACATATCAATGGCTGGAAGAAATGACCAATTAGAATGGGCATTCACTGGTAAAACACCTGTATTACTGAAGTGCATGCACTTTCTGGCTGTCTGATAGCGCCTCCCTACAGTACAGGGAGGTATTACATGTTCTGTACTCTTAACCTATACCACAGTTAGCTGCTCCTTTGGACACCAGGTAAGGGCGGCTCCATTTTACTTTTTTAGGACATTGCGTGTACTGTACAGGACCCTGAAGATGCTCCTGTCCTCTACATAGATAGTGATTTACAGCTCGGAGCAGCTCTTTCTTAATTTTCTATGTAAGGAATTGCTTTATCTATATTAGTTATCTACTGTCTATTGTCCATTTATAAATCTAGTGCATGTTACACACAGGTGCCAGTTTTCTTTGGTGCTTTTTGCATATGCAAAAAATGTAAATAGAACCTGTCATCAGTATCCCATAATGCCTTATCCCCTGTGCTGAGCCTCTGCAAAGTGGAGCTCCATTTTGCAGCAGAGGAGGCATTACCATGAAGATGCTGTCTGCGCACCACTGTGCACCAGGGGCTTGGGAATGCACCTCTGTGCACCAAGCTCCATATACCAAACACTACAAGCCTGTACCAACATATTAGTGCAGGTGATACTGATGACAGATTCCCTTCAAGTACATTTAGCTCATGCACCAAAAAAAAGTGTTTGAAAGTTTTTACACCTATTCTTATTATGAGCCAAAGTGTCTAGTCTGGCTGTGTAAACTTGGCTTAAACAAAGACATTTTCTTTCCCCCCTCAAACTTCATTCTAAATGTATCAGGCAGTTAATGTACCACACTCACACTGGTTGAGAAATGCTAAACCATTATTATCATGAGATCTGAGGCAGTCCTTACCTGCAGCATTCCATGTCCATTACCCTCAATTGTACCCTCGCATGTTATATGGAGCTTTCTCAGCTTTTTTGTTGATCTAAATAAAACAAGGTAAAAACGATATGTTAAATAGGAGAGAGTGATTGCCTAGCTTTTCAACAAACCAGTCTTTACTTCAAGACCTCAAAATATAGCAACATTATGAAGTTGACGCTCTCAATTTCTTACCAGGTACCAGCCAACAGGAAAAAGAACTGATCATTTTAGCAACCCAGCCAAAAAAACTGGGAGGCAAAGGATTAGTGTTAACAATCAAAGTGATTGCCAACAAGTAGGCTGTACATGACAAATTGGTTTCTTGTCTACTTGTCACATCCAGCCTATGAAAAACTACAGTCTGCAAGGTGTTAGGGTGCAGCTATGAAACACCTCAGTGGCATTTAAGCCATTAAAGGGGTATTACCATCCCTTAATTATCTGTAGAGCAGTTTAGAATAAACATGTTTGCAATTGACGTTATTTAGAAAACTAGTCTGATTCTGTAGATATCGGGAGAGATTCATCAAAACTTGTGCGGGGGAAAATTCGACCAGTTATTTTTATTAATATTAATTAATAATTAATTGTTTTACAATATTACAATACTATATTAATTTTCAACCAATTAGATTGCATCTTTTATTTTTTTTAAAGGCCTCTAAAAAATAAATGATCTGATTGGTTGCTATAGGCATCTGGTCAACATTTCCGCAGCACAGGTCTTGATTACTCTCCCCTTTTGGTGACAGCTGGTAGTCATGGCTCCTATCCAAAGAGAGAGAAACAGAAAAAGAGAGAGAAGAGAGAGGAGAGAAGAAGAGAGAGAGAGAGAGAGAGAGAAAGAGAGCAAAAGAGAGAAATAGAAAGGGAGAGAAATAGAAAGAAATAGAGAGAGAAATAGAAAGAGATAGAGAAATAGAGAGAGAGCGAAAAATAGAGAGCGAGAGAGAGAGCGCGAAAGAGAGAGAGAGCGCGAAAGAGAGAGAGAAAGAGAGAGAGAGCGCGCGAAAGAGAGAGAAAGAGAGAGAAAGAGAAAGAGAGAGAAAGAGAGAGATAGCTAGATAGAAATAGAGAGAGAGGAGAGAGAAAGAGACAGAGGAGTATTCAGCCAGATTAGGAAACCCCTTTAAGTTGGAAAAACTACATGTATTTGCAACTAGCTTTACCAAGTCATTAAACACCTACCTATTATTTTAAGGCATGTTAACAAACATGTAGATGTAAAATACACATTGGTTGTCTCTTGTTTAAGGGATACTCCACAAGTATTTTTTTCTAGCTGAAAAGTTGAAAGTCCCCAGTGTGTATTTGTGTGATATATTACTTTGGTATTTAAAGAATGTGCCGTTTGTTCTTTATATAGGTATAGAGGAGTGTTGGTTTACTGCAGTTTTAAAGGAATTATCCAACATTAGTTAACAACAGAGCTAAGTCTTCAAAAAACTGCACCACATTAGACTTCCGGTTGGGTAAGATTTTGCAGCTCCGTTACATAAAAGGAAACGAAGCCAAGTTGTAATACTACAGACAACCTGCAGACATGCTTAGCACTGTTTTTGGAAGAAATTAGCTTTGGTTTTCTAATGCTGGATAACCCCTTTAGGGTCTATTCACACGTACAGTATTCTGCGCAGATTCGATGCGCAGATTTGATGTGCAGGATTTTCTGCTGCAGATTTCAGTATAAACTGAATGACAGAAAACTGTACGTGTGAATAGACCCTTAAAGGGTATATTTTTGCATATCTGCAGACATGGGCTAACAAATAATTAGGCAATAAACTAAACTGTCCAACAAAGAAAAAAAAAGAGAGATGCACTATGGAGCACCACGCTCAAGTCACACTCTGAACAACAAACGGATCGGATAGGGAAAGCACAAGGAAATCGGTCCTTATACAACAGCTTACAGGTGCTCAACTTTTTTTTAACAACAGTCATATAGATAGAATCTTCTCAAAGACAATGTAAGATGGAACACTCACTGTAATGTTCAATCTTCTTTTATTGTGTAAAAAACTTACATATGGACACAGTGGGGAGACATTGAAGAGGTTCGGGGATCGTGGTCTGGCAACAGTTTCGCACCAGCAGGAGCTTCGTCTGGCCTCCACCGACATTAAAGGGGTATTACAAGAATTTTTTTTTAATTTGACAATGCTAGAGGGGTTGTAAAGTCTCACAATTCTTCTGTGATTTTCATCCCAATATTTTTTTTTTTACCAGCATACAAAATTACTGTTGTCTCAGATTTTTCCCAGGTTGCAATGCGACCGAGACCTGACTCACTAGTCAGCTGATGACAGGGAGCCTGTCTGCTTCAATGGGTGGATGGATCACTTGGTAGGAGAGAGATCAATCTTTAACTAATGCAACAGCTGTAGGCACCCTGATTGAAAACCACAGGTCTTTTGAATGGATGCAGCTCATTTATGTTTCAATGGGTGGGGTGGCTGATGTGTGGGAGGGAGGAAAATGGAATTGTGGGATTTTTAGTAAAAAAAAAAAAAAAGAGTCAAACAGGAAATACCAGTTCACAAAAAGCTAGCCACAGTGTTATGGTAATCTCATGACATAGCCATTTAGCCCCAAGACATGTGCAGATCCTTCCTAAGCATGTCAATTACTGTCTGCCAGGTACGTACTAAAATCACCTTATGGTGGATAACCCCTTTAACTACGTCTTCAGGTGCAATACAATATGTAACCAAATCAAGTTTATTGTGGCAAGATGATAGCAAAACAGTGTGACAAAAGTACTGGGACGCAGACCAGAGCAAAATATGGATTAGAAGTATACAATAAAATGAAACAACAACAGGTCAGGCATACAACATATGTCACCAAAACCCCAAAAAACTAAAACTGTGAGGTGTGGTCAATATGGGGAAAGTGAGTAACGAATATCAGGACAGTGGGACGATGTCAGTCAGGGATCCCAGACCACAGTAAATCACTCCATAGAGTCATCTCTCATCGCATTAAGCTTTTCAGACTGCATGATCAGGTTAACCCTAGCTATCACTGTCTACGTTTAGTGAATTCTGCTTCCAGTTAGTAGCAATATGAATTCGGGCAGCCAATAACACAAAATGAACCAGATTGAAAACCCTGTTGGACATTTTAGGGGGACAAGCAAGGAGGAGGCAGAAAGTAGGTTTGAGAGGACAAGCATGGGATGAGATGTCCCTCAATACAGTCAAGACAAGAGGCCCAGAAAGTGCAAACTTTGGGGCAGTCCACCAAATATAATGCATGGTGCCCAGGTGGCCACAACCTCTAAAGCAGTACAGAAAAGTGGAGGGAAAACTGTGTGGAGCCGCGTGGGAAACTTGAGAGCTGCCCTTACTAAGAGTTTCGCAACACTCTTGCCACTGTATGGGGGAAAGCGTGGTGCTGAAATCAGATTCCCACAGTAACGCAAAAGGTAATTTACAATCAGGTGGTTGGGAATTAAGGTAGCAATAAAGAATGGAGAGGAGGCCCTGGCGCTCCGGGGAATATAGAGCCAAGGACTCAAAGGGACAGGGAAATTTCCCGGGTAGGGGAGGTTAAGGAGGACAAGAAGGAAAATACCTGGCATGTTCTCAGACGTTCCTACCCCGGAGGAGCGAAACGTTGTGAAAAAGTCTCCACTGTAAACAACCGCTTGTTAGAAACAAAATCATAAATTCTATACAATTTGTGCGACTGCCACCAAGAGAAAAGGCGGTGGTTCAGTCCAGGGAGAAATAAAGGATTACAGTACAGTGGGGTGAGAGGTGAGGCTCTTGACTGGAGGGAATTTTGAACCGGATCATTCGCCATTAAGGAAGAGAATAGAGAGTGAGTAAGGCAGAGGAGGGAACGAGATGAGTAACGGGTGGAAGGGACCAGAAAAGAGCAGAAAGAGAATGAGGGAACAGCAGACCAGATTAAAGTCAAAACCAGAGAGGGGTGCAAGAAGAAGCATGAAATAAGGTAAATTGAGAAAGCCAAGCAGCATAATAATATTTAGAGAAGTTGGCGACTGAGATGCCTAGGCGTTTGTGTAAATGCATGATTCTACGGGGAACGCGGGTAGGTTTAGGTCTCCAGATAAATTGGAAGACATCAGGCTGTAGGGACTTAAGGTCCGAGGAAGGGACCGGGATGGGAAGGGTATGAAAGAGATATAAAAGATGTGGCAGCACCACCATCTTGACTGCATGGACCCGACCCTCCCAGGAGAGATGAGGGAAATCCCATTTGCAAAGATCAGCACAGATAGACCGGAAGAGTTTGGTGTAATTATCAGCATAGAGAGAGGGAATAGAGGGGGTAAGAGTGATCCCTAAATATGAAAGCATAGAGCTAGAGGCCAGAAAACCAAACTTGAGGTTGATTAATTTCTGAGTGTGGGCAGGAAGCCCACAATAAATGGTTTCAGACTTCGAGTTGTTAACCCTCAGCGCAGACATAGATGAAACATCCGACATAATGCGGAACAAATTTGGCAGGGAACCCAGTGGTTTCGTCAAGGTTAACAGCAGGTCGTCGGCAAATAGGGTAAGCTTATATTCAGTCTGACCGATTAGAGGACCTGTAACATACGGACAGTTCCGGAGGAGAGACGCCAGGGGCTCCATTGCTAAAGCAAAGAGAGCTGGTGAAAGGGGACATCCCTGTTGAGTCCCCAGGGATATATGGATTGGTACTGTATTATCAGTAGGGAGCTTCAAGTATGCCGAGGGCTGAGAGTACAACAAGCGAAGCAGATGGACAAAGGGGCAGGAAAAACCCATGCTAGATAGGACACCAAAGAGATAAGACCAAGAAATGCTGTTGAAAGCCTTTTCTATATCAAGGGCGAGGCCATAAGGGGGGTGGAGGAGATGGTACACCATTGCATAACATTTAGCACTTTCCGGACATTGTCGGGTGCTTGAGGACCAGGAATAAACCCCACCTGGTCGGCGTGGATGAGGCGGGGGAGAAGATAATTAAGTCTACGTGCTAGGATAGAGGTAAGAATCTTGGTGTCCAGATTAATCAGAGAGATGGGTCTATAGTTAGCGACTAGTTGGGGGTCCTTGTTAGGTTTAGGTATAACTGTAATAAGGGCATCTAAATATTCTGTAGGTAGAGAAGGGGCTTAAAAGAGACGATTACATAATGTCGTGAGGTGAGGCAGATTAAGGTGGGAGAAATTTTTATAGTATTGTGCTGACAGCCCACCCGGGCCCGGGCCTTACCAAACTTGAGGTGGTAGAGACATCATCGGTAGTAACGGGTGCCTTAAGAACATCACAGTCAGAAGGAGAGAGGGGAGGGAAGAGAGATAGACCGAAGGACGGAAGAGAGACTAGCAGAAAAATCAGGTGAATGAGCCGGTTCAGCATAAAGGCGGGAGTAGGTCCCAGGTGCAATTTAACAGGAAATTGTGAATAAGGGGCAGGGACATCAACACATATGCATAATAAACATATACTACCAGTAAAACATGTATTAAAAACAAGTTACAGAAATTAGCTATAGTCTACCCTACCCTAAAGCATTTAGTTTCAGTATCAACCTCGCTTCATGTTGCAGTAGAAGGTTATCACAGCCACTCTAGATATTTAGAAATGTTTTCCAATTTTTTTTTATTTTTTTAAATATCTAGAATAGTTGCTGCGTCCCTTGCTTCCCGAAATATGATTTGTGCATATGTGTTATTGTCCCTCCCCCTTCTTCACATCTCCCTGTTAAATTGCACCTGAGATGTAGTTAACGTCAGTGGAGGCCGGACAAAGCTCCTGCTGGTGTGAATCTGTTGCCGGACCACAATCCCCGCTGTGTCCATATGTAAGTTTTTTACACAATAAAAGAAGATTGAACATTACGGTGGGTGCTCCATCTTAGATTGTCTTTGAGAAGAATAAATCAAACTGTACCTTTTAGAAATCTATTGGCCTTTGCAAAATTGATACTTTTTTTTATTCCAAGCTAAAGAGTGAGAGAGTCGGGGCTAAGCTGCTGAAGTGTCACAGCATCACCCGTCCTCTCTTATTGTTCTGCCCATGAATGGCAGAAGAGGTGATGCAGGGGGACAGGCAGCGAAGGCAGGCACCTGGTTTGTATTCAGGGCTTGGTGGTGCTATGAGCCAAGTCCGGTATGTCAGTCATTCTCAGGGCAATGAATGAGGTGAAGCCAGGAGATGGTCCTGGATACTTGGCCTCGCCTCTCTGATTTTACAGCTGGGAATAAAAACCTTATTTTATCCCTTACGATAATGCAAACAAATTTATAAAAAGATACAAAAAGTTTGCTTTATTTTCCGCACATTCTGTCAGCACATGTCTGCGAAGCATAGCATAGCATAAGTCAACAGATTCCCTTAAAGCATGACAAAATAGGAATTAAACATACTTCTCCCATTCTGGAAACCGCTCAATGCACTGCCGTGTAAAAGTTACCAAACCGGTGGGCCCTAAAAGAAAAAAAAAAAATCAGGCTAATCTTTAAACATTCAGTTAAGGAAGAAAAATAAAAAAATCTATTATACAGTAAAATCTCCCTTAGCGGACACCTCCCAATAGGGGACAAAACACTCCCATTAGGGGACAACCGGGCTTATGTGCAGGCCCTACCTTGTACATCAGGGGGTACAGCCAATACCCCAGTAAGGGGCCCAGGCTCCCAAGCCACCGCTGCACCCCCCTGCAGAAGCCCGAGCACAGTGGTCTCCTGCTTCTGTACATCCGGCGACCACATCATTCACCCCCCTGCTTCCCTGATCCCCACGTGCCAAATTATCCCTCCATTTTATTCTCCCCTGTGCCATATCATTTCCTCTTGATCCCCCCTGTGCTATTTCATTCCCCCTTTATTACCCTCTGTGCAAATTCATCACCCCTTTTTACCACCCTTGTGCCATTTCATTCCCCCTTCATTCCACTGTGCTACCTTATAAAGAGGGGGGTGATGAATTTACACAGAGAATAATAAAGGGGGAATGTAATGGCACAAGGGTAGGGGGGGGGGGGGGTAATTTGGCACAAAGCACTGGGGAATAAGGTGGCACAGAGTATAAAGGGGGATGAACTGATACAGGGGAGGGATAAGGGGTGATTAAACGTCACTGGGAGATTCTACTGTAATATTGCTCTTTATCATGTTTTACAGGTAATTACACTCTGGAGTGAGTACAGAACAGTATTCGGTTATTTAGAAATAATTTTGATCCTGATAGGGGACATCTCTCAATAGCAGACACTTTTTTATTCCCCGAGAGTGTCCCCTATTGGGAGATTCTAATGTAATACATGAATATATTTTATATATATATATATATATATATATATATATATATATATATATTTTTTTTTTTATATATATATATTAGAGGTGCACCGAAATGGAAATTTCAGAACCGAAACGAAACCGAAATTAAAAAAAATGTCCGTCTGAAACCGAAAATGACTTTTCCCCGTCTTTTGGTAAAATGCAGCGCTCCGCTCATTAGATTCCCCCACATTACGTAGGGAGTTCCCCCACATTAATAGGCAGCTCCCCCACAATAGGTCAGCATTTCCCCCACATTAGGTCAGCAGTTCCCCCACAATAGTAGGCAGTTCCCCCACAATAGTAGGCAGTTCCCCCACAATAGTAGGCAGTTCCCCCACAACAATATTAGGCAGCTCCCCTCAACAATATTAGGCAGCTCCCCCCACATTTGTAGGCAGCTCCCCCCCCCCCCACAATATTAGGCAGCTCCCCTCCCAACAATATTAGGCAGCTCCCCCCCAACAATATTAGGCAGCTCCCCCCAACAATATTAGGCAGCTCCCCCCCAACAATATTAGGCAGCTCCCCCCCACATTAGGTCAGCAGTTCCCCCACAATAGTAGGCAGTTCCCCCACAATATTAGGCAGCTCCCCCCCCACAATATTAGGCAGCTCCCCCCCACAATATTAGACAGCTCCCCCCACAACAATATTAGGCAGCTCCCCCCCAACAATATTAGGCAGCTCCCCCCCAACAATATTAGGCAGCTTCCCCCCAACAATATTAGGCAGCTCCCCCCCAACAATATTAGGCAGTTCCCCTACAATATCAGGCAGCTCCCCCCACATTTGTAGGCAGCTCCCCCATCAATATTAGGCAGTTCCCCCACAATATTAGGCAGCTCCCCCACAATAGTAGGCAGCTCCCCCACAATAGTAGGCAGCTCCCCCCCCACATTAGGTCAGCAGTTCCCCCACAATAGTAGGCAGTTCCCCCACAATATTAGGCAGCTCCCCACAACAATATTAGGCAGCTCCCTACAACAATATTAGGCAGCCCCCCCCCCACATTTGTAGGCAGCTTCCCCCCCCCACAATATTAGGCAGCTCCCCCCCCCCACAATATTAGGCAGCTCCCCCCACAATATTAGGCAGCTCCCCCCACAATATTAGGCAGCTCCTCCCCCACAATATTAGGCAGCTCCCCCCCAACAATATTAGGCAGCTCCCCCCCCCAACAATATTAGGCAGCTCCCCCCCCCACAATATTAGGCAGCTCCCCCCCCCCAACAATATTAGGCAGCTCCCCCCCCCCAACAATATTAGGCAGCTCCCCCCCCCCAACAATATTAGGCAGCTCCCCCCCCAACAATATTAGGCAGCTCCCCCCCCCCCCACATTTGTAGGCAGCTGCCCCCCAACAATATTAGGCAGCTCCCCCACAATAGTAGGCAGCTTCCCCCCACCCCACAGACATACAGCTTCCAGCCATATACAGTGTGTGGCTGGAGGCTGTATGTCTGTACTGCTGCCCCCACAGTGTTCCGGTCACCGCTCCTCAGGCCCGGGGTCACCATCTACTGCTATGGCCTATGGACCATAGCAGTAGGTGCCGGGACCGGGGGAGCGGTGACCGGAACTCTGAAGAAGATGACGCGGTCACTTACCAGGCCCCGGCCGGCGTGCGTTCTCCTGCGACGATCCTGCGGTCCTCCTGCGTCTCTATAGTTGTACGCACGGGACGTCAGTGACGTCCCGTGCGTACGACCATAGAGGCGGAGAAGCGAAGGACCGAAGGAGGATCGCAGGAGGACGCTGGGGAATGGTGAGTTACCGGCAGACATCCTTATGTCCCGAAAAGATTTTTCTGGACACAGGGATGTCCGGGATAGGAATACTTCTTTTTATGTGCCCGGGCCGGCTCCCGTGCGTGGCTGCAGGCGGGGGCCGACCAGAGCATATAAAACCTAATACTGTATACTAAAAACCAGGGGGCATCCAGCTGTTGTGAAACTACAACTCCCAGCATGCCCGGACAGACTTTGCCGGTCCGGGCATGCTGGGAGTTGTAGTTTCACAACAGCTGGAGGCCCCCTGGTTTTTAGTATACAGTATTAGGTTTTATATGCTCTGGCCGGCCCCCGCCTGCAGCCACACACGGGAGCCGGCCCGGGCACATAAAAAGAAGTATTCCTATCCCGGAGAGCGCGACACCCCCCCCCACCCCAGATGTTGCGGCCGGCCCCCCCTGCACCGCCCACGAGTGCCTCTGCCACTGGCAGTGTTTGCAACTTGTGCTGTGGGCGGACAGGGGAGGTGGGTCATTATCGGCACATTTTTTGTTGTTTCGGCATTTCCCCGAAACAGCTATTTTCGGCCGATATGTATCGGCCATCGATATATTGGTGCATCCCTTTTATATTATATATATATATATATATATATATATATATATATATATATATATATATATATATATATATATATACACACACACACACACACACACACACATATATATACACACACACACACACACACACGCACATACAAACAAACACACACATACAAGATGATTATTCCAAACTTACGTTTTTCTGTAACTCTTCTGAAATAGCAGAACAATGTTTTCAGCTTTTCAGCTTTCCTCGGATTTTTGCCTTCAAATAATCTGAAACAACATTTGATCAATTACTACATTTCTCAAAGAAACTAAGGAAGCAACAACTAAAAAATGCCTAAAAATAAAACAAAGCAGTTTTTTTTAATAGCAAATTGTTGAGAATTCTGGCATAATTTGTGCCAAAAAGCACACAACTTGTGCCACATTTATCATGAGTTTTAGAAACTTTTGCACAGTTTTGTATGCAACACTGTATGCCAAAAATGTGCCAGCGTTCTGGTGCAAGATTCTGGCACAGCTTAAAGACCTGCAGTCAGTCCAAAAGAGTTAGAGTGTCTTTATCATACTGTTTTTTTTTTTTATCATCTTGTAGCCAGTCTTGAGTACCCCAATTCAAACAGTGGTACTACTTTCTTGTTACATGCCCCTGTTTCTGAGATTATATGGGTTTTATCTGGTTGACTATACTGTACTTTTTACTGAATAGTCAAATTGGTGGGAACTTTATTGACAAATGGTGCGTGTATGCTAGGCTGGTACAGAAGCTAAAAAATTTAAACCCTTCTTGAGTATGATTCACACCTCCTCAGGCTCCTAATCAAACCCACAGAGTCAAGCAGTTTTTATAAGATTTACCCCTTTGTGGACCATGGTGGTTCTAATCCATCATGATGCCTCTAAGAGTTTGAGGAGCGGGCTGCTGACTCCAGCCTGCTCCATAACAAGCAAACCCCAGCCAGTTATTAACATTGTAAATGCCCCTGTCAAAGCTGACAGCTGCATTTTAATGCACGTTAAAGTAATTATTGGTGGTGCAGTGGGTCGGATCTCATGGCTGTGGTTCTTGTGGAAACCCCCATTAAAAATTTATATTTAAATCACTCCCTTTTCATGTTTTAAATAAAATGTAAACGAAAACATATTTGGAATCGACTCGTGCAAAAATGTCCAAACTACTTAAAGGGGTACTCCGCCCCTAGACATCTTATCCCCTATTCAACGGCGGGACCTATCCTATCCAGCAGCAGGACCCAGGATCGCTGGGGTCCTGCCGCTGGGAACCCCCACGATCTCTCCTGCTGCACGAAGCAAACTTTGCTCCCTGCCTGATGTCGAGCAATACAGGGGCCGGAGTATCGTGACGTCACAGCCCCGTCTCCTTATAAAAAAAATTCTGGCTTTGTTATACATTACCCACAAAATTGTGCAATTCCAAATTTGTTTTCAATCTTGCCCTACATATTTTTTTTCTGGCTTTTATTATACATTGTATGATAAAATAAAGTGGACCAATGAAAAGTACAACTTGTCATGCAAAAAAATAAGCCCTAATACAACTTTGTCAGTGGAAAAATAAAAGTCATGGGTCTTAGAAGGTAAAGAGGAAAAAAAAACGTGATCCATAAATCAAAATTTGCTGCGTCATGAAGGGGTTAAACAAAATATGCATACGTCCTAAAGAATCAGGATAACATGTCGGTTTGACTACACAGTGAACAACAGAATTAATTTGCAAAGTTGATTTTTTTCTTCTCTCTTTTTTCCAGTTTAACCTCACAAATATTTTTTCCCAGTTATGTAATAGGGGGATGTGCAGCTGACAAGTGATTGCAGCAAAGAGCAGCAAGCACTCTAGCGTTCACTTGTGCGGCCCTCTCTGCGTGATAGTCGAGCTTTGTAGACTGTTAACAAGCACCGATTTGCGAGATCTTCGTTCATTTACTGCACTTTTTGGCCCGTGATATTGGGCACTAGATTTACACTGTGAAAAAATGACAGTTTTAGTACACTGAGCCAATGAGCGTACTGACCATGTATTGATAAGGCTAAATTCTGTGGCAAACATTTGGTAAATATTAGGGATGTCCCGATACCGATACTAGTATCGGTGTCGGGGCCGATACTGGCCATTTCCATGGTATCGGGGACTCGTTCAATGTCCCCTGCCCCGTTTCCCCGTCTGCGTCATGGCATGGCATTCTATGGAGGAGCATGTGACATACACGTCACTCCTCCTCCCCTGCGCAACGCTACGGAGGAAGCAGAGTGGCGTGTATGTCACAAGCTCCTCCATAGAACGCAATGATGCGGACGGGGAGCGGAGCGGCAGCACCCGACAGAGGACAGCCGCAGGTGAGCTGTCTACAAGGGTGGTAGCTGCGGTCTACAGGGGGCCTGCTGTCTAAAGGGGGCCCTGCTGTCTAAAGAAGGGTCCTGCTAATGTCTAAAGGGGGGGGGCTGCTAATGTCTAAAGGGGGGCCCTACTAATGTCTAAAGGGGGGGCCTGCAAATGTCTAAAGGGGGCCCCTGCTAATGTCTAAAGGGGGGGCCCTGCGAATGTCTAAAGGGGGGGCCCTGCGAATGTCTAAAGGGGGGGCCCTGTGAATGTCTCAAGGGGGGGCCCTGTGAATGTCTCAAGGGGGGGCCCTGCGAATGTCTAAAGGGGGGGCCCTGCGAATGTCTAAAGGGGGGGGCTCTGCGAATGTCTAAAGGGGGGGCCATGCTAATGTCTAAAGGGGGATACTCCCTACTATTATAGGCAATCTTACAGCAGAGTCACCTGCACTAACTTGAATTTATATGTAGCTAGTGCAGGTGACCCAGATTCTACCGCTGCTCACCATGTGAACATCAGCGCAATCGCTCCAGAGACTTCGGTTTTGCCGCCAATGCAAATTCCCTGTTCTGTCCAATGGAGAAGAGAGAAATCTTTGCTCATACTACAGCAGCCACCTCCATTGTACACAACAAGGACCAACATATCAGCACGGTAGGCAGCGCCAGAAATCGGGTCACCCTGGTGTCAGATTCCCTTTAAAAGTGCTCGTACTTGGTATCGGCGAGTACTAGAATTAAAGTATCGGTACTCAAACACTGTCTTAAAAAATGGTATCGGGACATCCCTAGTAAATATGGCAGGAAAATCTAACATATATTCTGACGTGACCACAGACTTGTTTACCCTAATGTATTCAAATATAAAGTCCTTTGGTCAAACAATGGGTTCCCACAACCCCAACAGCATTGCAACACTTAGTCCCCTATGACAAAGGGATTTCTAGGTGTATTGGTTCCATCCTATTATCACAACTACTGTCACTTTCTTAGTTCTGAGAACCTCAAGTAAGAATCATATTGATTTTTTGTAAATAGTTATATAAGTCTGCACAAAAGCTATGGCAATAAAAAACTATGCGGTTGTGTCAATGTACATTGATGATGGAATGTGAATGAAAGGATACTAACACAACACTGCACAATCTGAAAAGATGAGCACAGTAAAATAAAAAAAATAGTACTTTATGACCTGCAGCCATTTCAAAGTACAATCTGGAGCACTCTTGGTAAAAAAAAACATGTAGAGTCCATTATTTTTTGTATGCCTACAGCAAGACTGAACTACTACATATGAAATGTCCTACCATTAGGAAATGTTTGCCCCAGGAAACTAGAGGGAAACAAAAGAAACTCAGCAAGCACAAATACAATACAGAAGAAAAGCAAAGATGCATGTTTACTAGCTTTAAATAATCGCAGATCCTTAAAGTCAAAATGCCCGAGGTGTAGTAATAACCCTGCATACTTTATCTGGATATTTAATTTTTCATGGAAACATATCTGAATGATAGAATTGTGATTTAAAAAAAATACTATTCAATTCAGTTGTTTTCCCTTCTCTTAGAGGGGTCATCACCGATCCAACAGGAATATTCACTGAGGATTCCCAGAAACTTGAAAGGCAAGCCTGACGCAATCTGAAGCAATGACTGTACTCACATGTTTGGTTACCATTTGATGCAAAAATAAAATCTACTAAAAGCAAAAGCCAGACCAATGTAAACTTACCCTAAAGGGCAGGGTCACACATGCCGTATTTTGCTGCTGCGTATTTTGACTTCAATGGGTAGGAAAATATGCAGCAGTATATACGCAGCTAAATACGGCATGTGTGACCCTACCCTTCCAGTACACTCACACTGCGACTCACTCAAGGGCCAAATTTATTCACAAAGATTTGATACGGAGTGGGATTCTTACTTGTGCCCCTATCCGGAGGGAGTGCCATACTGATTTGTTTTCATGCAACTCTAAAAAGCCACATTGCAGGTCAATTTGCATGCATGTTGAAACTCATCTCTTTTTTTTTTACTATACTTTTTCTGGTGCACAGGTTCTAAAATTAGCATTTTTATTCCTTTTTAACATAATTACTGCATTATAAAAAATTAAAAAAAAACACAAATGCACCATGTATTAAAGAGTGCCTGTCATCAATCCAAACCAGATTATATTCCCTAACTACTCCTAACACTCCTCCTGCCAAACTACCAAACTAATTGTTTGACTTGCGCAGGGAACAGAACTGAGCCACCTAGTGGCCATTTTTTCAATCACATTAAAAACATTTAAAGGTTGAGAATTTTAACAGCAGGTAAATAGAAAAGTGTCTAATTACATAAGGAACAATTAATTAAAAGTTTAGTTTGGTGACAGGTATACTCTTTAAAGACAACAGTCCAAAGAGAAGAAACATTGGCACCGCTATCAATACAGTAACATCCACAACAAGTTGTAAGCCATCAAAAAATGTCTCCCATAGTTGCTGTGTGTAAAAAGGTGGTGCTCACTTCAAAAGAATCAATCCTGCCTTGGAACATCTGCCACCCGTCCGTGTTGTCCCAGAGTCCTCCAGGTCATTGCAACCAAAGTTCTGCTAATTAAGCTGCATGTTCTTCTCAAGGTGGGTGTTCTGTTTTTGTTCTTTAATAGCTACTCTTTAAATACAGTATGTGCGCTAGGTCTTGTATCAAATTGGCAGATTGGGTAATAATAGTACTCCTGTTTTCAAGTACGTTTCAGTTTAAAAACAAGCAAAAAAAAACAAAAAACAAAACTTTTGATATATCAAAAGTTTTGATCAGCTGGGGTCTAGGTGTTCAGACCCCTACTGATCACTAGAATAGGCTGGGAGAATCACACATCTTCACATTCTGTCTGGCTTGCCGCCTCTTCTGTGTTGCAGTAGGAGACCTGCTACGTCGAGCATCTCCTGCAGCGAGCTAAAGATTACAGCAAGATGGGGAGAGAAGCGCTCGGTTGAACACTTCTTCCGGCTCTATATAATGATCAGTGGGGGGTCTAAACACCCAGACCCCAACCGATCAAAACATCTGACACGTCTGTGTGACAAGAAAAAATTATTATTTTGTACAGAACCACATATAACTAACTCACTGAAGTATTTCTTGTAAGCTTAAATATAGAAGAACCTATTCATTGAGTAGGAGTATTTTTCAGCCCAGTTTCCTGGTGATGTGCGACTTGTGTGGAAACTGAGAAATTGCTTTTATTGCAACTAAAGCATATAGGGTCTTCAGTGGCTGTACACATTTCTATAGATTTTTCTTAAATAACCTTTATGGAACATTATTAGATCTCAAAGGAGTTGGAGAAGACACTTGATGGGTACAGGGGGCAACCAATTACTTAAATGGGCACTATTGTTTCAAACAACTTTCCTCCTTATTTCCAGTCTGTGATTTATATCCTGTCATTTACCAAAAATGATTCCTTTAAAGGGGTGTTCCCATCTTGTAAAGTTATCCACTATCCACAGACATAACTATTTGATTGCAGGGAGTCCCCCGCAATCTTGATAACAGGGATCCATGCCTCCCATGACACACAGTCCACCCCATTCATTCTCTATGGGAGGTGCAGAGATGGCTGAATGATGTATTCAGCTATCTCAAGCAGCTCCTATATAGAATCAATGGCGCGTGCGCGTGCCCAACCCACAGCTCCATACTTATGACATGGGTCCTTGTTCTTGAGATCACTGGGGACCCCATGATAGGGGATAACTTTACAAGATAGGAAAACACCTTTAACCCAGAAAAATGCCCTAAAGTAGTAGCCATTAGGTGTCGCCCCCTCTGCCATCAGCTGTTCACTGTCTGTAGTAAAAGAAAATCTCTTTAGTAACAGACATAGCAAGACAAAACACAGGAAGTGGGGTGGGGCTTAACATGTGCACCTACAAGCCTGTCTCCATTCTCCAGAAGATCTATACTGCTCAAAAGGTAAAAACTTTCCTCACATCTCAGACTTGCCATTAAGCTTAGGGGAGTTGTCTCTTGTGTAAATACCAGTGTACCTACTGCTGTATGTCCACAGTAGCTTCTCCTATATCCTACCTTTTGTCTGCAGGCTTATCATCATTAGCAGCATCAGCAGCTCAGCGCTTAGAGTAACTCCTTCATTGCCATACTGCTTCTTTCCTTTCTACTCACATAGCATATTGCAAAGCTACTGAATCTCCCTCCACATGCTATCCAGAGTAGTGTACTGTGTAAACCAACAGCTAAGCACAATGGCAGAGGTGGTGAAAGTGCACTGGACTTAATCATCTGGGTCATGGCATAACAGAGAGAACTGCTGCCTGAAATGGGGAGAATGAGAAATACCTGTGCACTATGAAGGGGGACTTTCAAGGACTCAAGTTACCACTCTCAAGGGTTAATGTAACCAAACCAGGCAGTTTTTTTTAAACTCTTTTAAAACAACAGTATCACTTTAAAGAATCTGTTAGACGAAATAAGCTAAAGGAGGATGTCTTACCTAGAGACAGAATCCCTAAAAACAAAGTAAACACATTACAGGAGAAAAAAACTGAAAGCAGAAATGTATAAAAAAAAATAAAGTACAAAAAAGTTAGCCATAAAGTTAGTTCAGACAGTTGTACCAAACTGCAGACCTAAAAGTGTTATTTGACAATTCCACAGTCCCAATTAGCCATAGACATCTTATAGATGTGTATTATAACAGAGGCACTTAAAAGGTATATAACATGTAAATGCCCACAACTTTGTTTGACTGTACAAAATTGTAGGCTCCACTGGGTGACATACATGTGCATGACAATTTCTGCTGCCTATCAATTTGGGCTAGAGGTAAGAAGGGAAGAATAAGCCAGAATGAACACAGCTATAAAACCATAGCATTTATCTTTGTGCTTGGGTTACTGCTACGGCACTTGAGATAGTCAAAAATTAATAAATTTCCTATCGCAAACTACAAGGTGAACGGGTAAACTGCTGCCTCTACGCCCATTACATATGAGAGACGAGTCAAAGGCAGCCTGCAAAGTCTATTAGCAATTAGGTCATTGCTGTACTGCACGCCTCCCAACATCCATCTCTACAAACTGGAAAGCATCTGTAATATAGAGTTGATTCAACCTCATTACACCAATTTAAAGCTATCACTGGAGAATGTGTTTTTTCTCCTGGGTAATTGGTATCAATGTCCTTATCTGAATACTGGTAAGAGCAGTCTTTAGACTACAGAAACAAGAAGCCAATGTTCTGAATGTATATATGATCGGCCCATCCCTGGACAACTAAAGGGAAACTCCAGCAGAGGACCTTCCCACAGCAAATAATCATTAAGAAATCCTTTAGACTATATAATAATTATTTGAATCTCTACTTTGCTTATATAGATGTAGTATAAAGGTGAATTTTGCAGCACAACCTGAAGCAAAAGTATACAATGCAGCAAAATTGTAACATTCACATTTCAGAAGACAGGAACTCCGGTAGATGTGGATCCGCTGGACCTGTGTGGCAGATGACTCGGACTGTACCAGGGAGCCGAGTCTAAGGTGCCGCTGGTTTTCACCAGAGCCCGCCGCAAAGTGGCATGGACTTGCTGCGGCAGGCGGCACCCAGGTCGCTACCCCTGGCACGGCTCGACCACACAGGCGGCTGAGGAGATGCGAGGCAAAGGAGGGATAAGGCAGCTCATAGTCAGGATAGCAGAAGGTCAAGGCAGGCGGCAAAGTAGCGTAGTCAGGACGTAGCAGGAGGTCAGTAGGCAGGCTGCAGAGGAGCAAGGTCAAGTCACAGAGCAAAGGATCAGATGCACGGTAAGGCAACTCTCAGGAATGCTTTTTCTCAGGCACAAGGCAACAAAGATCTGGCAGGGAAGTGAGGAGGGTGGAGGAATTTATCAATGAGCCACAGGTGAATTACACTAATGAGCACACTGGCCCTTTAAATCTTAAAGCTCCTGCGTGCGCACCTTAGGTGACGGGGACACGTGCGCTGGAGCAAAGAGGCAGAGGCTGGGGCAGGAGAAGCACCAGGTGAGTGACTGCCTGGGGCTCGCATGCGGGCGCGTCCTGCAATGCGAGTCCCAGCCCTGCCGGCAGCAGCAGGTAATGGGACAATGCACTCACGGCCAGCGTTTGCGGCCAGAGTGCATAACGTCACAAAAATTCTCAAGAGGCATAACATTTTAAGTGGCTTCAGGTTAAAAACAACTGGGGACCAGTAGTTCCATGGACTTGTCTCTGTTCCTTAATGGAAGGAAACTAAAAAAAGCAAGAGAGAGCGCTCCATAGCGTTATACCACCTGGGTGAGTATATTAAGAGAAAAGGTTGTACGAGTCTCTTACCCCAGGTGGTTGTGCGAACTCACACACAACAATGGTAAGCGTGAATGAGCGGATAGGTCCGGTCTGCAGCCTCCCAACCAGGTTTGCAACAACTGGGGATAGATTTCCAAGGAATGGCGGGTATCCACTGCGCTGACCAGGATCGGACACGTCAGGTAAGTAAAAGGTAGCTTTATTTGGATAATGCAACGCGTTTCACCGCGCTTGCGCGGCTTCATCAGGCTTTATTTGGATAACGCGTTGCATTATCCAAATAAAGCTACCTTTTACTTACCTGACGTGTCCGATCCTGGTCAGCGCCGTGGATACCCGCCATTCCTTGGAAGCTTAACGGAAGGAAGATAGCTACAGAAAGTATGAACTTACAGGGAGATGGACTTCTCAAAATGCTAGATAAATGAGGAGTAGCAGGAATTGCCTGCTCAGCCAATCATGGCAGGACACCATCTCATAAACAGGAACAAGAGAGAGTTTGAGCGGGGACCAGAGGGTGTTGGAATTTAAGATGCATGGGAACAAGGTAGGTGTGCGCATCACTTATTTTTTTATGTTTGCTGCGGTTAGTGCAAAAATTAAACAAATGTTGCTATACCAGAATGCCCCTTTAACAATCTTTTGATTGATGGTCATGCTACATAACCAAAGGAAGATTTTATCCTAGTCGACTGCAATCACAAGTGCCACGTGGGCAGTTCCTACCTGTGCAGTGTAAAAACATCTTTAAATCTGTCATCAAGTAGCATGACCAGACACTACTTTATCCCTTGCCTATATTGCTCTGTCAACAGTCTGCTGTCAGCTATTTAAAGGGATTCTCTTATTTTAGATCCTTCTAAATTTTAAGCGGACCCGTCAACAGGAAAACAGGGGTACCCCCCTACAATAATTGGTGACTCTGGAAGCCCCAACACAATATTAAAGGAAATCTGTCATCAGTCACCTGCACTAACCTGCCAGTACAAACAGGTAGTGCAGGTGACACTGCTGACAACCATACATCCTGTTCTGTGCTCCGGTTCTCCTGCTATCTTCCGTTCCAGTGCCGACGGGATCAGGTAAGTATGGTTGTCATCAGTGTCACCTGAACTACTTATCTGTACCGACAGGTTAGTGTAGTTGAAACTGATGGTAGATTTCCTTTAAATAACCTTCAAAACACGCCTTATCATGTCATGAATGTAAACTTTATTACACATATATAAAAAAATAAAAAAGAGAGAAATTAAACTAATAAAAAGGAGTAGGTATAGAGAATATAAAAATAAAACTAAATCACAAGGTCCTGTATACATCAATAAATAGTCTATTCCAAAGCATATAAATTCACTAACCACTTAATTAACCCCTTAGAGACCACAGTTTTTTTTTCCAGTTTTGTTTTTTTCCTCCTCACCGTCTAAAAATCATAACTTTCAATTTTCCACCTACAGACCCAGATGAGGGCTTGTTTTTTGCGCCACCAATTTTACCTTGTAATGAGATCAATAATTTTACCACAAAATCTACGGCAAAACCAGAAAAAAACGTTTGTGGGGCAAAACGATTAAAATGATACCCAACTTATATAGGTTTTATTTAGTTATACTTCTGTTAAAAAATGTCCTCTTCTGACCCCTATAACTTTATTTTTCTGTATATGAGGATGTGTGATGGCTCATTTTTGCGCTGTGATCTGCCGCTTTTTTATTGGTACCATTTTTGTTTTGATGGGAATTTTTTTATCACTTTTTAGACATTTTCAAGGGTATACAAAGTGACCAAAAATACATAATTTTGGGCTTTGATATCTTTAAATGTATATACCATTGACCTGCAGTTTAATTAACGTCATATTTTTATAGTTCGCGGTGATACCACATATATTTTTATTATGTTTACATATTTTTTAATATGGCATTTGGGAAAAGGGGGTGATTTGAACTTTTAATATGGAATAATAATGGGTGTTTTTTCACATTTATTACACTTTATTAGTCCTCTTTTAGGAGGAATCATTAGATTCCTCATACAGATCACTTAAGTTCCATAGAACTACATTGATCTGTGTGCTCTGTGCTCTATTGATAAAGCCTGGTCCAGCCAGGCTCTATCAATTACAGAGCTGCAGCATCAACAGGATAATCCCTCTGTCTACCTTAGCAGTGGATGTCTCCCCCCATGATCACCACACTGGACCACCAGGGACTGTGTAAAGGTCCCTTTAGATGCCGCTGTCAGCTTTGACAGCGGCAATCTAAAGGGTTAATAGCAGTCCGCGGCGATTGCCGCATGTCAGCTATCAGCGGTGTCCCTCAGCTACAGGAATCAGGTGTTGGACACCCAGTATGCAGCGGGATCAAGTCAGGAGCCCATGCCATTCTTTTTTAACGGCACAAGGATGTGTATACACGTCCTTGGTCGTTAACAGGTTAAGTACACCTGTTTAATTGCTTGTTAGCACAAATAGCCTATCAGCCAATCACATGGCAGCAACTCATGCATTTAGTCATGTAGACATGGTCAAGACAACTTGCTAAAGTTCAAACCTAAAATGGATTTAGGTTACTTTCAACTTTGACCAGACGGGCTGGTCAGAGTATTTTACAAACTGCTGTTTGGGATTTCATGCACAGCTATCTCCATGGTTTACAGAGAATGGTCTAAAACACAGAAAATATTCAGTGAGCAGCATTTGTGTGGACAAAAATGCCTTGTTGATGTCATAGGAGAATGGGCAGATTGGTTCAAGATGACAGAACCTAAATTACCACTAGTTACAACCAAGGTATGCAGAATGCCATCTCTAAAGGCACAACATGTTGAACCTTGAAGCAGATGAGTTACAGCAGCAGAATACCGCACCGGGTGCCACTTCTGTCAGCTAAGAACAGGAAACTGAAGCTACAATTTTCACAGGCACACCAAAACTGGACGATGGAAGACAAGAAGAATGGTGCCTGGTCTGGTTATTCCAGCCGTTCATATGGCAAGGTCAGAATTTAGTGTAAACAACATAAAAGTATGGATCCATCCTGCCTCAATGGTTCAGGCTGGCAGCTTTGGTTTCATGGTGTGGGGGACATTTTCTTAGCACACTTTGGGCATCTTAGTACCAAACGGAGCTTTGTTTAAACTTGACAGCCTGAGTATTTTTGCGGACCATGCCCATTCAGTTCTGCCCACAGTGTACCTTTGTCCTGATGGCTAATTCCAGCAGGATAATTGCCCATGTCATAAAGCTCACATTACCTCTCATTGGTTTCTTGAACTTGACAATATGTTTACTGTACTCCAATGGCCTTCACAGTCACCATATCTCAATCCAATAGAGCACTTTTGGGATGTGGTGGAACGGGAGAATCATGTTATGAATGTGCATCAATTGAGAGATACCATAATTTCCATATGAGCCAGTGAACCAATGAACAGACATCACAGAAAGAAAAGTGACAGTATAACATTTCTGAGGGGAATACTTGCTACGGTGGGTTGTTTTATGGCTTTTCACCCCTCTTCACCCATACCACTACAATACCTAGTACTTGTATAAACACCCACAGAATAAAGGCAGAAGAAGCAGCTGCCTTGATGGAATTATAATTGAAAAAATTCACAATGTCTGAATTTCTTCATTTATGGGATGCTGCTGAATAAATGGAGCCGCATGGCAATGCTTCTTTCCAAATTAAGTCATTGACAAATTACTTGCAGGAAAGATTTTTCCTCCAGCGAGTCAGATCTCTTTTATATTTATTTCTCTCTTCTTGTAAGAGGTTCTGTCAAGCTGCCACGTAACCTTGCTACAATTAAACAGGGAGACAGATGCAGGCATCCCGACTGCCAGCCAAGGGAGGGACTGTTTATCTTCTGCCTTCCATCTTCCCGGCAAATCGATGTTAATCAAATCAGAGATCTTTTAATAGATATTTAGCCATGCAGAATACAGGAGTGCAGACAGAACAAAAGGTCACAGATCCCCAACCTTAGAAGCTGTAACATTTAACTCAATGAAGGAAGATGTCGAAACAAGACTGTTTGGATTCTGATAGTAGCCCAACCCTTCACCCGGCAGAGGCTCAGCATCGAATGGGGAAAAGAAATGTGGTAAGCTATGGGAAATGGTCATTAGTAGAATATCCTTTGGCACAGTACTTTATGGCTGGTGTTGAAATAGGGAAGCAATAGGACCCATCAGACAACCTATAAAAGCGTCAAGTAGATGGTGGAAAGTGATTTGCTATAAGTCAGAAAAACCTATAAAAAGGTGACATTGCTTACCATCTAAATGGCTAACTGATAATCATGGAGCATACAGACTTGAGATGGCATTGTACAGAGAGAGAGTTTACTGGTTCCCTTATCAAAAGGTTCAAGATAACAATACACATGAAAGAAATACCCAAGGATAGACACAACAAAAGAAAATGTTACGGTCTACTCCCAGTTCCTCTAAATAAATATGGATTTTCAACTTTTTTGCTTGAGCAATGCCCTTCTACATAAGATGGGCCCCACAGACTTACATTGAAGGCCATCATTTCCTGCATGTGTGTGTGTATTTATAGGGACTTGAAAGTGCAGCACACCACATTTTTGGGTCAATAAAAGTATACTTGGAAATGGTCCAAACATAGTCACTGATCCTGAATACAGGCGTTTCCAAACCCTGTGGATAGGAGTTCATAAACATCACTCGTCTGCGCTAAAAGTCTAAGTAAGAGACCCTATGCCATCTAGAGAACCTTATAAAATGGCATGAGATGTCACTTAAAAGCTTCCACCCATCATACATATTAACTCTGTCCATTTAAGGGTTAGTCTTCTTTAAAACGCCACTGATTCATCTCTCCAGATAGGTGGTGAAAAGCTCAGCCGTTCCACTCATCCAGGCCACCTGTTTGCTCAGTCTTCCCCAGCGAACCTCAGATTGTGCTTGCTTCTTATTGCGTACAGTTTTTTATTAAAAAAAAACTTCCCTCCTGAACCTCATTTAACCCTTTAACATATTAAAAGGTTTCGATTATGTAGCCTCCCTTCTTTCATCCAGACTATATAGATTTAATTCTTTAATTTTTTTTTGATACATTTAAAGCTTAAGACCTTCCACAATTTTTGTTGCCTATCTATTAATATCCTTTTGTAGATGAGGTCTCCAGAACTACATTTCCCTCATTATTATCTGGGTCCCAGGGACTTCCAGCATTATTTTAAGGCATATTCCACTGCTGCTTGAGCCACGCCTCCTATAAATCACTCTGACATTTTATTACTAGGTAAAGCATTGAAGCGGCTCCAGTATTGTAGGCGTGGTGCAGTAAAATCTATAAGTTCATTACATTTCTAATGCCCTAAATCAACACAATGACATTAATTCCTATTGCTGGTCTGAACAAAAGTCGAAGAAACAGCATATTAATAAATGTTCATATGTTGTTACCAATGCAACGTTTACTGTGACAACAGACACAGTTCTATTCATTGCACAGAGGGAAGTTGCCTTTTGTAAGAAATCATGATGTAGTATCTTGAGTCTTGATGTGTTCTCTGAGGTTATTTATTTATTTATTTTCCTTAAAGGGGTACTCCGGTGGAAAAAGATTTTTTCTTCATCAACTGGTGTCAGAAAGTTAAACAGATTTGTAAATTACTTCTATTAAAAAATCTTAATCCTTCCAGTACTTATTAGCTGCTGAATACTACAGAGGAAATTATTTTCTTTTTGGAACACAGTGCTCTCTGCTTAAATCACGAGCACAGTGCTCTCTGCTGACATCTCTGTCCATTTTAGGAACTGTCCAGAGCAGCATATGTTTGCTATGGGGATTTTCTCCTACTTTTCTCCTACTCTGGACAGTTCTTAAAATGGACAGAGATGTGAGCAGAGAGCACTGTACTCGTGATTCAGCAGAGAGCTCTGTGTTCAAAGAGAAAATAATTTCCTCTGTAGTATTCAGCATGTAATAAGTACTGGAAGGATTAAGATTATTTTATAGAAGTAATTTACAAATCTGTTTAACTTTCTGGCACCAGTTGATTTAAAAATAAAAAAGTTTTCCACCGGAGTACCCATTTAAGGGTAAGGTCACATGTGCCATATTGTGCTGCATGTTTGCTGCTGCGTAATTTTCCTACCCATTGAAGACAATGGATAGCAAAACCAGCTGCATATTTAGCTACCCATTGACTTCAATGGGTAGGTAAATACACAGGTGCAAATATGCAGCAAAATACGGCACTTGTGACCCTACTACTAAATGTGGCTGATGGTAAGCCCACAGTGTTAACATGCCAAACTTCATTGAAGGTCTTAAAAACCTCAACAGAAGGACAGACACACACATTCCGATTGGTAAAAGGTGTAGCTCACACAACCATTATTATATACAGATTGGGGAGCAATGTCACAATGATTCGTCCAGATCAAGTTGAACAAAATGCAATCAGGAGCATCTTCTTTAAATGCTTATCCCATCTATACCTGGCTGTCCCCTAGGAATATCAAGAACCAACATTTAGGCTGTGTTCACACCGTGAATTTTTGTTGCATTTTTAAATATGCTTATCTCTGCTTTGATTGGGGAACACCCATGTCTCTCAATAGATTAACAGTCAAAACAAAAAAGCATGTTGAAAATGTAACAAAAATGTAAAGTCTGAATAGAACCTAAAAGTTTTATACCTATAATTCCATATCCCATTAACACCTGGCCTAGTTGAGTAGTGCAGGGAACAGCACAGTATGATCAAGTAACCCAATAAAAAAAAAAAAAATATGTGTACTAACGTCAACATTCCTATTTTTCGGGAAAACACGGGTCAGGTCTAGTGTTAAAGGTGTCATGTATGATTTTAATACTCTATTTAGCACTGGATTCCCTATACTTTGTACAGAGTTTGGCTGAAGCCGCTACACTAACTATTTTATTTGTTGAATAAATGGAGCATGTAAGGATCCACTGCTTTATTCAGCATGGAGAGTCAGGTTCCATGTTTTGAGAATGTGGGGGGGACCAGAGATCGGGTCAGATACTAATCACCTATCTTGTGGATAAGGCATATATTTTTAGGGGCTGAAATGTCTCTTTTGCTGCAGCTGATTTTGCTATCAACAGGAAGCAGCAAATATTCAGCAAAAGACGGCACGTGTGACCCTAGCACTAAGGCCTCCATAGACATTACAGAGAAATTTGACAAGACAGGTTGACTGCCTAGTGTGTATAGGAATGTTGCGACCTGGCACACTGAATTTTAATGCCTAATCCTTTTATTTTTCCAAGCATTAACCTTCCATTAGGTGTCTGTCGGTGGCTCGCTTCTTCCTATTGAAATTGCATGTAGGGTTTTAGGTTGAACTTGATATGACCTTCAGGCGCTTTTGGGTTTATTGTGAATGTACTTTGGTCAAGCATACAAAGACTTGTTCTATCCATACTTAACATCTGTCAATGATGTGCATGTTACTCCCCATAGTCATACCATACCTATTTAGATTAGAACACAAAGGGCGTATATCTACACTGAGGTAGGAACACTCGGTAACATATACATAAATATATATATATATATATATATATATATATATATATATATACATACATACATACATATATATATATACATACACACACACACACACACACTATATATATATATTTTACACACTGCTATTTATTTCTATGGTGACCCTGCCTGCAGAATAATCCAAAAATGTGGATTTTCAAAACCCATCCACATATATTGTATTGTACTATAAATTGCTAGAATATACACCGAAAGTCCACTGAAATTTTGCAGCAGTAAAATCCACCCACATACAGTGTATCCAGAAGCACATCTATGCAATAAGCTATGTAAACAATAACTGGATATGCATTGGTACATATTTACGGCACTTCGTAAGGACAGATCTACCTGTTGAAGTTGATGTCTGGGTAAGTTGAGTACTCTGACTTTTTGGCATTTCTGCGTGGGAAGGTGCAGAAGAAAGCATTGGCTAGCAGACAAGATATCTGTTCCTGTGACATAGTGATTGAGTGATTCATTCTTTTCTTCAGCAGTGGAATGGGCTGCAGCAAAAACAAGAGGCAATAATGAATTTAACAATGTGGAATAACATAAGCAGGTTATTGAATTGAACAAATTAAAGCAAGAGTAATTTGATATTTTTAGCTGGTCCTTAAATCAACAGCACCATTACACTGAAGTCATTTATCCTCGCTGACCGGTTAAAGGGGCTCGGCCTGACACACTGCAGATACACAATCAATAAAAATAATAGAAGGCCTTGGAGTTATTGATCAGATTGGAAAATCAAGACCCGAGCTATAAACCTCAAATCATATCAGAAGAAACCAATCACAATTACTTCCTATTCCTCTTTAGAACACAGTAAATATTTTTTCATATTTATTAAGGCAAAATTTACACCCACACAGTATTGAGCCAGAAACAGCTGAATAAAACCAGACCAAAAAGCAAATGGCTGGAAAAACTGTGGAGACATCGCCTAATGCCAAAAAAAACTGCTCAAGACACAAATTTGTGCTTTAGACAAAATACTGAAGATGCCCTGGTGCTAAGTAAAGTGCTTTAAGTGAACCAGTCAGGTAATTATTGTTGCCCTAAGAAAAGCATACATGGGAGCTACAGAAGCTAAAATGCAAGTTTATATCATTTAAAGAAGGATTTCTCCGTAAAAAAGCAGGACTCCTAGAAGAGACAGTAAGGCTAGGTTCACACTGTGGAATTTCTGGGCAGAATTTCTGGCGGAGAGCGAGACGGTGGCACTAGGACCGTGCGGTCTGCATTGCCGTCCCCATAGATGGCAATACATTTCTGAGCAGATCTCCCAAAAGATCCACCCAGAAATGCATTGCAGTCTATGGGGGCAGGAATGCAATCTGCTCGGTCCTAGTGCCGCCGGCTCAATCTCCGGCAGAAATTCTGCCCAGAAATTCCGTAGTCTGAACCTAGCCTAAGGCCTGGTTCACACTGCGAATCTCCCCATACATTTAGACGGCAATGTTTGTGGACAGGATTCGGACAGAAGAATGAACAATTTCATTCTTTTTGCGGCAGAATTTTAGCAGTGGAACGTCCGCCCCTGAAATCCAGTAGTGTGCGCTGTGCAGCGGAATCCCATTGACAGCAATATGATTCTGCTACACCGGAAGCAGAATTCCGGTCAGAAATTACGTAGTATGAACCTGGCCAAAGAGTCCTGTTAATCCCAGTGACACAGGATGATTGACAACTGTCTCCATACACAACAACAAAAGGAAAAACAGTCAATTATCCTGTGTAGGGCTAATAAGCAGGACTCTTAGGATTTACTCATGCTCCAAATCACATTAACCTATATATGAGAGTTCAGCTTGTTTCTCTATACCATGCTCTCAGGTTGGCTGCAGAAACCACCCCACAGATTCCCTTTAAACTTTTGGAGCTAGTCGTGCATTTCAGATGGTGGATACACAAGCTTCATGTCAGAAATATCCAATTGAGGAAGTCAGCAACTCTGATGGCAACTCAGAAGTGGATCCCGTAGAGAAGACAAGTAGAGGTCCCTCTTTTATTTCTCCCATTCCTTTTAAATATACTTCTGGCTTTGGTTTAAAAACTGCGGTGGCAAAAAAAAGCCAGAAAAAAAGCCTGTGTAGAAACCTAGCCTAATAGGTAGAGTTATATAAAAAAGAAAAAGTGCATTATAGAATCAGGACACAATATTATAACATGCGGATATATTTAAGGATCTGTAAGTAAAAACTCAACATCTAAATATATAAAGTTTAGAGTTCAAATAACAAATAAGCAGTTTATCTGTAGCACTGATGTTTCTGCTCATCTTTCAGTATCAAAGTGAAGGGGATAAAATGGGGCAGATCAATAGTGTTTAGAATTCACTATCATTGCACGTTATCTGCTCTCATTACACCTAATTGACCCACCCATTTGTCTCCATTTACTAGCACACAGATAAGGCTAAATAGTAATTGCTTCTTGTGTAGTCTACTCCATCTGCTTGAGATGTAGGCCTCACGTAGTACTATGATGCACTGACATATGTACAGTAAGCTACGCCTGGGGACAGTAGCTCTTCTACACAATGTTGATTGCAATTGCACCTTTTTTTTTTATTACAAATTTACACAGTGCTCTTCATGTGTGTCAGTCTCCAGTGTGTAATGTAGAAAAATATTATGCCCAAGCCATGCAGGGCACACAGCACCAGTATCCCATTCACCCTCAGATCTCATTCACGAAGGTCTAGTCATACAGAGTAATATCAAACCCGCCGTGCCACTATTTTGTCATCCAGAAGTGAACAGTGGCCGCCAGGCCGAGCACACAGACACTGGACTTCCATAAGTGTAACATGATGAGATAGCTGTCGTCTGGTAAGCCTGTAACCCAGTATAGTTATGTGCTACACATTTCTAACTAATTGTTGTGCTGAAAATATTACAGTAATTTCTCCAGCCAACAAGTTTTGTTTGAAATCCCCCACCTTCAACTCCAGTGTGACTTCATAGGGAAATGAAGGAATGAAACTAGCAAGCAATACTGAAGGCAAGGGCGCCACCATGAGGAGGCAAGTGGTAATCCAGAGAGATAAAAGGTAAAACAGTGGCAGCAATTCAAAGCCACTCATGTTTAAAAAGGCTACATCGTCCACACAGCTGTAATTAAAAACTAAAAAAAAACACACACACAGTCACAGTGATACAGTTCAATACGCAGAAAGCATATCATAGACCAGGGGCTAGTGAGAAGAATAATTGATATGTTTGTGAGAATAGTGCCAAGATAACTGGTCAATTCCTTATGTAAATCTGTTCATTCTAGGCTAAGTAGTCAAGTAGGCAGTCCTGTCAACTATTAACAAGGACCGCCCAGATAAACATACTTTACTTATACTGTTAAAACAGGTCTAACCTAAGGAGGAGTTACGACTACTGAAGGTGTCCATTGGTATCTGGCACCAAGATGTTAACAGAAGTTCTGTTCAATAACTTGTGAGGTGGCGCTGGGGCAGACATTCCACAGATGACAGATGGATTGGATATGCTCCTGACCAAGTCATCAAGCAATCCAAATTTGGCTCTAGTCAAAGTAATTCAATTCCTTTTACTCTCCCATTTTTCCTGCTTCCAGCACATCTACATCTTAGACTAACAGTTTACTTAGTGTCTAATTATACCCAACCACGGACAGGCACCATTGGATGCAGATAACTAAACGGATATTCAAGAACCTAACCATTCATTTTAATATGCTCACAGTACTGATGTTAACATGGTTTTCCAGGTTGACAATGATGAGTGTTCAATACATGTAAAGATCTTCATTTTACTGCACCGTCCACGCGAGCGTGGAATTGTATTGCATATAGTTCAACTCAAAGAAGTATAAATACAAGTGTATAGACCATCATAAGACTATAGGTTGGCACAAACAGTATTGTCTAGTTTGTTGGCTTATATGCTATGCAAGAACAAGGAAAATGGCTTCTTCCAACCCGTGTGTAATTTTACTGACTGTGTACATAAAAGTGACAAGAGAGTGTTGTGAAATTGTCTTTTATGCAGTTCCCTAAAGAGTCTGTGTGGTTTAGAGTAAAACATGGATAGTTGTAATGAGAGAGCCCTTCGGTGCATGGTTCGGGGGCAGGGCAACATGACTATAGACGGAACCACTTTCATATGATATTTCAACTGGTTAAGACTCCATTCAATGATCCATACAAGTCCCACTAAAGTACCTAAACTTACTTCTGTTTCCCTATAAGCTTTTATACAGACTCCTGAAAGCATCTAGTATTCTGGATGTTTATTGCATTTTCCCGTGTTACTAAAGTCCCTATTTTAACACACGATTCCTAAGGGATGGATATTTTCTTTGTGTCAGAATGAAATCCACAACAAACTGAGAAACCAGCAGACGGTTCTATTGACAAGACAGTAACTCCAGCAATAACTGGAGTCTTATGCTTCATTAGCTTGTGTCAGCCATGAGAACCGGACGGCGATCTCGGAATTCATCGCTGCCAAGTGGTTTTCAAACTTTTCATTGGTATGTTCTCCCCTTATTAAGACAGAATTGATTTACATAATACAATATGTATATGAACAGAAGTGGAGGCGATAGTGAAGAATGGAAATGAAGTGATGACTACCTAGGGCTATCACAGCAGGGGGATGAAACAGTTTACTTACTATGAAGCCGGAATTCAGCATCATAACACTGTATGGAACGCAGACACATGTATACAAGGAAAACGTACACTTGGACTAGGATCGGGTCTTCAACCTGCGGACCTCCAGATGTTTCAAAACTACAACTCCCAGCATGCCCGGACAGCCATCGGCTGTCCGGGCATGCTGGGAGTTGTAGTTTTGAAACATCCGGAGGTCCGCAGGTTGAAGACCACTGGTCTAGGAAGTAGTATTAAGCTGGGTTCACGCCACATTTTTGCAATACAGTTCCCATATACGTTTTCAATGTGAAAACTGTACGGGACCATATCGAAAACCGTATTCATTGACTCTCCATTGTGCCAAATGATGCATCCGGTTGTGTCCGTTTTGCATCTTGTACGGTTTTGTCAGTTTTTTTCCCCGTATCCAAAACCATAGCCTACCACTGTTTTTGGTCCGGGTGAAAAACCGTATGGAAATGGTAATTTTTTTTCTTAACATGGGAGTCAACGGTTCCATCCAGTTTTCACCATCTTTTTTTCCTTCAAAACAAGTGAAACTTTATTCATAATGGAGTGAAAAGTTAACGACATGTACTTTTTTTCCTTAAAAACAAATGCAACCGGACATTTTATCAAACTGTATACGGTTTTTAACCTTAAACGGGTTAAAATTTGTACACACGTTTTGATACAGTTTAGTGCGGCTTTGAGGAATCAGTTTTTCATCAAAAACCTGATGCGGGAACTGCATTGCAAAAATGTGGTGTGAACCCAGCCTTAGACATTTTAGCAGTGTTCTCATGTTCATATGTACAAGCATTAACCCCTTAAGTACCAGGCCATTTTACACCTTAAGGACTGGAGCGTTTTTTGCAATTCTGACCACTGTCACTTTAAACATTAATAACTCTGGAATGGTTTTAGTTATCATTCTGATTCCGAGACAGTTTTTTCGTGACATATTCTACTTTAACTTAGTGGTAAAATTTTATGGTAACTTGCATCCTTTCTTGGTGAAAAATCCCCAAATTTGATGAAAAAAATGAAAATTTTGCATTTTTCTAACTTTGAAGCTCTCTGCTTGTAAGGAAAATGGATATTCCAAATATATATTTTTTGGGTTCACATATACAATATGTCTACTTTATGTTTGCATCATAAAATTGATGAGTTTTTACTTTTGGAAGACACCAGAGGGCTTCAAAGTTCAGCAGCAATTTTTAAATTTTTCACAAAATTTTCAAACTCACTATTTTTCAGGGACCAGTTCAGTTTTGAAGTGGATTTGAAGGGTCTTCATATTAGAAATACCCCATAAAAGACCCCATTATAAAAATTACACCCCCCAAAGTATTCAAAATGACATTCAGTATGTGTATTAACCCTTTAGGTGTTTCACAGGAATAGCAGCAAAGTGAAGGAGAAAATTCAAAATCTTCATTTTTTACACTCGCATGTTCTTGTAGACCCAATTTTTGCAAGGGGTAAAAAGGAGAACATTTTTACTTGTATTTGAAACCCAATTTCTCTCGAGTAAGCACATACCTCATATGTCTATGTTAATTGTTCAGCGGGCGCAGTAGAGGGCTCAGAAGGGAAGGAGCGACAAATGGTTTTTGGGGGGGCATGCCGCATTTAGGAAGCCCCTATGGTGCCAGGACAGCAAAAAAAAAAAAAACACATGGCATACCATTTTGGAAACTAGACCACTCAGGGAACGTAACAAGGGGTAAAGTGAACCTTAATACCCCACAGGTGATTCACGACTTTTGCATATGTAAAAAAAATATATATATTTTTTACCTAAAATGCTTGGTTTCCCAAAAATTTTACATTTTTAAAAAGGGTAATAGCAGAAAATACCCCCCAAAATTTGAAGCCCAATTTCTCCCGATTCAGAAAACACCCTATATGGGGGTGAAAAGTGCTCTGCTGGCGCACTACAGGTCTCAGAAGAGAAGGAGTCACATTTGGCTTTTTGAAAGCAAATTTTGCTCTGGGGGCATGCCGCATTTAGGAAGCCCCTATGGTGCCAGGACAGCAACAAAAAACCACATGGCATACCATTTTGGAAACTAGACCCCTCGGGGAACGTAACAAGGGGTAATTTGAACCTTAATACCCTACAGGTGTTTCACGACTTTTGCATATGTAAAAAAATATATATTTTTTTTACCTAAAATGCTTGGTTTCCCAAAAATTTTACATTTTTAAAAAGGGTAATAGCAGAAAATACCCCCCAAAATTTGTTAGGCAATTTCTCCCGAGTACGGCGATACCCCATATGTGGTCCTAAACTGTTGCCTTGAAATACGACAGGGCTCCGAAGTGGGAGCGCCATGCGCATTTGAGGCCTAAATTAGGGACTTGCATAGGGGTGGACATAGGGGTATTCTACACCAGTGATTCCCAAACAGGGTGCCTCCAGCTGTTGTAAAACTCCCAGCATGCCTAGACAGTCAACGGCTATCTGGCAATACTGGGAGTAGTTGTTTTGCAACAGCTGGAGGATCCGTTTTGGAAACAGTGGCATACCAGAGGTTTTTCATTTTTATTGGGGAGGGGGGTTGTATAGGGGTATGTGTATATGTAGTGTTTTTTACTTTTTATTTTATTTTGTGTTAGTGTAGTGTAGTGTTTTTAGGGTACAGTCACACGGGCGGGGGTTCACAGTAGTTTCTCGCTGGCAGTTTGAGCTGCGGCAGAAAATTTGACGCAGCTCAAACTTGCAGCCGGATACTTACTGTAATCCTCCACCCATGTGAGTGTACCCTGTACGTTCACATTGGGGGGGCATCCAGCTGTTGCAAAACTACAACTCCCAGCATGTACGGTCTATCAGTTTGAGCTGCGGCAGAAATTTTGCCGCAGCTCAAACTTGCAGCCGGATACTTACTGTAATCCTCCGCCCATGTGAGTGTACCCTGTACATTCACATTGGGGGGGAGAAACATCCAGCTGTTGCAAAACTACAACTCCCAGTATGTACGGTCTATCAGTGCATGCTGGGAGTTGTAGTTTTGCAACAGCTGGAGGCACACTGGTTGTGAAACACCGAGTTTGGTAACAAACTCAGTGTTTTGCAACCAGTGTGCCTTCAGCTGTTGCAAAAGCTACAACCCCCAGCATGTACGGACAGTGGAAGGGCATGCTGGGTCTTGTAGTTATGCAACAGCTGGAGGCATAATATAAATACAATCAGCAGCATGCAAACAAAAGTGCCTGTGCTATATAATTAGGATATCATAGATCTCTAAAAAGTAATGGCACTAAAGTGACTGCGGCTTCATATATGATCTCCATATAGTTAACTACACTGGAGGCATACTACTTTGGCTGGGGATGCTGGGGATTGTAGTTATGCAACAGCTGGAGACACACTGGTTTGCTACTTAACTCAGTGTGCCTTCAGCTGTTGCAAAACTACAACTCTCAGCAGTCACCGACAGCCAACGGGCATGCTGGGAGTTGTAGTTATGCAACCACCAGATGCACCACTACAACTCCCAGCATGCACTTTAACTGATTGTGCAAGCTGGGAGTTGTAGTTATACAACAGCTGAAGGTACACTTTTCCATAGAAAGAATGTGCCTCCAGCTGTTGCAAAACTACAAGTCCCAGCATGCCCATAAGGGAATGCTGGGAGTTGTGGTGGTCTGCCTCCTGCTGTTGCATAACTACAGCTCCCAGCATGCCCTTTTTGCATGCTGGGAGCTGTTGCTAAGCAACAGCAGGAGGCAGTCACTCACCTCCAACGATCGAGCCGCATCAGGTCAGTCCCTCGTCGTCGTCGTCGCCGCCGCCGCTCCTGGGGCCCCGATCCCAACACCCGCTCACGTCCTCCGGAAGAGGGGCGGAGCAGGTTGCGGGAGTGACACCCGCAGCAGGCGCCCTGATTGGTCGGCCGGTATTCCGGCCGGCGAATCAGAGCGATCGTGAGGTGGCACCAGTGCCACCTCACCCCTGCTGGCTATGGCTGTTCGGGGCCGTCTCTGACGGCCCCGATCAGCCAATAATTCCGGGTCACCGGGTCACTGGAGACCCGATTGACCCAGAATCGCTGCAGATCGCTGGACTGAATTGTCCAGCGATCTGCAGCCATCGCCGACATGAGGGGTCATGCCCCTGGGCGATATGCCCCGATGCCTGCTGAACGATTTCAGCAGGCATCAGGCACCGGCTCCGCTCCAGATGGTTGCGGGGGGCCGGGCCGGTAAAACACATGACGTTCTCATACGTCATGTGTCCTTAAGGACTCGGAAATGGAGACGTATGAGAACGTCATGTGTCGTTAAAGGGGTACACCGGTGAAAAACTTTTTCTTTTTCTTTTTTTTTTTTTAAATCAATTGGTGCCAGAAAGTTAAACAGATTTGCAAATTACTTCTATTAAAAAATCGGAATCCTTCCTGTACTTATTAGCTGCTGAATACTACAGCGGAAATTCTTTTCTTTTTGAAACACAGAGCTGTCTGCTGACATCATGACCACAGTGCTCTCTGCTGACATCTCTGTCCATTTTAGGAACTGTCCAGAACAGCATATGTTAGCAATAGGGATTTCCTTTTACTTTGGACAGTTCCTAAAATGGACAGAGATGTCAGCAGACAGCTCTGTGTTTCAAACGGAAAAGAATTTCCACTGTAGTATTCAGAAACTAATAAGTACAGGAAGGATTAAGATTTTTTAATAGAAGTGATTTACAAATCTGTTTAACTTTCTGGCACCAGTTGATTAAAAAAAAAAAAAAAAAAAAAAAAAAAAAAAAAATGTTTTTCACCGGAGTACCCCTTTAATGTCACTTTAAAAGCAAGACACATTTTGGTGGAGTAAGTCATTCAATGAAAAGTCTATTTAGTAAATGTGTTTTCTGTCGTTTTTTTATCTATCCAAAGAATAGCCAAAAAATATTAGAACATGGGAAGACCACTACTGATCACTAGAATAAGGATCTAGATTCTTTCTTCCCTCTGACCAGTGTCATCTCAGTGAAGAATTTGTATAGACTGGCAGACCGGGCTGCATAACATGACTCTATACAATTCTATAGGAATTATGGAAACAGTCATAATATAATAACGGAAGAGATTGTCCAAAGCAGACTACCGTATGTAGTCTTCAGTAGTTTATTGATTAAAAATGGACATCAGGACAAAGAAAGTCATGTGACACGTTTTAGGTGTCAGCATACACCCTTAGTCATACATGTATCCATGTATGAGTAAGAGTGTATGTTGTTTGAAACGCACCACATGACTTTCTTTGTCCTGATGTCGGTTTTTAAACAATAAACTACTAAAGACTACACGGTCTGCACTGGACAAACTCTTCCTTTATTGTGCTTTGCCATTGGTGCTGCCCTGCACTAGATCACGCCAAAGTGGGTAGCTGAGGGAAAGCTGGCTAGGGGATTCACACAGTCATGATTTCGATTTAAAATGTTTAACAGCGCATCTGGATACAAAACTTCATGTCAGTGACAAAAAACACATATTTGCCTACCTTGTCCTCAGGGGCTCCTGCTGTGACATTACATGGTCCCCCAAAACTACTACTGAGACAAGCTCTTCACTGCAGTGACAGCTGGGGGCTGCTGCAGTGATTAGCTGAGCGGGCAGTCACTGAAGTGAAGAGCTTGTCTTGGAAGTAGGAAATAGCTGGAGTTGTGGGGGACTGCATGTCATCACAATGGGTGCCCCAGGGGACAGAGGTAGGTCTTCTTTTATTTTTTCTCATGGCACGCCTAACAGTCTTTTTAATCTCCACATAACCCCTTTAAACAGGGAGTCTGTGAACTCAATTTGCTGCTATGAGCTGCAGAAACCATTAGGCTTCTTTCACACTGCTGTTAGTACAAGGCAGTGTGACGGATGTTGGGGGAGCCCAAGTGTCAAGGAGGCAAGTTGAGCTGCTCAAGTGCCAAAGACTGACATGCCTCCTCACTAGCCCTCACCTCCCAGCCTCTCCTTGACTGACTTACAGAGCTCATTATATTAATTAAGGAGAAGCTGGGAGGAGAAGGCGAGCAAGGAGGTATGCTAGGCTGTGGCACTTAAGCATCTTTTCCCCACCTTCTTGACACCTAGTTAAGAAAGTTTCATAGCCACCATAAGCTTCTGGAAAGGTACAGTTTGCTTTTATATCATAACCCTTCCCTTCAATTCCTTGGTTGAACTTGATGGACGTATGTCTTTTTTCACCCATACTAACTATGTAAAAGCTATCTGACGGTGTCCGCAGCTCTTGCAGGAAATAGAGCAGACAGCTTTTAGGGGAAATCTGTCAACTGTACTCGCTGCTAAGAATTTGTATAGGTTTACCTAACAACTCCTAGTCAGAGGTACAAAAACATTGATGGAGAAAACACTTCACAGCATAGCTACTACACAAATCTCTGCTTGGGAGCTTTAATGTCTTACCTGTGTACAGAGTTTAGGAAGCTTAAGAGCCAATGAAACCATATCAGGAAGAATCGATCTGAAAAGATGCGTACGCTCCTCATCATCAAGAGCCTGCAGAGAGATAAGGCAGAAATGAAGCGTAGGGCATTTTTACAATAACAATATTCCTTAATTTAGTACACAAAACCTTTGCCTAATTCTCCAAAAATAAAATTAAAACTCAGTATTTGTAGACGCTCCACAGTTGGAACGCACGTCTGGATATCCGTGTACTGAGAGGAAGTGGTAATCATTGGAATGCATATGTCATTAGATGCGACAGCGAACAGAAAGGACGTTACCCTAGCCCAGTGTGGGACGCTAATGATAAGCATAGACAGGAGAGAGCATTAAAGGGGTACTGGTGCCAGTGCTCTCTGCTGACAACTCTGTCCATTTTAGGAACTGTCCAGAGCAGCATTTGTTTGCTTTGGGGATTTTCTTCTGCTCTGGACAGTTCCTGCCATGGATAGAGGTGGTGTCAGCAGAGCACTGTGGACAGAAAAAAAAAGAAATCCAAAAGAAAATTATTTCCTCTGTAGTATACAGCCACTAAGTACTGGAAGGATTAAGATTGATTAATAGGAGTAATTTACAAATCTGTTTAACTCTCTAGCACCAGTTGATTAAAAAAAATTAAAAAAAATTAAAAACTTTTCCACCAGAGTACCCCTTTAACGATAACTATTTTATGGATATGTACAAAGGTTATTATCTTGCAAGATATGCCTGAGGAAGAAGGTGCTTAATAACCGCAGAAACACGTCGCTGTATTTTCAATAAAATTTTAACAAGAGCCTGGCGAGTTCCCTTCTTTGATAACCAAGTTATATCGGAGTGACCAGCATAATACGGGCGAACCCGGAGGGGGGAATTGGACTTCATTCTTTTCCCCCAAATCTAAGTAAGTCTGCCACAAATTAATTGGTCTCTTTCTTTGTAGTTTAGCATTGCAGAGCTAAATGACAACTGTAACCTGAAGGTAAGATTCATATAGCCTGCCCTTAACTTTCTTCTGCTAGGAAGACTATTTAGCCCCAATGCAGTCATCAAAACAGCCTAGCACAAAACTAGCATTTTGCAGCTCTCCTCTCCCTGTACAAACTAAGTGCCTGGATTTTCAAAGGCTGTATATGTGGGCTATGGGGTCCAAGTTTTAAGCAAATCATCTGGGATGCCTTGTGGCAGGGATGTGGAATTCCTATCGCCCGACACACGGGACATGTAGTTCCGGGCGCCGGGCAGGTGAATTTTTCATAGATTTAGCCCTGTATCGGGCAAGCAGGGGCAGACCAACTTTCCCATTTATTTTTATAATGCCGGTGTGAGGTGCAGGAGAGGATGCAGACTTGCATGGGAAGCAAGTCTGCACCTCACACCGGCACTCAGTGTGTATGGAGCGAGCTCCTGACTTGAGCCCGCTCCATACCCGGCGGCCCCCAGCTGATTTCAGTACCCAGGGGCTGCCGCTAATAGCCCGGCATGCGGGTGGCTATTAACCTTTTAGATTGCTGCTGTCAAAGTTGACCGTGGCACCTAAAGGGATCTTATAACCATCACTGTTGGTCTAGTGGCCTCTGCATCCATGTCTGCCCCCTTGGATCTGCATTTGATTGAGCCTGCCTTGAGAAGACTCAACCAAATGAACACAGATCAATAAAGTGTATTTAAAAGAAAATTAAAGTTTAATAAAAGTTTTAAAAAACACCCATTAACCCCTTCCATATTTTCCATATAAAAAAAATGTAAACATAAAAATAAACATATTTGGTATTGGCGCGTGCGTAATAGTCTGAACTATTGAAAAATTAAATTTTATGTCCCATACGGTCAATATATTCCAAATCACAGAATTGCATTTCTATGTTTATAACATCATATCCCAGAAAAAAAATGAAGTAAAAAATTTTCAAAAAGTCCGAACAATACCAAAATGGTACCGATACAAACAGCAGATTATGGCCCAAAAATGAGCCCTCATACAGCCCAGTTTTCAGAAAAATAAAAAGGTTATAGGGGTCATGAATGAAAAAAAAATAAATTTCAAAAGTAAAAAAAAAAAATTTATTAGTAAAACATGACGGAAACTAAATAAATTTGGTATTGGTGTAATTAGGCTGACCTTAAGTATCAAAATAATATGTAAGTTTGATCACAAGGTGAACGGCGAAAAAAAAGAAAACCCCAAAATTTGCAGTTTTTTTTCTATTTCACCTCACAAATTGTATATATATATATATATATATATATATATATATATATATATATATATATATACGGTATATATATATATAAAATATATATATGCCCCCTCATCAGCTCTGGCTTCAAAGTCTCAGAAGCTGATTGGGATTTATGCCAAGTCAGAGTTCTCCCCAAAAGGGAAGAGGACCCATACTTACCCAAAAATCCCACTGAGTGCTAATTGCCTTTTTGAATCTCCGTTTTACACCGTAAGTGGTGCCTCTCCCTGAGGAAAATACTCGTCCCTTATATATTTGTTTCAGAACATAAGTGTCAGAACCTGTGAGGTTAAACGGTTCTGACAGCTCTCTCTGTTTTGGGCTATGCCCAGCTCTCTGGACTGCTCAGCTTCCCTTGATTGGAGCACCTGTTCTGGCTCCATATAAGCTGGCAGTCTACTCCCAATCCTTATCTGCTATAGAGCTGTGTACTCCTAGCTAGCATTGATATTGTATCTGTTACATCTGGCATTTTGACCCTTTGGCTCTGCTCTCTGACTCTTCTCCTGGCTTTGCGAATTGGCTTATCTGTAACCTCTTGGTATCGACCCGGACAGTGGACAGCGACTTATTGTATGTTCAATTATTTTTCTGTTAGTCTGACTGATTCCATCCTGTGTACCAACCTCTGTCTGCATTATAGTTTATTATTATTTTGACTGGACTGCCCTCACTTATTGTAAGTAGGGACCATCACCGTGGTTAATGGCCAACTACTTAGGGCGGGTAAGTAAGTAGGCAGGGATAGGGGGAGTGGACGAGAATAGTGGCCACTCTTTCCCTGCCGAGATGTGACAATAAGTTATGGAAAAATGAAAGGTGTCCTTACAAAGTACAATTGGTGTCACAAAAAAACAAGCCTCATATGAGTCTAGATGGAAAAATAAGAGTTATTGCTATTATAGGGCGAGGAGGAAAAAACAAAAGTGCAGAAAACAATAAAGACCTTATGTACATACTATTTTGGTTGAAATTATTTTGTCTGCTATGACAAGTGGATTTTCACGAGGGACAAGTAGATTGTGTTTTTTATTTTATTTTTTATTTCTACACTCCTGCTTGTGGAGTCATGTTGAGCATATATGAAACAAAAGTTTATATTTTTATGATTTACATAATATGCATGTGTTAATATGTAAAATACCTTATGATCTATGTATATCTGTGATCAGTCTTCTGAATTTCTCTCAGAGGCTGGGGCGTTTCCCCTGGAGCATGATGAGCTCCTCTCCTCCCCCTCCTCTCTCTCTTGTCATGAGGTCTGCACAAACATATTAACATTTGCAAAGCATATTGCCTAAATGCTTCTCAACTGAAGAGGCTGCAAGCTGTCTGACTCTTGTCTGGATCTCACAGGTGTTCTCCTCACACAGTTGAAAGCTGGATTATACACTGTACTGAGTGAACAGAGCAGAGAGAAAACCACACCCCGCTCCCATCAGAATTTTGGTCCCTTATCCAGGGTTCGTTTTCAAAATTAATGAGACAGAGACCCCTTAGTGGTCATGTTTTTATTTCACATCTTTATCAATAACATTTTTTAATGAAGTATATTAGAAAAATGCTTCATTTTTAAGGAAGTATTAAATGGAAAAAAGATGTTTCTATCGACTGTAACGCTTTTAGCTACTGATAGAAAACATGGCTTCAACAACAGAGTTGTACATTCAAACTGTCAAAAATAAAATTCAACTGAAGGCAAGAGTCATACAGCCATGATATTAACTATTCACCTGCCCTTAACTTTCTTCCGCTAGTAAGACCATGGTAGTAAGACCATGGAGATTTAGCCTCAATGCAGTCATCAAAACAGCCTAGCACAAAACTTGAGTTGGAGGAGCCTTCATTTGCAAAGCTCAAAAACATTTGGTAGAAATTGTGCCTGGCATTGTAGCCAGGTCCCTTTTACATCTATATGCATTTCCTGAGATCTCCTTTATAGTATACCTATTGTTTCAGGTAAATTTCCAGGATAAGGTGTCCTGTGTGTGCACACATCAAGGGTAGCGTTATTTACGGCCATTATACAATTTGTATATGGCACTTAACAGATTTCTACCATGCAGACTTTCTCTGTAATTTTCAGTTGGATTGATCCTAGCCTTCAAGATGGAGTCCATACACTGGAGACACACAGCATTGGGAATCCTTCCTATTTCTGTCGGATGGATGATAATATAGTGCACTACTAACCACTCAAGACTGGCTTGAAATGTTAAGATGAATGAGGAGTTTAGGAGGTTGGGGAGGGGGAGAGGAGGAGACTCATTTTTCCCTGCCAGTATGAGCAATGTCTTAAAGGGGTTGTGCGCTGCCCTGCCTTTCGGAGCTCCGCACGCAGCGTCCGGAAGTTCATTACTCCGAATGCTGTGTGCGGGCTTCCGTGTTCGCGGCCGCCGGGCGTGACGTCACGCCCGGCCCCCTCATGACGTCACGCCCGCCCCCTCAAGGAAAGTCTATGGGAAGGGGGCGCGACCGCTGTCACGCCCCCATCCCATAGACTTTGGTAGAGGGGGCAGGCGTGACGTCACGAGGGGGCCGGGCGTGATGTTACGCCTGGCGGCCACGAACACGGAAGCCCGCACACAGCGTTTGGAGCAATTAACTTCCGGACGCTGCGTGCAGAGCTCCGAAAGGCAGGGCAGCGCACAACCCCTTTAAATGGTCACTCTCATTATGAAACACTTGACATGTCAAAAAGTTTTGATTGACGGGGGTTTGAGTGTTCAAACCTCCGTCAATCAGGAAAATGTGGCGGGAGAAGTTCACCCTCAGCAATTTCTTTCCTGGATCTTTGTCACATGATCAAGACAAACTTGCCATGTAAGTCTAAGAGTGCCTCCATCACATGACACAGGCAGGGAGAGAAGCACGCGGCAGCACAGTTCTCCTGATTGGCAGAGCTCTGAACACTCAGACTTCTGCCGATCAAAAAGTTTAACAAGTAAACTTTCAGTTTTCAAACCAACCTCTCTGCCTTGCTCAAACCCTCCTATAGTTTAATGCATACTTTAAGTGTTGTACAGGCCTGTGAGCAAAATAGGTTTTGTCAATGATAAACCTGAAAATTATCATATTAAAAAATAAAAAATAAAAATAAAAAAAGAGTAAGATCTCCTACTTGGGAAACCAAGTATCAAAAAAAGTAATTCTTTCAAGATGTGTTTATATAAATTCTATGAAAATAAATATATTCAATCAAAGGGCGCTGCCTGCTGTCAAGATGTCTGATATAACTGGACTCAAGCCCTTTATAAATGACATATGAATAGAAGGCTGTCATGCTTTATTGCTGCTGTATAGCAGTTGTCAAAACATATACAGTGACCCTGGACTTAGAATTGTCATCTTGTCCTCATTTTCACCAGTAAAAATGCTAATAAAGCAATGAAACTTCCAAGGGAAGAATATCAAACTGAAGCCTTTATATGGTTTAATTTGCAATGTAAATTGTTATAACCCTCGGTCTATGAAATATAAAAGACACAATGAAGACAACTACAGTATGACTTAAGTTTCCTGTGTAAGTAGTATAGACCTGTCTATGTCAAACACATTACACAATACCAGTGCATTGTGTAATTACGATACAATTAAAAAAAAAAAAAAAAAAAAAAAAAACACATTTAATTCTTTAAAGGGGTATTCCAGGCAAAACTTTTTTTTATATATATCAACTGGCTCCGGAAAGTTAAACAGATTTGTAAATTACTTCTATTTAAAAAATCCTAATCCTTCCAATAGTTATTAGCTTCTGAAGTTTTCTGTCTAACTGCTCAATGATGATGTCACGTCCCGAGAGCTGTGCATGATGGGAGAATATCCCCATAGGAACTGCACAGCTCCCGGGGAGCAGTTAGACAGAAAACAACAACTCAACTTCAGAAGCTAATAACTATTGGAAGGATTAAGATTTTTTAATAGAAGTAATTTACAAATCTAGAAAAAAGAAGTTTTTTTTTGTCCAGACCTCCAGGAGAATAGATACTATAATTAATGCAGTAATAAAAGACCGTGCTTCAATTATAATTAACTAAAATGTATTTTATTAAAAATTCTGATATATATATATATGTATAGATAATTGTATGTTCCCCCACAGAGGGCCCTTGTGGAGGAGATAAACAGTATATATCTTACAATAAAATAGAAAAATTATGAGTATTAAGAGTTAAAAAATGAATGAAATTCATCACTGATGCATAAACTGTATTGAATGGGTTAAGTCCTTTTGTGCAATCCTGCTTAAAACAAAAGTTCTGGGCAGAACTGCTTTAACACAGTGGTAAATTTTCGTCGTTATTTGCATCCTTTCTTGGTGAAAAATCCCCTTAGAAACTCTGCTTGTAAGGAAAATGGATATTCCAAATCAAATTATATATTGATTCACATATACAATATGTCTACTTTATGTTTGCATCATAAAGTTGACATGTCTTTACTTTTGGAAGACATCAGAGGGCTTCAAAGTTGAGCAGCAATTTAGCAATTTTTCAAAATCGGAATTTTTCAGGGACCAGTTCAGTTTTGAAGTGGATTTGAGGGGTCTTCATATTAGAAATACCCCATAAATGACCCAATTATAAAAACTGCACACCCCAAAGTGTTCAAAATGGACATTCAAAAAGTGTGTTAACCTTTTAGGTGTTTCATACGAATAGCAGCAAAATTAAGGAGAAAATTCAAAATCTTCATTTTTTACACTCGCATGTTCTTGTAGACCCAGTTTTTGAAATTTTACAAGGGGTAAAAGGAGAAAAAGCCACCCAAAATGTGTAACCTAATTTCTCTCGAGTAAGGAAATACCTAATAGGTGGATGTCAAGTGCTCTGTGGGTGCACTACAAGGCTCAGAAGGGTAGGAGCGACAATGGGATTTTGGAGAGTAAGTTTTTCTGAAATGGTTTTTGGGGGGCATGTCACATTTAGGAAGCCTCTATGGTGCTAGAACAGCAAAAAAAACAACATGGCATACTATTTTGGAAACTTTACCCCTCAAGGAACATAACAAGGGGTCCAGTGAGCCTTAACACCCCACAGGTGTTTGATTACTTTTGGTTAAAGTTAGATGTGTAAATAAATAAAAATTTTTCACTAAAATGCTGGTTTTCCCCCAAATTTTACATTTTTGCAAGGGGTTATAGGAGAAAATGCCAACCAAAATTTGTAACCCCATCTCTTCTGAGTATGGAAATACCCCATGTGTGGACATCAAGTGCACTGCTGGTGAACTAAAATGCTCAGAAGAGAAGAAGTCACATTTTGCAAATTTTGCTGAAATGGTTTTTGGGGGGCATGTTGCAATTAGGAAGCCCCTATGGTGCCAGAACAGCAAAAAAAAAAAAAAAAAAACACATGGCATACTATTTTGGAAACTACACCCCTCAAGGAACGTAGCAAGGGGTACAATGAGCCTTAACACCCCACAGGTGTTTAACAAATTTCCGCTAAATTTGGACGTGAAAATTAAAAATTTGATTGTTACCCCAAATTTTTCATTTTCACAAGGGGTAATTGGAGAAAAGCCTCCCAAAATGTGTAACCCCATTTCTTCTGAATATGGAAATACCCCATATGTGGATGTAAAGTGCTCTGCGGGCGAACTACAATGCTCAGAAGAGAAGGAGCGACATTGGGCGTTTGGTGAGAGAATTTGGTTGGAATAGAAGTCCGGTCCATGTGCGTTTACAATGCCTGAACAGTGGATCCCCCCCACATGTGACCCCATTTTGGAAACTACACCCCTCACAGAATTTAATAAGGGGTGCAATGAACATTTACACCCCACTGACGTTTGACAGATCTTTGGAACAGTGGCCTGTGCAAATGAAAAATAAAAATTTTCATCTTCACGGACCCCTGCTCCAAAAATCTTTTAGACACCAGTGGGGCATAAATGCTCACTGTACCCCTTATTATATTACGTGAGGGGTTTAGTTTCCAAAATGGGGTCACATGTGGGGGGGGGGGGGGGTGGAGGGTCCACTGTTCTGGCACTATCGGGGCTTTGTAAACACACATGGCCTTCAAATTTCAGACACATTCTCTCTCCAGAAGCCCAATGGCATTCCTTCTCTTCTGAGCATTGTAGTGCGCCCGCAGTGCACTTTACATCCACATATGGGGTATGGTCTTACTCAGAAGAAATGAGGCTACAAATTTTGGGGGGCTTTTTTCCTATTATCCCTTGTGAAAATGAAAAATGTAGGGTAACACCAGCATTTTAGTGAAGAAAAAAAAAAAAAGCGTTTCTTCATTTTCACATCCAACTTCAACAAAAATTTCTCAAACATCTGTGGGGTGTTAAGGCTCACTATACCCCTTGTTACATTCCGTGAGGGGTGTAGTTTCCAAAATGTTGTCACATCTGGGTATTGTTTTGCTTTTATGTCAGAACCGCTGTAAAATCAGCCACCCCCGTGCAAATCACCAATTTAGACCTCAAATGTACATAGTGCGCTCTCACTCCTGAGCCTTGTTGTGCGTCCGCAGAACATTTTACGCCCACATATGGGGTATTTTCGTGTTCAGGAGAAATTGCGTTACAAATTTTGGGGGTCTTTTTTCCTTTTACTGCTTGTGAAAATTATAAGTATGGGGCAACACCAGCATGTTAGTGTAAAAATTAACATTTTTTACACCAATATGCTGGTGTAGACCCCAAATTTACCTTTTCATAAGGGGTAAAAGAAGAAAAAGCCCCCCCAAAATTTGTAATACAATTTCTCCCGAGTACAGAGATACCCCATATGTGGCCCTGAACTGTTTCCTTGAAATACGATAGGGCTCCGAAGTGAGAGAGCGCCATGCGCATTTGAGGCCTAAGTTGGGGATTTGAATCCGCAACAAAAATACCCCATGGCAGTGTTTCCCAAACAGGGTGTCTCCAGCTGTTGCAAAACTTCCAGCATGCCTGTCTGTGGCTGTCCGGCAATACTGGAAGTTGTTGTTTTTCAACAGCTGTTTTGGAAACACTGCCATACAAGACTTTTTTTTTTATTGGGGGGGGGGGGGGGGGGGACGGGACTGTGTATATGTAGTGTTTTACTTTTTATTTTGTGTAGGTGTATGTAGTGAGTGTTTTTAGGGTACATTCACATGGTTGCGTTTACAGTGAGTTTCTCGCTGGGAGTTGAGCTGTGGCGGAAAATTTGCTGCATCTCAATCTTGCAGCAGAAAACTTGCTGTAAACCCGCCCATGTGAATGTACCCTGTACATTCACATTCGGCAAACCCTCAGCTGTTGCAAAACTACAACTCCCAGCATGCACAGACAGACCATACATGCTGGGAGTTGTAGTTATGCAACAGCTGTAGGCACCTTGGTTGCGAAACACTGAACGTTTGTTACTTAGTGTTTCGCAACCAGTGTGCCTCCAGCTGTTGCAAAACTAGAACTCCCAGCATGTGCAGTCTCTCAGTGCATGCTGGGAGTTGTATTTTTGCAACAGCTGGAGTCACACTGATTGCGAAACACTGAGTTCGGTAACAAACTGGGTTTCACAACCAATGTGTCTCCAGCTGTTGCAAAACTGCAACAATCAGCATGCATTGACAGTCGAAGGGCATGCTGAGAGTTGTAGTTTTGCAACAGCTGGAGGCACACTGCTACAACTCCCAGCATGCCCTTTGGCAGTCTGTGCATGCTGGGAGTTGTAGTTATGCAACAGTTTCATAGAAAAAATGTGCCTCCAGCTGTTGCAAAACTACAACCCCCAGCATGCACAGATGACCAAAGGGCATGCTGGGAGTTGTAGTTGGAACGCCAGCTGTTGCAAAACTACTACTCCCAGCATGCCCTTTGGCTTTGCATGCTGTGAGTTGTTGCTAAGCAACAGTAGGAGGTGAAAAGGACTCACCTCCTGCTGTATCCTGCCGCAGGGATCGATCCTGCTGCTCCTGTCGCCGCCACCGATCCTGAGGGGACCCCTGCCGGACCAGGGCAAGGTAGGAGACCCCCGCCGGTGCCGATCTCCGCTCCGATCGCCGTCCCCAGCAGGTCCGTGATTGTGAGGTAATTTCGATCGATCAATCACGTGATCGTGAGGTGGCACCCTTGCCACCTCACTCTTGCTGAGTAAGGGTGAATGGGGCTGTCTCGGACAGCCCCATTCACCCATTTTTTTCCGGGTCACCAGAGACCCGATCGACTTGGAATAACCACAAATCGCAGGTCTGAATTGCCGCGATCGCCGACATGGGGGGGTCTCAGGACCCCCCTGGGCGATATGCCGTTCACCGTGTCCGGAGACGCGGTGATCCAGGAAAGCTGCGCTGTGCGCTAAGTACTTCTTAGCAGCGCCGTACATTTATGGCGCATGTCCTTAAGGGGTTAAACTAATTGACTTTCACGTGTATGAGATATGTTTCACTAAGCCAAACATGGGTCATACTTGTGACTTTTACATTTAATTAGCAGTTAATAATTCTGGCTCACCAACCTCTAAGTGTGGAGACTATTTTTGCTAGGTTTTATAGGACATCCACCCGGGGAGAGGGGGGAAAGAAAAAAAAAATAAAAGATATAAAACCACACATAAAGGGTAAACCTTTTTCAATGATATACTATGCATATAGCACAGCACAATGCATTACAGTTCTCAGTGTATACTCAAGTGTTGGATTAATAAACAGATTAACCTTGAACCTACTTTTCCGAATATATTACGGGATTGCTTGAGCACCCCTTCCCCTATAAAGCAGAGTGTATTATTCTGTCAACTGTGCTGTTCTGTTAGAGGCACACCCATGTTTGTTATGCAATTGTTAACGTGTGTAAAAATGATAAATAAATGATAAATTAATACCTAACTTAAATATAAGACACATTTTTCCTATATATCTAACTATACATGGTCATAAGGAATAAAACCTTATTACAGAGAACAGTTTCCTTGAATCTGGATAAATAACAGTCTAAACAAGCAGAATGATACAGTACAACTCATGATTTTTTTTCCCAGTAAAAAAAAAAAAAAAAAAAAGCCTCAGTGTGACAGCTCATCAAATCCTACATAACAAGCACATGACACATGATCCCAGACAGGCCAATCCATCACGGAGCAGGAAAGAATAATCAAGCCTTAAAAAATGCAGACTGCATGCAAACAGGTCCGACTTCAACATTTCTCTCTTCATTCTGCTTTGTCTGGGGTTTTTCTGCTTAACCCTGTCAAATCCAGTCAAATAAATTGTTATTGGTAAGAAATATTACCGTCAAATGTCAACATTAAATCTAGGGATTTGCTGTTATTTAAGATGGCTTCTGAATTCTTGGCCTAGGGATTATATAAGGAAGATGCTACACAAGAAAGTAACTGTCTAAAAAAGTTTATTACAAAGAAGACTCCAGACATCCCTTAAGATCCTACACTAGTCAAACTGGTCATTTAAGACGAAAAAAGGGTTAAATTTAGGAAAAACATAAAAGATTATCCCCAAAAACTCTGGGCCACAATTCTTCAGCAGAAGAGCAGGTAATCTTGCTTGCTTCAATATTTGTTTCAGATGGCTATGAGAAATAAAAAGCAACAAAAAGACATGCACTTTAAATTTGCCATGCCTTGTTTTGAGAGTTAGCAGACCAGGCAACGTTCATCCAGTTTTCCATTGTCCATTTTGTGGAGCCTACGTGAATAGTAGCCTCAATTTCCTGTTCTTAGCGGACATGAGTGGCACCTGGTTTGGTCTTCGGCTACTGTAGCCCATCTACTTCAACGTTCACTGTGTTGTGTGTTCAAAGTTGTTTAATCTTGTAACGAAGCTGGATGTGGATCCTCTAACCTGTGTGGCTGATGACTCTGACTGTATCAGGGAGCGGAGTCTAAGGTGCCACTGGTCTTCACCAGAGCCCGCCGCAAGGCAGGATGGGCTTGCTGCGGCAGGCGACATCCAGGTCGCTACCACCAACACGGCACGACCACACAGGTAGCTGGGCTAGGCACTGAAGGATAAGGCTGTGTTGTAGTCAAATATAGCAGAAGGTCAAGGCAGGTGGCCAAGGTGCGGAGTATAATAATGTAGCAGAAGGTCTGGAAGCACAGGTAAGGCTAGCAGGCAATTTGGGTCGCTTAATCTCAGGCTAGGGGCACTTAAGATCTGGAAGGGAAGTGTGGGAGGTGAGGGGACTTTATAATGTAGTGTCAGGTGCAACAAATAATTTAGCCCTAATGGCCTTTTTAATTTCAGAGCTCCAGCACGCGCGTGCCCTAGGAGACGGGGATGCACGCGCCGGGGCTGAAAAACAGAAAAAAAGGCAGCAGCGGAGTGACGGGCTGGGATTCACGGCCCCGCCGGGATTCAGGGACCATGCACTCACGGCCGGTGCTTGCGGTTGGAGCACAGTGTGTGACAGTACCCCCCCTTTTGAGGACAAGAACTTGTGGATAAGGTCTAGAATGTTGTCCCGCAGCTCCCAAGACTTTTCCTCTGGGCCAAATCCTTCCCAATCCACAAGGAAAAAACTTTTTCTCTTAAAAACTTGGCATCCAGAATTTCTTTGACGACATAGACATCGGAGGTACCAGAGATAGGAGTAGGAGTGATATCTTTTTTTTAAAAACGGTTATGGATAACAGGTTTTAAAAGAGATACATGAAAAGAATTCTGGATCCGGAGAGAGGAAGGCAGAGGGAGAGAATAAGCCACAGGTTTTAAATGTTTTTTGATCTTGTAAGGACCCAAATAGCGAGGGCTCAGCTTATAACATGGTACCTTAAAGCAGATGAACTTGGAAGACAACCACACTTTGTCCCGGGAGAAAATTCGGGAGGAGGGCGTCTTTTCTTGTCCGCTTGCAATTTCAAACGAGTGGCGGCATGCAGAAGAGAGTAAAGAGTCTTGCCAGATGGAGACAAAATTCCGCACTTGTTTATCAGCTATGGGAACTCAGGAGGAAGTGGATAAGGGTAAAAGGAGGACGACAAAACTTAGAGACAAACTGAACTCCTCGGTCGGAGACAATATGGGAGGGCAAGCCATGCAGGCAGAAGATGTGGCAGAGGAACACCTTGGCAAGCTGTGGTGCAGAGGGTAATCCGGGTAGAGGCACAAAATTTGCCATTTTAGAGAATCTGTCCACAACAACCCAAATTACCGTATTTCCACCAGAAGAGGGAAGGTCAGTAATAAAGTCCATTGCAATATCGGTCCATGGCTGCTCTGGCACTGGTAAAGCATGTAGTAGACCAGCAGGCTTGGAACAGGGGTTGTTGTCCCGGGCACAAACTAAACAAGATCGGACAAAATCAATGACATCCTGTTTTAGAGTGGATCACCAATACTATCGGGCGATGAGCTGTATGGACTTACGAATTCCAGCATGACTGGCCAGTAGAGAGGAAAGACCCCATTTCAGGACTCAGTCTTAAACGGGGAGGTACATACGTCTTCCCTGGTGGCAAGTGCTGAAGACACGCTGGTGCTGCTGAGATGAGATGGTCAGGGGAAATAATATGTTGAGAATGGGATTCTAGGCCTTGAACATCGGAAGATCTAGACAGAGCGTCAGCACAAAGATTCTTCTCTGCAGGATGGAAGTGGATCAAGAAGTTAAAACTGGAGAAGAACAGAGACCAACAAGCCTGTCGAGGGTTGAGACGATAGGCAGACTGGAGATAGAGCAAGTTCTTGTGGTCGGAATAGATAGTAAGCGGGTGTACAGAGCCTTCCAAGAGGTGAAGCCATTCTTCTAAAGCCAACTTAAGGCCAAGAGCTCGTGATCTCCGACTGTATAATTTCTCTCCGCAGGGGAGAAGGTTTTAGAGAAAAAGTCTTAGAAGACTTTTGCATTTACATTGCACCTGCTCCAACTGACGAAGCATCCACCTACAAGATGAATGGCTTGCTAGGATCAGGTCTAGATAGAACAGGAGCCGTTTGAAAGCTTCTTTAGCCTCAGGAGTCCAAACTGTTGGGTTAGGAGTCTTCTTGGTCAGCGAGACGATGGGGCTACCAGAGTGGAGTAATGAGGAATAAATTGCCCATAGTATTTGGCAAAGCCAAGGAAGCACTGAATTGCTTTCAAGCCCGAAGGTTGAGGCCAGTCCAGTACTGCGGACAGCATGTTGGGATCCATTTGTAGACCTTGACTGGTAATAATATACCCCAGAAATGGAAGGCTGTTTTTTTCATAAGAACATTTCTCTAGTTTAGCGTAGAAATGATTTTCACGGAGATGCTGTAACACTTGGCGGAGGTGAGAGCGATGAGACTCAATATTGGGCGAGTAGATTAGTATGTCATCCAAATAAACAACAACACAGGAGTATAGGAGGGCACGAAAAATATAATTGACAATCTCCTGGAAGACTGCTGGAGCACTGCAGAGTCCGAATGGAATCACTAGATACTCGAAATGTCCATCACAAGTATTAAATGTGGTCTTCCATTCATCCCCTTCTCGTATACAAATCAAATTATAGGCCCCACGAAGATCCAATTTAGAGAAGATTTTGGCACCTAGCAGACTATCAAACCACTCCGAGATTAAAAGGAAGTGGGTAGCGTTTTTTTACTGTAATTTTATTCAGGCCTCGGTAGTCGATGCAAGGTCGCAAAGACCCGTCATTTTCTACACAAAGATGAAATCGGCTCCAGCAGGGGAAGAGGACTTCCTGATAAATCTCTTCTGAAGGTTCTCCTGGACGTAATGAGACATAGCCAGAGTTTCAGGAACAACCAAAGGGTATATTCTGCCCCTGGGAAGTGTGGTGCCGGGTAGCAAGTCAATGGGACAATCGTAGGGATGATGCGGTGGTAACACTTCGGCTTGCTTTTCACTGAAGACATCAGCATAGTCCTGAAGAAACAAAGGCAAACCAGGCAGTGGACAAGATGATGGTTCCAATTTAAATGGGCACTGTCACCAACTTTATTTTTTGATATGTTGTAGTACTTATGTACAACAACATATCACTAATATACTTTTATTATTATTTTTTTCATTAAAAAGGTTTAATTTACATTTAAAAAACAGCTACTGAAAAAGGACTGATTTTGGAGTGGCAATCAGTCCTTTTTCAGTTAGGCTGCACTCGCTCCCTGCCTGTCAATCAGACAGGCGGGAGCGAGCGCATTTGGCCACTGGCTGGGAGGCCACTCCTCCCGCACATCACCGCCGCCGTCTCGTTGCCGCCGCTGTCCCTGCCCACCCGCTGCCGGACTCTGCAGTAACTGCAAGTGTAATGAGGGAACGGGGTATGCGGGGCAAGGGGGGGGGGAGGAGGGAACGGGCTAGTGTCGTAGCGGGGGGGGGGGGGGGGGGGGGAGAACGGGCTAGCAAAAAAAAAAAAAAATAGGATGGTGGGAGCTACCCTTTAAGGGTTTGCTTAATCTCAGGCTAGGGGCACTGAAGATCCGTCAGGGAAGTGTGGGAGGTGCAGGGACTTTATACTGTAGTGTCAGGTGCAACAACTAATTATGGGCATTCTGGTGCTTTACATTTCAGAGCTCCAGCGCACGCGCCCTAGGAGACGGGGACATGTGCGTCGGAGACACAGAGTAGGAGGCGGCATCGGAGTATGGTGAGTGACTGGCTGGGATTCACATGCGGGCACGTCCCGCGATGCGAATCCCAGCCCCGCCAGCAGTCTGGGATTCAGGGACCATGCGCTCACGAACGAAGTCTGCGGCCGGAGCGCAGTGTGTGACAAATCTCCATACCTTGGTTGTAACGAGTGATTATTCAAGTTACTGTTGCCCATTATCTAAAAACCAGTCAACCCATTCTTCTCCAAGCTCAACAAGGCATTTTTGTCAACACAACTGCCACTCAGTAGATATTTTCTCTTCTTCAGAGTATTCTCTGTAAACTCTAGAGATGGTTGTGTGTGAAAATCCCAGTAATCAACAGTTTTTGAAATACTCAGACAGCAACCATGCCCTGTTTAAAGTTACTTGTGTAAAAATTGTGTATATTTTTAGGTGAAAAAATGCTGTCCCTGCAGCTATTGTCTGTGTGTCTCTATGACGAGTCCAAAAACAGGAAGTGAGGGTAGGAAAAGCAGGGATCTGTGCAGACTCCTGGCTTGTCAATCATCCTGATGTATGAGCCAGGAGCATGTTATAGAGCCTCAGTGCACACTGTCCTGCTTTTTCTTACTGCACAGACCCCTACTTGTCCACCCTCACTTCCTGTATTTGGACTTCTAGAGACAGTTGTAATAGCTGCAGGGACAAACATATACACATTTTTTAACCAATGTATATTACAAATATACATATAATGGTATTATCTACGTTATATCAAAAGTTTTTGTTGAGGACAGGTACACTTTAAATCCCCCTTCTGATGCTCAGTTTGAACTTCATCAAGTTGTCTTGACCATATCTACATGCTTAAATGCATCGAGTTGCTGCAATACGAGTGGCTGATTTTCCATTGATTTTCCAATTAATAAAGTGGCATCTGAGTGTAAGTAACCTCCAAAACTATGTGGTTTGAGAAAAAGGATAAATGCAGCCTAAGCATAAGCTTTAGTCATACCCCAGATTCCTACACTCCTTAACTCATGGTACAGTCTTCCATTATGTCAGGTGCATTAGCTAAATCACTGGGCTTATTTATGTTACACATTTATATGGGACAGGCTAGATAAGAAAAGACAGAATTATCTTGAGGTCTAGACTAGAGAACTACGAGATGTGCTGTCGGCTGCAGCTTTGTATTATTGGGGAGTATAAAACATGTTACAATCCCTAGCTAATCAGAACTGAGGTGTAGAAGATCTGTCATACGAGAAGACTCCTGTATTGCAGCGAGGATCCATTTTTCAACTATATGTAATGAAGAAGGAGGTGTGCTCTCAAATCAATCAGGTATATGTCTACCATTCACAAACTGACAGCGTAGGCATTCTGAGTACATAGTAGTGTCAGGATCTGTCTTTAGTTACAGGGGAGTGTGTGTAATGGAATATAAATTATTATGCGTCTAAACATTTTTGTTATAAAATATATATTAAAAAACAATCAACAAATCCTTCTACATTTAGGTCCTATAGAGTGGTTAGAAGTCTATTTAGCAGTTTCTAGTACGGGCATGTGACCTGCCCTGAGAAATAGGAACAGGGGCCCAAAAGAAGGTCTGCGTGAACAAACATGAACTAGGAGACCACCAAGAAGGGAATGCCAGGACCAGCAAGCAGGGAACGGTGGGAAAAAAAACCTCCATGGAAAAAATTCCTCTTTAGATTTTCTTGACAATACTTAACCCCTTAAGGACCAGGCCAATTTTCACTGTAGGACCAGAGCGTTTTTTGCACATCTGACCACTTTCACTTTAAACATTAATAACTCTGGGATGCTTTTACCTATCATTCTGATTCAGAGATTGTTTTTTCGTGACATTCTACTTTATGTTATTGGTAGTAAAATTTTGTCGATACTTGCACCATTTCTTAGTGAAAAATTCAAAAATTTGATGAAAAAATTGAAAAGTTTGCATTTTTCTAACTTTAAAGCTCTCTGCTTGTAAGGAAAATAGACATTCTAAATAAATTATATTTTGATTCACATATACAATATGTCTACTTTATGTTTGCATCATAAAGTTGACATGTTTTTACTTTTGGACGACATCAGAGGGCTTCAAAGTTCAGCAGCAATTTTCCAATCGTTCACCAAATTTTCAAAATCAGAATTTTTCATGGACCAGTTCAGGTTTCAAGTGGATTTGAAGGGTCTTCCTATTAGAAATACCCCATAAATGACCCCATTATAAAAACGGTACCCCTCAAAGTATTCAAAATTACATTCAGTAAGTGTGTTAACCCTTTAGGTGTTTCACAGGAATAGCAGCAAAGTGAAAGAGAAAATTCAAAATCTTCATTTTTTACACTTGTGTGTTCTTGTAGACCCAGTTTTTGAATTTTTACAAGAGGTAAAAGGAAAAAAAATCCTCTCAAAATTTGTAACCCAATTTCTCTCGAGTAAGAAAATACCTCATATGTGTATGTCAAGTGTTCGACAGGCGCTGAAGAGTGTTGAGAAGGGAGGGAGCGACAATGGGATTTTGGAGAGTGAGTTTTTTCTGAAATGGTTTTTGGGGGACATGTCGCATTTAGGAAGCCCCTATGGTGTCAGGACAGCAAAAAAAAAAACACATGGCATACTATTTTGGAAACTACACCCCTCAAGGAATGTAACAAGGGGTACAGGGATCCTTAACACCTCACAGGTATTTCACAACTTTTTGTTAAAGTCAGATGTGTAAATGAAAAGAAAAAAAATTGCAGTTTTTTCCCCAAATTTTACATTTTTACAAGGGGTAATAGGAGAAAATTTGTAACCCCATTTCTTCTGAGTGGACGCCAAGTGCTCTGCTGGTGCACTACAATGCTCAGAAGAGAAGGAGCGCCATTAAGCTTTTGAAAAAGGAATTTGTTTGGAATGGAAGTCAGGGGCCATGTGTGTTTACAAAGCAACCCGTGGTGCCAGAACAGTGGACCCCCCCACATGTCACAGAATATAATAAGGGGTGCAGTGAGCATTTACACCCCACTGGCGTTTTATTTTATTTTTTATTTTCACGGATCACTGTTCCAAAAATCTGTCAGACCCCTGTGGGGTGTAAATGCTCACTGTACCCCTAATTATATTACATGAGGGGTGTAGATTCCAAAATGGGGTCACATGTGGGTATTTATTTTTTATTTACAGAACCGCTGTAAAATCAGCCACCCCTGTGCAAATCACCAATTTAGGCCTCAAATGTACATAGTACACTCTCACTCCTGAGCCTTGTTGTGCCCCCGCATATGGGGTATTTCCGTACTCAGGAGAAATTGCGTTACAAATTTTGGGGGTCTTTTTTTCCTTTTACCTCTTGAGAAAAAAAAAATTAAAAGTAATTTTTTTTTACACTAACAGGCTGGTGTAGACCCCAACCTTTCTTTTTCATAAGGGATAAAAGGAGAAAAAGCCACCCGAAATTTGTAACGCAATTTCTTCCAAGTACGGGAATACCCCATATGTGGCCCTAAACTGTTTCCTTGAAATACGACAGGGCTCCGAAGTGAGAGAGCACCATGCGCATTTGAGGACTAAATTAGGGATTGCATAGGGGTGGACATAGGGGTATTCTACGCCAGCGATTCCCAAACAGGGTGCCTCCAGCTGCTGCTAAACTTCCAGCATGCCTGGACAATCAGTGGCTGTCCGTAAATGCTGGGAGTGGTTGTTTTGCAACAGCTGGAAGCTCCATTTTGGAAACACTGCCGTACAAGACTCTTTGAATTTTTATTGGGGGGGGGGGGGGGGACAGTGTAAGGGGGTGTATATGTTGTGTTTTACCCTTTATTATGTGTTAGTGTATTGTAGTGATTTTAGGGTACATTCACACTGGCTGCGGTTTACAGTGAGCTTACCGCTAGGAGTATGCGCTGTGCAAAAAATTTGCCGCAGCTCATACTTGAAGCAGGAAACTTACTGTAAACCCGCCTGTGTGAATGTACCCTGTACATTCACATTGGGGGGGGGGGGGGGGGGGGCAAACCTCCAGCTGTTTCAAAACTACAACTCCCAGGATGCACTGACAGACAGTGCATGCTGGGAGTTGTACTTTTGCAACAGCTGGAGGCACACTGGTTGGAAAACCTTCAGTTAGGTTCCGTTACCTAACTCAGTATTTACCAGCCAGTGTGCCTCCAGCTGTTGCAAAACTACAACTCCCAGCATGTAGTTATGCAACAGCTGGAGGTACACAACTACAACTCCCAGCATGCCGAGACAGCCGTTTGCAGTTTGGGCATGTTGGGATTTGCAGTTTTGCAACATCTGTAGGGCTACAATTTAGAGATCTCCAAACTGTGGACCTACAGCTGTTGCAAAACTACAGATCCCAGCATGCCCAGACAGCAAACTGCTGTTTGGGCATGCTAGGAGTTGCAGTTTTGCAACATCTGGAGGGCCACAGAGATCACTGCCAGTGACCTCCAAACTGGGGCCCTCTAGCTGTTGCAAAACTACAAATCCCTGCATGCAGCTGTCTGGGCATGCTGGGAGTTGTAGTTTTGCAACATCTGAAGGGTTACAGTTTAGAGACCACCGTATAGTGGTCTCAAACTGTACCCTCCAGATGTTGCTAGGCAACTTACCGGCTTCCATCGGATCCAGGGAGCCTGCCGCACGACATCGCCGGACTCCGATCTCCTCCACCGATGGTCGCCCACAGCCTCGCCTGCGGGGTAAGTGGACGTCGGCGCCCGGTCCTCTGTCGGTTCCCCGTTCAGCCCCGCCTATTGTGGGTGGGCAGTACGGGGAAACCGAAAGTTAAGCCCCCCCGCCTCCGATCTACTATTGGTGGTCACACCTAGACCACCAATAGCAGGGATAGGAGGGGTGGCACCCCTGCCACCTCACTCCTATCAGTTCAGGGGGATCGTGGGTGTCTTAGACAACCGCGATCCCAGTTATATTCCGGGTCACCGGGTCACCATAGACCCGTATGACTCGGAATAGCCGCAAATCGCAAGTGTGAATTCACTTGTGATTTGCGGCGATCACCGACATGGGGGGGGATCTGATGACCCCCCTGGGCATTTGCGCGGGGTGCCTGCTGATAGATATCAGCAGTCACCCCCGTCCGGTCCCCGCCCGGTGCGCGGCAGGGACCGAATTTCCCATGGGCGTACAGGTACGCCCTTGGTCTAAGTACCAGGGAGCAAAGGCGTACCTGTACGCCCTTGGTCCTTAAGGGGTTAAAGGGGTACTCTGGTAGAAAAAAAATGTTTTAAATTTTTTAAATCAACTGGTGCCAGAAAGTTAAACAGATTTGTAAATTACTTCTATTAAAAAATCTTAATCCTTCCAGTACTTATTAGCAGCTGTATGCTACAGAGGAGATTCTATTCTTTTTTAATTTCTTTTTTGTCTTGTCCACAGTGCTCTCTGCTGACACCTGATGCCCATATTAGGTACTGTACAGAGTAGGAGAAAATCCCCATAGCAAACCTATGCTGCTCTGGACAGTTCCTGACACGTACAGAGGTGTCAGCAGAGAGCACTGTGGACAAGACAAAAAAGAAATTTAAAAAGTATAGAATTTCCTCCGTAGCATACAGCTGCTAATAAAGTACTGAAAGGATTATGATTTATAAATAGAAGTAACTTACAAATCTGTTTAACTTTCTGGCAACAGTTCATTTAAAAAAAAAAGAAGAAGTTTTCCACCGGAGTACCCATTTATATAGGCACTGTCAAAGTACAAGGTAAATATAAGAAACTTTTAATATCTAATGTAACATCTTTGTATCATCAAATGAGACTGAAATGCTTCTTTCTCTTGTTATCAAGCTTCTTCACTCCCCCACCCCTCTCCTGTGAGACTATATTCCACTCTGAAAATCAGCTCAGCGTTGTCCTGTGTCTGCAAGACAAGTCAATGCAAGTCTATGGAGGGGAAGCTTTGTCCACTGCTGTGGAAGAACTACAAATTAAAGGGGTTATCCAGAAATAGAAAAACACCGCTAATTTCTTTGAAAAACAGCTCCACGTCTGTCTCCAGGTTGGGTGTGGTTTTACAACTTGGCTCCATTCACTTCAATGGAATTGAGCTGAAGAACCACACCCAACCTGGAGACAGACTGGGAGCAGTTGTTAATAGAAAGTAGCTATGTTTTTCTTTTCCTGGATAACACCTTTAAAGAAAGACAATATACAAGTTATACAATGTCCAGAAATAGTGCTGCTTCTTATGTATGCACAGGCAGCTTATCCTGAAAAGTCACCTGATATGACAGAAGTATAGGATACTTTATATTTCTAGATAGTAGTCCTGTTTAGGAACTGTATATCAGAGGTCAAACCTTATCAGAGGTCAAATCAGATGTCAAAAGTAGGAGAAGAGTGCCATCTTCTGCATTGAATAAATTAGCACTAGCCCTAGATTTAAGAGTAGGGCTGGAGGGAAGTTAGCAGAACATTTTATAGCTAAAAATTCTAAGAATAGGTGGAAAGAAGAGGGACAAGTGAATTATTGTCCACCATGATCATACAGGTTTAAATTCTGCATGGATTCTGATACAGATTCCACATTGAAATATCCCCAAAAACTGGGAAAACTGTGTCCCATTGTCTTCCAACGTGGAACTTTAAATCCCTGTGTAGATTAAAAAAATAAAAAATAAAAGAGTGCAACACTCAGGTAACAAATTTTTCAGCATTTAAAGTTAAGACCTCTGGCAGGAATCAGTAGGTATAACATTCGATATCTGCTGCAGAACTGCCACCGATTTTTCCAACAGAAACCTGAACATGCCCTTAGGCAGCCATCTTAAACCCCCCAAACTAACCAGCAAAAATACCTTTTCCAGTCTTTGACGTATCATGTACGGTAGATTCCAAGCAGCACAAACAAAATAATTAATAAAGTGCTAAAAAAAAAACTTGTATGTATTTTTATTGAACCACTGTATGGAAATACCGGAATAATCTCAGCTATACTATTACCAGCTGCAGTTAATAACTTCATACACCAACATGGCGGTAGCATCTACAACACAACTAAAAAGTTAAACTTACAGCACTGGCGGCTATATTTAGACCTAATACGGTCATTACCAGTAATTCTATATACAGGACTCTGCAGCATGCAGCACACTGCACAAACACAATATATGCAATGTCTAAATGCAATCATTATTGACCCCAAAGCTTTCACAATGATTGCTTTCCATTGATCTGCAGGAACTGCATTACGCCTGTGTGTGCATGGGGTACACATTTTGTTTGACATTGCCAAGAAGCATTAGCATAATGCTGAATGAATTCCTGATAGATATAGGATAACCACATGAAATACCCTTCAGAAAAAAGACGTCATCACTATTACTTCAAAGTACAAAGAAAGACCTACTTACATATTCATTCTAGGCAAAGGCAGTATATATCACTTCCAACAAATCCGCAGCTCACCCATTACAGTAATGCACCAAGGTTAAGGCCAGTGCTGTAAGCCAGGACTTTTATACCACCACAGATTGTCTGTCACCTAATACAGGGATGTGGAAATCCTATCGCCCGACGCCCTGGACAAGTAGCTCTGGGCGCCGGGCAGGTGAATTGTTTATAGATTTAGCCCTGTATCGGGCTAGCAGGGACAGACCGACTTCCCCCTTATTTTCTTTACTGCCGGTGTGAGGCGCAGGAGCGGATGTAAGTCTGCAACTCACACTGGCGCTCAGAGTGTATGGGGGGGGGGGGGCAGCTGACCGCAGAGCCCGACGTCGCACGTTCGCATTACATAATAGAGCCACGCCCCCTTATCTAATCCTCCCGGAGGATGGAGGACGCAGCTACACATAACACAAGAAGACAGGGGGAGAGAAAGGATGTCCACAGCTCGGCACACAGCTCTATCCCTCCCCCTCCCCCTGCTCTTTCTTCACAGGACCTAAACCACCACGGGGAGGTTGCATGTTTGCACGGGGAAAACACAGAGTGGGGGAGGGGAGGAGAGGACGTCCGGTGTGAGGGGAGATTTATAACCTATGCAACCTCACACCGGCTGGGACTACAGCTCTGATGTCCACTCATGGCGGCTCAGGTGAGGAGACAGAGAAGGCAGGCGGCGGCAGGAAGGGTGGTTGTATATGTATGGTGTGAGTGTATGTGTGATGTGTGTATAATGTCTGTGTGTGATGTGTGTGTGTAATGTATGTTGTGTATAATGTCTGTGTGTGATGTGTATGTAATGTATGATGTCTGTCTATGTGTGATGTGTGTGTAATGTATGATGTGTGTATGATGTCTGTGTGATGTGTATGTAATGATAGTGTGTATGATGTCTGTATGTGTGATGTGTGTGTAATGTATGATGTGTGTATGATGTCTGTGTGATGTGTATGTAATGATAATGTGTGTATGATGTCTGTATGTGTGATGTGTGTATGATGTCTGTATGTGTGATGTGTGTATGATGTATGATGTGTGTATGATGTCTGTCTGTGTGATGTGTATGTAATGTGTGATGTGTGTATGATGTCTGTGTGATGTGTATGTAATGGATAATGTGTGTATGATGTCTGTCTATGTGTGATGTGTATGTAATGTATGATGTGTGTATGATGTCTGTCTGTGTGATGTGTATGTAATGATAATGTGTGTATGATGTCTGTCTATGTGTGATGTGTATGTAATGATAATGTGTGTATGATGTCTGTCTGTGTGATGTTTATGTAATGTATGATGTGTGTATGATGTCTGTCTATGTGTGATGTGTATGTAATGGATAATGTGTGTATGATGTCTGTCAATGTGTGATGTGTATGTAATGGATAATGTGTGTATGATGTCTGTCTGTGTGTGATGTTTATGTAATGTATACTGTGTGTATGATGTCTGTCTGTGTGATTTGTATGTAATGGATAATGTGTGATGTGTATGTATTGTATACTGTGTGTATGATGTCTGTGTGATGTGTATGTAATGGATAATGTGTGTATGATGTCTGTCTATGTGTGATGTGTATGTAATGTATAATGTGTGTATGATGTCTGTGTGTGATGTGTATGTAATGATAATGTGTGTGTATGATGTCTGTCTGTGTGATGTGCATGTAATGGATAATGTGTGTGTATGATGTTGATGTGTATGTAATGGATAATGTGTGTATGATGTCTGTCTGTGTGATGTGTATGTAATGATAATGTGTGTGTATGATGTCGATGTGTATGTAATGGATAATGTGTGTATGATCTCAGTCTAAGTGTGATGTTTATGTAATGTATGATGTGTGTATGATGGCTGTCTGTGTGATGTGTGTATGTATGTGATGTATGATGTGGGGTGGGCAGCGGTGTATGTATGATGTGTGTGTGTATATGTAATGTGTGAATTATGTCTGTCTATGTGTGATGTGTGTGTAATGTATGATGTGTGTATGATGTCTGTGTGATGTGTATGTAATGATAATGTGTATGATGTCTGTATGTGTGATGTGTGTATGATGTCTGTCTGTGTGATGTGTATATAATGTATGATGTGTGTATGATGTCTGTCTGTGTGATGTGTATGTAATGTGTGATGTGTGTATGATGTCTGTGTGATGTGTATGTAATGGATAATGTGTGTATGATGTCTGTCTATGTGTGATGTGTATGTAATGTATGATGTGTGTATGATGTCTGTCTGTGTGATGTGTATGTAATGATAATGTGTGTATGATGTCTGTCTATGTGTGATGTGTATGTAATGATAATGTGTGTATGATGTCTGTCTGTGTGATGTTTATGTAATGTATGATGTGTGTATGATGTCTGTCTATGTGTGATGTGTATGTAATGGATAATGTGTGTATGATGTCTGTCTATGTGTGATGTGTATGTAATGGATAATGTGTGTATGATGTCTGTCTGTGTGTGATGTTTATGTAATGTATACTGTGTGTATGATGTCTGTCTGTGTGATTTGTATGTAATGGATAATGTGTGATGTGTATGTATTGTATACTGTGTGTATGATGTCTGTGTGATGTGTATGTAATGGATAATGTGTGTATGATGTCTGTCTATGTGTGATGTGTATGTAATGTATAATGTGTGTATGATGTCTGTGTGTGATGTGTATGTAATGATAATGTGTGTGTATGATGTCTGTCTGTGTGATGTGCATGTAATGGATAGTGTGTATGATGTCTGTCTGTGTGATGTGTATGTAATGTATAATGTGTGTGTATGATGTCGATGTGTATGTAATGGATAATGTGTGTATGATGTCTGTCTGTGTGATGTGTATGTAATGTTAATGTGTGTGTATGATGTCGATGTGTATGTAATGGATAATGTGTGTATGATCTCAGTCTAAGTGTGATGTTTATGTAATGTATGATGTGTGTATGATGGCTGTCTGTGTGATGTGTGTATGTATGTGATGTATGATGTGGGGTGGGCAGCGGTGTATGTATGATGTGTGTGTGTATATGTATAGTGTGAGTGTATGTGTGATGTGTGAATGATGTCTGTCTATGTGTGATGTGTGTGTAATGTATGATGTGTGTATGATGTCTGTGTGATGTGTATGTAATGATAATGTGTGTATGATGTCTGTATGTGTGATGTGTGTATGATGTCTGTCTGTGTGATGTGTATATAATGTATGATGTGTGTATGATGTCTGTCTGTGTGATGTGTATGTAATGTGTGATGTGTGTATGATGTCTGTGTGATGTGTATGTAATGGATAATGTGTGTATAGTGTCTGTCTATGTGTGATGTGTATGTAATGTATGATGTGTGTATGATGTCTGTCTATGTGTGATGTGTATGTAATGATAATGTGTGTATGATGTCGATGTGTATGTAATGGATAATGTGTGTATGATCTCAGTCTAAGTGTGATATTTATGTAATGTATGATGTGTGTATGATGGCTGTCTGTGTGATGTGTGTATGTATGTGATGTATGATGTGGGGTGGGCAGCGGTGTATGTATGATGTGTGTGTATATGTATAGTGTGAGTGTATGTGTGATGTGTGAATGATGTCTGTGTGATGTTTGTATGTATGTGATGTATGATGTTGGGGGGCCAGTGGCGGGTGTATGTATAATGTGTGCATATGTATGGTGTATATGTATGGTGTGAGTGTATATGTGTATGATGTATCTGTGATGTGTGTATGTATGTGATGTATGATGTATGATGTTGGGGGGCCAGTGGCGGGTGTATGTATAATGTGTGCATATGTATGCTGTATATGTATGGTGTATATGTATGGTGTGAGTGTATATGTGTATGATGTATCTGTGATGTGTGTATGTAATGTATGATGTGGGGGGGGGGGGGGGGCACTACTGCCGCTGCCGCCGCCAGTTGTGCTATCTAATTTTATTTATTTTTAGTGGCTTCTGGTCACCCGCACTGAATTGCACCCCCAGAATCCCGCCCCTTCATGCCCGCCAACCAAGAGCTCCACGGATGCAGACAAACACGCCCCAACCAAAACTACAACTCCCAGCATGTTGCACCATAACCTAAACTGTAGAACTATAAAGTGCAACATGCTGGGAGTTGTAGTTTTGGTTCGGGTCAGCTGCAGAGCCATAGGCTGCATCAGGGCATGCTGGGTGTTGTAGTTACTAACTGCAATTCCCAGTATTCCTTGACACAGCCTATGGCTCTGCAGCTGACACAAACCAAAACTACAACTCCCAGCATGTTGCACCATAACCTAAACTGTAGAACTATAAAGTGTAACATACTGGGAGTTGTAGTTTTGGTTCGGGTCAGCTGCAGAGCCATAGGCTGCATCAGGGCATGCTGGGTGTTGTAGTTACTAACTGCAATTCCCAGTATTCCTTGACACAGCCTATGGCTCTGCAGCTGACACAAACCAAAACTACAACTCCCAGCATGTTACACAATAACCTTAACTGTACTACTACACAGTGCAACATGCTGCAACACCCACAGAACCATAGGCTGTATCAGGGCATGCTGAGAGTTGTAGTTGTCTAGTAACTAAATGCAACTTCCAGCATTTTCTGACACAAAATGCAGCACATAAACTGGAGAAGCAGAACCCCCCCCCCCCCTGCCCCCCAGTAACACATAAGTCCCTATGAAGACTGAAAAATAGTGATTAAAATATTTTAAAAAGTGCGTATATATGTGAATAAGCCCCTTTCCTAATAAAAGTTTCCAATTTTCTTTAAAAGAAAATGTACAAAAATAAACATAAGTGGTATCGCTACATGTGGAAATGTCCAGGCTATTAAAATATGATGTTAATTAAACCGTACGGTGAACGGTGTAAATGTAAAAGAATAGTCCAGAATTGTTCATTTTTGGTCACTTCATATTAGAAATTTTTTATGGTGATCAAAAAGTTACATCTAAACTTTTCTGTGGATGCCTCGCGTGTAAAAGAAGCTACAACTCTCCCTCCGCTAATATCCTGGCATACTGCGATCGCCTATTAACCCATTAGATCACCGCTGTCTAAGCTATCAGCAGTGTCTAAAGGATCTTCTATCCATCCCTGGTGGTCTAGTGGGGGGGGGGGGATCAGACTATTTTGATCGAAATTATTTTTATCTACCAGGACAAGTGGATTTTCTTGAGGGACAAGTAGATTGTGTTCCGCTTTAGTCCCTTGGACAAGTAGTTTTTTTTTTAATTTTCACACCCCTGTAATATACATGATGCCCAGCTAAAGGGAAGATAGTGGGGTGCTTTAAAAGTCCTTGTGCCATATACAAATAAGGGCACACAGGTCTTCTCAAAGCTATTCATGTGAGCACCTACAGGCACTTAGGAGCTTAGAGAAGACTCAAGTTTTCTCATTTGTACAAGGAACAAGTAATCTTATAGGTCAGTGCTTTTAAAAGGGGTACTCCCCTGGAAAAGTTTTTTTTTTTTTTTTTTTTATCAACTGGTGCCAGTAACCAGATTTGTAAATTACTTCTAATAAAAAAAATCTTAATCCTTACTGTATCTATAAACTGTTGTATGCTCCACAGGAAGTTCTTTTCTTTTTGAATGTCCTTTCTGTCTGACCACAGTGCTCTCTGAACACCTCTGTCCATTTTAGGAACTGTCCGGAGCAGAAGAGGTTTGCTATGGGGATTTGCTTCTACTTTGGACAGTTCCTTAACCCCTTAAGGACGCAGGGCGTATGCATATGCCCCCGTTTCTGAGTCCTTAAGGACTAAGGGCGTAAGGATACGCCCTGCGTTCTTCCGGCCCCTGCTGCTCGCCAGGCAGGGAACGGACCGGGATGCCTGCTGATATCGTTCAGCAGGCATCCCGGCATATCACCCAGGGGGGCCCTGAGGTCCCCCCATATCAGAGATCACCGCAAATCGTGCGTCCATTCAGACGTGCGATTTGGGGTTATTCTGGGTCAATCTGGTCTCTAGTGACCCGCAAAAAAAGGGTGAATGGGGCTGAAACCTCCACAAAAACACTACACTACCCAAAATAAAGAAAATAAATTAAAAAAAGTCTGGTACGGCACGGTTTCCAAAACGGAGCCTACAGCGGTTGAAAAACAACAACTCACAATATTGAAGGACAGCCACTGACTGTCCAGGCATGCTGGGAGTTTTGCAACAGCTGGAGACACCCTGTTTGGGAAACACTGCCGTAGGTTTTTTTTTGTGGCGGATTCAAATCCCCAATTTAGGCCTCAAACGCGCATGGTGCTCTCTTGCTTCGGAGCCCTGTCGTATTTCAAGGAAACAGTTTAGGGCCACATATGGGGTATCTCCGTACTCGGGAGAAATTGCGTTACAAACTTATGAAAAGGTAAAGTTGGGGTCTACAACAGCATGTTAGTGTAAAGACAAAAAAAAATTTTTACACTAACATGCTGGTGTTGCCCCAGACTTTAAATTTTCACAAGCGGTAAAAGGAAAAAAAGAATCCTAAAATTTGTAACACAATTTCTCCTGAGTACGGAAATACCCCATATGTGGGCATAAAGTGCTCTGTGGGCGCACAACAAGGCTCAGAAGTGAGAGCGCACCATGAACATTTGAGGCCTAAATTGGTGATTTGCACAGGGGTGGCTGATTTTACAGCGGTTGTGACAAAAAAAAAAAAATACCCACATGTGACCCCATTTTGGAAACTACACCCCTCACGGAATTTAACAAGGGGAATAGTGAGCCTTAACCCCACAGGTGTTTGAAAATTTTTCGTTAAAGTTGGATGTGAAAATTAAAAAAAATAAAAATAAAAAATTTCACTAAAATGCTGGTGCTACCCTACATTTTTCATTTTCACAAGGGGTAATAGGAAAAAATGCCCCACCCCCTCCCCAAATTTGTATCCCCATTTCTTCTGAGTAAGAACATACCCCATATGTGGATGTAAAGTGCTCTGCGGGCGAACTACAATGCTCAGAAGAGAAGGAGCGCCATTGGGATTTTGGCAAGAGAAGGTGTCTGAAATTGAAGGACATGTGTGTTTACAAGCCCCCATAGTGCCAGAACAGTGGACCCCCCACATGTGACCCCATTTTGGAAACTACAACCCTCACTTAATGTAATAAAGGGTACAGTGAGCATTTACACCCCACAGGTGTCTGACAGATTTTTGGAACAGTGGTCCGTGAAAATGAAAAATTTTATTTTTCATTTGCACAGCCCACTGTTCCAAAGATCTGTCAAACACCAGTGGAGTCCACTGTTCTGGCACCACGGGGGGCTTTGTAAACACACATGGCCTCCCACTTCTATTCCAACCAAATTCTCTCACCAAACGCTCAAGCGCTCCTTCTCTTCTGAGCATTGTAGTGCACCCACCGAGTACTTTACATCCACATATGGGGTATTTCCATACTCAGAAGAAATGGGGTTACAAATTTTGGGAGGCTTTTTCTCCAATTACCCCTTGTGAAAATGAAAAATTTGGGGTGACACCAGCATTCTAGTGAAAAAAAAATCAAATTTTTCATTTTCACGTCCAACTTTAGCCAAAATATGTCAAGCAACTGTGGGGTGTTTAGGCTCACTGTATGCCTTGTTACGTTCCTTGAGGGGTGTAGTTTCCAAAATAGTATGCCATGTGGGTTTTTTGCTGTTCTTTTACCATAGGGGCTTCCTAAATGAGACATGCCCCCCAAAAACAATTTCAGCAAAATTTGATTTCCAAAAGCCAAATGTGACTTCTTCTCTTCTGAGCATTGTAGTGCGCCAGCAGAGCACTTGACGTCCACACATGGGGTATTTCCATACTCAGAAGAGATGGAGTTACAAATTTTGGGGGGCTTTTTTTCCTTTTACCCCTTGTAAAATTTCTAAAACTGGGTCTACAAGAACATGCGAGTGTAAAAAATTAAAATTTTGAATGTTCTCCATTTTGAATGTTCTCCATTACCTTGCTGCTATTCCGGTGAAACACCTAAAGGGTTAACACACTTTCTGAATGTCATTTTTAATACTTTGGGGGTGCAGTTTTTATAATGGGGTCATTTATGGGGCATATCTAATAAGAAGACCCCTCAAATCCACTTCAAAACTGAACTGGTCCCTGAAAAATTCAGGTTTTGAAAATTTTGTGGAAAATTGCTGCTTAACTTTGAAGCCCTCTGATGTCTTCCAAAAGTAAAAACATGTCAACTTCATGATGCAGATATAAAGTAGACATATTGTATATGTGAATCAATATATAATTTATTTGCAATATCCATTTTCCTTACAAGCAGAGAGTTTCAAAGTTAGAAAAATGCCAAATTTTCTAAATTTCCATGAAATTTGGGGATTTTTCACCAAGAAAGGATGCAAGTAACGATGAAAATTTACCACTATCATAAAGTAGAATATGTCACGAAAAAATCTAAATCTCGGAATCAGAATAAATCTGTAAAAGCATCCCAGAGTTATTAATGCATAAAGTGACAGTGGTCAGAATTGCAAAAAAGGGCTGAGTGCAAAGGGCTCAGTCCTTAAGGGGTTAAATGGACAGAAAAGAAATTCAAAAAGATAAAAGAACTTCATGTACCTTATAGGTACAGGAAGGATACATTTTTTTTTTAATAGAAGTAATTTACAAATCTGTTTAAATTTCTGGCACAAGTTTATTTAAAAACAAAAAATGTTTTCCAGGGTACCCCTTTAAAGCATGTGTTATAGCAAGAGGCCCTCAGGGCCTATAGAAGCCCCCAAAAAGGAATCTCATGCTGTAATTTGGGGATCAGGTGCCTCCATTATTTCGGTCAGTCATCAAATACTCTACATAAAGACAACCACTAGTACCAATGCTATTTAAAAGTAACAAGTCACCTGTTTTACACTTTCCATAGTAACCATAGGCAGTATTAAACACTGACACTTCTTTATCACAGTGATCTCGTAGATATCGAGTGATATCGTAGCTGTCCGGGCATGCTGGGAGTTGTAGTTTTTCAACAGCTGGAGGCACCCCGGTTGGGAAACACTGGCTTATAGTCATTAGGGCGGTCTGCTATTTCTGATTAATAGATCTATCCCTATACGCAAACAGAGAGAGATCTATGAATCAAGCCACCAGAGACCACTCCAAAAACCGAAGCCCTGATGCCATCCAAAGTTACTACTAGGATTTCTCCGAAACAGCACAGCGGGTAATGTGAATCCTATTTCATTGTGATGAGGGAGCCTGTCTGTCAGAGTTCTATGCTGCTCCTGCTTCAGGCAGCATTAGACTAGTCACAGGTTCCCTTTAACATTCTGGAAAGTCAAGATTCAAGTCAAATATGACAAAAAGTCAACATGATCCATTCATTTAACACATAATCTTTACGTATTCAAGAATTGCTGTTACACCCTGGGTTTTTTTCCTGCCTTTTTGGAAAACTGTGGAAAAGAAAAGCGTTATGACCATATGTCAATACACTATTTATTTACATCACCCAAAGCATAAGATCAGCAGCAACAGATTGACAGCATATACAGTGGTCCTAAGAGTGTCGGGTTTTTACCAGTGTGAAATGTTGTTTCAGACTTGCAGGATTCCTCTCTATTTACTATGGGGATTCACAGATTTACGTGTGGAAAATTTTCTAACCAGCTTTTTCCAGGTGGAAATTTCCAGCAATTTATTCATGATTTTCTGTGAATTCAATAGTAAATAGGTCGGGTTTTGAAACCATGCCCCATTTCAGCTTTTTACAATGCAATGTCGGGTTTGTTGGATTTTCCTTGTGCACATTGGCACAGGCATGTCGCAGACACTGGCCCTGATTTACTATTGGAAACCTGACCCATTTTGTTGGGTTGTGCAACAAAATTTGGAGCAATGTAAAATGTAAAAACCTGACTCTCCATTTTACTCAGAAAACCTGAAAAGGGGACATGACCGCCAGGGAAAAACAGTGTGTCCCCGACATTTTCAAAAAATCACAACATATTTACTAAGTTTTCCACAGAAAATGTGGTGGATCTGAGCTCTGGAAAACCCCACAGCTTTAGAGCATGTGTAAAAAAAAAGAAAATGTAGGGAAAAGTGCAAAACGTAGGGAAACATTAGTAAATACAATGGAAAAATACTTGTAGGGAATCACAGCCCACAAAGAGAACTACACTCTTAGTAAATCAGGGCCACTATGCACCAAAATAACCCAACAAAACTAGTTGGTTTTAACTTAATAAATGAGGGCCAGTATGTGTGAAAATATCCTTACAACGCAGATATATCTCCTTTTGCAAATGGTATATATGTTTTAATCACGGAAAGGGTTATTTCCCCCAATTTCTGCCTATTTGATTCTAAAACCAAAATGGAAAAGTAAATTAATGATGTTGAACATTCTCAGGATGGGTACGTAGCACAGAGGCTGGCACTGTAACTATTATGGGGGTCCTGAAGAGAAAGAATCCAGTGTTGGGTGGCACCAGGGAAGGAAAGAGGGGCATGATTTGAATTTTGTTGGGGTGTCTTCACTATGTACACTGCTTGGTATCAAACAGAAAAAAAGAATGTTTGTTAAGACTACATGGATTTTGGACCTACTCATAAATGTATACAGTTGAGTTTTAGCAGTCAGCCCTTTGGCAAACATTGTAGGGTGGTTATATATGGTACTTATTCTGATTGGGTGACTGTTACTAGTGGGGTACCACAGGGGTCCGTCTTGGGTCCTGTCCTATTTAATATATTCATTAATGACCTTGCAGAGGGGTTGAATAGTAAAGTAGCAATCTTTGCAGATGATACTAAACTCTGTAAAGCGGTAAACACAATAAAGGACAGTGAACTGTTACAAATGGATCTGGATAGGTTGGAGGTTTGGGCTGAGAAGTGGCAGATGAGGTTCAACACTGATAAATGTAAGGTAATGCACATGGGGAGGAAAAATCCGGGTTGGGATTATGTATTAAATGGGAAAACACTTGGGACGCCTGAAGTGGAAAAGGACTTAGGGATCTTATTTAACAGTAAATTTAGCTGTAGTGACCAGTGTCAGGCAGCTGCTACCAAGGCAAATAAAATCATGGGGTGCATCAATAGGGGCATAGATGCCCACGACAAGGAAATCATTCTACCACTGTACAAATCACTAGTCAGACTGGAATACTGTGTACAGCACTGGGCACCAGTGTACAAGAAAGATATAGTGGAGCTGGAGAGGGTTCAAAGACGGGCAACCAGGGTAATATGGGGGATGGGAGGACTACAGTACCCAGAAGATTATTAGTAGGGTAATTTATTTAAGAAAAAAGCGACCACGGAAGCGACCACGAGCTGTAAAGAGCTTTGACAGAGGGAGGGGGCTCCCTCTGTCTCTCTCTTGTAGCACCCCGCAACGATCGTGGGGTGCTGCTGGTTACCTGGGCAGCTGGGGGTCTTCACAAGGACCCCCAGGTCTGCCCTGGTTATTGTCTGTCAGGACGTTTCCGCAGTGTTAGAGGTATCCGTCAGCATCATGTCAAAAAGTGTGATGCTGACGTATACTGTAGCAGCTCCATTTATTTCAGTATAGCATACATTATTTCATTTATTTCAGTACAGTATACATTGGCATCCCTTTTTTGACATGACAACTGACACCTGTACTGCAGCAGAAATGCAGTATGAATGGGGACTATTCATATAATGATGCCCTGAAAGCCAAAGGGGGCTCCTCTCCTTCTTGGTCCTACCAGGCGGTCAGGCAACCAGATATGGCCTAAGTAGGGGTACTGCCCAGCCCGGGACAAACAGGGTGATAAAATATGGGCGCATTTCCTCCATTTCAAAAGCAACTTACACAAATGATGTCCCACAAATAAAGAATTTGTGGGGGGAAAAAAGCTAATTGCTATTTTTCCACTGACTTTGAAATAATTCTAGCCACACAATAAGGGCTCAACGTATTCACTTTTGCCCTAGGTGAATACTTTAGGGGGTGTAGTTTCGAAAATGGGGTCACATCTGGGGGTGCAGTATTGTTCTGACAGCTAGAATGCTTTGCAAGATGAAGTGCGGCCTATAATTTATATAATGATATCCTGAAAGCAAAATGGTGACCCCTTTTGGGGGTCAGACGGGGGTTCTTTACTGTAAGAGCAGTGAGACTGTGGAATTCTCTCCCGGAGGAGGTGGTCATGGTGAACTTTGTAGAGATCAAAAGGGGTCTGGATGCATTTTAGGAGAATAACAACATAACTTATAGGGACAGAACGTTGATCCAGGGATTTATTCTGATGCCATATTTGGAGTCGGGAAGGAATTTTCTACTTCTAGTATGAGTTTTTTTTTGCCTTCCTCTGGATCAACTCAGTAGGGACTCACTAGGGTTATAGATTGAACTTGATGGACTGTTTCTTTTTCAACCTTATGAACTATGTAAATTATCTCAAAAAGGATATTTTCTAGTTTCTCCAATCAAAAATATTACAAGTGGCTGTGGAGGATAACACCTAGCTAGACGGAGCTAATTTCAGGTTTATACAAAATGTTAACTTTTAAACGTTTTTATAATATTTATAATAAAGAAACATATTTTAATAATTCTGGAACTAGTAGAGTTAAATAAATACCTTTATGCAAAAGTTAATTAACGCTGTGAAGTCCCATTTCTTGGCATATGACAGATTGTATGACAGAATTGCCTCCTGGAAAGAACAAAATACATGTTTGCTGAGAATAGCAGGTAAGAATATGTGGGAGTATATCGCCCCCTGCAGGCCATTAAAAAGACAAGCAGTACAAAAAAAAACCACACACACACTAGAAAGTAATAATGCCAAGTAACATTTAACATATAAATCTATTTTTTTCAATACTGTATACAGTTTCTGTGAACTATAGATAATGATAATTCCAACAATAAATCAGGCTATACAAGGGATTCTAAAAAGGAATGCAAGAAAAACAAATGGTGACTGGTGTTTAATAAATAAACCGGACAGCAGCAAATATTACATAATTATAAAATCACAGTAACTATTTATTTAATTTCCTTCCACGCCAATTCTATTTACCCCTCCCCCCCATTTGTTTTATTTTAACGTGTGAATAGTACCAAACTCAACTTATATTTGGAGTTCACAATGTATCTTCAAGACCTTCATGTAGTTGGCTATACACAAGGCAATTATTTCTTATGTCATGTCATGAATGTTTACAATTATTTTCTTTATTTCCGACAACAGATTGTTTGTATCATATGTAACAAGATTAAGTGTGATCCCTACTAGTCACAAATGAAAAAATATGACATTTTGTAATACCAGTTTTGCATATGTCGAACCTTTTGAAGTTCTCACATCTATGGTCAGGAGAACCATCCAATGGATTTAGAGGGGTTTTCCAGCTTTGTTTAATCAATCTTACAAAGCTAGAAAACCCCTCTATATTCATTAGATGGTTCTTGCAATTTGAAGGGGCTGCAGCCATTTTAGTGTTTACCAATGCTCACTGGTATCACCATACTTTTAATCGCTAAGGTGCAAGGTACTGCAGTGTTGCCACATAAACATGAATAGGGGAAACACTGCCGTACCCTCGTAGTACTGCTACTACCGATGCAGGTATGATCAATTATAAACACTAATGAGCCAACAGTGCAAGCGTCACAGCCACTTTATTCAGCTGATGGGCACGGGTGCCTAGAGTCAGATCCCCCCATATCTAATATTGGTTGACTTTCCTGGGAATATGCCATCAATTTAACAAAGCTGGATCATTTCTTCAAAAAAAATTAACTAATAAAAAAGGTCACTATGAAGAACTCCCTATATAAATGGGCACAATATAGCACGCACCTTAAGTTCATGTGGGTTTCTTGTCCTACTCAGAGAGCTCTTTATCAACTGCCATCGACTCCCAGACATCTTCCCTCCATTCTGTAAAGGATATAGATCTTCTGTAAACATTTAAACAGATTCAACGTTTAAAGTTTCTTAAGCTGCCCATTTCTTACCTCATCGTCTACCGGATAAAGATTCATATGTGAGCAGGGCATTTTCACATACGTGTTGTCCCATTTGTCAACAAAATTAGAGGGATGGGGTAAGGGCACCACTTTCTCTTGTAACTTATCAAACTGTAAAAAGAACAAAACCATCAAATTAAAAAAAAAAGTGTTCGGTCTACACTGCCATTTTGCTTTACATTATTCTGTCATCTGTACAGAAAACTGTTCAGAAAAGTTCAATTTAAATAAAAATCTGTGCAGAGGATGGTTGCCCATAGCAACCAGATTGCTTCTTTTAAATAAAAAAAAAAAAACGCCTCTGCAAAATGAAAGCAGCAATCTAATAGGCTGCTATGGTCAACTGCACCATTATCTGCCTACACAGGTTTTGATAACTGCCCCATTGTCTTTTCATGTCCAACTGCTAAGGCTCTCCAGCAAACAGCTGAATTTGTCAGTGGAACATGTTGTATTACATTTCTCTCTTTAAAAGGGGTTATTTGGCTACAAAAATATTTTATATACTCTATTTTATATACTATAGCGTAGAATGAAAATTAAAAGCTATACTTACCTACCCTGAGCCTTCTTGCTGCAGGTCTCCGCTACTTCCTAGTAATGTGCTTTCCCTGTAAGGAGCGCTCATTCAGGGGAGGCGGTACACAACAGCAGCTAGTAATTGGCTGAGAAGAGCAGTTTCTATAGCAATAACACACTCCCAGGAAGTAGTGGGGACCAGGAACAGCAGCTCAGGGTAGCAAAGTACAACTTTTTATTGATTGCATCCTGAACAATGATTTTTTTCTGCATACAAAACCTTTAAGATGCTTTTTAGCAGCTCTCCACTCTAGGTCATAGAAAGGGTCCCGAGCAGGTGACCCTTCTCCCTGCCATAGCAGTCCATATGGACATGGGTTGTCTGGATGGGACCATATAGCCCGCTGCCTCTTGACAAAGCCGCTCTGTGATGTAAACATTTTACTAGTGTGTATTCGCTCTACTAATCGCTCATAAACTGCAGATACATTCTGAATCATCTCCATTCAGGTGTATGCTGCCGTGTGGCACATTCTGCAGCAATCTCCTTAAGTTCTTACAAGAATAGAAGTGACACAATGAAGTTTTTATTTTTAGGTATAGTATATTTTGTTAAGTAAAGTTTGTGGATTTTAGAATACAGTAAATGGGATTTATTAGGAACTTATGACCATGAAAGTTGTATTTTGGTACTGCAGTCTTAATGGACAACCCCTTTAATGTTCCCACTTAGATAGATTGTGTGTGACATCAGTTGCCTTCAGATAGTTTTTTTTAACGTTACAACATGTGGTTTTTTTTTTGGGGGGGGGGGGGGGTTGTCTTTAATGAGCAAAATAGTACAGCATAAACATAAAAGAGAAACCTCATGTAAGCCAGTACAATTTCTATTAGCTTACCTTTACAGTAACTGTGTGATGTGGAAAAGGCTTCAGTGGCTGCTCTCGCATTTGACACACTGGCATCCGGTTTAGTTCTGCCAGTGGTGTCCCCAGCCAGGTTGTCTTGCTGTATATGCAACAAATCACAGTTATGCATCACAGTAGACTGAATGACATGGGAGTATATACACAGTGACGTAAGAAGACATTCATACTCTCACACACTGAATACACAATATCTAACAAGATAAGTTGAGGGAGTTAGGCAAACTAGGGAATAAATCTCCTCTTTGTGCACTTTTAAAAAGCGGCCCCTAAAAGTATTCAACTAACACTAAGGATGGATTTTTGTAATCTCTGGACTGGATACCTATACTTTTAGAATGCTTAAATAAATCACTGACAATAATCAGTTAATAAAGGTAACAGATCTCCTACATGGAACGGTTTTGTAATGTAGTGTGAACAATCATATGTAAATTCCAAAGAAAGTCAGCAGATTTTATTCTCAGAAACAAACAGTAACCTTACTGAAGCTCAGGCAGCATTGATAATATACTGTCTGTATTAAGAAGAGTCAGTGCAGAGCTGTGATTGGTGGTCCAAGAGAAAAGAAAAAAGGCCTAACTATGAGGTCCCATGTCCATAGTAACTCAATCTGAATGTGTGTGTGTGAGAGATTATATATAATGTACACATACATACATATCCACACAGTAGCTAGAAAAAGTAAGCAAACCCTTTAGAATTACCTACGGTACATTTCTAAACTGTTCCCCAATAAAAAGTAACCTGGCTGTGCTAGATACTAGTCTAACTAAACAACCAGCTTTACTATTCACATCTAAATTGCATGGAGAAAAGTCTAAATCTAGCAACCTGTATAAACATTTCTAGGATGTCCTGCATGCACAGCCCTCTTGCGGTCGTGCCACTACATCTCGGCCACAATTGACTTGTCAATTAAAAAATACAAAATCACCTTTTTTTTTTTTTCAACCATGCTAGTCGATTTACTTGTGTGCATTGGGTTATAGTCTTGTTGGATTACCCAGTGTCTCTTCAGTGTCTAACATTCTCCTAGAAAATGTTTTGATACAACTTTGAATTTATTGTTATATGAATGATCACAAGGTATTTCGAACATGAGGTAGGATAGCAGCCCCAAGCCATGATGCTCCTCAATTGAGAGGAGTTTCAGTAATAATGTGAAGGGTTCTTTTTGCTCCATACATGGTATCATGCAAGTGTGCAAAAAAGTTCCACTTTTGTCTCATTTTCCTAACATTGATTGGGTACTTCGAGGGAACCCCCTTTTTTTTTTTTTTTAAGCATGCCCAGGCTAACATCCTGTCACTGTGTTGGCCTCTGGTGTGATCCACTCTCTAGTGCCGGGGGTTGACACATCAGATTACAGCTCAGTCAATCAGTGTCCAGCCTCGACATGCATGACATATTGGGCCCTGGCGCCAAGAAGAAGATTGGAGAATTGAAAAATATAAAATAAATAAATAAATAAATAAATAAAAGTTTTCTGCCGGAGTAGCCCTTTAAGGAACATCTTGGGCAGACTTGAGAAGGATGTTATTTTGGAGAGCAGCAGCTCCACTCACGTTACCTTCCATGGACACAGTATAGAAACCCAGGCAATTCTAAAGAGTTCACTTACTTTTGCAACTGTACGTAAGATATGGAATTATTCAAATAAATCTTATGAGGTGCTGATATTGCACAACTGACATTCAGATCCTTCAGTGAAATCAGGTGACCCCTCCTAAATTGTAAGTCCCATGTTCACGGTCATTCTGATCTCACAGTAAATTAAAGGTCAAAGGTATTGGCTATTTGCAGCTTCTGGGCTGTGATGTACTGTAGAAAAGTTCTACCTCTGACAGGACATAAACAGTTGAATTGAATTACAAACCTATTAAATACCTTACAAAGATGTTGTCCTTTAATTTTAAATAGGCAGGGAAACAAATAATTAAAATATTATGCACCTACACACTCATTTGAAAAATAAATAAAGCACTGCTGAGGAGTTGTTCAAATCAAATAACATCATATAGGTGAAGGCCATGATGATATATGGAAACGAGTACAATATTAGAGGAAGGATAGGTTTCTTCAGGATAACTGTATAGTGAAAGGAGGCTCTACTGCTCTAGTGGGTGACAATTAGCCTGGATACAAGATAAGATAGAGTTGGACATGGAGGCACACAGGTTCCACAACACGTCCTGTAGCACATTTGCCCACAGATGTTGCAAATGGTCCTGTAGAACTTGCACCCTCATAGGGTGTTGTAGTTCTATAAATGCTTGACTGGTGATAAATCTGGTGACCGACAGGCCACGGAAGTGTTGCAATCTGGTGGATATATTCCTGGAAAGCATTTGCTGTGTGTGGGTGAGCATTGTCATGCTGAAAAATGTTAGTTGGAAGCCCTTCAATGTGGCTTCAGGATGTCCTGCACATATCACTGAGCTGTTAGTTGTCCTCATATTACTACTAAGCGTGACCGGCTATTGTATGCAATGGCTTCCCAGATCATCACACCAGCAGTTAGGGTTGTGTGCTGCTCCACAGCAAAGGCAGGACTGAAGCGCTCATCACAAGGTCTCCACACTCCGACCAGACCCTCCTGCTGATCCCAAACAGTGTGGAGGCCTTGTGATGAGCGCTTCTGTCCTGCCATTGCTGTGGAGCAGCACCCAACCCTAACTGCATGGGAACGTCATTAGAAGCTGTAACAATTTACATATTTCCCCAAGACATAACAGATATGGGGGGAAAAAGTCGGTGCTTCTTATTCGGCGAATACACCCCTATCGCGGCGGTCCCTGCAACCATCAACGGCCGGGACCCGCGGCTAATACAGGACATCACCAATCGCGGTGATGCCCTGTATTAACCCTTCAGATGAGGCGATCAAAGCTGACCGCCGCGTCTGAAGGGAAAGTGACACATTCCGGCTGTTCAGTCGGGCTGTTCGGGACCGCCGCGGTGAAATGTCCCGAACAGCCCGACTGAATAGCCGAGTTAGTGCTTACAGGACACCGGGAGGGACCTTACCTGCCTCCTCTGTGTCTTCTCTGTTCAGGGATCCCCTGTATGGCCGGCGCTCTCCTTCCTCGTCATCACGTCGTCGCGTATGTGCGTCGGCGTGCGTAACGACGTGATGGCGGCGACGAAGAGTGAGGATACCCGGCCGGCAGCAGAGACGTTCCTGAGCGACGGGGACACAGCGACAGCTATGGAGCGACATCCAGGGCAGCAGGGACGGGTCCAGAGCGGCGGGGACACGTGAGTATTACCTCCTATGCAGTGGTCTTCAATCTGCGGACCTCCAGATGTTGCAAAACTACAACTCCCAGCATGCCCGGACAGCCAACGGCTGTCCGGGCATGCTGGGCGTTGTAGTTTTGCAACATCTGGAGGTCCGCAGGTTGGAGACCACTATTGGGTTCAAAATCTTTATTTTTTTAGATTTTGCACCTATAAATTGGGTGCGTCTTATACGCCGGTGCGTCCTATAGGACGAAAAATACGGTACTACTTGGGCAGTGTTATAAGTGCTTTATGCTTAAGAGTGACAACCAAAAAAATTTTACAATTCAGTGTATCAGACCAAAAAAAAAATATATATGAAATGAAATCAGGATTATATCTCTGGCCTTAATATTATTTTTGGAAATGGCTAAGGGGATAGGGGGTACACTTGGCAAGCAGGGTCTGGATTGCCGAGACTACCAGTAGAGAGGATCGATTCATCTGCAGACAAACAAGAAGAGAGGCCAGGTTTCCTTGTTCACCATTACACCCTGCCCCTACTGCTGGTGTGATGACCTGAGGAGTATCGGCATATGATGTTGTAGTGGTATGAGTAACACTAACAGCTCAGCGCTACGTGCGGGACTTCTGCAGCCTTGAGTTGCCTCTCGTGGTAGAGCTTCAAACTGACATTATTCAGCAGGACAAAGCTCGAACACCAAAAGTCTTTTCCAGGAAGGTCTCTGCCAGATTGCAACACTTCCTTGGCCTGTCCTGTAAGCGAGATTTATTGGCTGATCGATCATTTATGCGGAGCCAGCTTCAGCAACCTACAATGTGCAGGATCTACAGATGGCCCAATATGCTGAAGATGCTACAGGAAAACCTGCATGTCTCCATGCCATATATCATCTTATACCAACGCTTGAGGCGGCCCAACAGGGTACTAGAGCTTTCTTCCAATTGTCCAGTTTCCCCAATAAACGTATCCTTTCACTCTAATACTGTAATCACTTACACAACTGCTCCTTGGTGCATTATTATTCTTTTTTGACAAGTATATTTCACATGCCCTGGAGGAGGGGAGACTAAATGGAAAGGAATGCTTTAGAGATTTAAACCAAGCGCATGACTTTCCCTAAAGAATAACCTGAAGATGCAAAACTCAAATAAAGAAAAGAGTTTGAAGACTACAAATAAGGGAAACTTATTGAGTGAACGTTCAGCATTTGCAGAGGACAAATAAATTAACCTCTCCAGCTGTAACTTACTCGTCTTTGAAGGAGCATTCGACTGTGTGAAAAACATAACGTCTCTTCCAAATCCAACGTTTTACTTCAAGGGCGGCAAAGAATGCTAATCCACAGGGTGCAGTGTACCTCATCATCTGGCGAGGACACAATGCATACAAGTCACTGGGGTGAACGCTTGCTAAGAAAAACCTCCAGAAATCATTGGATTGTTTTCATCTAAAAAGTGTGCACAGCAAATATGATATTGTACATCAATAGTGAAACTGCATCTGCCATGTGGCTTATACGCTTGAAACACACATCTTACATGTATGCACAAAGGGTTAAACTAGTGGGCGTCAAATGGTTTAAAGGAGACGTCCCATGCCCGATCATTATTCCTATGGGAGAGCTGAAGATAGCCAAAAGGTTCTCCCAGAGAGATACGGAGGGGCCGTGGAAGCCCCCACTTCAGGCGGGGGTCATGACGCGCCATTCTGTGGGAGAGCCGGGGCTCCGTAAAGATGTTCGGGGGGGGCGCAGCTCTCAGACCCCCCATGAGCTAAAACTTATCACAAAAAAACTTTTCTGTAAAGATCGGGCATGGGATCTCAAAAAATTAAGCACAATTAAAGGGGTTATCCTGAACTTTGAGAACAAATGGATGAGAATGGGAGCTGTGGGGGCCCAGGACTAGGTAAGGTTTTTTTTTCTATTTCCCCCACACCCAAGCATCATATTGTTTTTTCTAAAACAGTGAATAGACCCTATAAAATAGCTGAAACCTTCTGAATCAGCAAAGTATAATTATTAACCCCTGAAGGACTAAGCGTTTTTCCGTTTTTGCATTTTCAGTTTTTCCTTATCACCTTCTAAAAATCATAACCCTTTCAATTTTGCACATAAAATTCCATATTATGGCTTATTTTTTGCACCACCAATTCTACTTTGCAGTGACATTAGTCATTTTACCCAAAAATCCATGTTGAAACAAAAAAAATTCATTGTGCAACAAAATTGAAGAAAAAAAATGTCATTTTGTAACTTTTGGGGGCTTCCGTTTCTACGCAGTGCATTTTTCGGTAAAAATAACACCTTATCTTTATTTTGTAAGTCCATACGGTTAAGATGACACCCTACTTATTATATAGGTTGGATATTGTCGTACTTCGGAAAAAATATAACTACATGAAGGAAAATTTCTATGTTAAAAATTCTCATCTTCTAACCCCTATAACTTTTTTATTTTTCCGTATACGGGCCGATATGAGGACTAATTTTTTGCGTCGTGTTGTGAAGTTTTTATCGGTACCATTTTTGTATTGATCGGTCTTTGTGATCGCTTTTTATTCATTTTTTCATGATATAAAGTGTGACCAAAAATACTTGGAATTTTATTGCGCGTACGCCATTGACCGTGCGATTTAATTAATGATATATTTTTATAGTTCGGACATTTCCGTACGCGGCGATACAAAATATGTTTATTTACACAGTTTTTTTTTTATGGGAATAGGGGGGTGATTCAAACTTTTATTAGGGAAGGGGTTAAATGACCTTTGTTAACTTTTTGTTTTTTCACTTTTTTTTGCAGTGTTATAGCTGCTATAGGGAGCTATAACACTGCACACACTGATCTCTTATGCTGATCCCTGCAAAGCCATAGCTTTGCACGGATCAGTGAGATAGGGGCTAGATTGCTCAAGCCTGTAGCTCAGGCTTGGAGCAATCAAACCCCAATCGGACGCCACAGAGACAGGTAAGGAGACCTCCGCCTGCGTCCCAGCTGATCGGAACATCGCGATTTTATTGCGATGTTCCGATCAGCTCGACTGAGCTGCCGGGAAGCGCTTACTTTCACTTTCAGACGCGGCGGACAACTTTGACCGCCGCGTCTGAAGGGTTAATAGCGTGCGGCACAACGATCGGTGCCGCGTGCTGTTAGCCCAGGGTCCCGGCTATGAATAGCAGCTGGGACCGACCTGGTGTGATGCGGGGTCATGGCGTGAGTCCTTACGCCCTGAGTCCTTAAGCGGTTAATTTACTGCATATCAGTTTTTGGGTTGTTCACACACACACACACACACACACACACTACCTTTACAGTGTTAATGTCATTAAAAACACATTTTGACATGTCTATCAGAAATCTCAAAAAGTTGTTGAGCGCACTAGGTCTCACTGCTAAGACCAAATGTGATGGAGATTTATTGGCCGGGGAAGCAAGTGGCATTGCGCTCCGCTCCCTGGCCGGCCAAGAGATCCGTACGTTTCTCTGCATAGACTTCTGTGCAAAGAAATGGATAAAACTGTCTGCGGCCAAGGAGTGGAACGCAATGCCGCCTGTTTTCACAGATAACTCACAATCGCAGTGGGTCTCAGGAGTGAGACCCAGTGTGCTCAACAACTTCTGAGATGTCTGATCGACATGTAAAAAAGTTATTTTTAATTACAGTGATACATTAAAGAGTACTTGTCATTTCAGGTGACTTGTCCATAAAAGCCGTCACGTGTATACATGAGAAGCAGCACCATTCCTGGCCATTATATAACTTGTATATGGTATTTTTCAGCAGATTTCTGCTTTGCATGCTTCATCTATACTTTGCAGTGCTCCTAATAGTTGATGGGCAGATGTCCCCCCAACATATAGAAGACAAAGCTGAGATGATTTTCAGAGAAGATTTAAGCAGTTGGAGAGGGGGAGAGAGAGAAAAATTTGATAACAAGAGAAAGAAGCATTTTTTGTCAATAAGATATAATACAATGTTTGTTACATTGGCTTGTATTATTGATTTTTGCAAATTTTGTGCAAATGACAGTGTTCTGTTTAACATGAAAAAAAAAACATTTTCATCATAAAATGGCTAAAATCAAATGTAATTTTAAGTTCTTTTTTGCGTTTGGGTTGAATTTTTTTTTGGCTGTTATTTTACACAAAAAAATTTGACATACAACACTTTATTTTACAGCTGTAAAACGAATCTGTTTAACCCCTTAACCCCTTAAGGACTGAGCCCTTTTTCACCTTAAGGACTCAGCCATTTTTTGCAATTCTGACCACTGTCACTTTAAACATTAATAACTCTGGAATGCTTTTAGTTATCAATCCGATTACGAGATTGTTTTTCCGTGACATATTCTACTTTAACATAGTGGTAAAATTTGTTGGTAACTTGCATCCTTTCTTGGTGAAAAATCCCAAAATTTGATGAAAAATTAACCAGCATGTTAGTGTAAAAAATAAAATAAAAAATTACACCAACATTCTGGTGTAGACCCCAACATTTCCTTTTCCTAAAGGGTTAAAGGAGAAATAGCCCCCCCCCCAAACCTTGTAACGCAATTTCTTCCGGGTACGGCGATACCCCATATGTGGCCCTAAACTGTTGACTTGAAATACGACAGGGCTCCAAAGTGAGAGAGCGCCATGCGCATTCGAGGCCTAAATTAGGGACTTGCATAGGGGTGGACATAGGGGTATTCTACGCCAGTGATTTCCAAACAGGGTGCCTCCAGCTGTTGCAAAACTCCCAGCATGCTTGGACAGTCAATGGCTGTCCGGCAATACTGGGAGTTGCTGTTTTGCAACAGCTGAAGGCTCTGCTTTGGAAACAGTGGCGTCCGGACGATCTTATTGGGGGGGGGGGGGGGGGGGGTACTGTGTAGGGGTATGTGTAGTGTATGTGGTAGTGTAGTGTAGTGTTTTTAGGGTACAGTCACATGGGCAGGGGATTACAGCGAGTTTTCCAGCACAAATGTTGCTGCATCTCAAACTTGCAGCAAGAAACCCACTGTAAAACCCTCGCCCATGTGAATGTACCCTGTACATTCACAGGGGGGGGGGGGGTGCACCAGCTGTTGCAAAACCACAACTCCCAGCATGCATGCTGGGATTTATAGTTTTGCAAAAGCTGGAGGCACACAGGTTAGGAAACACTGAGTTAGAAACAGACAATGTTTCCCAACCAGTGTGTCTCCAGTTGTTGCAAAACTACAACTCTCAACATGCACTGACTGTCCAGGCATGCTGGAAGTTGTAGTTCGGCAACATCTGAAGGGCCAGATGTTGCTGAACTAAAACTCCCAGCATGCCTGGACAGTCAGTGCATGCTGGGAGTTGTAGTTTTGCAACAGCTGGAAGAGCACAGATTGGAGACCATTATACAATGGTCTCCAAACTGGGGCCCTCCAAAAGTTGCAAAACTACAACTCCCAGCATGCCCAGACAGCCAAAGGCTGTCTGGGCATGCTGGGAGTTGTAGTTTTCAGACTCCAAGAAGCAGCAGTGAAGATCTTCACTGCTGCCTCTGAGGACCATGTACTTACCTGCCGGTCCCGTCGCTGCTCCTCCATGTGGCCGGTCCCGCCGCTGCTCCAGGTAAGGCCGCCGGTCCCCGCGTGTTTCCCCCCCCCCCCTATACCGCAGGTCCCTGCGAGCCATCTTCCCCCGTTCTGCCCGATTTCCAGGGGCGGGCAAGGTGGGGGATCTGAACTTTCACCCCAGGTCACTGTGATTGGTCCACAGGGACCAATCACCGTGATCGCTGACCAGGACCATCAATGGATGGTCCTGCGGGGTGAAGCAGAAGTTGTCTCCTGCTGGAAACAGCGGGACTTCTGCTGGTTAACCCGTGCGATGCTGCGCAGCGCCGGGTTAACTGTATGCCTTTTATAAACGGCGGGGTGCGCGAACGCACTGCACAACCCGCCGTTTGTAAACGGCAGTCTGCGGGAAAGGGTTAAACAAAGGGCCAGAGAATTTAACAGTAAATAATTAACTTAACAGTGAATGTCCATTTACTGGACTATTTTTTGAGCTTTAAAACAGTCAAGAAAGACTCCAAAATACTGTGTGGGAATATGGTCTTACTCAAAAAACTGAGCGACCATTTACAGTCATATTACTGGCCATGTAGTTTCAAGGGAAAACTTGTGGTATTACTGGAAAATTGACATGTTATTTGGAAATTCCACCTATCACATGTGAACATGGTGCCATATGCATGCATGCAAAAAAAAAAAACTACGGGACCGTGTACACGTGCATATTTTTGCTGCAGATCTGCTGAAGATTTTGCTGCTGCAGAATTTGCTGCGCATTGACTTCAAATGATAGGAAAATCAGATACAGGAACCTGCAGCAGAAAATACGCACATGTGAACAGGCCCTAAGGGTATATTCACATGTGCCGTATTTTGCTGCACATTTTCTGAAGCTGAATTTTCTATCCACTGACTTCAAAAGGGTAGGAAAATACGCAACAGAAAATACGCAGCAAAATACAGCACATATGACCGTACCATAATAATAAATAGATACTCTCACATACTATACTACCTAGCTGATGAATTCTGCAGTTAGGCTGAAGTAGTATGTTGCACCAAACTCTACTGCAGGGTGCTGGCAAGTACAAAGTGCCCACCATGCTACACATGGAAAGGAAACCTTTCATTGCCTATCTCGCAGCAAACCATCACTACACACACACACATATTCTGTGTAGGAAAAGGTCTGCAGCATATAGAGGAGATTTGAAAAATCTCCAACACTTACATTCTACTATAATCCACAAGTAGAATCTGTAGCAGTTTCATCACTGTGTGAATACACTTAAAGGGGTACTCTGGTGGAAAACTAATTTTTTCATATCAATGGGCTCCAGAAAGCTAAACAAATTTGTAAATTGCTTCTATTAAAACATCTTAATCCTTTCAGTTCTTATCAGCTGCTGTATACTACAGAGGACGTTGAGGTGTTTTGACCACAGTGCTCTCTGCTGACATCTCTGTTTGTGTCAGGAACTGTCCAGAGAAGGAGCAAATCCCCATAGCAAACCTCTCCTGCTCCAGACAGTTCCTGACATGGGCAGAGGTGTCAGCAGAGGTCAGACTGAAAAGAACTACTCAACTTCCTCTGTAGTATACAGCAGCTGATAAGTACTGGAAGGATTAAGATTTTTTTTATAGAAGTCATTTTTTTTTTTTTTTAAACTGTAAATTTTTATTAAAGTTTTGAAATACCAAAAAAAAAAAAGACACAGAAGGAGTGCAAATGATAACAGGAATCCAAACCAGCCCCAGACATCGGCAGGCAACCAGAACAGTAAAAGTAAAAACAGTGTAAATGTTAATAGAAGTAATTTACTAATCTTTCTAACTTTCTGGAGTCAGTCGATACGTAAAAAAAAAAATATATAGTTTTCCATCGGATAACCCCTTTAATGTAATCTTTCATGCGTCATTGTTTAGGACTGTGCTCTACAGAGATATTTGGCAGTGACCAATATGTGGTAAAGAAACATTACTGGATTGCCACAACTTCAGGTGTCAAATGGAAATAAAGTAGCAAGTCACTTTGTACTCATAACATTTTGTGCGTGATGCACTGTTGGGCTAAGGGCTTTAAAGGGGTACTCCGGTAGAAAACTATTTTTTTCATATTAACTGGTTCCAGAACGTTAAACAGATTTGCAAATTTAAAAAATCATAATCCTTCCAGTACTTATCAGCTGCTGTATGCTGCAGAGGAAGTTGAGTTGTTCTGTCTGACCACAGTACTCTCTGCTGCCACCTCTGTCCATGTCAGGAACTGTCCAGAGCAGGAGAAGTTTTCTATGGGGATTTGCTCCTTCTCTGGACAGTTCCTGACACAGACGTGTCAGCAGAGAGCATTGTGGTCAGACTAAAATGAACAACTCAACTTCCTCTGTAGTATACAGCAGTTGATAAGTACTGAAAGGTCAAGATCTTTTATAGAAGTAAATTTACAAATCTGTTTAACTTTCTGGAGCCAGTTGACATGAAAAAAAAAAAAAAAAAAAAAGATTATGGCCCACATTTATCATTGTAGTGTAAGTGAAGCATTTTTATACACCTTTTTTTTGTGTGCAGGAAATGTGTAGGAGCACCAAATTTATTAAATGGTCGCAGAGCATGTGATAAATTTTGTGCAGGTACACATTTTCGGAAATTTCTCTCTATACATACACCAAAAAGCTACACTAGGTCTGGGCTGGTGTAGATTTGCACCTTTTTGGCTGAGTTGCGCCTTTTTTTGCGCCTTTTTACAAAAAGGCGCACTTCATAAAATCACGTCTACAGACTACTCAAAATATAAAAGAGTGTACAGATAGTCAAAAACATCTGGAAGAAGCAAAAACGTCTAGCTACAAAAGGCGCAAATTCTTGAAAGATGCGCCAAAATTGTGCCAAATGTACAGGAAAAAAGGGTGTAAACACTATAGTAAATGTGGATATATATATATATATATATATATATATATATATATATATATATATATAGTGACATTCCATCTCGGGGATTAGCTCTGGGATCATCCTGGTCACTTGCCACAGGACACGTTTCCTCGCAATAACTCGCCAGACAACCGTTCTGCATACAAGTCTGGCACCTCGCCAGCTTTATTTACACAGGTTGCAGGTAAAACAAAACATAACTCAGGAACAAACCAAAGTCCCAGACCGTCTGGTCACTGACTACACATGTAAGCATGCCCTGACTACTAACTGGTGAGCTACCCTCAACAAGCATAAAACATGTGTCCCTGCAACCTGTTTTACTCACAGTTCACACTGTCACTTGGGGCCACTCACAGATTCCAGCTGTGTGCTTCCTCAACAGGGCCCGAGTGTCTCCCCCTACAGTGACATGCTGTTTCCCAGGGAGAGCACAAACTATTCTGTTTCCTTTCCTTTTAAACACACTTTCCCTTCCTGATACCTCATTAATCAGGCCACAGGTGGAGGATTCTCCAGAGTTAGCAAGGGAAATACACCCTTTTCTTGCCCCACTGTCACAATATATATTAGTTTTCCACCGGAGTACCCCTTTAAGGTGCACATTAGAGATGAGCGAAGTTACAGTGATTCGATTCGTCATGAACCTCGCGGCTCGGCAGTTGATGACTTTTCCTGCATAAATTAGTTCAGCTTTCAGGTGCTCCGGTGGGCTGGAAAAGGTGGATACAGTCCTAGGAGGCTCTCTCACCTGAAAGCGGAACTAATTTATGCAGGCTAAAGTCAGCAACTGCCAAGACGTTAGTGACGAATCAAATCACTGTAACTTTGCTCATCTCTAGTGCACATCTAAGGCTAAATTCACATTCTCAACATGCATGCTACACAAAGGGTCATGTAAAGCTCCAAATGTACATGCTAAATGTCTCCAAAAATTATGCATCATGGGCATCTATTTAACAGAAGCTCCAATGACAGTCCATTTATGCATGTACGTCCCCCATCCCTGTACTCCAGACCTCCTGATACAAATCTTCCAATAAATATGTGCTGAGGGGCTATGATGAGTACAGCTGCTGTGCAGGGAACTCGGGAGGAGAAGACGACTGAATGGACCATTCATGGGCAGTTACATCATTCTAGTTTTCCAAGGACTTCCTTCTGGGATCAGGCAACTCATCCTTGTATTGGAGGTATATTTTGTGAGTCCTCCAAATTTATCCCTTCCATGAGATCAAACGTGATGTGAACAAGGCATAAAGGGAGGTCTAGTAATAAAAATAACCAACTAACCCAGATAATGACACCAAGAAATGTAGTGTTTAAGTGAGAAACATTTTAAAAAGGTAAGATAAGCTTTGGGTGACTTTTCATAGTCACAAAGAAGGTATAAATTTGTACTCTCAAAATGTGGTGTAAACAACAGATTAACTGGATCAGGTTATTATCTATTGCTTATGGGATCTCATGACCGTTCCCTGATGGCAGATATCAGGGTAACGAAGGATCAGGCATGTTAAAAAGTTCACCACGTCTGATTTTTTGTTTTCATTGAGATTCATCTGGCAGCAACTAAAGCACCTTTTGATAAAGGGGTATTCCGGCTTTAGACATTTTATCCCCCGTTACGCCCACTCCCATAGACATGAATGAAGGTGCTGTGACGTGATGTCACGAGGGGGGGGGGGGGGAGGGGGAGTGGCGTTACATCATGTCTCCAGTCTAGGGGATAAAATGTCTAAAGCCGGAATACCCCTTTAAAGGGGTTCTCCACCATAAGGTGATTTTAGTACGTACCTGCCAGACAGTAATAGCCATGCTTAGGAAGGATACGTACTTGACTTGGGTCTAAATGGTCATGTTGTGAGATTACCATAACACTGTGGCTAGCTTTTTTGAACTGGTATTTCCTGTTTGAGTTTCCTTATTTGCCTAAAGATTCCATAATTCCATTTTCCACCCTCCCACACATCAGCCACCCCACCAACTGAAACAGAAATGAGCTGCATCCATTCAAAAGACCTGTGTTTTTTCAATCAGTGTACCAACAGCTGTTTCAAAAAGACAATTAGTTGCAGATTGATCTTTCTCCCACCAAGCGATTGCTCCACCCATTAAAGCAGACAGGCAACCTGTCATCAGCTGAATACTGATGTCAGGTCTCTGCCGCATTGCAACCTGGGAAATATCTGAGACAACAGTCATTTTGTATGCTGTTAAAAATAAATATTGGGGTGAAAATCAAATAAGAATCGTGAGAAAACACAGACACTATATCATGAACTACACTAACTTTACAGCCCCTGCAGCATAGTCAAATAAAAAAAAGTGTGCATTTCTATGATGGAGTTGGGTGAAAAATAATTCCCTTTTGGATCTCAAAAATCGCAAATGTTGCCACCAACAAACTCTTTCAGTTTAATGTAGCTGTCATTCATAATCAAATGATTGAACAGGCTTTAGACACACTTTATCTATACGCCCTATTAGTGCATAAGGATGGCACAGAGTAGTGACCCCTTATCGGTATCCCATGCTATCTGCATTGGGCAGCTGACCCTGTGTGATACGGTTGTTGATTCATTAGACTGCACTCCACATAATACTACATTTATCAGCAGCTTTCTCTGGTAAGAATTCAGAAGCAGGAGCCACAGCGATCATCTGTAAGGTTTTCATCTGAAAACAGGTTGTCCAGATGAGTGACTTTTACCCTCTGAGGAGCTACAGTGGGACAGTGGTTAGCACTGTGGTTTTGTTGTGCCAAGGACCACATCTGTAATGAGTGTAATGTGTTTGTATATTCTTCTAATGTTTGCATGGGGTTCTCATGTTTGCCAGTTTCTTCTGACATACTGAGGAGTTCATTTCTAAGGAAGTCAGCTAAACTTAGTGAGAGTTTGAAATAGAAAATGAAATTTAAAGTGTTACAATAAAAACAGCATCTGAGGTGAACGTCGAAAAGCAATAAATTAAAAGCAAAGTAAATAACCTTTATACAGTACATACTGAGCAATAATTGACAGCCAAACACCAGAAGGTAGGTTTACACCATAGGAAAGTTTCATAAACTATATGACATTCCAACCTTTGAGCCCATGATGCCCTGATACAATACAGATTAATATGCTTCTATTCCCTCCGTGCGTCACTTTGTCCAGTTTTCGTGCACAGGACCCACACCCGAAAGTGTATCTTTATTTTACTGTTGTCTGACCTTTCCCAGAATTTCATTACGACAGTAAATCCCTTCTATCCCACTACAGCACAGCCACGCCTCATGTGACTGCTTCTGACCGCATGGAATGCTGGGAAAGGTCAGAGACAACAGTAAAATAAAAAGACTTGCACTAAAGTACTTCCAGGTGTGGGTCCCCTGAATAAAAACCGGACAAAACAGAGAACAGAGGTAATAGCAGCATATTACACAACATTTTAACTTAGCATTATGGGCTGAAGAAAACAAATTCTGGAATATCTGAACTACAAGAACACAAAACACAGAGCACTCCTTTGTGTCCATCATTTTTCCAACTCACAAATCTTTGATCGGAATTAGATCTGCACATGTAGTTCTTCAATGGGAGATAATTGGTTATTCAAAGACTAAAATTTACCTCACATAATTGGGGGTGTAACTGCTGGAACCCCATCGATCATGAGATCTTAGGTAAACAGCCATTTAAGCGGCATCACGCATGCTCGACCCTCCACTAGATTTACTACTTATGGGACTTTCAAACATTGCCGAGTGGTAAACTTAGCAATATATAGAAGTCCCACTTATTCGGGGGATGAGAGGGGGCATTCTTATAAATATAGGGGTCCTGGCTGTCATAATAACTTTTAATCTTGGGATAACCCCTTTTTAGGCTACCATTCCCATACAAAGTAGAGGAGAATCATGAGACTTCTCTTATGTGTATGAGAGTATTCTGACTGCCAAAACGGCAGAGGTCAGGAAAGAGATGATTTCTACAAGACTATAACTGTTTAAGGAGCTTGGGTAATTAAAAAAAAAAACTTACAGAATGGCACACGGTGGAGTTTTCTATACTCTGTACTTTTCTATACACTGCTAGGTTTACTCCATAAAGGAGCAATGTTATATTCCAGGAAGACTCAGAAAAATGACATTCATCTATAAAATAAGTTGCCAATTCCCTCCTCCAGGCAAGTCAAAGTATACTGCTCAGCAATGGGAGCAGATTACCACAGATATACCTATAGTATAAAAGAACACTAAAATAAACCAAATAAATGAAATGTGCAGTCCACTGGGAGAGGAAAGTGTCAACCTATGAGCCAAAGTGAAGAGCTGTTGCTCTGCTGGTCCCAACACTAGCATGCATTAAATGGCTGCCCATCTACTGGACTCCATAAAGTACCATAATGAATGGTCAAACACAGCCTTCACCAGCAACCATAGTGGATTACCTGGGCCTAAAGAAGAATGATCTGTGACTGTATCTAGAAACACAAAAAAGGAAACATAACGTTATAGCCTAGGTTCTCCGTCACTGAGTGTTTCATGTTTCTAAGGGGTGCACCCGTGTATGATACTGTTATGGAAACTAAACAGTTAATATTCTCAAAGTACAGAATGTTAGAAAATAAGCTGAATTTGAGAATGGTTAAAGGGGTTATCCAGGAAAAAACTTTTTTTTTATATATCAACTGGCTCCAGAAAGTTAAACAGATTTGTAAATTACTTCTATTCAAAAATCTTAATCCTTTCAGTACTTATGAGCTGCTGAAGTTCAGTTGTTCTTTTCTGTCTAAGTGCTCTCTGATGACACCTGTCTCGGGAACCGCCCAGTTTAGAAGCAAAACCCCATAGCAAACCTCTTCTACTTTGTGCAGTTCCCGAGACAAGCAGAGATGTCAGCAGAGAGCACTGTTGCCAGACAGAAAAGAACAACTCAACTTCAGCAGCTGATAATTATTGAAAGGATTAAGATTTTTTAATAGAAGTAATTTACAAATCTGTTTAACTTTCTGGAGCCAGTTGATATAAAAAATAAATAAATAAATAAAGTTTTTTTCTGGAATACCCCTTTAAGAAGTTGGTTCTACTTTGTATCAGTGTATGAGTTCTCGGGAAGGAATGGATAGCTGATAATAGTAAGCTAAGGAGTTTCTGGAAGAATGGCCAAGGGCTGAGATAGCAAGCAGGGGTCCTCTGGTCAATTGCTATGTATAATTGTATAAATTATGATGTACACTTAGTATATACACAGGGTATAAGAAGTGGGTAGCTTTGCCTAAAAAACGGATCATTACATTACTGACTGTACCAGCCTGTCTGTGTATTCATTAATGTAGCTTCTCTCATTTGGCCAAATTATACTTTTCATCCTAATTTGGACTCAGGTGATCTGTAAGTGGATGTTTATCCAGATCAATACTATAATCCTATCCTTGGCAATATTATTTGAGGGGGTAGAGGGGGTTGTGGCCCAGGAACAATGACAAAACACTGTACTAGAGGGCCTGCTAAGGAAACACTACATACTTGGTAAGGCCATTTTGTAGAAAACCTCCAGAAATGTGAATAATACCTCTAAAAATACTAAGTTTTATACACAATCTTAACACCACACGTGCACACACATTCAGACAGGTATTTATGTAGCACAGTAAAGTTTACCTTCCATCGTCAGCCTTATTTACACGGGTAAGATGGGTGGCCATCGTAGCTAATCTTTGTTTAGCGTTACTTTTTACTTTAGGTTCATGGGACACTGAGGGATCATAGCCGGCAGCACTCGGTGGCTCAGCGGAAGGGTATTCATTGCTCGCTCTGCAGCTCCCTTGTTCTTTTTCTCCCAACACAAGGCTCATATCGGGCTTTGCGATATCCTTCTTTGACTCCATTTCAGCCAAGTTGTCCTCATCCACTTCCATCTGTGTCTCCGGTTCACTCTCCCTTTCTCCTAGACCTGACACCGGCTCATTTAGAAATAATTTTTGGTCTTCCAAGTCATTTTCTTCCTCTTCACCTGGACTTCTACAGATAGGAGGTGTGGGGCTGTTAGTCAGATCAATTGGAGACATATTTGTCATAGTTGTGTTATTTTCTTCACAGGTGATCAAATCATTGTCATTGGATGAAGACTTATTTATATTATCCTCTTGGGGATGGTTTAAGTTGTGATCTTTATCCTGAGTTCCCGAAGAGGCAACTACCTCCAATTGATTCTTGTCTTCTTCACATACACTGGTCTTTCCTTCTGAGCTCATCTTGCTGGTTATATGGCCGTGACTGTGTTTACTATGAAACCTGCATAACAATAAAAATGTTGATAAGCCTATCGGCACGGCGATCCATGGGAGTTTTTGTCTATAATAGAATTCTCCTATTATACAGTTATGCAACAGAGCAGAGTTCCCAATTATACCTACCTGCTGATGAAAGTCTACACACAAGTTTATGAGAGGTCTGCACGATAATAGCATCAAAAGAAAGAAGCCTGCCAATGGCTTCTATGCATGGATTGCCCAAGATAAAATATCACAGTAATGAGATGATGAGTAAGCATAAAGCCAAAATAAATGTTTAACCCCTTAAGGACGCAGCCCTTTTTCACCTTAAGGACTGAGCCCTATTTCGCAATTCTGACCACCGTCACTTTAAGCATTAATAACTCTAAGATGCTTTTACCGAATATTCTGATTCTGAGACTGTTTTTTCGTGACATATTCTACTTTATTTTAGTGGCAAATTTTCGTTGTTACTTGCATCCTTTCTTGGTGAAAAATCCCCAAATTTCATGAAAATTTAGAATTTTTTCTAACTTTGAAGCTCTCTACTTGTAAGGAAAATGGATATTCCAAATAAATGTTATATTGATTCACAAATACAATATGTCTACTTCATGTTGGCATCATAAAATGGACATCATTTTACTTTTTGAAAAAATTAGAGAGCTTCAAAGTAGAGCAGCAATTTTTCATGATTTTCAAAATTTTCATGAAAATTGCTAAATCTGAAGGGACAGATGTTACAGAACTACAACTCCCAGCATGCCTGGGCAGTTTAGGCATGCTGAGAGTTGTAGTTTGGCAACATCTGGAGGGCTACCGTTTGGGCACCACTGTAACAGTGGTCTCCAAACTGTGACCCTCCAGATGTTGCAAAGCTATAACTCCCAGCATGCCCAGACAGCCTTTGGCTGTCTGAACATGCAGGGAGTTGTAGTTTGGCAACCACTAGGAATGCAGCAGTAAAGATCGCTTAACTGCCACCTAACTTTCCCCCCTACCTGCGCCGTGATCTCCGCTGGATGTCTCCGATGATCGCCGGTCCCCACGCCATCTTCTTTTCAGGTACCGGCCTACATCTACTCCCCCCCGTTCTGCCCGACATCCAGGGGTGGGCAGAGCGGTGGGTTTCCATGGCAATCCCCTGTCATGCACTGCCATTGGTCAGGTGCGATTTTCTGCGATCGCCGACATGGGGCGATGTGCTGGGATGCCTGCTGAATGATTCCAGCAGGCATCCCGGTCTGGTCCCCAACTGGCTAGCGGCGGGGACCAGAATTCCCACGGGCGTATCCATACGCCCCACGTCCTGAAGAGGTTAAGACTTAATGTTTAACCCCTTAAGGACGCAGACCATTTTGACCTGGACACAGACTTTTTTTTTGCAAATCTGACCACTGTCACTTTAAGCATTAATAACTATGCTTTAACTTACGGATTTGATTCCGAGAATGTTTTTTTCCTGACATATTCTACTTTATGTTAGTAGTAAATTTTTGGCGATACTTGCATCATTTCTTGGTGAAAAAATGAAAAATTTCATGAAATATTTTAACATTTAGCATTTTTCAAACTTTGAAGCTCTCTGCTTGTAAGGAAAGTGGTCATTCCAAATAAATGATATGTTGATTTGTGTTTGCATCATAAAATTGACATGTTTTTACTTTTTGAGGACATTATTGAGCTTTCAATTTAGCAGCAATTTTCAAATTTTTCATGAAAATTTCTAAATCAGAATTTTTCAGGGACCAGTTCAGTTTCAAAGTGAATTTGAGGGTCTTTATGTTAGAAATACCCTATAATGGACCTCATTATGAAAACTGCACCCCTTAAAGTATTCAAAATGACATTCAGAAAGTTTGTTAACCCTTTAGGTGTTTCACAGGAATAGCAGCAAAGTGGAGGAGAAAAAGTCAAAATCTTTATTTTTTACACCAACATGTTCTTATAAACCCATATTTTTCATTTTACAAGGGGTAATAGGTAAAAATGTCCCCCAAAATTTGTAACCCCATTTCTCTCGAGTAAGGGAATACCTCATATGTGGATGTAAAGTGCTCTGTGGGTGCACTAGAGGGCTCAGAAGGGAAGGAGCGACAATAGGATTTTGGAGAGCGAATTTTGCTGAAATGGTTGTTGGGGGGAATGTCTCATTTAGGAAGCCCCCATGGTGCCATAACAGAAAAAAAAAAACACATGGCACACTATTTTGGAAACTACTCCCCTCAAGGAACGTAACAAGGGGTATAGTGAGTCTTAACACCCCACAGGTGATTGACGAATTTTCGCTAAAGTTGGACGTGAGAATTAAAAATTTAATTTTTTTTCACTAAAATGCTGGTGTTATCCCAAATTTTTCATTTTTACAAGGGATAATAGGAGAAAAATCCCCCCAAAATTTGTAACACAATTTCCTCTGAGTATGGAAATATCCCATATGTGGATGTAAAGTGCTCTGCGGGCGAACTACAATGCTCAGAAGAGAAGGAGCGCCATTGGGCTTTTGGAAAGAGAATTTGGTTAGAATACAAAGCCCCCGTGCTACCAGAACAGTGGACCCCCCCTCGCCATGTGACCCCATTTTGGAAACTACACCCCTCATAGAATTTAACCCCTTAAGGACTCAGCCCATTTTGGCCTTAAGGACAATTTAATTTTTACGTTTTCATTTTTTCCTCCTCGCCTTCTAAAAATCATAACTCTTTTATATTTTCATCCACAGACTAGTATGAGGGCTTGTTTTTTGCGCGACCAGTTGTCCTTTGTAATGACATAACTCATTATATCATAAAATGTATGGCGCAACCAAAAAACACTATTTTTGTGGGGAAATTATAACGAAAAACGCAATTTTGCTAATTTTGGAAGGTTTCGTTTTCACGCCGTACAATTTATGGTAAAAATTATGTGTGTTCTTTATTCTGAGGGTCAATACGATTAAAATGATACCCATTATTACATACTTTTCTATTATTGTTGCGCTTAAAAAAAATCACAAACTTTTTAACCAAATTAGTACGTTTATAATCCCTTTATTTTGATGACCTATAACTTTTTTATTTTTACATATAAGCGGCGGTATGGGGGCTAATTTTTTGCGCCATGATCTGTACTTTTTTTTGATACCACATTTGCATATAAAAAACTTTTAATACATTTTTTATAATTTTTTTTTATAAAATGTATTAAAAAAGTAGGAATTTTGGACTTTTTTTTTTTTTTTCGTTCACGCCGTTCACCGTACGGGATCATTAACATTTTATTTTAATAGTTCGGACATTTACGCACGCGGCGATACCGAATATGTCTATAAAAAAAAAATTACGCTTTTTGGGGGTAAAATAGGAAAAAACGGACGTTTTACTTTTTTATTGGGGGAGGGGATTTTTCACTTTTACTTTTACATTTTTTTTTTTTTTTACACTTGAATAGTCCCCATAGGGGACTATTCATAGCAATACCATGATTGCTAATACTGATCTGTTCTATGTATAGGACATAGAACAGATCAGTGTTTTCGGTCATCTTCTGCTCTGGTCTGCTCGATCACAGACCAGAGAAGGACACGCCGGGAGCCGGACGGAGGAAGGAGAGGGGACCTCCGTGCGGCGTTCTGAATGATCGGATCCCCGCAGCAGCACTGCGGGCGATCCGATCATTCATTCAAATCGCGCACTGCCGCAGATGCCGGGATCTGTATTGATCCCGGCACCTGAGGGGTTAATGGCGGACACCCGCGAGATCGCGGGCGTCGGCCATTGCCGGTGGGTCCCTGGCTGCGATCAGCAACCGGGATCAGCCGCACATGACACGGGCATCGCTCCGATGCCCGCGGTTATGCTTAGGACGTAAATGTACGTCCTGGTGCGTTAAGTACCACCGCACCAGGACGTACATTTACGTCCTGCGTCCTTAAGGGGTTAATAAGGGGTGCAGTGAGAATTTACACCCCAGATTTTTTTGAACAGTGGGCTGTGCAAGTGAAAAATTACATTTTTCATTTTCACGGATCACTGTTCCAAAAATCTGTCAGACACCTGTGGGGTGTAAATGCTCACTGTACCCCTTATTACATTCCGTGAGGCGTGTAGTTTCCAAAATGGGGTCGTTTGGGGAGGGGGGGGGGTTCCTCTGTTCTGGCACCATGGGGGCTTTGTAAACACACATGGCATACAATTCTAGCCAAATTCTCTCTCAAAAAGCCCAATGGCGCTCCTTCTCTTCTGAGCCCTGTAGTGCACCTGCAGAGCACTTTACATCCACTTATGGGGTATTTCCATACTCAAAAAAAATGGTGTTCCAAATTTTGGGGGGCTTTTCCTCCTATTACCCCTTGTGAAAAAAAATTGGGGTAACAACAGCATTTTTGTGAAAAAACAAAACAGATTTTTCATTTTCACGTCCAACTTTAACGAAAATTTGTCAAACACCCTTGTTACGTTCCGTGAGGGGTGAAGTTTCCAAAATGGGGTCACATGTGGGTGATTTTTTTTTTTTTGCATTTAAGTCAGAACCGTTGCAACTATCAGCCACCCCTTTGCAAATCACCAATTTAGACCTCAAATGTACATAGTGCGCTCTCACTTCTGAGCCATGTTGTACGCCGGAAGAGCACTTTACTTTGCACATGTTTCGATAAATCTCCCCCTATAAGTGTAATTATGCTAAAATTCTGTAGGCATACACGATAAATAAATCAAATGGCTATGTTTATGGTATAGTGGCCGTACTGGATTACTGCAGTAATACAGCATGGTCAACAAATATACAGAACTGCCTGCTTTCTATTCTTTTCCCTGTATATGCTGGCACCACAGTTCTGGCATGCAGAAGGTCGGCTAGGTGCCAATTGCTGAATCCCACATTGGTCTGATACTGATGGCCTACCCTAAGGGTAAGCTGTCATTGAAAAGTTCCTAGAAGAAAAAAAAAAAAAATAGAAAAGCAAAAATTCGAAATCTGTAAGGAGTTTTTTGCTTTCATCATTAATCTTTCTAATATACTTTATTTAAAAAATAAAAAATAAATAAAAATATATATATAATAATAATAATGGTATGGTCCACATACCATCCAGCATATTATCCTATATCTATCTGGCTGCAGCAGCATCTTTCTCCCCATGATTGGATGAAGAGACCGAGCACAGAACAACAGAAGGGAAGTGAATCCATGGTGAAAGACGGTGGGCTCAGTGCTTGTCTTGGACATGCCCCTTCCCGACCAGTAGATGTAAGAATGAGTGAGCAAAAGAACAGAGGAATTTGTGAGCCAAATACAGAAGCTAGACACATAAAAAATACATGTAAAGAGTCTGCATAACCTAGTAAGTAACATTTATTTATTTATTCTGTGATTTGACAGGTACACTTCAGAAAAAAATCCTAATTACATATTAAATTTCATGAACAAACTGAACAAAATGTTATTTGAAACTGATAAATTTTTAAAATGAGATGTTACAATCTTTTTAGTTTCTTGATATGCTTTCCTGATACTGAGACATGTGGGTTTATAGCATGTCAGACAATTCAAAATTCACATATACACTCCCATTATTAAAATCATGTACACCTAATACACACCCAGGGATGTGGAAATCCTATCGCCCGACGTCCGGGACATGTAGTTGGTGAATTTTTAATACATTTAGCCCTGTATCGGGCTAGCAGGGCCGGACCGACTTTATTTTTATATTGGTGTGATGTGCAGACTTACGTGAGGAGCGGGCGTAGACTTACATGGGACGCAAGTCTGCACCTCACACCGGTGCTCAGGGTTTATGGAATGGGCTCATGACTTGAGCCCGCTCCATACCCGGCTAATTTCAGATGCCGGGGGCCTGCTGCTAATAGCCCGGCATGCGGCGATCCCCGCAGCCGGCTATTAACCCTTTAGATCACTGCTGTCAAAGTTGACAGCGGAGTCTAAAGGTTTCTTATAACCATCCCTGGTGGTCTAGTGGGGTGGATCGCCCCCCCGCAGCGCGATCGCGGGGGGGGGGGGGTCTATCCCCCCCTCAACCAAATGAACACAGAACAATGGAGTTCAATAGAACTGCATTGATGTGTATGAGGAATCTAATGATTCCTCCTAATAAAGTGTAAAAAATAAAAAAATAAAGTTTAAAAGAGGTACTCCGGTGGTTAAGATTTTTGCCTATATTGCATCTTCTTTTAATGTTCATGTTTTTTGCAATTAACATGTATTATATGTTTGTGTAGCATGTGTCTTTTTCTGTAGTACTGTGTACTGTCATCCACAGCGTTGGTCATGTTAGGATTAGGCTGTGGACAACGCGTCAGAGCTTTTTTTTTCTGTTCTTTCAGAGCCCGGAGGTCTGCAAGAGAGAAAGAAGCCACACACCCTCATCACCCCTCCCGGAGGATGCAGGTCTGCATGAGAGAAAGAAGCTAGAGCAGGGGGGGGGGGGGGGGGGAGAGGACGTACACAGCTCCTCATCTTCCCTCCCTCCTGCTCTGTCTTCTGAGGACACAGGTCTGCCCTGAGAGAAGACAGAGACGATAAGAGTGTTACCTGAAGGGTAGGATAACAAACTGCACGGGCTGGGGATGTATAGACTGCAGGGGAATACATCTCGGACTGGGGATGATTTCTATGTGGGAAGGGGGGGGGGGGGACTCCTGAATGATACATGCTGCTGGGAGTTGTAGTCCCTGATATGTGTGTGCATGCTAGTATTTACAAGCCAGCGTGCCTCCAGCTGTTGTAAGAAACTACAACTCCCAGCATGCCCTGACAGCCTTTGGGCTGTTGTAGTTTTGCAACAGCTGGAGGCACACCAGTTGGGAAACACTGTTCTAGCCAATTCAGTATATAAACAAAGTGTATTGTTTCCCAACCAGGGTGTCTTCAGCTGTATCAAAACTACAACTCCCAGCAAGCCCAGACAGCTTTTTGCTGTCCAGGCATGCTGGTAGTAGTAGTTTTGCAACACCTGGAGGCACCGTGGTTGGGAAACACTGGTGTATGCCCTATAGAGGTGTGGTGAACTGCAACCCCCAGGAGACTACAGAGGCAGCATGCTGGTGTTATACCACAGACTGAAGACTTCTGAATGACACATGCTGGGAGTTGTAGTTTGTGTGTGTATGCCAGTTTATCTCAACCAAGGCTGATTATATTAGTGTGCTGTGTATAAGGGGGCTGACACGGGAAAATAGTAGGGTGGGTAAAAGGCGAAAAAAAAAAAAAAAAAAAAAAAAAAGGAGCCGCCCCAAACCAGCAAGGCATGTGGCATGCTGGGATTTGTAGTTTTCAGCACAGCAAGAAACAGGAAATAGAAGCAAAGATAGAAAAACAAAGTGGGGGATAAAGACAACAAAGTACGGAAATAGAGTAGGCTAAACAACAAGAATAGAAATTAAACCAAACAAATAGGGTAAGTAAAAAACGGAACAACAACATGTTGACCACCGGAGTACCCCTTTAAGTTTAAAAAAATAAATAAATAAATTTAAAAAAAAAAAAAAAAAAACACCCATTAACCCACCCTTCCATATTAAAAGTTCATATCATCCCCCCCCCCCCTTTTCCCATATAAGAAAATATGTAAACATAATATAAACATTTGGTATTGGCACGTGTGTAATTGTCCAAATTATTAAAAAATAAAATGTTACATTCCGTACGGTCAATGGTATTAATGTAAAAAAAGTTTTTTTTATGTTTAGAACATCATATCCCAGAAAAAAATGAAGTAAAAAGTGTTCAAAAAATCCGATCAATACCGAAATGCTACCGATACATACAGCAGATTACGGCCCAAAAATTTAGCCCTTATACAGCCAGGTATACGGAAAAACATTGGCCCTCATTTACTAAGAAAATCGGGTTGTAAGTCTATGTTGTTTTCTTACCCGACTGCTTTTTCCCCCTGGTATTTATTATTATGTCGCATCCTGTTTGTCGCATGTGGGTTTTGTTGGTTTTGGTTTCAAACTCCTCTGAGCTGTCGGGAAAAAATACACAACAATTCAACAAATTCGGGTTGGAAACCTTTATAAATACGTGGGAAAGCTCAGAAAGGTCGGGTTACGCCCCTTTTTCGGGTTTGGGAGAATCCAAATCGGGTCCGTCAGGAAAAAATGTCGCATGGTGTCGCAGACTGGCGCACGATGTCTGCGACATGGTGCAGACAAAGATGCGACAAAAAAACCCGAAAAGAGGTCGGGTTTAGAATAGTAAATGAGGGCCATTGTGTGTAGTCTGTGCACCTGCAAACTAAGCCAGCCTACATGCTGAAGATGATCCAATGTGTTCCTTAACCCCATTTTGGCCTTAAGGACTCAGACAATAACATTTTTACGTTTTCATTTTTTCCTCCTCGCCTTCTAAAAATCATAACTCTTATATTTTCATCCACAGACTAGTATGAGGGCTTGTTTTTTGCGTGACCAGTTGTCCTTTGTAATGACATCACTTATTATATCATAAAATGTATGGCGCAACCAAAAAACACAATTTTTGTGGGGAAATTAAAACGAAAAACGCAATTTTGCTAATTTTGGAAGGTTTCGCTTTCACGCCGTACAATTTATGGTAAAAATTATGTGTGTTCTTTATTCTGAGGGTCAATACGATTAAAATGATACCCATTATTACATACTTTTCTATTATTGTTGCGCTTAAAAAAAATCACAAACTTTTTAACCAAATCAGTACGTTTATAATCCCTTTATTTTGATGACCTATAACTTTTTTATTTTTCCGTATAAGCGGCGGTATGGGGGCTCATTTTTTGCGCCATGATCTGTACTTTTTTTTGATACCACATTTGCATATAAAAAACTTTTAATACATTTTTTATAATTTGTTTTTTTTTTTATAAAATGTATTAAAAAAGTAGCAATTTTGTACTTTTTTTTTTCGTTCACGCCGTTCACTGTACGGGATCATTAACATTTTATTTTAATAGTTTGGACATTTACGCACACGGCGATACCAAATATGTCTATAAAACATTTTTTTACGCTTTTTGGGGGTAAAAATAGGAAAAAACAGACGTTTTACTTTTTTATTGGGGGAGGGGATTTTTCCCTTTTTTTTTTTACTTTTAAATTTTTTTTACATTTTTTTTTTACACTTGAATAGTCCCCATAGGGGACTATTCATAGCAATACCATGATTGCTAATACTGATCTGTTCTATGTATAGGACATAGAACAGATCAGTGTTTTCGGTGATCTTCTGCTATGGTCTGCTCGATCTCAGACCAGAGCAGGAGACGCCGGGAGCCGGACGGAGGCAGGAGAGGGGACCTCCGTGCGGCGTTCTGAATGATCGGATCCCCGCAGCAGCGCTGCGGGCGATCCGATCATTCATTCAAATCGCGCACTGCCGCAGATGCCGGGATCTGTATTGATCCCGGCACCTGAGGGGTTAATGGCGGACGCCCGCGAGATCGCAGGCGTCAGCCATTGCCGGCGGGTCCCTGGCTGCGATCAGCAGCCGGGATCAGCCGCGCATGACACGGGCATCACTCCGATGCCCGCGGTTATGCACAGGACGTAAATGTACGTCCTGGTGCGTTAAGTACCACTGCACCAGGACGTACATTTACGTCCTGCGTCCTTAAGGGGTTAAATGTAAATCACCCGAAAAATGGGACTCACGTTGTTAAATAAAATGTAGAATTTTATTGGGGAGTGTGCAACGCTACTAAAGGAGAGCGTTTCCAGCCCGAATCAGGCTCTTCGTCAAGCAATGAAAAATGCAGCAAAAGACACATGATATAAAACAAAATTTAGGAAGGCTTCCGGGTGGAACAACGGGATTGTACACTGGAAACAGAAAGAACACTTTTACATAATCACAATTAAAACAAGGTTAAGAAAACTCCATTAAAAGAATTCATTATAATAAAAGCGCATTTTAAAATACACAAGGTGAGCATAGAATGAAACATATGTAGAAATCACAGAGTTTGCACGTTTGTTAAGATCTAGTGCGTGTGGGAACGGGACTTGACAGTGATGGGATTTATGAATGAAGGAGTTACTCGAATGTAGTGATGCGAATGATGCGTGATGGTGTGTAGTCACGATGTCTCGGAAGGACTCGATCTAACCAAGTGTAGCGTGTTGTAACAAGTGGATTTGGTCCCAACAAGTGAATTGTGTCCCAACATTGGCACGTCCTATTAACAGACCCTTATTTGTCCAAAATCATTCCAAGTCGACCACGTCTCCCATACAGAAGATCTGCATACCTGAAGTGCATCTTGGCACCTAGCCAAATCAGAAGACAGAAGAACCATTCATCTCACACTCATTATTCCAGCATTTCCTCCACCAAAAAAGGATCCTTTAAATGCCAAAAAATACGGTGCCTCTGTTGCCGGCAGATCACGCATGGACACAGAATTTATATAAACCTTTCTTATTAAGTTTAACCTTACCTGTCAGATAGATCATGTTATTTACATGATACAATGTCCTAACTGTCCACTGCAATACATAGGACGCACTACCCATCCCCTGCACTTACAATTCAACCAGCACAGACAAAACATTAAAAAGAAATATCTACTCTATGGAGTCTCCAAACATCTCGCTTTAATACATCCGGACAGTGATCACTCCAGACTTTGTCCCATCTACAGTGAACAATAGATTTGAGCAATTAAAAAGGTTGGAGATGTTTTTGATATACAAAATGCATACCTTGGCCCCCCATGGACTCAATGAAGTGCGAGAAATTAATTCCTAAAATTCTTGGACATCTTCATCGACCTCTCTCCCTCTTTGCTCCTTGTTACAACACGCTTCACTTGGTTAGATCGAGTCCTTCCGATACATCGTGACTACACACCATCACGCATGCGCTATCAGACTACATTCGAGGGTAACTCCTTCATTCATAAATCCCATCACTGTCAAGTCCCGTTCCCACACGCACTAGATTTTAACAAACGTGCAAACTCTGTGATTTCTACATATGTTTCATTCTATGCTCACCTTGTGTATTTTAAAATGCGCTTTTATTATAATGAATTCTTTTAACTGAGTTGTCTTAACCTTGTTTTAATTGTGATTATGTAACAGTGTTCTTTCTGCTTCCGGTGTACAATCCCGGTGTTCCACCCGGAAGCATTCCCAAATTTTGTTTTATATCATGTGTCTTTTGCTGCATTTTTCATGCCTGACGAAGAGCTCCGTTTGGGCTGGAAACACTCTCCTTTACTAGCCTTGCACACTCCCAATAAAATTGAGTCCTGCGCCCTGCTTCATGTCCCATTTTTTGGAAGTTTCTTTCACTCCATTGCAAATTGCTGTCACAGCGGTCTCCCAGCCCAGCATTACCGGAGGGATCCAGAGGCGGCGTTCTCCATTCGACGCTCAGCATAACACCAAGAGGTAAGGGGCCACTCACACGGCTCTCTCCTTATCTGTTCCACCTTACCTACCTGGTAATCCGCACGAGGTGCGCACATTCTTTTCATTTTATTAAATGTAAATCAAGGCTTTCCTCTCATCTCTGACCACCCATAAAGCTTTGGAAAGCTGTCCATTGTGTAAATACCAGACATGCCAGAAGTTTTTAATGTACGGTATTCAGCTCCCAACCAATGAAGAGCGAGCAGGGAGATAAGCGCTAAGGTGCAATCTTTTCTCCCCTCTGTTTAAGAGACCTGGATGGCCCCATAGACTTACAATACGGGTCCGTCTAGGTCATGTGAAAGAAAGCAAGGAGAGAATGCCCAAATCCTTCATTTCTCCCAGCTTCTTCTTGCGATCGGTCAGGGTCTGAACACTCTGACCCCGACTATTTAAACCTTTTGATAGGTTTCTATTACATATCAAGTTTTTTCATGATCGTGACCATTTCAGCTTTTCAGCAGCAGAAATTAGTGTAACCCTGTCCTTGCTGTGCTGCTGTTTCTTTCATTTTTGCATCTTGCAAAGCCAGCACATCAGTAACCCCTTCTCCACACATACCATCTATTAAAGTTTGCTGTAAATCATCCCCCAGCACAGTGCCAGCCTGGTGAATCTAGTACATTTTCACCAGCACCATGGCATAACATAGCAAAGAGGAGTATGTGTATGTTGTGCTCTGTCGTGACTAGCTGAAGAAGTATGGCAGAAGAAAAACCTTTGTGTCCTTCTTGCTGAAATGGAGAGAGGAGAAATAACTGCGCTATGTGGGGGGGGGGGGGGGGGAGCAGCTCAATAACAGCAGTGAGAGCACTAGAGTCACCTTGCGACCACTCTAAAGGGTTAGTCTAATAAAGCCATACAGGTTTTAAAAAATCATTTTAAAAAGGTAGTAATGCTTTAAAAGGCTTTTCCTTATGATCATGAACTTCTGATGACATTCAAAAGATTTTAAAGGTCATTTATCCCTAGGTAGTCACAAATACTGGGGCATCAACAAATACAATTTCCACAACAGCCTCTGCTCCTATCATCGAGAAGCGAGTCTTCACAAGTTTTGGAATGGGGATTTGCTTCTGCTGTGGACAGTTCCTGACATGGGCAGAGGTGTCAGCAGAGAGCACTGTGGTCAGACTGGAAAAAACTACACAACCTCCTCAGGAGCATACAGCAGCTAGAAAGTACAGGAAGACTTAGCTTTTAAAATAAAAGTAATTTACAAATCTGTTTTAGTTTCTGGCACCAGTTGATTTGAAAACATCTGTTTTCCATTAGAGTACCCCTTTAATATTGCATGAGAGGAGGGGCTTTGGTTTCCAGCACTGTAAAAATAGAGTGATGCAGAACAGCAGCTGTCAGAGACAATGCTCAGGAGAGGCAGGAAAGTTTCTACTTTTGCAATCTGTAGATACACAACATTTAATGAGGGTGGGTAAAGAAGAGAGGAAAGAGCAGGACAACTATAATGTCACAGCGCACGGACCTAACTGCAACAGTGAAAAAAGGAAATTGTGGGCAATAGAGCATAGTCGGGACTCACCTTTTAATCTCGTCCGTTCTTCTTCCTTTATGTCCCAACCAAGAATGGAGGGTCCTCTGTTTAAAAACTGTAACATAAGAAAATATAAAGTCACTTCTATCAGAAAAGTTTTAAAAAGAAAAGAGGTCTACTAAAAAAAAAAAAAATTTAAGCTTAACCCCTTCGGGACTCAGCCCATTTGGACCTTAAAGGGGTACCCCCACCCTAGACATCTTATCCCCTATCCAAAGGATAGGGGATAAGATGTCTGATCACAGGGGTCCCGCCGCTGGGGACCCCCACATTATTGCATGCGGCACCCACCTCTTTTTACACCAGATCCGCTGGAGGCTCTGAGTCGCGACTGCGGGACGGAAGTCCGTGACGTCAGGACTCTGCCCCCGTGTGACGCCCCCGCAATTTTGCTCATTTTGGAAGGTTTCGTTTTCACGCCGTACAATTTACAGTAAAAATGACATGCATGTGTTCTTTATTCTTTGGGTCAATACAATTAAAATGATACCCGTGATAACATACTTTTCTATTACTGTTGCGCTTAAAAAAAAAAACGCAAATTTTTTAACCAAATTAGTATGTTTTAAATCCCCCTATGTTGTAGGCCTATAACTTTTTCATTTTTCTGTATAAGCGGCGGTATGAGGAATCATTTTTTGTGCCGTGATCTGTACTTTTTATTGATACCATATTTGCTTATAGAAAACTTTTAATCCATTTTTTATTAATTTATATTGGAATAAAATGTTGTAAAAAAAAAATGCTATTTTGGACTTTTTTTTAACATTCACGCCGTTCACCGTACGGTATCATTAACATTTTATTTTAATAGTTCAGATATTTACACATGCGGCAATACCAAATATGTACATAAAAAAAAATGTAACACTTTTTGGGGGTGAAATAGGGAAAATGGGACAATTTACGTTTTTATTGGGGGAAAGGGCTTTTCACATTTTTTTTTTTTTTTTTTTACACTTTAATAGTCCCCATTAGAGATGAGCGAACTTACAGTAAATTCGATTCGTCACAAACTTCTCGGCTCGGCAGTTGATGATTTATCCTGCATAAATTTGTTCAGCTTTCAGGTGCTCCCGTGGGTTGGAAAAAGTGGATACAGTCCTAGGAGACTCTTTCCTAGGAATGTATCCACCGTTTCCAGCCCACCGGAGCACCTGAAGGCTGAACTAATTTACGCAGGAAAAGTCATCAACTGCCGAGCCGAGAAGTTTGTGACGAATCGAATTTACTGTAAGTTCGCTCATCTCTAGTCCCCATAGGGGAATATTTATAGCAATCATTCGATTGCTAATACGGTTCAGTGCTATGCATAGGACATAGCACTGATCACTATCATCAGTATCATCAGTCATCTTCTGCTCTGGTCTGCTCGATCGCAGACCAGAGCAGAAGACCCGTGGAAGGCAGCGGAGCCAGGTGAGGGGGACCTCCAGCTGCCATGCTAAAAGATCGGATCGCCGCGGCAGCGCTGCGGGCGATCCGATCATCCACTTTAGTGACCGCGATGCTGCAGATGCAGTGATCACGGCATCTAAAGGGTTAATGGCGGACATCCGCTGGATCGCGTATGTCCGCCATTACTGGCGGGTCCCTGGCTGCCGGGAACTGCCGCGCATGATCCGGGCATCGCTCCGATGCTCGCGATTATGCTTAGGACGTAAATGTATGTCCTGGTGCATTAAGTACCAGCACACCAGGCCGTACATTTACGTCCTGCGTCGTTAAGGGGGTTAAAGCTTGTTTTGAGTTTGGTGATAAATATATGTTTGGTCAAGCATCAATGGAGAGTGAATCATTTTTGTCCATTATTTATACAGATGCTGTATTTAAACAGTGCACAGGACATCATTCACACAGCGCCATGCTCAGAAATATTCAATAGCCCCCCTGAGGATGAATGGAGTGGTCGCTACTGTTCATTTGGTAACAATTTTTCTGCATTCTCTTATCGGTCCCAGCTGTTGGACTCTCAACAATATACTAGTTATCCCTGTCATGTGAATACTCCATTAAACAAGTTATCTAGGGGGGAGGAAAAGTAATACTTTCCAAGCTCCTGGTGCTATAATTCAGATTCTCTGCCATTGTGGAAGTACACCTTCAGAGGGGGTGGATTGTACATCACAATTGGCGCAGGTGCACACCCACACATGGTGACCAGTAGCCATAGAATGTGGCCACTATTTTGGAAGGGAGGAGGAAGTAGAGCACTGGGAGTAATGAAAATTACTACTTTTACTCCTCCTAAATTACCCCTTTATAGTGAGGCACCCCCAAGGAGAGAAGCGTACAGCCATGTGCTTCACCTTGCTTGTTCTAATTACTGGTTGGGATCTCAGCACTAATGTATATTTTTGTCCCTGCAGCTATTGCCTGTGTGTCTCTATGAGGAGTCCAAATAGAGGAAGTGAGGGTGGACAGGACAGGCAGGGCCCTGTGCGCCGGGGACAGGCAGGACCCTGTGCGCCGGGGACAGGCAGGGCCCTGTGCGCCGGGGACAGGCAGGGCCCTGTGCGCCGGGGACAGGCAGGGCCCTGTGCGCCGGGGACAGGCAGGGCCCTGTGCGCCGGGGACAGGCAGGGCCCTGTGCGCCGGGGACAGGCAGGGCCCTGTGCGCCGGGGACAGGCAGGGCCCTGTGCGCCGAGGACAGGCAGGGCCCTGTACCACGAGGACAGGGAGGGCCCTGTACCACGAGGACAGGCAGGGCCCTGTACCACGAGGACAGGCAGGGCTCTGTGCTGTGAGGCTCTATGACATGCCCCTGGCTCACACAGCAGGATGATTGACAAGCCAGGAGCCTGCACAGATCCCTGTTTGTCCTGTCTTCACTTCCTCTATTTGACTCCTCACAGGCAATAGCACTTTTTCACCCATAAATATACACATTTTTTAACCAATGTATAGTACATATATACATATAATGGTAGGTACACTTTAATGTTTCTGATGGAACTAATAAATGCAGCTAGAGCCATACCAGGTGGAGAGGGGCACATGTGGTGGAACATACAGGGGACCACATTGCTGGGGGCTGCTACATGGGACCCTAATAAACTCCTAAACCTAAGGGACAGGGGCACAGGATAATACGTGCAGCCATGGTGAGTTATATCAGTGGTGGCAGGAGCCACTGGGATAGTCTGGACCTACTTCTATGGGCACAATGGGGTCACATGTCACAGATTCTCTCTCCTGACCAGAGAACTGGACTGCTGCTGGGAAATCTCCATCCTCTACAACATAAGAGCCAATACAATGCTACATACTTCTCTATAGTGTCCCTGTGCCAGCGATGGGTGGCATGACTTAGGGTGGGCGCATGTATAGCGTAACAGGGAATAGTGAGCGGCTTCACCTCTGTTCCCCACGGTGCTGCTGGGGCCCCGGCTTCCCGGGGAGCCCCTCTCTCTCTCAGACTCTTTGGTAACTCCCAGTGATTCTTCTCTCCGGATCCTCTTTCTGAACGGTTCATCCACTGTGTCCACTCCAGGACCCGCACTCATTGCTCTGCACACGGCGCCGGTGAGTGTCCGCTCATCGTGAGGCACCACTTACTCCCCTGAACAAAAACAATCAGAAGCCTCTCTTTCTGCGCTTCCTGACAATCCCGAACTTTAGCGATGCCCCCTTAACCGCCTGCGCAGACTCTGTACATCCACTGCGCCTGCGCTCTCTGTGCTATCGAGCTGTCACTGGCGATACCCGGAAGAAGCAAGCGAGAAGTGAAACAGCTAGCAATGAAGGTGTAAAGCACGGCAACTGTCGTAAAACAGGAACTGTGAAAAGGGGAGGTCGGGGAACCGGAAACGTTCTTTTTTTACGGCCGCTGTGAAGAGGTCACAGAGGGGATTGGGAGGCACGAGGTCGAGCTCACCGAGCGATGGATACCAACAACCACCCCGGCGGCCGGGGCGGACTTGGCAGTATCTTCGGAGGATCCCCCGGGTATTCTCAGTCAGATCTGGCCGGTGTGCCGTGTAAGTATGAGAGGAGGCACCGATCTCTGGATCCAGGAGCTCGTCACGTGCTGCTGCTCGGCTGTGTAAGGCCGGGGACTGCACTGAGCATCTACAGGGAACTATAGTTGTATCCAACTGGAAAAGATGTGCAGCTGAAATAAACTTCAGGCCTAGTGTTCCCTTAGTCTGATCCAGTGTTTCCCAACCAGTGTGCCTCCAGCTGTTGCAAAACTACAACTCCCAGCATGCCCAGACAGCCGAAGGCTGTCTGGGCATGCTGGGAGTTGTAGTTTTGCAACAGCTGGAGGCACACTGGTTGGGAAACACTGGTCTGATCAGCAAAGCCCCGCTGCTCTAGGGCCCTGTTCACATCATGCCCCATGTAAGCAATTACATGCACAACAAGAAAGCGCTAAACGTGTCCATAGGCAGATGGCGGCCAGAAGAGGATCTGCGCCTTATACAGAATGGCGCTTGTGCACTAACCCATAGGAAAAAGCTCCTAATTTATACGGTATACCTGCTAAGCCTCCATTTATGTTCTATTCACACGTACAGTATTCTGCACAGATTTGATTTGCAGGATTTTCTGCTGCAGATTTCAATGTAAACTGAACACAGCTTGAAATTCTGCGCAGAATACTGTACGTGTGAATAGACCCTTAAAGGGGGTCTTAGGTGTTCTCTGATGTTGCTGCAGGTCAGGTGTAAAAAATAAAATGGAAGGGGAGGGGGGGAGGGGAAAGCTATGGTTCCCTACCCTGGTCCCCCCTGCAGGCCCATTTGGCTTCTTCTTTCAATTTTTGTTTTATTGAAAGACTTTATGAAAAACATAAAGTAAATAAAAGTACCATGAATAACTTTATATGTTAGGGATGCACCGAGATTTTGGCTGCCGAAAATTCCCTTTTCGGCTGATGCATTTTCGTGCTCAAAATTTCAGGGGGCGTGGCCTAAATGACCCGTGGCGTACAGGTATGCCGCGGGCACCAGGGACTTAGTGCACCCGAATGCGCCTGTATGCCCTGAGTCCCGCCGTGGCTATGACGTGAGGGCAGGAGCTGCCCTCGCATCATAGCCTGTGGGTCCCGGCTGCTTTCAGTGCTGATGTCCACCATTAACCCCTCAGGTGCCGTGATCATTATTGATCACGGCATCTGTGGCAGTTACGGTGGCTGATCTGATCCTACCTACCTCTTGCTGCCATCATGGGGGTCTTCTCTTGTCTGCAATAGAGCAGACCAGAGAAGTAGATCACAGATCGGTGCTATGCCTATGCATAGCACTGATCTGTATCTGCAATCTAAAGATTGCACTATATAGCCCCCTGTGGTGACTATAAAAGTGTGGGGGGAAAAACACTAACAAAACGCTACGTAACCGGTAGCACAATCTACTTATCCCTCATGATGATCCTCTTGTCCGTGCCAATTTCCGTTTTTGCCCTCTAATTTTTTCCACCTTGCCTTATAATAGTCATAGCTCTTTTATTTTTCCATCTACGGACCAAAAGGAGGGCTTGTTTTTTGCGGCACCCATTGTATTTTGTGATCCTCCTGTATAACCCCTTAACGACCAAGGACGTAAATGTACGTCCTGGTATGGCGGGACTTCCCGCACTGGGACGTACATTTACGGCAGGTTCCCACTGGTAATGTCCGACATACGCGATCGCGCGGATGTCCGACATTAACCCCTCAGATGCCGTGATCAATACAGATCACGGCATCTGCGGCAGTGCGGCACTTTGAATGGAGGATCGGATCGCCCGCAGCGCTGCCACGGCGATCAGATCATCCAGCATGGCGGGCGGAGGTCCCCTCATCTGGCTCCGGCCATCTCCCGGGGTCTTCTGCTCTGGTCTGAGATCGAGCAGACCAGAGAAGAAGGTGACCGATAAAACTGATTAGTGCTATGTCCTATACATAGCACTGAACAGTATTAGCAATCAAAGGATTGCTATAGATAGTCCCCTGTGGGGACATAACAAATGTAAAATAAGTTGAAAAATGTAAAAATAAAAAGTAAAAAAAAGTGAAAAATCCCCTCCCCCAATAAAAATGAAAATTGTCAGTTTTTCCCATTTTACCCCCAAAAAGCGTAAAAATTTTTTTATAAACATATTTGGTATTGCCGCATGCGTAAATGTCCGTACTATGAAAATATAATGTTAATTATCCCGTACGGTGAATGGCGTAAACGTAAAAAAAAGTCCAAAAATGCAGCTTTTTTTGTCACATTTTATAAAAAAAAAATTGATCTAACAAATGATCTAAAAGTTTTATATATGCAAATGTGGTATCAAGAAAAAGTACAGATGACGACGCAAAAAATTATACCTCATACCGCCCTATATATGGGAAAAAATGAAAAAGTTATAGGTGGTCAAAATAGGGCGATTTTTAAATTACTGCTTTTGTACAAAAAGTTTGATTTTTTTTTTAAGCTGTACAAAAATATTAAAGTATCTAGCCATGGGTATCATTTTAATCATATTGACCCACAGAATAAAGAACACATGTCATTTTTACCATAAATTGTACAGTGTGAAAACAAAAACCTCCAAAATGTGCAAAATTGTGGTTTTCATTCAAATTTCCTCCCTAAAAATTTTTTTGGGGGGGGGGTTCGCCGTACATTTTATGGTTAAAATGAGAGCTTTCACTACAAAGTACAATTGGTCACGCAAAAAACAAGCCCTTTTATGGGTCTGTAGATGGAAATATAAAGGAGTTATGGATTTTAGAAGGCGAGGAGGAAAAAACAAAAACGCAAAAATAAAATTGGCACGGTCCTTAAGGTTAAAATGGGATTGGTCCTTAAGGGGATAAAGTATAGATGCGGCCGGCCGCTCTTCTATGGTCCCCTGCACTGACGTATATATGCCTATTCTTATTTCCCACAGAGAGCTGTGATTGGCTGGAACATCTGACCAATCACAGCTCTCTGCGGGAAATATGAATGTGTGTGCGCAGGGGACCATAGAATAGCGTCCGGCCGCATCTATACGTTATACAGGAAGATCGCCACGGGTGTCAGAAGTGACACGGGCGATCTGTCAATTAGTACAACAGGGGTGTGGAAATTAAAAAAAAAAAAAAAACTACTTGTCCAAGGGACTAAAGCGAAGCACAATCTACTTGTCCCTCAAGAATATCCACTTGTCCTGGTAGATCAAATAATATCAACCAAAATAGTCTGTAAATAAGGTCTTCATTAGTTTCTGTACTTTCGTTTTTTCCTCCTCGTCCTATAATAGCCATAACTCCTATTTCTCCATCTATTGACCCATGTGAGGCTTGTTATTTGCGGGGCGGTGTATACTTTGCAATGACACCTTTCATTTTTCCATAGCTTATGCTCTGAAACCAAAAAAAAATTTGTGAGGTAAAATTGAAAAAAATGCAAATTTGGGGGTTCTCTTTTTTTCGCCATTCACCTTGTGGTCAAACTTAGATTATTTGTATACTTTAGGTTGGCCTGATTACACAAATGTCAAATTTGTTTTGTTTCCTTCATGTTTTAATAATGAATTCTTAATTTTATCTTATTTTTACTTTTTAATAAAAATAAAAATTTCCTGACCCCTATAAACTTTTTATTTTTCTGAGTACTGGGCTGTATGAGGGCTCATTTTTTGGGCCGTAATATACTGTTTGTATCAGTACCAATTTGGTATTGATCAGACTTTTTGAACACTTATTTACTACTTTTTTTCTCTGGGATATGATGTTATAAACATAAAAAACGCAAATTCTGTGGTTTGTTTTTTTACGTTAACTCCATTTACCGTACAGATATAAAATGTTATTTTTTAATAGTTTGGACAATTACGCATGCGCCAATACCAGATGTCTATTTTTATTATGTTTACATATTTTTATATGGAAGGGGGGGGGGATGAAATAAACTTTCAATATGGAAGGGGTTAATGGATGTTTTTAAACTTTTATTAAACTTTTATTTTTAAATACACTTTTTAGGAGGAATCAATTTGATTCCTCATACAGATCAATGCATTTCTATTGGACTCCATTGATCTGTGTTCATTTGGTTGAGCCTGCTCAAGGCTGGCTCAATCAAATGCAGCTCCCTGGGGGCAGCCATGAATGGTAAGCCCTCCACTTTTCCAAAAAGTGGAAACTTAGCCTTAGGGGACTTTTAGGAGGATACTGTAAATACACAATGCAACAGTTGAGTCCCAAATTAGAAAGTTTCATTTATATGAAATGCCCATAAATTCAGAGCTCCATACAACTCCTCTTTTCAGCTTCAATATAACACACGTGTAGGGCAATACAATGCTAGCAGCATGCCAACTATATATTTTATATAAAGTGAGCGACTTTACAAGACATGACTCCCGTTTCTTGAAATGGAGAATTCTTCCGACTTTATTTTCTTAATCCATATAGCACAAAGATTAGTCTCACAGGACTCATCTTAAATTAATGGAAAACAGCTGCATTTTCAGTAAGTTCAGTCATAGCACAACGTATCAGGGCCGGACCCCCTTATTCATGTGTGAAATAAGGGGGTCCGCCCCTGAAATGTTGTGCCATGACTGGTGAACATACTGAAAATGCTGCTTTTTTCCATTAATTTAAGATGAAGGTCCTGTGAGACTAATCTTTGTGCAATATGGATTAAGAAAATAAAGTCGGAAGAATTTTCCATTTCAAGAAACGGGAGTCATGTCTTGTAAAGTCGCTCACTTTATGTAAAATATATAGTTTGGGTGCTGCTAGCATTGTATTGCCCTACATGTGTGTTATATTGACTTTAAGGAGGAATCATTAGATTCTTTATACAGATCAATGCAGTTCTATTCAGCTCCATTGATCTGTGTTCTCTGCACTCCATAGATAAAGCCTAGTCCAGCCAGGCTCTATCAATGACAGAGCCATGGTCCCTAGGTAAGCAGAGGTAAGCCCTCAGGATCCCTCTACACCAGGCCCGAATAGGACTTGCAGCTGAGCCGACGAATAATCCACCATGCCTGGGCTGTCAATCACACCAATGTAGGCGTGTTTAGGACAGAAGGGGGTGGGTTTACAGTCTTAGGTGCGGTGAGTTCTTGCAAACCAGAGGACTACTTGCGGTGGATTTGCATACGACAAGTAGGGGTCGACCGGTTATTTTTTTTTTTTTTTTTTTAGGGCCGATACCGATAATCTGTGGAGGTTAGGGCAGATAACCAATAACACATACCGATATTCCGTTCCATTTAAAGGGGGTGCCCAGTATTAGAAAAATGTTGCTGCTTTTGATTCTGGTATTACAGCCCAGCTCCATTGAAGTGAATGGGACTGAGCTGCAGTACTACTAACAACCTGTGGACAGGAATGGTGCTGATACATTTTTTGTCTTCTTTCAGTAACAGGGATGAGCCCTCTTTCTCCATACCTAAATGTTGATCCAAGATATTTAGTACAGGTGAGTTCACTACCATATCTTATCATCCTACTCATAATACTGTTACCAAAACCTGACCAGCAGGCTAAGGGTGTGTCCACACTGCAGTGTAAAGAGGTTTTCCAGGAAAACTTATTGGTGACCTATCATTGGGATAGGTCATGAATATATTATCGGGGGGGGTCTCTGACAGTTCCGGATTCTGTGTAGTTGTGTGCTGGGTTACTACAGCTCAACTCTTAGTCACTCCAAAGAAGCCGAGCTGCACTAACACAGCAGGGCCACGACACAATGTGTGGAGCTGTTTGCTTTTGGCACTTTCTGCACTTTGTGTGCAGTGTAAAAACAAATCAGGGGACAGTGGACTTACTGTAAACCTCACTTGATCCTCCCTCATCCTGGAAAAAAATGTGTAATATATTTGTGGTCTGAAGGTTGTTTTCATGACCTTGACAATTTTGTGCTTCCTCTCTTAAGGATCACACATGGAATCTCTGTGGAAAATCCAGAGCGTTCAATTTTGTGTTGTAAATGCTTTAAAGTGTACCTGTCAGATCCCACAGAAAAGAATGAATGTTATTCAGTACCTAATCCTGACCATGTACATCTAATTCTTATGCCTCTATCCCCTATATTATATTGTTACTTAGTAGGTATGGGGACCCCTAGTGGTGGGATTTTCAGATATTGTTTTCTTTATTAAATCTTAAAAAAAAATTAAATATCCTTATTACAAAAGGTCTTTAAAGATATCTGGTGTAATTTTATTGTATTCATTGTGCCAGGGCTGCAAAAACTAAAAGAACAAAACTGTAACTCCCCTTCTGTTGCTCCCCCGATGTGCCGATATCGGTCTTCTTTCTACTTGGCCCGGTCTTTGTGCATTTTGATGCCTGACCCATTACATTGCAGTGTGATGAGTCCGGCTCCAAGATTCGGAAAGACCGGGCTCAGAAGACCAATATCAGCATGTCAATGGAGTGACGGAAGGTGAGTTTTATTTTATTTATTTTTTTTGTAAACCAGGCACAATGAATACAACAAAATTCAGCCAGATATCTCACTTAATTTTCATTAGTAACAACTTAAGTTTTTGGATCTGACAGTGCCCATTTAAATTACATTTAAATTTTTTTTATTTGACTCTCTACTGGGGATTCCTCTGAATGTGGCTGTAACCAAAGGCCACTTTTGCACTTGTATTGCTCTGCCTTTTTAAATTGAGTTGTGGCACAGGACAAGTGTCCAGGAGGTGGCGTTCCCTTAGATCTGCAGCAGCATTTTATAGTAAAATTTAATGGATGCTGTCAAGGAAAGCATGTTGGGATTTCATGCTGCCTGCGGTTAAGGAAGCATAAATGTGCTGTCAGGCTCCCTAGGGGAGATTTATCGAAAAATTGCCCAGTTGCCCATAGCAACCAATCGGATTGCTGCTTTCATTTTTTCATAGGTCTTTTTAAAAATAATAGAAGCAAGTTGGTTGGTTGCTATGGGCAACTTTTCTCTGCACATGTTTTGATAAATTAGAAAATGTGTATTGCTGTCCTATAGTAAGGCCTGGGCTTTGATATACACTGCCCGAAAAATAAAGGGAACGCTAAGATAACAAATCCTAGATCTGAATGAACTAATTGTATGAAATACTTCCGTCTTTACATAGTTGAATGTGCGGACAACAAAATCACACAAGCATTATCAATGGAAATCGAATTTATCAACCCATGGAGGTCTGGATATGGAGTCACATTCAAAATCAAAGTGGGAAAACCACACTACAGGCTGATCCAACTTTAAGTCAAAATGAGGCTCAGTAGTGTGTGTGGCCTCCATGTGCCCGTATGACCTCCCTACAACACCTGGGCATGCTCCTGATGAGGTGGCAGATGGTCTCCTGAGGGATGTCCTCCCAGACCTGGACTAAAGCATCCGCCAACTCCTGGACAGTCTGTGGTGAAACGTGGCCTTGGTGGATGTAGCGAGACATGATGTCCCAGGTGTGCTCAATCGGATTCAGGTCTGGGGTACGGGCAGGCTAGTCCATAGCATCAATGCCATCCTCTTGCAGGAACTGCTGACACACTCCATTCCACATGAGGTCTAGCATTGTCTTGCATTAGGAGGAACCCAGGGCAAACCGCACCAGCATATGGTCTCACAAGGGGTCTGAGGATCTCATCTCAGTACCTAATGGCAGTCAGGCTACCTCTGGCAAGCACATGGAGGACTGTGCACCCCCCCCAAAATAAATGCCACCCCACACCATTACTGACCCACTGCCAAACCGGTCATGCTGGTGGATGTTGCAGGCAGCAGAACATTCTTCATGGCGTCTCCAGACTCTGCCACGTCTGTCACATGTGCATAATATGAATCTGCTTTCATCTGGCACCCTGTGCTCTTCAGTGGCGAATTTGCCAATCTTTGTGTCCCTTGCAAATGCCAAACGTCCTGCACGGTGGGATGTAAGCACAACCCGCACCTGTGGACATCGGGCCCTCATGGAGTCTGTTTCTGACCGTTTGAGTGGACACATGCACATTTGTGGCCTGCTGGAGGTCATTTTGCAGTGCTCCTCCTGCTCCTCCTTGCACAAAGGCAGAGGTAGCGGTCCTGCTACTGGGTTGTAGCCCACCTACAGCATCCTCCACGTCTCCTGATGTACTGGACTGTCTACTGGTAGCGCCTCCATGCTCTGGACACTGCGTTGACAGACACAGCAAACCTTCTTGCCACAGCTCACATTGATGTGCCATCCTGTATGAGCTGCACTACCTGAGCCAGTTGTGTGGGTTGTAGACTCCATCTCATGCTACCACAAGAGGGAAAGCACCGCCAGCATTCAAAAGTGACCAAAACACCAGCCAGGAAGCATAAGAACTGGGAAGTGGTCTGTGGTCACCACCTTCAGAACCAATCCTTTATTGGGGGGTGTCTTGCTAATTGCCTATAAGTTACACCTGTTGTCTGTTCCATCTGCACAACAGCATGTGAAATTGATTGTCAATCAGTGTTGCTTCCTGAGTGGACAGTGTGATTTCTCAGAAGTGTGATTGACTTGGAGTTACATTGTGTTGTTTAAGAGTTTTTGAGCCATGTAGGTGCTTTGTAGTTGAGCCCTTAATAAGAATATGATAGGGTAGATACCTGTATGATTTAATCAAAATAGTTTTACTGTGTGTGTGTGTGTGTGTATATATATATATATATATATATATATATATATATATAATGAGATATTGTTTATACAATTGTGCATTTAGAGGTGGATGCAGAGCCCTTGCAGCCTTTCCCTACCACGCAATGATCTTGTTTGGTCACAGGTACTAAGGTATGTACAGTGTAAAATACAATAAAAGGTTTTAAAAATCTTATAAAATGACCAAAATTAGGTATTAAAACTGTAACCGTAACCAGTAGCATTGGGCGAGTGAGTAGTAGCTTGTAATGGTGAGCGCGCCGAGGGATTAGGGCTGGGCGGTATGAACAATGTGTATCACTGTATTTTTGTAACTTATGGCGGTTCCACGGTATATAACGGTATTCCCCAAAAGATGAACAAGATAAACATTAACTCACCTTTCCCGTCGGTCCGGACCAGCTTCCTAGGGACAGGAACATTGGAGAGTAATCAGCCTATCACCGGCCGCAGCGAAGTTCCGCCTCGGCCGATGATAGGCTGAGCCCACTGTCATGTAGGAAGCCAGCCTGCTTCTTACATGACAGTGGGCTCAACCCATCACCGGCCGAGGTGGAATATCGCTGCGGCCGGTGATAGGCTGACGACTCTCCGATGTTCCCGTCCCTTGGAAGCTGGTCCGGACCGACAGGAAAGGTGAGTTAAAGTTTATTTTGTTTGCAGCCCGGGCATAGGGATACAGCATACAGTCTAAAGTGTAAGCGCCGGTGGCCCGCAACAAACAGGACGAAGAGGAAGGCAGCGCTTGTGGGTGATATGTGAGTATTTACCCTGATAGGGACAGCGCAGCGCTGGGCTTATAATTCATTCATTCCCGAGGGGGAGGGGCCCAACCGGTAATGCCGTATGGGGAAAAATTAATATCGTGCAGCACAAAAATTACGGTATGCCCTACGAGGGACCCGCACGAGATGCCGGTGAGAGGATAACCTACCTATTGCCATCTGTCACAGATGAGACAGTGTCTTTATGATATGGACAGAGCTCTTTTTACAGATGTAAAATAGTTTTCCCCACAGGAATATATCATGATATAAACTGAGCATATACTGGATTGGATCATTTGCTTTAGTTTATCTCTAACAATTACAGTTGGGATCAAAGTTTGGGCACCCCAGGTAAAAAATGTGTATTAATATGCATAAAGAAGCCAAGGAAAGATGGAAAAATCTCCAAAAGGCATCAAATTACAGATTAGACATTCTTATGTCAACAAAAGTTAGATTTTATTTCCATCATTTACACTTTCAAAATAACAAAACAGAAAAAATGGCGTCTGCAAAAGTTTGGGCACCCTGCAGAATTTATACCATGCACTGCCGCCTTTGCAAAGCTGAGACCTGCCAGTGTCATGGATTGTTCTCTTTTAAGCAAATATGGGTATGGTGTATGCACGGCTTTACTTCATTCAATGCAAATGGATTGTTCTCAATCATCATCTGGGAAGGACCAGGTGATGTCAATCTCAAAGGTTTTAAATGCCCAGACTCATCTGACCCTGCCCCAACAATCAGCACCATGGGTTCTTCTAAGCTGTTGTCTAGAAATCTGAAACTGAAAATAGTTGACTCACAAAGCTGGCAAAGGCTATAAGAAGATAGCAAAATGTTTTCAGATGTCAATATCCTCTGTTCGGAATGTAATTAAGAAATGGCAGTCATCAGGAACAGTGGAAGATAAAGCAAGATCTGGAAGACCAAGAAAAATATCAGACCAGCTCGCAGGATTGTGAGAAAAACAATTCAAAACCCACGTTTGAGTGCACAATCCCTCCAGAAAGATCTGGCAGACACTGGAGTTGTGGTACACTATTCCACTATAGAGAGATACTTGTACAAATATGGTCTTCATGGAAGAGTCCTCAGAAGAAAACCTAGTCTACGTCCTCACCCCAAAAATCAGCGTTTGAACTTTGCACATGAACATATAGACAAGCCTGATGCATTTTGGAGACAAGTTCTGTGGACTGATGAGGTTAGAAATTGAACTTTTTGGCCGGCATGAGCAAAAGTACATTTGGAGAAGGGGAACAGAATTTAATGAAAAGAACCTCTGTCCAACTGTTAAGCATGGAAGTGGATCAATCATGCTTTGGGGTTGTATTGCAGCCAGTGGCACAGGGAACATATCACGAGTAGAAGGAAAAGTGGATTCAATTAAATTTCAGCAAATTTTGGATGCTAACTTGATGCCATCTGTGAAAAAGCTGAAGTTAAAGAGAGGAAGGCTTCCACAAATGGATAATGATCCTAAACACACCTCGAAATCCAAGGGGGATTACATCAAGATGCGTAAACTGAAGGTTTTGCCATGGCCTTCACAATCTCCTGGCCTCAACATAATTGAAAATCTATGGATAGACCTTAAAAGAGCAGTGCGTGACAGAGAGCCCAGAAATCTCATAGAACTGGAAGACTTTTGTAAGGAAGTCCAGGCAAAGATACCTCAAACAAGAATAGAATGACTCTTGGCTGGCTACAAAAAGCATTTACAAGCTGTGATACTTGCCAAAGGGGCAGTACAAGATATCAGCTCTGCAGGGTACCCAAACTTTTGCAGAGGCCATTTTTTTAGTTTTCTGTTATTTTGAAAGTGTAAATGATGGAAATAAAATCTAACTTTTCTTGACATATTATAAGAATGTGTAATCTGTAATTTGATGCCTTTTTGGAGATTTTTTCATCTTTCCTTGGCTTCTTTATGCACATTAATACAAATTTTTACCTGGGGTGCCCAAACTTTTGATCCCCACTGTATATCCAAATACAAGCTACTACTCACTCTGGTTACTGTTACAGTTTTAATACCTAATTTTGGCCATTTTATGCAATTTTTTAGCATCTTTTATTGTATTTTATATTGTACATACCTTAGTAAGATCATTGTGTGGTAGGGGTAGGCTGCAAGGGCCCTGCAGCCACCTCTAAATACACAACACTTGTATAAACTATAACTTTATATATATATATATATATATATATATATATATATATATATATAGAATTTGTATATTTAAATAAATCTATTTTGATGAAATCATACAGGTATCTACCCTATAGTATTCTTATAAGGGACTCTACTTCACAGCACCTACACATCTATATCACAGCCCAGGCCTTACTTAGAGGACAGCAATACCCAGTATCTAAACTTTCAAACATGTTGTATTGGGTACACAACTTTACTTTTGCCAGTCCTCGTTTGGCCCAGTCTGCTCAGTGTTGAGCGTCCTATTTCTTTTGTATCTAAAGGTTTTGATGAATCTCCCCCTCTGTTTCTCTTTTAGGATACAGAAGAATTTATTTTACCAACTGGAGCCAATAAAACCCGTGGCAGATTTGAGCTGGCATTTTTCACAATTGGAGGCTGCTGTATGACAGGTTTGTATTGTGAAACCTTCCAAGATTTTACTTCACTCTTATTATAAAACATCTATATAAATTCTGAAGAAAACAAGGTAGATATGATAAAGGGGTTATCGGGCACAGAAATGTTTGATATATATAGGAGCACAATACAAATAATTAATTAAATGTACTGCAAGACATATGTGAGTGCTGGGATCTAATCCTTACATGTCTCAGCAGGACATCCCTTCTCAGCCAATCGCTAGCAGAGACTAGACACCACGTGTCAGAGACATCAAAAGTTTTGATTGGTCAAGGTCTCAGTACTGAGACTCCCAACTAATCATTAGAATAGGGAGAAAGGCGCAGTAGTGCACTTCACTCCCCATCTTGCATTGATGTCCATTGTGCTTCATAGGTCTGCATTATTGTAAGTCTATGGGGCCATTCCGTCAAGCTGTTAGTTTGCTTGCTTCTTTTGAAATGATAGTTCAGTTCTAGAATGGAGAGCATGTTCCCCCTTGACCACAAATTACACTATAGGGGTCTTTAAAAAAAAAAAAAAAACCTTCCTGTGTGAAACTGTTTATGGTCAGGAAGGCTGTTGCCATTTGATGGTATGTACCTGGAGATGTCCACAACATTTTAGAAGGTGTGGTCCTCCTGGTGTGCGTCTTGTGATTCAGTTTCTCTACTTTTACCATGGGTTATTTCGGAACTAACCATATCTACTATATAAAATTAAAGGGGTACTCCACTGCTAGACTTGTTATCCCCTATCAAAAGGATAAAGGATATCATGTCTGATCGCAGGGGTCTCCAGCTGCAGCACCACAGTCATCTGGTGCATGGAGCAAACTCCGTGCAGTGCCGGATGACTGGCGAACACAGCCGCCACTCCCCCTCCATGTCTATGGGAGGAGGCTTGACTGCTGTGTATTAGCCATCCCGCCTCCTCCTATGGACATGATTGAAGAGGGTGTGATGGTTGTGGTCTCCTATCAACCGGTATGGAGTGGAGACCGCTCTGTGCACCAGAAGACTGGAGTGCAGGGCTGGAGATGCTTTGGATAGGGTATAAGATGTTAACGGGCGGAGTACCCTTTTAAAGGGGGTACTCCGGGTGGGGAAAAACTTTTTTTTTTTTATCGAACTGGTGCCAGAAAGTTAATCAGATTTGTAAATTAAATTAATAAAAACCTGTAGCTTATGCCTCTAGGACCTCACCAATGGTGCATAATGGTGTGGACAAAGATAGATGTAACAGCGTTTATTCAAAAGTTGCTTTTAATTCAGATATAAAATGTATTATATATATAAATAAAATAGTAGCAAAATATCAAAATAGTAGCAAAATATCACATTACACTGGCATTGATCTATTGAAAATCTCACTGGGCCCTAGTGAGGTATCAAAAATTGTGTAAGTTAATATTTAAATAAGTCCATGAATCTGCAGATAAAAAAATATAAAAATAAAAATACCAATATAAAAATAAGTCCGTAAGAAACGTGTGGATATTGTAACATAAAGTCAATGAAGAAATTAAATAAAAAAGGTTGATGAATGAATGAAACGAAGTATCTCTCACCACTGCTTCTGGCTTGGTCTGTTGTGATGGATGGAACACAGCCTCATAAACCTCATGTGCCCCAATGGGTGGAAGGGGGGCACAGATTGGTAGATCTACCTTAGCAGCCCAGTTGGCAAGGGGGCGCAGATGTTGCGTATCGTAGGCTCCGATGGCAGGGGAGCAGGCGGCAGTTGCAGCGCTCGGGGTCTCGTTTCGCTTGTCGGCTTAGCACAAACGGCACTAGTCTGGCACTCCGGCAGGAGTGCCAGTCGGCTCGGGTGCGACAACGGGTCTGCTGGTGATGGTATTCCGGGAGCAATGGAAGGTCTGGGATTGGCATCCCACGTGGAGGCAGAAGATGAGGCTATGAGATGCAATGGATGGTAAAGTTACAGCCAGGCAGGGCGGAGTAGAACAAGTTTAACTCCTCTGTTGCCGAGGTATTTGCAGATGGACGCTGATGGTAACTGTGTGAATAGTGCCAGATTTCTAAACGCGTTTCGGGGTACTGGGAAACAAAGACCTCCGACCCCTTCCTCAGTAGAAATGTGTATATGATACAATTTAATGATGACGCTGTTTTATAGTGAATTCACACCTGATAGTGATTAATAGCATTCAAAAACAATACACGGTCATGGAATAATAGTGGATTGACTCTTAAGACTAGTAATACACGGAGTGGAGCAGCTCTTAGACAATAACTCATGAAAAACCGGATGATGAGATAGGACGTTATTCACACCCTATTAATTCTGATAGTAAAATCGGTCATGTTACTTGTAGTTAGACAATGTGCATTGATAAAAATGTACTATAACTAATAAGTATAGCAATAAAAGAGTGTTATAATGAATCAACCTATATACAGAAAAATAAAACAAAAATGAAAATGTCATAAGGAATAATATATATATATAAGTATAGAGATGGTAGATGTGGAAAAGGAAAATAAGTAAATTACGAAATATGAAGATAAGGATAGAAAAAATGGAGTAAAAATGAAAATAAAAATAAAATTAAAAATGAAATGAATATAAAGGTGAATTATTAATGAAAATTAAAATTAAGATGAAAGTTAAAAATAAAATGAAATAAAATTAAGATAAAAAGATGAATGAAAGATAAAAAAGAATAGAAATAAAAATAAATGGATAAAGAACAGAAACAGAAAAAAACAAAAACAGAAAAAAATAAAAAATAATAATAATGGAAAATAAAATTTACAATAGATGATAATAAGAAGGATGGAGATAAAAAAATAAATAAAAAATAAAAATATGAATGGGCCGGGGGTCGCGTAACTAAAAATAATAAGGAACAAAGTTAAAACAGAAGAAAATAAAAAATAAATAAATAGAGATAATAAAAGCAAATAAAAGAGATTAACAGTGAACACGGAATATCTGAAACCTGGAAGATGGTTGTTGAGAGGTTCGTGGTTTGATGGGAACCTCTCAACAACCATCTTCCAGGTTTCAGATATTCCGTGTTCACTGTTAATCTCTTTTATTTGCTTTTATTATCTCTATTTATTTATTTTTTATTTTCTTCTGTTTTAACTTTGTTCCTTATTATTTTTAGTTACACGACCCCCGGCCCATTCATATTTTTATTTTTTATTTATTTTTAATCTCCATCCTTCTTATTATCATCTATTATCTACTGTAAATTTTATTTTTATTTTCCATTATTATTTTTTATTCTGTTTTTGTTTTTTCTTTCTGTTGTTCTTTATCCATTTATTTTTATTTCTATTTCTATTCTTTTTTATCTTTCATTCATCTTTTTATCTTAATTTTATTTCATTTTATTTTTAACTTTCATTTTAATTTTCATTAATCATTCACCTTTATATTCATTTCATTTTTAATTTTTATTTTCATTTTTACTCCATTTTTTCTATCCTTATCTTCATATTTCGTAATTTACTTATTTTCCTTTTCCACATCTACCATCTCTATACTTATATATTATTCCTTATGACATTTTCATTTTTGTTTTATTTTTCTGTATATAGGTTGATTCATTATAACACTCTTTTATTGCTATACTTATTAGTTATAGTAAATTTTTATCAATGCACATTGTCTAACTATAAGTAACATGACCGATTTTACTATCAGAATTAATAGGGTGTGAATAACGTCCTATCTCATCATCCGTTTTTTCATGAGTTATTGTCGAAGAGCTGCTCCACTCAGTGTATTACTAGTCTTAAGAGTCAATCCACTATTATTCCATGACCGTGTATTGTTTTTGAATGCTATTAATCACTATCAGGTGTGAATTCACTATAAAACAGCGTCATCATTAAATTGTATCATATACACATTTCTACTGAGGAAGGAGTCGGAGGTCTTTGTTTCCCAGTACCCCGAAACGCGTTTAGAAATCTGGCACTATTCACACAGTTACCATCAGCGTCCATCTGCAAATACCTCGGCAACAGAGGAGTTAAACTTGTTCTACTCCGCCCTGCCTGGCTGTAACTTTACCATCCATTGCATCTCATAGCCTCATCTTCTGCCTCCACGTGGGATGCCAATCCCAGACCTTCCATTGCTCCCGGAATACCATCACCAGCAGACCCGTTGTCGCACCCGAGCCGACTGGCACTCCTGCCGGAGTGCCAGACTAGTGCCGTTTGTGCTAAGCCGACAAGCGAACGAGGTCCCGAGCGCTGCAACTGCCGCCTGCTCCCCTGCCATCGGAGCCTACGATACGCAACATCTGCGCCCCCTTGCCAACGGGGCTGCTAAGGGAGATCTACCAATCTGTGCCCCCCTTCCACCCATTGGGGCACATGAGGATTATGAGGCTGTGATCCATCCATCACAACAGACCAAGCCAGAAGCAGTGGTGAGAGATACTTCGTTTCATTCATTCATCAACCTTTTTTATTTAATTTCTTCATTGACTTTATGTTACAATATCCACACGTTTCTTACGGACTTATTTTTATATTGTTATTTTTATTTTTATATTTTTTTATCTGCAGATTCATGGACTTATTTAAATATTAACTTACACAATTTTTGATACCTCACTAGGGCCCAGTGAGATTTTCAATAGATCAATGCCAGTGTAATGTGATATTTTGCTACTATTTTGATATTTTGCTACTATTTTATTTATATATATATAATACATTTTATATCTGAATTAAAAGCAACTTTTGAATAAACGCTGTTACATCTATCTTTGTCCACACCATTATGCACCATTGGTGAGGTCCTAGAGGCATAAGCTATAGGTTTTTATTAATTTACATTATTGTTGCCGGTGGGGTCCGGCTTTAGCTTTAACTGCCTCGGTCCTTCTGTTCTGAGCTGCACCCTATTTTTTAGATTTGTAAATTACTTCTAATTAAAAAATCTTAATCCTTTCATTCCAGTACTTTTTAGCAGCTGTATGCTACAGAGGAAATTCTTTACTTTTTGAATTTCTTTTTTGTGTTGTCCACAGTGCTCTCTGCTGACACCTCTGTCCGTGTCAGGAACTGTCCAGAGCAGCATATGTTTGCTATGGGGAATTTCTCCTGCTCTGGACAGTTCCTGACACGGACAGAGGTGTCAGCAGAGAGCACTGTGGACAACACAAAAAAGAAATTCAAAAAGTAAAGAATTTCCTCTGTAGCATACAGCTGCTAAAAAGTACTAAATAAAAGGATTAAGATTTTTTAATAGAAGTAAATTACAAATCTGTTTACCCCTTTAAGTTGATTGCTGCATTCTTACCAGTGGGGTGAAAGCTGTACAAGTCGTATATATAGATATGGGAAGGTTTTCTGTGTGCATGTTAAATACTTGTATCTATCCAGTGGTAGTCAGCTGTCCAGTGCTTCCCATGCCTGTGACTGTGTTACACTGCTGGCAGATAAAGGCACTACTGTCTCATGTTGGTGGGCACGTCGCTGTTCTGGTGACATGTCACTGCTAGCATTTAGTAGTGTTGGGATTTCTTGAGAGTGTGCCACACAGGATCGTCTGTTTGGTGCTAGTCTGCAATCCCACAGATGTCCTGAGCTATAAAGCAGGGTGTTTGTACAGTCAGGAAATGGTGGCCATCTTCTGAGAAGGAACATTTGTGTTTTCCAGGAGCAGCATTTGGTGCAGTTAATGGCCTTCGTCTTGGTCTAAAGGAAACCCAGAGCATGGTGTGGTCTAAACCGAAGAATGTTCAGTAAGTAAAGCCTTTATCATTGGCCTTGCTGCATGTGATTGTGTGAGACTGGGGAGTAATTCACAACTTAACAGAACTACAAATTGGTTCATACTCACTTTACTTTTACTTCGTATGATTGGGTGATTTCCAGTTCTTGCAGCTAGTGCTTGTGGACACAATGGAGCCTATACAGTTTTGCCTAAAGTGTCATAGACTGTCACACGCTGTCAGACTGTATAATTCAAATTGAGCTGAGTAATTTTGCAAATGCACTGACTGCCAGCAGGTGGCAGTGTAAGCACTTAGCTTTAGATGATTTGTCCTGCAATAAAGTCCAGGGATACTTAAAAGGCTCACATGTAGATACCCTATATCAGTGGTCTTCAACCTGCGGACCTCCAGATGTTGCAAAACTACAACTCCTAGCATGCACGGACAACCGTTGGCAGTCCGTGCATGCTGGGAGTTGTAGTTTTGCAACATCTGGAGGTCCGCAGGTTGAAGACCACTGCCCTATGTGATACATAACTATAGACTTCTCTGCAGAGGAAAGGTCAGGCCAGCCGACCGGGGAGTAGAGCGCAATGCCTCCCACTTTCCCGATATAAATCTCTCAATCGCAGTGGGTTTTAGGAGTAAAACCTGCTACGATCAACATCTTTTGAGCATGTTTTTAATGACCATAACACTTTTTAAGTATAAATTGAGTGCAATTTTATGAAAGGATAACCTAACTTATGTGTGACTGGTTATTGCTTTCAATGCAAAGTCTGGTAAAACTGAAGCATGCTACTGTCTAACTACACATTTTAAGTTTTTCAGTCTGGTGGTAAACCACACTTTGCTGATGTCCCTAATGTCATCCTGCACAATAGGGATTTATCGGGATATCCCTAGTTCATCTTGGCCACCATAAATGTGCCCTAGTGGGATTATTGGCAATGTAGTGTAGTCCACCTCTTACCATACTTGATATAACAAGGAATTTTATTATGTGAGTGTTTTTCATTAAGGTTAACATGAACATTGGTTCCCAGTGGTAGTCAGCTGTCTAGTGCCAATCTTTGTCTATGACAGTGTTACACTGCTGGGAGAAGAAGACACTGCCAGTTTATACTGCTGCCCCAGTCACTGTTCTGGTGGCCCGGGGTATAGGTATGGGGCAGTGTTGTGTTTCCTTGAGAGTGCGACAGACTCTACTCCATGAGTTTGCTGCTAGTCTGGAAACATACATTTTTGTCTTGCTTTAAGTGTAAGTTTGTCAAACCCAAGAATCTGTCACCTAAAACGTAGCGAGTGATGAACAGACTTGTGAACCAGTATGAAGCCTGTTGGAAGAGTTACAGGAAAGCCAAGAACAATTTGACTTACCCACAATGTGTATCTGCTTAAAGCAGTGATAGTTTGGTTAGCAATTTATTTTTATTTTTAAAGGTGATCCAGGAATAGAAACACAAAGTAAATTTCTTCCCAAAACGGCGCCACACCTGTCAATCAGGTTTTGTATGGTATTACAACTGGGCTTCATTAAAGGGGTAGTCCAGTGCTGAAAAACTTATCCCCTATCCTAAGGATAGGGGAGAGGTTTCAGATCGTGGGGGGTCTGACCGCTGGGGCCCCTCTGCGATCTCCTGTACGGGGCCCCGGCTCACTGGCCAGATAGCGGGTGTCGACCACCGCAAGAAGCGGCGGCCGACACCCCCCCTCAATACATTTCTATGGCAGAGCTGGAGATTGCCGAAGGCAGCGCTCCAGCTCTGCCATAGTTTTATTTATTGAGGGGGTGTGTCAGCTGCCGCTTCGTGCGGTGGTCGACACCCGCTATCTGGCCAGTGAGCCGGGGCCCCGTACAGGAGATCGCAGAGGGGCCCCAGTGTTCAGACACCCCCACGATCTGAAACCTCTCCCCTATCCTTAGAAATGGGGATAAGTTTTTCAGCACTGGATATCGCATTTAATGGAACTAGGCTGCAATGCTACGCACAACCTGAGGACAGCTGTGATGTTGCTGTATAAAGAAATCAACTATATTTTTTTTTCTAATCCTATTTAACCCCTTTTAAGGATTCATATAATTGGGAACACCAGTCTCCCAAAAATCCAGTGACTTGTCTGATCAGGCACTCTACTATGCTCCATGCATTGCAGCCACGCAGAATGTAAATGGGGACTTACTGACATTGTATGTAGTTTGTCATTTTCAATAAACTGTTCCATTCTGATGAAATGACTGCCTTTACAGTGATCTAGTTAGCTATTTTTTGCTCTCCTATTTCTGACTATAGTAACGTGTGCTTGTATTTTGCCTAGGATTTTGAACATAGTTACAAGGCAGGGTGCAATGTGGGCCAACACACTGGGATCTTTAGGTAAGTGAACTGAACCTGTCTTATACCCAGCAGTAGTCAGCTGTCCAGTTGTTATATAACTGTGACTGTGTTACACTGCTGGGAGATGAAGGCACTGCCACCCCATGCTGCAAGCTGTGCCCACCGTTTTGGTGATACATGGCCCTAGCATAAGGCAGTGCTGTGCTTCCTTGAGAGTGCACCTGTCACTTGTCTGATAGGAGCTAGTCTGGAAGCATACAAAATGTAATGTCCTGTCCACTCTTATCAGGATAACACAGTGTAATGTTTGATATCGTCATATGTTATGCAATGCAAATATTCAGGTCATATCGTAACTGTGCTATGTCCTTGTGACTTCCCACCAGCTGTGTTTGTTTTAAAGTTGAAAAAAACACATACATACTAAGTTGCTTGTTCTAGTTTTGGTGCCAGAGGTCTCTCTTCCTAGCAAAACCAAACTCGGAGTCTCTAATTTTAATTCATACCCTTCATGTGTTGGGCTATGTGCACAATAGATTTTTGAGACCTCTTTTAAGACTTTAAAATCCCTCAAAAAATCCTTTTGTGGAAAAAAAAAAATTCTTGCGATTTTGCTAAAATAAAGTTTGAATAAAGAGCTTAAAAAGAAAATATTTAAACATTTCAAGTTTTTGTAAAATTTTTTTTTCTTTTTTTACACCATAAAAAATGGCTAATAAAATGTAATGAGAATATAGCCTTAAAGTGCACTTCTACGCTAGGGGCACATAGGCTAGCGCAGTGGTGTCCAACCTGCGGACCTCCAGGTGTTGCAAAACTACAACTCCCAGCATGCCCGGACAGCCTTTGGCTGTCCGGGCATGCTGGGAGTTGTAGTTTTGCAACACCTGGAGGTCCGCAGGTTGGACACCACTGGGCTAGAGTATTAAATAATATCTTGCCCTGCTCCCTTGCAATCACTGTTTTTACTGCAAGGAAATGCAGACAATAGGAACAATTGAATCTTTAGGAAGGAAATGGCCTATGATGCAATACACTAATAGTTTAGTAGGACTAGCCCCAAAGCTTATTATTTTTTTTTTTTTTAACCCCTTAACAATGCAAGACGTAAACGTACGTCCTGGTGATCTGGTACTTAATGCACCAGTACGTACTTTTACATCCTATAGTTAACCCCGAGCATCGGAGTGATGCTCGGGTCATGCGCGGCAGGTCCTGGCTGCTTATAGCAGCCAGGGACCCGCCGGTAATGGCAGACATCTTCGATAGCGCGGATGTCCGCCATTAACCCCTCAGATGCCGTGATTAATACAGATCACGGCATCTGCAGCATTGCGGACACTAAAATGGATGATCGGATCACCCGCAGCGCTGCTGCGACGATCCAATCATCCAGAACGGCAGACGGAGGTCCCCTCACCTGTCTCCGCTGCCTTCCATGGGTCTGCTCGGGTCTGAAATCGAGCAGATGATGACCAATAATACTGTTCAGGGCTATGCGTAGCACTGAACAGTATTAGCAATCGAATGATTGCTATAAATAGTCCCCTATGGGGACTATTAAAGTGTAAAAATAAAAGTGAAAAAATTTGAAAAACCTCCTCCCCTAATAAAAACGTAAATTGTCCCATTTTCCCTATTTCACCCCCAAAAAGTGTAAAAAAAATAAATAAAAAATAAAAATTAAAATATTAATATTCATATTTGGTATCGTCACGTGCGTAAATATCCGAACTATTAAAATATAATGTTAATGATACCGTACGGTGAACGGCGTAAACGTTAAAAAGTCCTAAATTGCTGCTTTTTTATAAAATTTTATTCTAAAAAAAATTATTAAAAAATGTATTGTTTTTTATATAAGCAAATATGGTATTAATAAAAAGTACAGATCATGGCACAAAAATGAGCCCTGATACCGCCGTTTATACGGAAAAATGAAAGTTGTAAGTCTTCAAAATAGGGGGGTTTTAAACATACTAATTTGGTAAAAAAGTTTGCGTTTTTTTTTTTTTAGCGCAACTGTAATAGAAAAGTATATTATCATTTTAATCGTATTTACCCAAAGAATAAAGAACACACGTCATTTTTACTGTAAATTGTACGCCGTGAAAACGAAACCTTGCAAAATTGCGGTTTTCTTTTTAATTTCTCCACACAAATAGTATTTTTTTGGTTGCGCCATACATTTTATGATATAATGAGTGATGGCATTACAACGGACAACTGGTCATGCAAAAAACAAGCCCTCATACTAGACTGTGGACGAAAATATAAATGTTATGATTTTTTGAAGACGAGGAGGAAAAAACGAAAACGTAAAAATAAAATTGTCTGAGTCCTTAAGGGTTAATAAAGATATATTGTTTCTATCTTCCAGCTTTACTCTACAGTGCCTTTGGTGTGATCATAGAAAAGTCCAGAGGAGCAGAAGATGACCTCAATACTGTAGCTGCTGGTACAATGACCGGAATGTTGTACAAATCTACAGGTGCCATTCTCTTTGTGTTTTTAATAGGGAAACTCGATTTACATCAGGGAATCCTTAGTTAGTACAGGGTCCCCCATTCAATACTGTTATCTATTGGCAATAGGAGCAGCTAGCAACAGATTTCTTAAGTCCTGTAAGTTGTGGCCTCCTTTGATCACTCTTATTTTTCTAGCACAATCCAAAGATTATTTACTGGATTGGAAGAGAATTTAGCGGCAAGTCAACACCTTGAACTTTCTCATGTTTCTCAAACTGTTCCTAAACCATTGTGACAGGGTCCATTATCCTGCTAAAAGCCAGCCATAGCTATTTGGAGGTACCATTGCCATCAAGAGGTATACTGCAACAATGTTTAGGCAGATGGTATGTTTCAAAGTAACATTGAGATGAATGCCAGAACCCAAGGTTCCCAGTAGAATAGCACCCAACTCAATAAGCTCTTTAGAACTTTGGGAACTGCAATGTTTTAAGGAGAACCAAGCATTAGATTTTAACATATATAATGCTTGGCAACGTGTTTATATATGGTAAAATCTTTATCTTCACAATGTCTGGGGATGGTGAGGATATAAGTTTGTAAGTCTCCCCCACTTCCTTGTAAGTAGTCTCCTAGGTGGGGATGCTGGCTATGCTTACCTAGTCCCGCCGCTCCGGGCATAGTAATTCCCCTTTGGCATGATTGACAGCCTGTGTCTCCACTCTGCTCAGTCTGCTTAGGGAGCAGAGTGATGACACGGGCCGTCAATCACTCTAAGGGAGCGTCACTATGGTTGGAGTGGTGGGACAAGGTAAGCATAGCCCATAGTCCCCCAGGGGACTACTTACAAGGCAGCTGTGGAGACTTTATATCCTCACCATCCCTGTGAGCAGAAATGTACACCGGGGATTGTGAGGGTGAAGATTTTATGTTTTTGCCAAGCGTTACATATGGTAAAATGTAATGCTTGGTTTCCCTTAGAGAACTGCAGTGCACAATAGCTTTCCATATACTTTAAAACCTTAAAATATATAAATTTCCTATATACTTGCGTTACTTTGCATACAGCGTTTGTCTGGATTAGGTTATGCAGGGGTTGCCCGAAGCTCAGTAGTTCTCTCTGATAGTGTGACTCCCAAGCCCATAGAGCTGCATTAAGCAGCCATCTTAGGCTCGGAGCGTCATCGCGTACCATCATGCAACGGGAGGTTTTTCTCCCTCCAGTACTCTTCAGAGCAACCGCCCCTCCATGAATATGTATGTGTATTACATAGTTACATAGTTAGTACGGTCGAAAAAAGACATATGTCCATCAAGTTCAACCAGGGAATTAAGGGGTAGGGGTGTGGCGCGATATTGGGGAAGGGATGGGATTTTATATTTCTTCATAAGCATTAATGTTATTTTGTTCCAGGAATGTATCTAATCCTGTTTTGAACCTGATAGGCTCAGCTGCAAACCTGCAGTATTGCTGCCCACTTCATTCTATTAGCCAATGGGCAAATCCCGATCCCTGCCCTAGCATAGCATGTTTAGTGGTCTCCAGCAGTGGCAAAACTACAACTCTCATTATGCCTGCATGCAGGGAGATGTAGTTTTCCCACTGCTGGAGACCACTGTTGTAATATGACCCCCGTAAGTGAGTTCTGCCTGACATAGCAGGCAGAGCTCATTACACCGTTGCCCCATGCACTATGGACCCCACTCCCTGGCCAGTGCGACCCCAGTAAGTGAGCTCTGCCCGACACGGCCGGTGATTTGCAATATTTTGTGTTTTGCCATGGCACATCACTGGTGTGTAAGTGAGCTCTGCCCTGCATAGTTTGCCTCCTGTGCTGTGGACCCCAATCCCTCTCATCAAGCAGGGAATTGAGCGCATCAGCGTTTTTTATTTTTTAGTAGTGGAAGCGGTCTTATAGATGGAATCCATTACTAAGCTGGGGCCCCAAAACCAGCTAGCTCTAAACCCCAATTATTACCCTGGTACCCAGAGCCACAGGGTTGCTGGGAAGAGCCGGTACCAACAGGCCCGAAACGTCAAATATGGCACTCCTGGGCCTAGGTGGTAACAGGCTGGCATTATTTAGGCTAGGGACGGCCAGTAACAATGGTCCTCACCCACCCTGGTAATGTCAGGCCGTTGCTGCTTCATTGGTATTTGGCTGATACTGAAAATACGGGGAACTGCCTGATGTTACCAGGGTTGGAGAGGACCATTGTTACTGGCCCTCCCCAGCCTAAATAACGCCAGCCTGTTACCACCTAGGCCCAGGAGCACCATATTTGATGCTCCAAGCCTGTTGGTACCGTGGTGGTGGGTACCGGGGTAATAATTGGGGGTTAGCGCTAGCTGATTTGAGGCTAACTCTAAGCCCGGCTTAGTAATGGATTCCGTCTATAAGATTGCTTACACTACTAAGCTTGTAAAGTTACGTTTACGCCATTGTTTCATTAAAGTTATATATTTTAATAGTTCGGACATTTTATGCACGTGGCGATACCACTTGTGTTTAGGTTTATTTTTGTTTTATTTGAAAAATCGCAGGGATTTAAACTTTATTTGGAGGAGAGGCTTATTCTCATTTATCGTCTATTTTTTTTTTGCATTTTTTTTCCACAATCTTTTTAGGCCCCATGTGGCATTGTTTTCACACAGCGTGCCTCCAGTTGTTGCAAAACTACAACTCTCAGCATGCCCAGACAGCCAAAAGCTGTCTGGGCATGCTGGTAGTTGTAGTTTTGCAAAAGCTGGAGACACAGATGTAATCTCTTGCCACTTGACACTGATCAATGCTATGTCATAGGAGCCTATAAGCACATCATTGATCAGTGTTATCGGCGCTCCATTATTACAGGCTGCTGAGGCCTGCATTATTGGAGCGCCAATCGAACGAGCCGGAGGCAGGTAGGGAACCTGCGCTCGTCCTCTCAGCTGATCTGGACCCCGCGGCATTTTGCCATCAGTGTCTTTATCAGCTCCACTGAGCTAGGGGCAATTGTTTTCAGCATTTTAGATGCCGCGATCAACGTTGACATCCCCAGGATCGGCAGTGTCCGGCGTTAGTAAGTATGAAGCGAGCTCAGCTACTGAGCTTGCTTCGTAGACCCCCGGCTGCACTGTATGTAAACGGCGGCCATCCGTGGTGGGGTTAAGGCACCTCCTCCCAGCACTGAGCACTGCACCACGGACTGTCCAGGAGTTGGCGGATGCTTTAGTCCAGGTCTGGGAGGACATCCCTCAGGAGACTATCTGCCACCTCATCAGGAGCATGCCCAGGCGTTGTAGGGAGGTTATACAGGCACGTGGAGGCCACACACACTACTGAGCCTCATTTTGACTTGTTTTAAAGGAAAACTGTCAGCTTTCTCGCCCCGCACTAACCAGCGGTACTGGCTGGTAGTGCGAGGGATGCTGATCAGTTTGGTCCTTACCGTACCCGGATCCGGCGCGCTGTTCCGCCGTAATCTTTTAGTTTTGGAATATGCAAATGAGGTGCTAACTTGTACCAACTAACTGACTAACTGGCACTCTGTCGTCAGTGCCGCTGGTCGCAGCGCCGCACTGCTCATCAATTTTCCTCCCCTCCCTCTGCCTCTCCCTCTTCTCCCCACTCTATAATGAAGAGAGAGGGGAGGAATATTGATGAGCTGGGTGGCCAGACACTGAGGTCAGAGTGCCAGTTAGCACCTCATTTGAATATACCGAAAATAGAAGATTACGGCGGAACGGTGCGGCGGATCTGGGCACGGTAAGGACCAAACTGATCCGTTTCCCCCTGCACTACCAGCCAGTACCGCTGCTTAGTGCTGGGGGGAGAAAGTTGGATCAGCCTGTAGTGTGGTTTTCCACTTTCATTTTGAGTGTGACTCCATATCCAGACCTCCGTGGGTTGATTAAAACTAGAACTTCCAGCATGTCTGGACAGCCAATGTCTGACGTTCTTTATGGTACTATAACTTGTAATAGAGCCTTTGGCTGTCCAGGCATGCTGGGAGTTGTAGTTTTGCCACTGTTGGACACACAGTTTGAAAACACTGCTGTAATATGATATTGCACAGCACACAGCTTGCATTTCTATTGGACCAGGGGAGGGTGGGGAGAGGGGCCTCATTAGGATGGGATGGGATATGCATATGGGAGGGAGTGGGGTGTTACTTTTATTTCCTCAGTGTGGAGAGCAGGGGGAGGCCAGTAGCTTATAGGAAGTAGGAGAGGAGGATTGTGGGAATCGTAGTCTTTTATTACTTTGCTTCTCCCTCCATGCTACAAACAGGGATCTTTGGATGGCAATTACAGGAAAACGGCTGAACCGATTTTGACCAAATGCGTTTTGCTGGATTGGTCTATCTATCAGTTATTTAAGTTTCAGTGCTGCATATCTCCTTTAACCCCTTCCCGCAGAATGTCATATATAAACGCCGGGTTGTGCAGTGCGTTCGCGCATCCCGGCGTTTATAAATGACATTCAGTTAACCCGGCGATGCGCAGCATCGCACGGGTTAACTGGCAGAAGTCCCGCTGTTTCCAGCAGGGGACAACTTCTGCTTCACCCCCAGGACCATCAATTGATGGTCCTGGTCAGCGATCACTGTGATTGGTCCCTGTGGACCAATCACAGTGATCTGGGGTGAAAGTTCAGATCCCCCGCACTGCCCGCCCCTGGAAGTCGGGCAGAACGGGGGACGAAGGCTGCGGGGGCTCGCGGGGACCTGCGGCACACGGGGGGAACAGGAGGGGACCGGCGGACTTACCTGATCCAGCGGCGGGACCGAGGAGCAGCGCGGGACCGGCCACGTGGACGAGCAGCGACGGGTAAGTATGTAGTCCTCAGAGGCAGCAGTGAAGATCTTCACTGCTGCTTCTAGGAGTCTGAAAACTACAACTCCCAGCATGCCTAGACAGCCTTTGGCTGTCTGGGCATGCTGGGAGTTGTAGTTTTGCAACATCTGGAGGGCCTCAGTTTGGAGACCATTGTATAATGGTCTCCAATCTGTGCTCTTCCAGCTGTTGCAAAACTACAACTCCCAGCATGCACTGACTGTCCAGGCATGCTGAGTTTTAGTTCAGCAACATCTGGCCCTTCAGATGTTGCCGAACTACAACTCCCAGCATGCCCTTCAGCTGTCTGGGCATGCTGGGAGTTGTAGTTTTGCAACAGCTGGAGACACACTGGTTGGGAAACATTGTTTCTAACTCAGTGTTTCCTAACCTGTGTGCCTCCAGCTGTTGCAAAACTATAACTCCCAGCATGCACTAAAAGACCATGCATGCTGGGAGTTGTAGTTTTGCAACATCTGGAGGGCCCCAGTTTGGAGACCATTGTATAATGGTCTCCAATCTGTGCTCTTCCAGCTGTTGCAAAACTACAACTCCCAGTATGCACTGACTGTCCAGGCATGCTGGGAGTTTTAGTTCAGCAACATCTGGCCCTTCAGATGTTGCCGAACTACAACTCCCAGCATGCCCTTCAGCTGTCTGGGCATGCTGGGAGTTGTAGTTTTGCAACAACTGGAGACACACTGGTTGGGAAACATTGTCTGTTTCTAACTCAGTGTTCCCTAACCTGTGTGCCTCCAGCTGTTGCAAAACTATGACTCCCAGCATGCACTAACAGACCATGCATGCTGGGAGTTGTGGTTTTGCAACAGCTGATGCACCCCCCCCCCCCCTGTGAATGTACAGGGTACATTCACATGGGCGAGGCTTTTACAGTGGGTTTCTCGCATCTTGAGATGCAGCAAATTTTGCGCTGGGAAACTCGCTGTAATCCCCCGCCCATGTGACTGTACCCTAAAAACACTACACTACACTAACACAAAATAAAATAAAAAGTTAAAAACACTACATATACACATACCCTTACACAGCCCCCCTCCCCCAATAAGAACGTCCGGTACACCACTGTTTCCAAAGCAGAGCCTCCAGCTGTTGAAAAACAACTCCCAGTATTGTCGGACAGCCGTTGACTGTCTAGGCATGCTGGGAGTTTTGCAACAGCTGGAGGCACCCTGTTTGGGAATCACTGGCGTAGAATACCCCTATGTCCACCCCTATGCAAATCCCTAATTTAGGCCTCAAATGCACATGGCGCTCTCACTTTGGAGCCCTGTCGTATTTCAAGGCAACAGTTTAGGGCGACATATGGGGTATCGCCGTATTGCGTTACAAGGTTTGGGGGGCTTTTTCTTCTTTAACCCTTCATGAAAAGGAAATGTTGGGGTCTGCACCAGAATGTTAGTGTAAACATTTTTTATTTTTTACACTAACATGCTGATGTTGCCCTATACTTTACATTTTCACAAGAGGTAAAAGGGAAAAAAGCCCCCCCAAAATTTGTAACGTAATTTCTCCCGACTACAGAGATACCCCATATGTGAGCGCAAAGTGCTCTGGGGGCGCACAACAAGGCCCAGAAGGGAGAGCGCACCATGTACATTTGAGGTGATTTGCACAGGGGTGGCTGATTGTTACAGCGGTTTTGACAAACGCAAAAAAAACAAAACCCCACATGTGACCCCATTTCGGAAACGACACCCCTCACGGAATGTAATGAGGGGTGCAGTGTGAATTTACCCCCCACAGGTGTCTGACGGATCTTTGGAACAGTGGTCCATGAAAATGAAAACTTGTACAGCCCACTGTTCCAAAGATCTGTCAGACACCAGTGGGGGGCAAATGCTCACTGTACCCCTTGTTACGTTCCTCAAGGGGTCTAGTTTCCAAAATGGTATGCCATGTGGGTTTTTTTTTGCTGTTCTGGCACCTTAGGGTCTTCCTAAATGCGACATGCCCCCCGAGCAAAATTTGCTCTCAAAAAGCCAAATATGACTCCTTCTCTTCTGAGCATTGTAGTTCGCCCATAGTGCACTTCAGGTCAACTTATGGGGTACCTCTATACTCAGAAGAGATGGGGTTACAAATTTTGGGGGGTATTTTCTGCTATTAACCCTTGCAAAAAGGTGAAATTAGGGGAGAAACACACATTTTAGTGGAATTTTTTTTTTTTTTTTAACATATGCAAAAGTCATGAAACACCTGTGGGGTAATAAGGCTCACTTTATTCCTTATTACATTCCTCAAGGGGTCTAGTTTCCAAAATGGTATGCCATGTGGGTATTTTTTGCTGTTCTGGCACCATAGGGGCTTCCTAAATGCGACATGCCCCCCGAGCAAAATTTGCTCTCAAAAAGCCAAATATGACTCCTTCTCTTCTGAGCATTGTAGTTCACCCATAGTGCACTTCAGGTCAACTTATGGGGTACCTCCATACTCAGAAGAGAAGGGGTTACAAATATTGGGGGGTATTTCCTGCTATTGACCCTTGGAAAAATGTGAAATTTGGGGGGAAACACACATTTTAGTGAAAAAAAAAAAATATTTTTTTACATATGCAAAAGTCGTGAAACACCTGTGGGGTATTAAGGCTCACTTTATTCCTTGTTACGTACCTCAAGGGGTCTAGTTTCCAAAATGGTATGCCATGTGAGGGTTTTTTGCTGTTCTGGCACCATAAGGGCTTCCTAAATGCAACATGCCCCCAAAAACCATTTCAGAAAAACGTACTCTCCAAAATCCCCTTATCGCTCTTTCCCTTCTGAGCCCTCTACTGCGCCCGCCGAACACTTTACATAGACATATGAGGTATGTGCTTACTCGAGAGAAATTGGGCTACAAATATAAGTATACATTTTCTCCTTTTACCCCTTGTAAAAATTTAAAAATTGGGTCTACAAGAACAATGAAGATTGTGAATTTTCTCCTTCACTTTGCTTCTATTCCTGTGAAACACCTAAAGGGTTAAAATGATGACTGAATGTCATTTTGAATACTTTGGGGGGTGCAGTTTTTATAATGGGGTCTTTTGTGGGGTATTTCTAATAAGAAGACCCTTCAAATCCACTTCAAACCTGAACTGGTCCCTGAAAAATAGTGAGTTTGAAAATTTTGTGAAAAATTGGAAAATTGCTGCTGAACTTTGAAGCCCTCTGGTGTCTTCCAAAAGTAAAAACTCGTCAATTTTATGATGCAGACATAAAGTAGACATATTGTATATGTGAATAAAAATTTTTTTTATTTGTAATATACATTTTCCTTACAAACAGAGAGCTTCAAAGTTAGAAAAATGCAAAATTTTCAAATTTTTCATCAAATTTTAGGATTTTTCACAAGGAAAGGATGCAAGTTACCACAAAAATTTACCACCATGTTAAAGTAGAATATGTCACGAAAAAACAATCTCAGAATCAGAATGATAACTAAAAGCATTCCAGAGTTATTAATGTTTAAAGTGACAGTGGTCAGATGTGCAAAAAACGCTCTGGTCCTTAAGGCCAAAATGGGCTTGGTCCTGAAGGGGTTAAAGGGATTAAATTACATTTAAAGGGGTTATCCATGTACATAAACCCCACCTTTGGAGGTGTGATGACACGCCACTCAGTCAATAATCCTGTGGATAGGGGATAAGTTTTAGTTAAGTGGATAGCATGATTCAGGACTTCTTTTGCTGGTAGACGGGTGTCTGAATGGGGACTAGATGCTGTGATATACTGTGTGTAGCACAGATTGCTTGATGTGGCTATGAGCTATGAGAAGACCAGGCTACCCTTTACTTCCCATGAATATTGGGTGGCCATTACCCTAGTGCCAGTTCATCAGTTGTATTTTTTTGGACCAACTTTGATTTGTACTAACCAATGCTTACTGTGGGAGCATCCTATGCGACCTGAGATTTTGGATATGCTTTGAAACATTCCTTGCCCAGATGCTTACTTTTACCCATTCTTCCTGCTCCCAGTGCATCAACTTTAAATTGATATTGTCATTAAAAAATACAACCTTTTGACATGTCAGAGACATAATTTGCTAGAACAAAATGTATTTTACCTACAGAGTATTGTTTACATTGGTTCCCAGTGGTAGTCAGCTGTCTAGTGCCAATCTTTGTCTATGACAGTGTTACACTGCTGGAAGAAGAAGACACTGCCAATTTATACTGCTGCCCCAGTCACTGTTCTGGTGGCCCGGGGTATAGGTATGGGGCAGTGTCGTGTTTCCTTGAGAGTGCGACAAACTTTAATCCGTGAGTTTGCTGCTAGTCTGGAAACATACAATCCATTCAAGAAATGATTATAATTTTATTTTTTTTAAGAAAGGACGTATGAAATAAAGATTGAACTTTCTGGCCTTAATTATAAGGCACCATCCACATCTACATTCCGGGCGGACATTCTGCAGGCACTGGAACAATAAGCTCACACTAGAACCGCTCGGAAATGCGCTGGCTTGAAAGACAGCAATCCTTTTCCAGGCAGATTTTGCAGAAAGAATTGTCAATTCTTTTTGGGGAGTCCGGAATTGGAATTTCCACAGCAGATGTTTCCACTGTGCAGCAGAATCCTATTGAAAAGAATGGGAGTCTGCTGCAACGTAATTTGAGTGGGCATTTTCTGCTGCATTCAGCTTGGAAATTCCACTGTGTGAATGGGGCTTAAGAGTCATATCTAGAGGAAACAAGGCACTGCTCACAATCTGCCCAATACCATCCCTACAGTGAATTATGGTGGTGGCAGAATCATGTTGTGGGGCTGTTTTTAGGGGCTGGGACAGAAAGACTCGTCAGGGTCCAGGAAAAGCTGAATGGAGCAAAGTACAGCAATATCCTTAACCCGATAACGACCATGGACGAGTATAGACGTCCAGGTTGGCGGGCGTTCCCGCACCTGGACGTCTATACTCGTCCAGTCTTCTCGTGGGTGCTGCTCAGTGCACCCACAAGATCGCAGCAGGGACTCGGCTGTATCACACAGCCGGGACCCTGCTGCACTGCCAGGACCGAAGTAAACTTCGGTCCCGGCAGTTTTAACCCTTACAGCCGCGGTCGGAAGTGACCGCGGGCTGTAAGTGTTATGACAGAGGGAGGGAGCTCCCTCTGTCTCCTCTGCAGCACCCCGCATCGCGATCGCGGGGTGCTGCGTGTAATACGCGGCTGGCCGGGGCCTGCCGCACTGCCGGGAGTGAAGTTCACTTCACTCCCGGCAGTTTAACCCTTACAGCCGCGGTCAGAAGTGACCGCGCGCTGTAAGGAGTTCTGACAGAGGGAGGGGGCTCCCTCTGTCTCCTCTGCAGCACCCCGCAGCGCGATCGCGGGGTGCTGTGTATGGCCGCACTGCCGGGAGTGAAGTTCACTTCACTCCCGACAGTTTAACCCCTACAGCCGCGGTCAGAAGTGACCGCGTGCTGTAAGGAGTTCTGACAGAGGGAGGGGGCTCCCTCTGTCTCTCCTGCAGCACCCCGGAGCATCGCGGGGTGCTGCTGCATACCTGGGCAGCCGGAGGTCCTACAAAGACCCCCAGGTCTGCCCTGGGTATTGCCTGTCCCTGATATGCTGCCTGCTAGTGAAAACTGGCAGACAGCATATAACTGCAATGCTTTGGAATACTAAGTATTCCAAAGCATTAAAAAGTGTAAAAATAAATAAATAAAATAAAAGTGTAAAAATAAATAAAAATGTAATAATTGTAAAAAAAAATATATATAAAAAATACATTTATTAAATGAATCTAATAAAAAAAAGCATAATGTTTAGGATCGCATTGGCGGACATCCGCAGCATGTAATATGCTGCGGATGTCCGCCACGTGATCCTACACATTATGCAGCAGTCACGGTAATGAGCTCGCTGCTGCGGCTGGGTAGCTTTGTGTGTCCACTCATAGCGGCGGATTTCCCGCCAGCAGTCATGAGCGGACACACTAAGCTACCCAGCCGCAGCAGTAATGGATATATTCGCCATGAGCGGGTGCTTATTCCCACAACATGGCGGATATATCCATCAGAAGCCTTAACTGTCACAGACAGACGCGTTATACTGCCAGCCGACCAAGGACCAATCAGAGAGGTCCCTGGTCCAGCCAATAACTTGTAGGGGTGCGGTATATAAATGGGGTCACTTGTGGGGGTACTGCCCTGAAAGCCAAATGGCGCTCCTCTCCTTCTGAGTCCTACCACGCGGCCAAGGAACCATATATGGCCAAAGCTGGGGTATTCCCGAACATGGGACAAGCAGCTAAATAAAATATAGGGTGCATTTCTTTCAATATCAGAAGTGATGTACAAAAAATATGCCCCCCAAATGATGCATTTGTGAAAAGTTACAATTTTCGAATTTTTAACACTGACTTTGTAATAATTCCTGCCAAAAAACTATGGTGTTAAAATACTCACTGTACCCCCTAGCGAATACCTTGAGGGGTCTAGTTTTTAAAATGGGGTCATTTGGGGGGGGGGTGTTCCTATGTTCTACTACCTTTAAATTTCTGCAAACCTTGCATAGCACATAAAAAAAGATGTACTTTTCAAAATTTCAAGTTAAATTGTTAGGGTTCTAACTAATTTAAAATGTTAATTAAAAACTAAAAAATGACGTCAAAATAAAGTAGACATCTGAAAGTATAAGTTTCATAAACTATTTGGTCAGTAAGTATAAATATTTGCAACCAATTAGTGTTAAAATAGCAAAAAATCGTAATTTTTTGTAAAAATTTCATGATTTTTTGCATTGTAAAAAAAAAACTACAAATTATATCGGCTTACTTTTACTATGTACATGAAGGACAACTTGTGACAAAAAAACAATGTCAGAATTATCGTGATTGGCAAAACGTTACCAGAGTTATTCTCTAATAAAGACAGACATCCCCGATTTGAAAAAACAGGCCTGGTCTTTCAGGGGCGTACAGGTTTATTTGCATTGGTCCTTAAGGGGTTAAAGAGAATCTAACAGCTGGTTCACCTGCACTAAACCCAATATTCTGTAAAATGAAGGGTGGCTTCGGTGCATAGTTCGGGCTGGGCTAAATGTTCACCTTTCAACAAGACAATGACCCTAAGCACACAGCCAATAACTCTCAGGAGTGGCTTAGGGACAACTTGAATATTCTTGAGTGGCCCAGACAAAGGACCTGAAAGGAGACCTGAAAATTGCTTCCACCGACAGTCCACATCTAACCTGGCAGAGATTGAGAAGATCTACTCCATCCAGGGAAAATCCAGGGATAAACCTTTTGTCATCATCCCCAAAAAGACTGGCTGTAATTGCTGCCGATGGTGCTTTAACTGTCCCGAGTAATGGTTCTGAATTTTTGGTAACAATGCAGTATTTTAGTTCTTTCCGTTCAATAAATTGGCCAGAGACAGGGATAACAAGTGCTCGGCTGACCACTTCTCCCTGTCCAATCTAGCAATTATTAAGGGGGGGGGGTCTCAGCTCCCAGACCCCAGCAGATCAAAAGTTTTTATATTTTTTTTTTTTACTCTGATCAAAATCATAGTACAGCTTTTAAAAAAAACAGATTGCTGCATAGTACATCCCACCCATTGAGAAGTACCATTGTCACAAGGGTTAGCAGTTTTATTGTACTACTATATATGCAAGGAGAGTTATGTCAGGCACAACTGTAGTGAATACTAGTGGCATGTCTGATGATTTTCTGCTCGAGTATAGGACAAGGTCTGCTGTGTTGCGGCTGGGCGGTTCTCTACGTCTCAAGAAGGTATAGCTTAATATTCACAAACTTGTAGACAGAACAGACTGATCACTCACCAACTGTGCCGATACAAAATATTTCTTTATTCTTCCATCTTTAAAAACCTCTCTTGCTGAGTAAACATACGCAGACAGGTGGGGGAGGTGAAGAGGTCACAGAGACAACGGCTCTGTTTCGTTCCCAGGGGAACTTTTTCCGGTCTCCGGAAGAAGGAGACCGTAAGAAGTTCCCCCGGGAACGAAACGGAGCCGTCATCTCTGTACCCGCGCATCCCTACCCTTCGCCTCCCCCACCTGTCTTGTGTATGTTTCCTCCGCAAGAGAGGATTTTAAAGATGGAAGAATAAAGAAAACTTTTGTTTCGGCACAGTTGGTGAGTGATCCGTCTGTTCTGTCTACAAGTTTGTGTTTATTGTAATACTACTACTACCCAGCTTGCTGTGAGTCCAGATAAACACAGGGTTCATCAGCTACTGAGGTACTTTCTGTTCTTGGTGGAGACTTGCGCTGAAGCCATAACTATCACTCTTCCGTGAAGCTGATGGCTGCTCTTGGCTGTCCAGCATTTGCCTTTTAAGTACTGGGATATGTAATCTCGTTACTACAAAACATTAAGTTCAGCTTTTAAATCAACTGGCCCTGCTTCTTCGTGTGAGGTTTTTAGGAACATGGTTCAATGGGACTCACCTATTAGGTTGTAATGTTTGAGTATTCATAAATGTCCCATTTAGTAGGAATTTGTTGAAATGAAAGAGGAAAGAAGACTTCATGAATGTGGGTTACATAATGTCACTAGGTGGAAAATTTACTTACTGTGAATTTATAGCGAAACTCTGGGGAAACTTCTGTAGAACAAGGTCATAAACAAGTAGTGGTCAGCTAGAGGTACTAATACACACAGACACTCACACTTTCCCTTTGCACTAGTTTTAACGGTCTTCCCAAATTCCCTTTAAAAAAACATTTAATAACACAAGGTGATACTGTAATACCAGTCCAGGGGCAAAAGTGCCATTGTTTTTTAGACTTTATATATCTGTTACCTTTTCCTGCTACCTACAAGTGTATAGCAGCTACCTGTTATTAATATACTCTGGCCTAAAGTAGGTTGTGTTAATGACATTATTATGTGTTAAATGTAACATAGTTCATAGCAATGGAAAACCCATCAATCTTTCTTATCAACCAATACAAATCTTTAACTTGGCTTTTATAGATGTTTAGTGAAAGCTTAGGCCACAGTATGGAATTACCTTTCTGTGCAGGTGAGAGGTTTTATGTGTCATGGAAAGAAAATAGGTTGCAACATAAGCAGACAGAATCAGGCTCAAGAACTGTAATGTTCCCAAAAAAATTGCATGTGGAATGGCTGGGCCTTAAAGGGGTATTCCGCCCCTAGACATCTTATCCCCTATCCAAAGGATAGGGGATAAGATGTCAGATCGACACGGTCCCGCTGCTGGGGATCCCCGCTGCGGCACCGCGCTATCATTACAGCACAGAGCGAGTTCGCTCTGCACGTAATGATGGGCGGTACAGGGGCCGGAGCATTGTTACGTCACAGCTCCGCCCCTCGTGATGTCACGGCCAGCCCCTTTCAATACAAGTCTATGGGAGGGGGCGTGGCGGTCGTCCCGCCCCTCCCATAGACTTGCATTAAGGGGACGGGCCGTGATGTCACGAGGGGCGGAGCCATGACGTCACGCTGCTCCGTCCCCCGTATCGCCCGTCATTACGCACAGAGCGAACTCGCTCTGTGCTGTAATGATAGCGCGGTGCCGCAGCGGGGGTCCCGGGGGTCCCCAGCAGCGGGACCACGGCAATCTGACATCTTATCCCCTATCCTTTGGATAGGGGATAAGATGTCTAGGGGCGGAATACCCCTTTAAGGAAGTTGTGCTACAGTAACATTTACAGGGCATGTCTGTATTCACTAGTCACCTGCCACAAAGGGAAAAGAATGATGTGGGAAAAGTGAAAAAAGTAAGCTTTATCACAATTGGTGCAAGAAGAAAGCAAAGGTACTTACAATATCGGAGGCATTGCCTATAGCAACTTGCCACATTTAAAGGGGTACTCTGGTTTTATAAAATGTATCCCCTAGCAAAAGCATAGTGGATAAATGTCTGACCACGGTGGATCCAACCGCTGGGACTCCCCACAATCTCATTAATTGGGCCCTGGCTCTTACCAATTCTTTCACCAGTCTGCTGATTCCCCCTTAAAGGGGGTACTCCAGTGGAAAACACTTTTTTTCAACTGGTGCCAGAAAGTTAAACAGATTTTGTAAATGACTTCTATTTAAAAAATCTTAATCCTTCCAGAACTTATCAGCTGCTATATGCTCCACAGGAAGTTCTTTTCTTTTTGAATTTCTTTTCAGTCTGACCACAATACTCTCTGCTGACTCCTCTGTCCTTGTCAGGAACTGTCCAGAGCAGGAGCAAATCCTCATAGCAAACCTATACTGCTCTGGACAGTTCCTAAAATGGACAGAGGTGTCAGCAGAGAGCACTGTGGCCAGACAGAAAAGAAATTCAAAAAGAAAAGAACTTTCTCTGTAGTATACAGCAGCCGATAAGTACTGGAAAGATTAAGATTTATAAATAAAAGTAATTTACAAATCTGTTTAACGTTCTGGCACCAGAAACTTGTACTGTCATTAAACATGATTTTTTATATTTGATTCCTTATGCCAAATAACTAAGTTTTGTAATTGGCTTCCATTAAAAAAAAAAAAAATGTGTTTTTCTGCTGTATACTTCTGGCCACCAGGGGTCTCCCTTCTTGGCTAGAACACATTGTCTGGTCAAAATCTCAGATTTTGGTCTCCTGCTTGTAATGGCAGGAGACCAAACTCAGGAAGTGTTTCTATGCATTGAGCTTGATTCAGCCTCACTGAAAGATAAACGGGCTGAAAGCTGCTGCACAGACCTTGAAGTCTTCTATTCATCACAGCACTGCAACCATGTGAGGGCAGAAGTGGTCCCCCAGCAGGCTATAGTGATGTCATGCCTGCTGGGAAACGCCCACTTTCTCCTGCTGGGAGATTGCATTGTGTGAGCAAGAATAAAGGTACAGTGGTCCCTCAACATACGATGGTAATCCGTTCCAAATGAACCATTGTTTGTTGAAACCATCGTATGTTGAGGGATCCGTGCAATGTAAAGTATAGGACAGTGGTCTACAACCTGCGGACCTCCAGATGTCCGCAGGTTGAGGACCACTGGTATTGGAGGTTATACTCACGTGTCCCCGCCGCTCCGGACTATCACTGCTACCCTGGATGTCGCCGTCCATCGCTGTCGCCGAGTCCCTGGGGTGTCCCCGACGCTCCGGCAAAGCCTCTGCTTCCCCGGCATCCTCGCTCTCCGTCACCGCCATCACGTCGCTACGCACGCCGCTCCTATTGGATGACTGGACGGCGTGCGCAGCGACGTGATGACAACGGTGGAGAGCGCCAACGATGCAGGGGATCCCGAAGAGGACGCGCCGGAGCCCCGAGGACAGGTAAGCGATCGTCAGCGGACCACATAGGGCACCGTAAACAGCTATCCGGTGGCAGCTGAAGCAGTCTGTGCTGCCGGATAGCCATTTATGTGATGGCCCCGACATACAAAAGCATCGTATGTTGATGCTGCCTTCAACATGCGATGGCCTCTGTGGGGCCATCGTATGTTGAAATGATCGTATGTCGGGGCCATGGTAGGTCGGGGGGTCACTGTATTATTACGAGCTTTTTAAAACACTAAAAAAAAAAAGGGTAGATAGGGAACATAGCCTGAGTTAGTTTAGAAAATTTTATTCAGTGACAGGTACTCTTTAATGGAAAACTGTCAGCCTGTTCACCCACACTAGACCCAAAACACTGGGTTATAGTGTGGGTGAACAGGAGTCCGATGAGGGGTCACTGACTAATACACATACCTTAGGTCCTGAGATTTGCCCCACCGAATATCCGTTGCTATATTCTCTGAATTGCACGCTGGAGGTGGGCCCCATCAGCTTAATTTGCATATTCATGGTCTGTGACTCCACATCCTAGTGACTTGGAGTTACGTGAGTGCATGCGCCGACTAAGCGCTCACATCACTAGGACCTGGAGTCAAACAATGGTATGTGAATTGAGCAGATGTGGCTCACCTCCAGTATGCAATTGAGAGTATATAGCAGCGGATCTTCGGTGGGACATATCCCAGGAGCTATTACGGGGTGTATATTTTAGTCAGTGACCCCCTCATTGAACTCCGGTTCACCCAGACTATAAACCAGTGTATTGTGTTTAGTGTGGGTGTACAGCCTGACAGTTTTCCTTTTTAAGCTTACTTATCCATTTTAATAAACTTGTTTGAATCATACAGTCGATATATTGATGACAATGAGTTAATCCCAGAGATTGACAAGTAACTCATCCTATAAACTTATTTGTCCTATACAAGTAACTACAAAAGCATGACATAGAGGAGACGTGGAAAACCAGGGTCTTTATCATTGTCCGTAAGCCTCAAGATGGAATTGCTTGCAAAGCTAAGATCTCATTACCAGTTCCGGGGATGTATTGGTTTGGTCACGTAGCATTGGGATGTTTGCTTCCCTGCCTTGTAATAAATGTTCGTTCAGCAGAATGTAGGGTGAACTATATGCACCTAGGGCTGTATACTGCAGACACTGCTTCTTGTAACCAAGATAAGAAAACTGGGCTGGAAGTAGAAAGAGCTGCTATCTCTAAGAAGCAAAGCACAGGACTGTTACTTTGCGATAATCTTGCATGTAGGGAGTTTACATGCCTGACATCTCTTAAAAATATTGGAACACAACATATTTTTTTATATGGCACTATCTTCATTATGAATACATTTCTTAATGTTTGTTTTTATATTTTTTACTGTTCATTCCAATTTTTATTTTTTTTCATCTTTTCCTTTTTTTAATCCATAATTCCAATTTTCCATCTGTTAAGCTTGTTGTTTTGTGGGACTATTTTATACTTTATGACCTCACTGATTTTACCACAGAATGGATGGTGAAGCCCAAAAAATGATTTGTGGGGCAAAACTGAAAGGGCCATTATGCAGTTTTTAGGGGATTTAGGGTCAATGCAGTGTACTTTTTGGTAAAACACATTTATTCTGTAGGTCCATACGATTACTATACCCAATTTATATAGGTTTTGTTTTTATTTTACTGGTTAAAAATAACTTTTTGTAGCCAAATTAGTTAGCTTGAAATTGTCACTTTTGTTGTGCCCTGATCTCTAGTTTTTATCCGTACAGTGTTTGTTTTGATGGTACTTTTTATAACTTTTTAGGGACTTGCATATTTTACTAGTACGGACATTTATGCACCTGCCGATATTTATTTATGAAATGTTTGTTTACATTCTTTTATTGAAAAATGGGAAAGGGGGTGATTTAAGAGGGGGAAATTTACAGCTGCACAATACGGAGCTGGATGAGGTCACAACCCCACTCAGATACCAGTCACCCGTTCCCAGAACAAACTCCTACGTCCTATAGCGGGAAGGGGTGAGTTTTTAGTCTGGGAAGCTGCATTGTGCTCCTCTCTGATAGACAAGTTGTTTTAAATGACAAAACCTACTTAAAGCGTTAACCATATGTTTATGGCTGTTCTGCAACTAAACTTACTGCCTATTTCTCTCTGTAAATTGTATTTTGCATCTAAGTACTGCCTTTTAATTTACGCAAGCGACTTTAAAGTGTTGCTGTCAAAGTGTTTCTGGTAGCCTGGGCCCGTTACTGGGGTATTGGCTGTATCCCCCTAACAGCAGCCCTGTGTACAAAGTAGGGCCGGCATATAAGCCTTGTTGTCCCCTATTGGGAGTGGGTTTTCCCCCCCCCCTATTGGGTGTGTCTGTTTCCACTATTGGAAATGTCCCCTATACGGAGGGTGCAATTACATGGGACTCTGCCAGGGAATAAAAAATACTGTTCGCTATTATGAGGTGACCCCTATTGGGATGTGTCCGCTAAGGGAGATTTTACTGTACTAATTTTTTATTTGTATTTTTTTTTTTTTTTCGACAGCCGGATTACGTGGCATCGCTCGAGGTGGACTTGCTGGTCTAGCACTTACAAGTATCTATGCTTTATATAACAACTGGGAGCATATTAGGGGGTCTTCAACGAGGATTTCATTATAAATGCCATTTTGGACAGCACTTTACCCATCTACAGTCTTTAAAACGAACTGTACATTGAGTCCTTCTGGATGTCTAGTTTTGTGATGGAACCCCGAACTATATCAAAGTCCTGATTTTAGGATTTTGTCAATGGTTGAGAAGTCCTAGTGTCCCATATAGGGGGCGTAAACGTTGTGTGCACCTCATCGAAATGTGACCTGTGCATAACTAAACAGGATACATAGATTTAAGTTACCGTCAAATTGTATTTAATGATTCACTATATTGCAATGCTTTGAATCCTGTACTTTTAAATTAAAACACATGTAAAGTGAAAAGTATGTATTTTTATTTTTCCAATCTGAAGTATTTATTGTGCTATAGCTGTGATTTATATAGTCATATTAAAGCTCTGTCCTTTATTGGTCATAACTGCTTTGAGTAAAGTTAAGTAGCAGCGTATTTTTTTTTTTTTTTTAATGCCTGTAACTTAATGCAAATGTTGACATGTTTTATGTTTGTGTCCATCTAAGACATTCAGCAAAGTGTCCAGTGACAGTTAGTCAAAATTCATTGGTAGGAATTTATCAAGGTTTGTGTAGGTGTATTTTTTATTTTTTTTAATTTTTTTAATACACCTTAAAATTTGGTGGAGGGCATATGATAAATATGGTGCTGGTGCAAAGTTTTTGTTTTTTTTACTTCGGTACACTAGTTTGTATGGTGCCTTCTCTGCGACTTTTTAACCAGTTTGCGCCTTTAAGGTGACTTTTATTTATTTTTATTTTTTTTAACACTGGCGCTAGGTAAAGCATAAATGGTTATTACTATGATGCCCACACTGCAGCGGTGTGTTTTTGGAGTGGGGCCCTGCTTACCATGTACATAGCAAACTAGTATAGCATAACAATAACAATGTAACAATAACAATTGTATAACAATGCTGTGCGGGACTTAAAAAGAACATGGTGCAATGCTCTGCATGTAGCACTATTGTTTATACTTACACACACAAAAAAGAGTAATACTGTGTGTATGTGTGTGTGTGTATATGTATGTATATATATATGTATGTATGTATATATATATATATATATATATATATATATATATATATTATAGTATATGTGAGATTTTATATTATGACTGATGCATATGCACGTAATAAACTATTGCCAATATATTTACCTTTTTAAAGAGTTACTGTGTAGCTTTGTAAAATGCTTTTATAGCTCAATGATCTGCTATACCGGACTGCGGAGTGGAATGAAGCAATCTATTAAGTCTCCCCGCAATCTCATTTTTGTACTATCCTTTATATAAAAGAATGTTGTGCTATGAAAACATGATTTACACGGTAACTCTAAGGTCATAATTTGGCAATAGTTTCATAATACACTTATATAAAGCATTCATAATATAAAATCTACACCGTAATACTGTACAGTATAAGCATAAACAATAGTGCATGTAAAGCATTGCACTGTGTTCATTTTAAGTCCCACTCATCACTGTTAAACTTTGTAGTGGTGTGTTTTTTGTTTTGTTTTGTTTTTAACCAATGCTGTCCACAGACAGTTTTGTAATACCAGTCTGAGCTTGTGTAGATTTGGGACAAATCGAGGGCACTGTGACAAATCGCTAATGATGAATCCATGACCACTGCATTAAATTTACCGGTTACCATGCCAGCACCACCTGAGAGAGGGACTGCGCCCCAAGGGACTGGAAACCTGCAGGATAAAAGGAAGAGCCCTCCTCTCCTGCCCAGTGGTTTCCTGTCCCATGGAAGCCAATTGAGGCAGGAGTCCCTCTCAGGGGGATTTTGGCTGGAGGCATGTCGTTTTATATGGCCTCATAGACCTTCCTAGTTGGGACGGTGTCTAAAGTCTCTCTACTATTCCACCCCCCCCCCCCCCCCCCCCCCCGGAAGTGACTTCAGATGCCAGGGCATCGGTACAGAGGGGAGCCTGATGGTGTATATCTACACAGGATGGTCTCCATTGTGTCCTAAAGGAAGAGCAAGCTGAAGACATGAGTTCATCAAAAGACCCCCGATTCGGCTAAAGGTTCGGAAAAGACCCCAGCCTCAGTCCCAGCATCTACCTGAGTACCTATTTCATATGGGGTATAAACGTCTAGTCTGACTTTTTTGTTTACCCCTAAAAATAAAAAGTGTAACTTTTAAACTTGGAGTGTAATACATGTAAGTCAAAATTACCTCCCAACTATAAGTTAACCTGTGCCTCCTGTATGATTAAAATTATTTCTGTTGAGACGCCATCATTGTTGACATCTGTGCAGGAAATGATCAGGAGAGAAATTCAGAATTCCCTCAGGGCAGCTAATTTGTCTATTCCTGCTACTCCATTACCAGTGGCACCTGTTTCTATAACTCCTGTATGTACTGTGACTCCTACAGCAGGTTCAGACTAAGCCTAGGTTCACACTACGGAATCTCCGGGCAGAAAATTTCTGGCCGGAGATTCCGAGTGCAGCCAGCACCGACTGAATCAGTCGGCACCAGGACCGTGCGGACACTGCAGTCTCCAATAGACTGCAATGTGTACCACTAGTATTTCCGCCTGAAGAATGAGCAACGCCATTCTTCAGGCGGAAATTTCCAAGCGGATTTTCCGTTCACAAATTCCGAAGTGTGAATTTGTGAACGGAAACCCATTCACTACACTATACATTTTAGCAAGCGGAATTTCTGCATGCAATTTCAAAGCGGGATTGCAGGTGGAAATTCCGTAGTGTGAACCTAGGCTAAGAGGGAGTTATTCCTACTTCTGATGAATCGGGAAGAATCCTCTTTTTTCGGATGATACAGCAAGGAAGCCCTTTTTTTTTTCCCCCCCTCAGAAGATACTAATGGTTAAGAGTGTATGCTTGCCTTCAAATTTTGAAGACCCTAAAGAAGTAAAGTATTCAGGATATAATGTTTGGGGGCTTAGAGCTAAGTAAGGCACAGTCTTCCCTGTGTACAGGTGTATTTCTTTAATTAAGAAGGAATGTTATAACCCAGATAAAAACTTTTATGCCTAGGGCCCTAAAAAGGAAGTGCACATTCGAAAATACAGAGTTGGCGGATTGGGAAGTTCCTAAAATTGATGTAGCGATCTCTAAGGGTATGTTCACACTGAGGAATTGGGGTGGAAATCAAGCAGAAATTTTCTGCCTCAAAATATTGTTACTTTTCCACAAGAACTCAGAGATTTCGCGCGGAAATTAAAATTTCAAGCGGAGGAGAAGAGTATAATATATATATTATCCTCTTTTTTTTCATGCGGAAATTCCGTGCCAATTCTGCGTGGAAAAGATTGACTGAAAAATTTTTTTTACATTGATCTGTATAGGAGTAAGACGCTGATTCCGCCTGAAAGAAAACATGTTCTTTCTTCAAGCGGAACAGACTTCCTCGTTAGAATTCTGCTTGAGGAAATTCCTCAGTGTGAACGGAGGGGCAGAAATTCTGCACAGCTCTATGGGGATTTTCACTGCTGAATGAAATGAGGAAAAAGCAAGCAGAATTACTCGTGGAAATTCCTCTCCAATTCCTCAGTGTGAACATACCCTAAAGGTGTTTAGGAAGGGTCTCCTTCCCTTTAGAAGATCTGACAAATTTAAAAGATCATATAGAAAGAAAAAAAAAATCTTGGGAGGCCTCTACGGCTTCATTCAAGCCTAACGTAGCAGCTACATTAGTTTTCAGGTCTTTAATTTTATGGATTGATCAACTAGCTTCATATATCCAGAATAAAGTCACTCATGAGCATCTCTTGAATTCATTATCATTGATTAAAAAAATCTGCTGCTTTTTTTTGTTAATGCATCTTTGGATGCTTTAAGGCCATCAGCCAGATCAGCTGCTCTATCTAATTTAGCCCGTAGATGGCTGAAGAATTGGACTGGAGATGTTAGCTCCAAGAATAAGCTGTGTTCAATTCCTTGTGAGGGTAAACTACTTTTTGAGCCAGTGCTCTCTGAGAAAGATAGTGACAAGAGAGAATTTTCCAGCTTCCCTAGCGTATAAACCTAATAGATCTTTTTTTTTTTTTTTTTTACTCTAACAAAAAAAAAATCTTGAGTCCAGGTCAGGGGAGTCTTCCAGATAGCACTTTCCCAAAAATACAAAAGGATTTTTGTTTAATCAGTCAGCCACATATACAAAAAAAAAAAATCTAGTCAGCAATAAATGTCTGGGATGAGTTGCGGGCAGCCTGAGAAATTTCTTTCCAGCATGGGAGCTGATATCAAACAGCTCTTGAATATTAAGTACCATCAAAGACTGGTTATGTCTGGAATACGTTGGGCCCTTAGGTCAGTTGGCGTTAGAACAAGAGGTTTTGTCCCTTTTATCAAAAAGAGATCTTAGTTCAGGTTCCCCAAAATGAGGTTGGTCTAGGTTTCTATTCCACTCTATTTTTGGTTAAAAAAAAATAAAAAAAAAAGCCAGATGGTTCATACCCCGCACAATCATAAACCAAAAATCCCTAAATTGTTAACTGACCTATCAAAAGTTCAAAATAGAGACCATAAAGTCCAACAGTAAATCTGCTTACATAAAATTGTTACATGGTTTCTTTAGACCTAAAGGTTGCTTACTTACATGTGCCGATCCACCAAGACTTTCAAAAGTACCTAAGGATTGCAGTCTACATAAAGTCGGAACTTATGCATCTGCAGTTATCAGAGTTTATACAAAGATAATCTGAGATGGCAGCACATATAAGAGGAGTAGGTGCCTTCATACCCTACGTAGACGACTTTCTTCTGGTAGGCCGCTCAGAAGAAGTAGTAAATGTTTTCTCTCCCATACTTTAAACATCCTAGGAAAATTACGTTGAATATTTAATTGGGAAAAGTTGTCCATAGTTCCCTCAAAGAAGAAACCATTTTTGGGAGTTCTCCTGGACTCAGAACTCCAAAAGACTTTTCTACCTCAGGGAAAGAAAAAACAAATTGCATAAGAGAGGTTCTTCATCGTTGATCTGTCACTATCAGAAAAGCCATGTCTCCTTTGGGTCTTTTCACTGCCGCAAATCAGTTTGTCCCTTGGGCACATTTTTATTCATGAGTTCTTCAGGCAAATATTCTTCAGGTTTGGGACGGCACCCAGGAAGCCTTAGGATGCGTTCACACGTCGGAATTCAAGAGGAATTTGAGCAGAAAAAATTAAGTCCGAAAAATCTAAATTTCATTTTGCGTGGAAATGCGTGCGGAAAGGGGGAAGAAGGAAGGGGAGGGTTTGTGGGAGGGCAAAATTGGCCATTTTATGATTGTGCTAGTCAGAAATTAGAGCTGCAAGTGTTATATAAGCCCCAAAATGTCTCGAAAAAAATCTACCAATGGCTGACGAGTAAAAAAAAAAAAAAGGGTGGAGAATGGGTGTCATCCTTTTTCCATGGGCTGTCTCTTCTACATTTTTCCGCGCGAATTCCGCGTGGAAACTATCTCGGGCGTAACATTTTTTTCCCATTGACTTCAATTGATTTCTGCTAGCGGATTCCGCTTGAAGAATGAACATGCTCTTTCTTCAAGCGGAACGGAATTCCGCTAGCGGAATTTACGCTGTGTGAACAGGACAGCGGAAATAACATTGAAGTCAATGGCAGAGGAGATGGCAATTCTTTTGGAGCGGATAATTCAAGAGGAATTACTCGAGTAAATTCTGACGTGTGAATGGGCCCTAAGAAGTAAAGCTGTGTCTAGCAGTAGAATCTTGAGAGTCCCTACTCTGGTGGCTAGAGGACAGAAATTTAACAAAAGGACGGAGTTGGGTAGTAGAAGACGCTGTTATTCTTATCACAGATGCCAGCCCTGGCCTCAGGACAAATCCCTCTCATCAAATTGCAATGAGCTCCTTGCAGTACATCTGTCTCCTCCAAGCCTGCCCTCTACATCATCAAAAAAATGTAAAGGTTTACTCGGACAGCTCCACCACAGTTTTGGTAAACAGGCAAGGAACAACAAGAAGTGAGTCTTTTATGTGTATTTTTTTTTTATTAGTCCTTTCCATAACTGCAGTACATTTAAAGAAGTCTCTAAATATAAGAGCAGATTACCTAAGCCGTCTCCAGTTGCTACAAGGGGAGTTGCACTAAATCCTTTAAAGGAGTACTCCGGAGCGCTGGTACTTAAAAAAAAAAATAGTTTACCTCATCTGATAGCTCTTTCAAAGACCTTTCCAATGATATTTGTCAAATTTGGCCCAGCCATTCTCTTGTAATTGCCACCTGTAGCAGTAAACAGCCATGTCATAAAGACTACATTTCCCATGACTCCCTGCGCCAGCTTCCTGTTAGCTGCTGCTCTCTCCCCCCCTTCCCCCCCCCCCCCCCAGGAAATTATAATAAAGTGACGCCCCCAGCTCCTTCCCTTGTGGTTATCTCCCTTGTGGTTATCTCCTCCCATCCTCATCAGCCCTCTCCATGTGCCCAGTGATCCACCCATCCATGTGCCCACTATCGCAGTGTTTCCCAACCAGGGTGCCTCCAGCTGTTGCAAAACTACAACTCCCAGCATGCCCGGACAGCCGAAGGCTCCCTGGTGTTTCCCAACCAGCTGGAGGCACCCTGGTTGGGAAGCACTGCACTAGCGGTGTCACAAGAATGCCGCAGCACTAAGCAAATAGCGTAGGGCTAACGTAGGCAGCGATAGGAGCCTAGCGTTAGCCCTACGCTATTTGCGTAGTACTGCGCATGCGCAGAATAAATTAACTTTAGGGGAGTAGCCGACTCCGGGCTGGGAGGCCGGCACAGCCCGCAGTGACTCATGGGAGCGATGAGTCACCGGGCGAAGATGGCGCCGGATCGTAAAGAAGACGCGGTCGAGCGTCATCAAAGGACCCAGCTTCCGGCCAGATGGAAAAGCGAGGAGAAGTCCGGGAAGAAGCCGACATGGACAACGTGAGTATATTACAATGTGATATAACTTTTATTAATGCTTCATTTCCCCCATAAACAGGTTGCGTCGGAGTACTCCTTTAATCTTCAGGAAGATCTGTCGTGTGGGGAACACCTCAGATAGATTTAGTCACCACAAGGCAAAATACCGTATTTATCGGCATATAACACGCATTTCTTAGGCTAAAATTTTTAGCCTAAAGTCTATCTGCGTGTTATACACCGATAAGCCGCTGCAGTTCAATGATTTAAAGAGGGCGCTTTAAATCAATGAACTGCAGCGGCTTTTGCAAGTCCAGAGACCTGCCATCGCTGCCCGCTTCTCTCCCCCTGCCTTTCCTGGGATCTAGAGCCCTGCTGCTGCCACTTCTCTCCCCTTGGCTATCGGCGCCGCTGCCCCGTTGCCTCCCCCATCCCCGTTTCTATAATTACCTTTTGCCGGGGTTGGGTCCGCGCTGCTTCTGGCTCCGGTGTGACGTCTCCTGTGTCGTTGCTAAGCGCTGCGCAATAACGTATCTATTCAAGGATCTGTGTATTCTGTTCCTAAGAATATATGATATATCTTGAATACAATGTTTTAATCTCTGGTGACTGTATTCCAGATACGTTGAATCTCTTTTCAATTTGAATGTGTGGATCCAATCTGAGAGATTTTCTGAGCCAAGATCCTTTTATTGGTAAGGATGAATCCTGGAGTATCTTGTAGCATAATCCCAGATGATGGTCCTGGAATCACAATAGACTCGGTCCGGAATTCCTTACACAGGATCAGGATGATGTACATAATTGCAATGCTTTTAGAAATTGCATAAAATAAATAAAATTATATAGTTACAGTGCAAAATACAGCAAGTAGTACAAAGTGCCAGTACATTTCGGGAGCAATCATTAATGCTCAATAATTGCAAATATATGAGCAAATATGATAAAATAAAGTGCTACAGGTGCATAAGATTAAAAGATTACAAGCAGGGCGGGACATGGAACACACTCACCAATGAAAATCAACTTGCTCGGTAACCTGTTTGGGGACCGGCGCCAAACCCGGAAGTCAGTGCTTACAAACAGAGCCAATCATACAAGGAAACGTCATCCACAGACGTCACAAGTTCGCGCATGCGCGCTTCGTTAGAGAAAGATGGTGGCAGCTGTCTTAGGTGAGGGAACCCGTTCATATAATGTATAGGAGAACTAAGGGCAAGTAGTGCGCGGCCTGACCAGCACATATCGCTAGGTCACCACAGCAGTCCTGATGCCCACAGTGTCTCCTGGTCACCACGGGAAACCCGCGGGGGGGGGGGGGGCAGGATCCATGTCACCAACACCCAGGTGGGGGCCACATAGCAGTCACTGCCCAAGGATCAGGAATGCAGGGCTGTGTCGATCGGCCTTAAAGGGAAAGTGGCTGTCAGCACCACACAATAGAGTGTGAACGGTACCCTAACATAGAAAAGAACATGAGGAATTGGATTGGCCCTGTTGTAAGCAAATAACCGGAATACAATAAAAAACTGCACCACCAAATCTGTACTGCTATAACTTTTATAGTATTCGGGTTATTTGTTTACAACAGGGCCAATCCAATTCCTCGTGTTTTCTATCTTAGGGTACCGTTCACACTGTATTGTGTGATGCACTGCGTTTTTGTGTCTTCTGACAGCCACTATTCCTTTAACCCCTTAAGGACGCAGCCCTTTTTCGCAATTCTGACCACCGTCGCTTTACGCATTGATAACTCTAAAATGCTTTTACCGAATATTCTGATTCTGAGATAGTTTTTTCGTGACATATTCTACTTTATTTTGGTGGTAAATTTTCGTCGTTACTTGCATCCTTTTTTGGTGAAAAATCCCAAAATGTCATATTTTTCTAACTTTGAAGCTCTCTGCTTGTAAGGAAAATGGATATTCCAAATAAATTTTATTTTTATTCACAAATACAATGGGGGAGATTTATCAAAATCTGTGCAGAGGAAAACTTGCCCAGTTGCCCATAGCAACCAATCAGCTTGCTGCTTTCATTTTTATGAAGGCCTGTGAAAAATGAAAGAAGCAATCTGATTGGTTGCTATGGGCAACTGGGCAACTTTTCCTCTGCACAGGTTTTGATAAATCTCCCCCAGTATGTCCACTTTATGTTGGCATCATAAAATGAACATATTGTTACTTTTTGGAAAAATTAGAGGGCTTCAAAGTAGAGCAACAATTTTCAAAAATGTCATGAAAATTGCAAAATCTGAAGGGACAGATGTTACAGAACTACAACTCCCAGCATGCCTGGGCAGTCTAGGCATGCTGAGAGTTGTAGTTTGGCAACATCTGGAGGGCTACCGTTTGGGCACCACTGTAACAGCCTTTGGCTGTGTGGGCATGCTGGGAGTTGCAGTTTGGCACCCACTAGGAAGGGCAGTAGTAAATATCGCTTTTATGATTGCTCCCGAAATGTACATGCACTGGCATGTAACTATATACTTTTATTTATTTTTATGCAATTTCTTGTACATTGAAGTAATTAATGCACATGATTGTTACCCGTATATATATGATGCACTTCCTGCCACTCTATGCTTGATAATGGCTGAGGGAGTCAGCTGAAACGTCACTTTCTTTGGATGGAATAAAGCTACACTTTCTTTCACTATAACCTTGCTTGAGTGCTGCAACATTTTTTCTTCTGTGTCTTGAAGAGTCCTGGACCACCTGCCACCTACATCTATGCATCTTGGTGGTGCTGTTTCTCAACATTGGAGATATATATATATATATATATATATATATATATATATATATAAAACCATCCAATGTGCATGCATACATACTGTATATACATACACACAGATGCGCAACAATGGCTTAACAATTTGGTGAGGCCTCTAAACAAAGCAAGCATCCGTGATTCAGCGAGGTGACATTGGTCCTATACGTTTTGCTAAAAGAGTAAGACAAGGAATTTCACAGTGAAAGCTGAAAAAGTATTGTTTCCTCGCAGCTGGAGAATCTGACATGCTAGTCTCCTAGCTCTAGGAAGGCCCCCCCCCCCCCTCCTCCTTGAGAGGTATAACAAAAGCTAGACACAACTAAATGCACTACAGTCAGTGATCATTACAGGAACATAGGATAACACCAATTTTGGATATTAAATTAGTAGATTAGTAAAATTATAAGGATAAATTAGCATCATGTTTTGTTTACGATACCAATCCTTGATTCCTTATCCTCAGCTGAATGCAGGGATCCTTCTACCTTCCACAGTTATCTTTCTGATTCGGTCTATTTGGATTGTGATGGTATGTACATTACCAGCCCGAGATGCAAATGAATCGTCATTATGCAGGATTGGGGTCTGGGGTCTGGCTGTTCCTGAAATGAATCTCAACAGTTAGGCCTTTCTTCCACAACATGACAACTATGTCTAGGATGAGCATTGCAAGATTTGTTGTAGGCAATGGGTGCATTTACCTGAGCCCATATGGCCTCATTGATGAAGTCCACTATGGTGCTCAACCTTTTCAGGAGATCAATCCCTATGATCAACTGATCATAGGGCAAATCCACAATGATTGTGGGATGGACCATCTTCATCTGGCCTATTCTGAATTTCAACCAGGCAGTTCCCTGAACCCACAAGGCGTCTCCACCCACACTTATCAATTTCCCATCAAATGGTTTTAACCTCAATGGGGATTTAGTTATACCGATTTGCTGGAAATGACTGAATGATATTAGGGTGGCTTTTGAACCTGTATCAATTAAACCCTTTACTGGACCTTTGAGTTCATTTTGAAAATAAGCATTTTCCAAAAAAAACGAGCATCATTCTTAAAGGACATAGGAAGTTCGGGTGAGCTTTGTATCGTAGTTCAGTTTCCGTGGCCTTGTCGTACGCAGCTGCCCCCTCACTTGGGAGAGTCGGAGATGCTGAAAAGTCATGCATTAACTCTGACATGTCCAGAAGACTCAGGCACAGAGGTATGAAAACAGGAATACACTTTAGTTGGCTGAAAGAGAACAGTTATGTGAAAGAAAAAAACTGAAATAGACCAATGCGCATCCCTGCGGGACCCCCTCTTCGTCAGGTTTTCTGATTGGAGGTTGAACATGACGTTTCTTTTATATGTGGCAAGCCTGCGAAAATCACATAAAAATATGACATGAAATACATACAATAAAAGGTCGATAAAAAATCAATATAGTTATAAGAATGCTTTCTTATATGCCTTGTTGTGTTTTAAAATCTATTTTGTTGTATTGAAAACCGTGTTTATAAAAATCAGTTGTAATGAATCACTGCAGCAGTTCATTCAGTGAAGTATCTTGTATGCGCACCCTGTTGGAGGCCCGCATTAGCCACACACATTGGTTCCACCCGAACAGGTGGAAGTCCGGCAATGAAGACGATGGGAGACAATTTTGAAACTTAAAGTTAGTGCAGTTTTTTTTTATATTGATGCCAATTGCCTTATGAAATGGTGGGCAGAAAGAGTGTTCCTGCAGCGCTTCATAAAGGGGATGAACCGAAAGTAAGAACGGCCCAAGGAAATAATTACTGTATGGTAAAAATAATAAATTATTCTTGAGATTATATAAAGGGTTATTTGAGGATGCTGACTGCTTAGATAAGGTGTTTCTGCAGCACTTATTTGAAAAGTTTCCAGCCGCGGATGCAGCACTCCATTAGAAAAGGTGCCCAGCCGCGGATCTAAACAGCCAGAGGAATGCGAGTTATTATGGTATGAATGAATGATAATTATTTATTAGAAAAATTCTAGTGTAGGCAAATAAACTTTTGCTTATTGGAATTCTCAGGCCGCAGGGAGAACGGCTTCTGAGATGGTGGGCAGGGTAAGCGTGCCTGCAGCGCTTCTGCAGATGAACACAGACATAAATGAAGCCGGCTGCAAAAGTGGGTTTGTTTGCAAATTGGTGTAAATTACTAGGGGAAGGGATAAATGTTCGTTAGTATTAAGTGAGCAAACATAGAAAAAAACCACACCTGCACTCACCGCAAGGGTACCGTAATTGCGGTACCCTTGCGGTGAGTGCAGGCGTGGTTTTTTTTCTATGTTTGCTCTTTTACTGATATCGTTCTGTTTCACCTAGCACCTCCGATGGGACCCCATGTGCAAGTTCCTATCTGTTGTATACCTCCAAAGTGTATCCTTTGTTTTTAGACCCTGTGGTTACTAGCAGTGCCACTTGTTCTTCTTCTACATTGGTTAGTATTAAGTGGTTCGGCAGAGAGAAATATTTTGACTTGTTAGATATGGCACTGTATTTATAAGTACCCATTGTTTCGGATGATGATGATAAAGGGAATGGCATAGTGGGGGTGGGTGGAATTTAAAAGTGACGCTATTCTGCACCTTATTAATAGGTAGCAATGATTGCCCACTATTTTTTGGGAACTCAGATAGTTATTAGGATTATTGATTATTTCTATTATTATTTATTCTAACCAGGTGGTGGTTATGGAATGGGTGACTCTATGCCTGGGGATAAAGGAAAGGGGGGGGGGGTTGGAAGACTAGTGGTAGTGGAAATGGGAAGGGAGAAAAGGAGAAGGGGGGGAGGACATTTCCACGGGGGAATGGGAAGGAGGGATGGAAGTCTGTCATATTAAGTTTAATTCAGTGTTAACGTATGAGTCCCACAGCTTCATTCATCCCAAAAGGCTGCAAAGTCTGGAGGCTGTAAATCCAGAACATTTCTTTACGAGTCAGGGTTTCAAATCTACTCCTATTCTCTGGTGGAATATGTTCCAAAGGTGTGATTGAAAATGTTGTAGCTTCTCCATCGTGAGCCATGCTAAAATGTCTGGATAATCCGTGCTCCATGAATTTCCTTTTGATGTTTGACCGGTGTTGATTTAAACAAAGATGTAGGGGCTGGATAGTGCGTCCAATATATTGTTTTTTGCAGTGACATTCTATGAGATAAATGACAAGTGAGATGCTGTTTAATAGGAAAGGATTCGCCCGTATGTCTGCTGGAGAAAGTTTTCTTTCCGTGATGTATTGATTTGCAGCACAGGCACCTTGATTTTTTACATCTGAAGACTCCAGGATTCCCCTTTTCCGAAGGGCCCTTGGGGGGTGGTTGGTGACGTTTTAAATAGCTTAAGGCAATCATCCCTTTAATAGTGGGGGCCCGTCTGTAAGTAAGGCCAGGGTCTTTCGGTAGAATTTTTTCCAAATAAGGGTCAGATAAAAGTATCTGCCAGTGTTTTTTCAGGATTTTCCTGATATTTTGCTGCCCTGCTGAATACGTAATAATAAATTACATTTGTATCTATCTTCATTGACTTTTTTTCCTTTTTTATTCCCCAAGCTGAGTGACTCTAAATCCAATTTATCTAGGCAGTCATCCTGGGTAAGTGTGCATGTATTTTCATAAGCACTGTTTATTAAATCTTTCGGATATCCCTTTGCTATAAAGCGACCTCCCAGCAAAAGAACAGTCACAGCAGCCCGCAAACCCCCCCTCCCCCGGCAAAAGAACAGTCACGACGGCCTAAGCAGCGCATAATATTTTACCTGTCCCCAGGAGCCGGGGCCGGCGTGCGAGGCCAGGGGGCCTGCGCGCATCCTGTTCCTTCAAAGCGCTCACTCCCGCAGGTCTGATTGACAGGCAGGGAGCGAGCGCAGCCTGACTGAATTCAGACCAATGCCCGGCCAGCATCGGTCCGAATTCAAGCGTGACGTCATGCCAGGCTGCAGCCGGCCAACTAGGAGGGAGACCCCTAGTGGCCAGTTTTTAAATGTAAATTAAACCATTCTAATTTAACCCCTTAGTTTACACCTACAGTATTCCGCGCTGATTTGATGCGTAGGATTTCATGCTGTGTTCAGTTTACATTGAAATCTGCAACAGAAGATCCTGCGAATCAAATCTGCACAAAATACTGTACATGTGAATAGACCATTAAGGACACAGACCATTTTGGCCTTAAGGACACAGCCAATTTTATTTTAGCATTTTCATTTTTTCCTCCTCACCTTCTAAAAATTATAACTTTTAGATTTCCATCCACAGACTAGTATGAGGGCTTGTTTTTTGCGTGACCAGTTGTCCATTGTAATGACATCACTCATTTTACCATAAAATGTATGGCGAAATAAAAAAAAAATATACTATTTGTGTGGGGAAATTGAAAAGAAAACCCAAATTTTGCAAGATTTCGTTTTCACGCTGTACAATTTAGGGTAAAAATGACATGTTTACTTTATTCTGTGGGTCAATACGATTGAAATAATACCCATGATAATATACTTTTCTATTATTGCACCGCTTTAAAAAAAATCTTACACTTTTTAACCAAATTATTGTGTTTAAAATCCCTCTATTTTGGCGACCTATAACTTTTTCATTTTTCCATATAAGCGGCAGTATGAGGGCTAATTGTTTGCCCTGTGATCTGTACTTTTTTATTGATACCACATTTGCATTTATGAAACAATTTATTAAAATTTTTTGGGGGAATATTTGACAAAAGCTGCAATTTTTTATTTTTTATTTTTTTACCTTTACGCCATTCACCGTACAGGATCACTAACATTATATTTTGATAGTTCGGACATTTACGCACGCAGCGATGCCAAATATGCATTTTGATTTTTACACTTTCTGGGGGTGAAATGAATTTTTATTGGGGGGGGGGGGGGGGGTTGAAGGATTTTTCACATTTTAAAATGTTTACTTATTTACACTTTAATAGTACCCAAAGGATATTATTTATAGCAATCATTTGATTGCTAATACTGTTCAGTGCTATGCATAGGGCATAGCACTGATCAGTATTATTGGTGATCTTCTGCTCGATCTCAGACCAGAGCAGAAAACCCTTGTAGACGGACGGAGGCAGGGCTTGGGGGACCCTGCGGGCGATCCTATCATTCATTTTACCGACCGTACTGCCGCATATGCCTTGATCTGTATTGATCATGGCATCTGAGGGGCTAATGGCGCACATCAGCGTGATCACTGTGTCGTTAAGATAGTGTAAAATTTTTCATCAATACTTGCATCATTTCTTGGTGAAAAATTCCAACATTTCATGAAAATTTTCTACATTTTGCATTTTTCTTACTTTGAAACTCTGTTTGTAAGGAAAATGGACATGGGAAATTAATTATATATTGATTCACATATACAATATGTCTACTTTATGTTGGCATCATAAAGTTGACATGTTTTAACTTTTTAAAGGCAGAGGGCTTCAAAGTATAGCAGCAATTTTAAAATTTTTCACAAAAAATTAAAATCTGAATTTTTCAGGGACCTGTTCAGTTTGAAGTGCCTTTCTGTAAGAAATCTCCTATAAATGAATCTATTATAGAATACTGCAAAGTATTCAAAATAACCCTTTAGGTGTTTCACAGGAATGGCAGCAAAGTGTAGGAAAAACTTTAGGGCTTTTTGAGAGAATATTTTGCTGTAATGGTTTTTTTAGGGGGCATTTCACATTGAGGAAACCCCCATGGTGCCAGAACAGCAAAAAATAAAATAAAAATAAAATAATTTAAAAAAAACCACACATTTCACAATATTTGGGAAACTACACCCCTCAAGGAATGTTACAAGGGGTATAGTGAGCCTTATAACCTCACAGGTGTTTGAGGACTTTTCATAAAATTTGGACATGAAAATAAAAAAAAATTGATTTTTAATACTAAAATGCTGGTATTTCCCGAAATTTTTCATTTTCACAAGGGTTAATGAGAAAATGCCCCTCAAAATAAAAAATAAAAATTTCTTCTGAGTATCAAAATACCCCATAAGTGGATGTAAAGTGCTCTACAGGCGCATTACAATGCTCAGAAGAGAAGGAACAAAATTTGGCTTTTGGAGAGTTAATTTTTCTATCCTTTTTTGGGGGGAATGTCGCATTTAGGAATCTCCCATGGTGCCAGAACAGCAAAAAAAAAAAAGGGGTATAGTGAGCCTTAACACCTCACAGGTGTTTGACGACTTTTCGCTAAAGTTGGAAGTAAAAATGAAAAATTGATTTTTAACAGTAAAATACTGGTGTTACCCCAAATTTTTCATTTTCACAAGGGGTAATCTGAGAAAAATCCCCCCAAATTTGTAAACCAATTTCTCCCGAATAAGGAAATAACCCATATGTGGACGTAAAGTGCTCTGCGGGCACACTACATGTCTCAGAATAGAAGGAGCGCCATCTCTCTTTTGGAGAGAAAATTTGGCTGGTATTGAAGTCGGGGGCCATGTGCATTTACAAAGTGCCCATGGTTCCAGGACAGTGTTTTGGAAACTACACCCCTCAAGGAATGTAACAAGGGGTACAGTGAGTATTTACACTTCACAGTTTTTTTTTTTGTTTTTTTTTTTTGAACAGTGGGCTGTAAAAATGAAAAAAATATATATATATATTTTTTCACTAAAATGCTGGTGTTTCCCAAAATTGTGCTATTTCATATGGGCTAATAGGAGAAAGTCCCAAATATTTTTAGATTAATTTCTACACACAGTGCAATACACACTGCATTTTTTCTGGGACCGTCCCTACTTTCCGCTCCCTTCCCCCCCCCCCTAATCGCCAAAGATCAGTGCCTTTATGAGCACCTCCTGGAACTGGAGAAATCTCCCTGTGTTGCCAGTGCTCTGGTATAGTACAAATGCGTTGTACATGGCAACCTGGACCATGTAGACCGCAAATTTTATGTACCATGCCAGGGTTTTGCGCATGGCGTTATAGGGCTTAAGGACTTGAGATCAACTACCCCCCCCCCCCCCGTATACTAATAGTCCACAATATAATCAGGCGGGAGGACCATTGCTGTGGCACTTTCACAGGGACGTGGGTGATGCCATTACCATGAATTGTGGTCAGCATAAGGACATCCCTCTTGTCCTTATACTTGACCAGCAACAGGTTTTCACTGGTAAGGGCACAGGACGCACCCCTGGGGATTGGCACCTGAAGGGGTAGATCGGGAGGCCTCTCTGATTTTTCCGCACTGTCCCACATCGAGAATATGGATGCGACAGCAAGGGATTTGAAAAGAGGGATACTGGTATAAAAGTTATCCACATAAAGGTGGATAATCCAGTAGTGGGTGCAAAAGATTCCACACGAGCTCCCTGCTGATTCCCCCAATGGGGGGACATTCTGGATGTTCAGTACGGGAATCTCGTCCCTTGTACACTCTAAACTTGTAAGTGTACCCAGTTTATAGAGTTTCACACCCTACATTTGTATTATGCTTTGTGGTAATATATTGGCGGAAAAGGAGTCTCCCTTTAAATTAATGAGACTCATCAATAAACACCTCCCTATGGCGGATGTAGGCCTCCAAAAATTTGGCCCTAAAATGATCTTTGACGGCCTGATTTTGTACAGCCGGTCATAGGCAGGATCACCTTGGGGGGGCTGGGTCACTTGTGGACTTGCCTGGTGAGCCAGCATACTAGTACGGGCGGCAGGGTCACTTGTACTAGTATGGGGTCACTTGCATGAGTGTGGGGGTTTCTGGCCTCGCATTGCTACGTCTAAACAGTCTTGGGGGTTTATCATCACTACTTAATGATTAGGAGAGTGAGGAAGATAACAGGAAAAAAGTGATTTTTGTCTTACCGTAAAATCTTTTTCTCAGAGGATCCATTGGGGGACACAGACCTTGGGTATATGCTGCTGTTGCTAGGAGACTTGACACTAAGGAAATAAAAAAAAAAGTCGGCTCCTCCCAGCAGGATATACCCGCCTACAGAGCCTGAGGTAATCAGTTTAGTCCCCAAGCAGTAGGAGAGGACCGAGAGGTAGAAAACCAAGACCAGTCCATGGTAACCAGAACATAAAATTAACTGAACACACCCTCGGACAGGTAACCAAAACCGGAACACCAAAGAAAGGGCGGGAGCTGTGTCCCCCAATGGATCCTCCGAGAAAAAGATTTTACCGTAAGACAAAAATCCCTTTTTCGCTATCGGCTCCATTGGGGGACACAGACCTTGGGACGTACCAAAACCGTCCCTAGGGTGGGCACAGAAAACAATCAAGGGGCAGGCTGGGTCACCGCCGCCTGCAACACCTTGAGGCCCAGACTAGCATCAGGGGATGCAAAGGTATGAACCTGATAGAATTTAGTAAAAGTGTGTAAGGACGACCAGGTAGCCACCTTACAGACTTGAGAGGCTGAAGCTCTGTTATGGAGAGTCCAGGAAGCTCCGACAGAACGTGTGGAGTAAGCTGAAACCCTGAAAGGAGGGGTCTTCCTCCTGCAACGGTAAGCCTCTGAAATGGCAGACTTGATCCACCACGAAATGGTTGCCTTGGAAGCAGGTAGACCCTTACGGTGACCATCCGTAAGAACAAAAAAGGAATTACATTGACGAAGAGGAGACGTAACAGAGAGGTAGGTACTCACCACCCGTACCACATCAAGTTTATGAAGCAAACGCTCCCCAGGATGAGATGGAGCGGGACAAAAGGACGGGAGGACGATATCCTCATTAAGGTGGAAGGCAGAAACCACCTTAGGTAAAAAAAAGAAGGTACCGCACGAAAAAAAACTTTGTCCTGATGGACAATTAGAAAGGGAGAGCGGCAAGAAAGAGCCGCCAACTCCGAAACCCGTCTGATGGAGGTAATTGCCATAAGGAACACCACCTTCCAGGAAAGGAGACGAAGGGAAACCTCCCTTAGGGGTTGAAAGGGCACGCCCTGTAGTGCGCCAAGGACCAAATTAAGATCCCAAGGAGGAGTAGGAGACCTGTAAGGAGGAGCCGCGTGGGCCACTCCTTGAAGGAAGGTCCGAACATGAGAATCAGATGCCAGAGGGCGTTGGAAAAGGCAGACACTTTAAAGAGCTGAGAGCTAATTGCGGTTCCAGCCCTGACTGCAAAAAATAAAGGAGTCGAGGAAGGGAGAACACCACTGGAGAAAGAGATTGAGATTTACACCAATGAAAATAAGACCACCAGGTACGGTGGTAAATCCTCGCAGAAGAGGGCTTGCATGCCTTGAGCATGGTGCAAATCACCTGTGTTGCGAAGCCACGGGCCCTTAGTACCGCGGTCTCAACCACCAAGCCGTCAAATGCAGCGACGGTAAATTGGGGTGGCACAGGGGACCCTGAGAGATAAGGTCTGTATGAAGCGGAAGGTCGTCCAGGAGCCGGACAACGTCGGCGTACCACGCCCTCCGAGGCCGATCTGGAGCCACGAGAATGGCGGGAATGCCCTCCGCTTTGAGCTTCCTCAGGACCCTGGGAAGGAGAGGTAGAGGAGGGAACAGATAAGGTAGGGAGAACCCCGACCAAGGAATCACCAGTATATCCGCTGCCAGAGCACGGGGGTCCCGTGACTTCGACACAAAGAGGGGAACCTTCTGGTTGTGGCGGGATGCAAAGAGGTCCACATCTGGAGTTCCCCAGAGGCCGCAGATCTCTGCAAATACCTCCGGATGAAGGGACCATTCGCCGGGGTCGGGAGAGGACCGGCTTAGGAAGTCCGCTTCCCAATTGTTTATGCCCAGGATGTGAATTGCCAAGATGGCCGGAACCCTGAGTTCCACCCAGCGAAGGATCTTGGAAACTTTGGCCAACTGCGGGTGCCGCCCTGGTGATTGATGTATGCCACCGCAGTGGAGTCGTCCGACTGGACACTAACTGGGCAGCCCTGGAGAAGGATCTCCCAATGTAAAAGGCAAAAGGTAGATTGCCCTCAGCTCCAAGATGTTGATCGGAAAGAGACCAAAAGCCCTGGACTGTCCGGTCTCGGAAGACACCCCCCCCCAACCCGAAAGGCTGGCATCTGACGTGACAACCAGCCAATGGAGGGGCAGGAAGGAACGCCCCTGAAGAAGGGGGGAGCGGAGCCACCACAGAAGGGAGCTGCGAGATGTCCGAGGAAGTACAATCTTGTGATCGAGGGACAATGGAGACCTATCCCACCGGGATAGAACTGCGAGTTGAAGGGGTCGAAAATGAACCTGAGCGAAGGGAACGGCCTCCATGGCCCCCACCATCCGACCCAGGACTTTCATGCAAAACCGAATGGACACTGGGGAGGGGTTCCTGAGTATACAAACCCCCGACAGAAGGGTCAACCGCTTGTCTGGCGGGAGGTGAACCCGGGCGGACCGGGTGTCGAACCGAAGTCCTAGAAAAACCAGGGACTGAGTGGGGGATAGGTTAGACTTGTCCCGATTGACCAACCAACTGAAGCGAGACAGGGCCTGAAGAGTGAGGGTGAGACTCTAGATTCTGGTCCCTGGACGGAGCCTTGATCCGAAGGTCGTCCAAGTAAGGGATCACTGAGACACCCCCCCCCCCTCGTCCGTAGAAGACCGATCACCGGCGCAAGGACCTTGGTGAATACCCTCGGAGCTGTGGCCAGTCCGAAGGGGAGAGCCACAAACTGGAAATGTCCCTCCGGAACAGCAAAGCGGAGGAACAGCTGGTGTCCCGGAAACATCGGAACATGGAGGCCTACCTCCCTGATGTCCACTGAGGAAAGAAACTCCCTCTGATCCATGGTTGCCACAACCGAACGGAGAGACTCCATGTGGAAGTGGCGCAGGAGGAGATGTCGATTGAGGAGCTTTAGATCTAAGATGGGGTGTACTGAACCCCCTTTTTGGGAGCTACAAAGAGGTTGGAATAAAAACCTCGAAAGTGTTCCCTGGGAGGAACCGGAACAATGACCCCCTGAATGAGGAGGGACTGAAGCGCACCCCGAAAGGCCTTTGCCAAAGAGGGAGATTGCGGAGCTCGGGAAAGGAAAAAACGATCCTTTGGAAGAGAGGCAGACTCGATCCGGTAACCTTTGGATACCACATCTCTGACCCAGGAGTCCTGCACATGTGTAGTCCAGACGTCCCGGAAGAGCAACAGACGACCTCGTACCTGAGAAAAATCCACGGGTGGGGGTGTCCCTTCAGGCAGAGGTGGGTTTGCGGGTACCCACCTTGGGTGCAAAGCGGCCCGAACAGTTATCCGATTTCCAGGATGAGTTTGGAAGAAGGGAGCTTTTTTGTCCCGAGAAGGTGCCTGCCTGGTCCCCTTCGTGACCCCGAAGGTCCAAAAGGACCGAAAGGAGGTAGATTTACGGCAGGAGGTAGTACCACTGGCCTTATTTTGAGGTAATAAGGAACTCTTCCCTCCCGTGGCTTCTGAGTTGATCTCATCTAGGCGCTTACCAAAAAGCCGAGAGCCAGTAAAAGGAAGCTCAGTGAGAGACTTTTTAGAGGCTGCGTCCGCATCCCAGGCTTTGAGCCACGTGGATCTACGGAGAGCCACAAGGTTACCCGTGGCAAAAGCAGCACAGCGGGCCGACTGCATGGAAGCAGAAGAAAATCTCCCGCTTTAGAAAGCAGGAAAATTAAGTCGGCCAGTTCTTCAGAGGAAGCCCCAGAAGAAATGCTCTGACTGTAAGGGCCCTGGAAACCCAGGCGGAGGCAAAGGCAGGGAGAAGAGATGAACCCGCAGCCTCAAAGGCAAATTTAGCCAAGGTCTCCACCCTTTTGTCCGCTGGATCTTTAAAAGATGCAGCATCGGACAAAAGGTAGGGTTGTAGTCTTAGATAGATGGGAGACTGGTGGGTCCACCGTAGGAGGTGAAGTCCACCGGGCAATGAGGTCCTTAGCAAAGGGATAACGCGCTTGAACCTTCTTTGTTTCTTGAAACCTCTTGTCAGGGTGCCTCCAGGCAGACTCCAGCAAGGATTCAAATTCAGCATAGGAGCTGAACATCTTGGGTGCAGGACGGGCACGATGAAAGGAAACTTTTGGGTCAGCGTCCGAAGTTCCTGGGTCCTCTAGGTGAAAGGTGTCTCATGGCCGAAACCAATGAGTCCACCGTATCGGCCATGTCTGCGTGGTCTTCTGAGTCAGAGACAGAAGCAGCCTTATCAACTAGTTCTCCCGGGGAGTGGGAACGGGTTGAGGCAGCCTTAGAAGAGGGAGACACTGACCTGGCGTGCCGTTCTGGGGACTCAGAACAGCGACTCGGGGAGTGTCTTCTAGAAGAGAGACGCTTGCTGGAAGACGTAGCAGAGGGACGATGCCCATGAGGGGAGCGCCTACGTCTGTACAAAGACTCTGGAGAGGAGTCAGAGGAATGACCCCTATTACGCTTGTGAGAGCGTTTAACATAGGGTGAGGGAGAGCGAGGAACGGTGTAAGGAGGACCTCTCCAAGGCAGTCACCACAGAACGGGAGACCTGCGCCTAGTCAGAAATAGACAGAGAGGGAAGACACCCATATTAGAGGGGCAGCAGAGCCCACTGGGGGAGCATCCTGAATAGGAATACCAGGGGGTGCAGCATTGCAGCCTTTACAAGTATAGTAGGTGACCAGGGCCCCAGGTACCTGCTTAGAGGGAGGAACAGTTCTGGTCTCGCACATGGAAAAAATAGGGTAATCTCACCAGCGTCCGTGTCCCCCACCAGGCAGCTGCTGTGAGGAGAAGAACGAGAAAAGAGAGAGAGAGAGAGAGAAAGGCAGGGGCAGCCGGACCAATCAGAAGAGAGGGGCCGGATTAGACTGGGGTGCCTCCGATAGGCTCATAGTCCCCTGCACAGCTCCCATTGGATGATGAGATTCGCGCTCTACCTAGGGTGCGAATCCCGCCGGGGAAAGAAGATGCCGGCTAATAATGGCGCCCGCTCCAATCCCCGAAGCATATGTGAGTGCAGGAGAATGGGAGCGGGTGAAGTGCCGGCGCAGCGAGCCGCTGCGAAAACAAAAGTAAACTGCTGCCCCGGCCGCGTCACACACAAAGCGGCCGGATCACAGAAGAAAAAACCCAGAGAGAGAAGGCAGCCGTGGCTGCTGAAAAAAGAAAGACTGACCAAGTGAATAAAAAAAAAGAACAGTCCTACACCACTGACTCTAGCCCCCTGAGTTCCCCCAATAGCGTTAGGGAGCCCTTGCCCAATAGGGACCCCAACTAGAAATAATAAAAAGGAGTTGGACCAAAACAGGGGGTTTCCAGAGGTTGCAAGCCCGACACCTGAAAGAAAAAAGAAAAAAAGGGGGGGGGGGGGGGGAGGGTGATACTCACCTCAATCTGAAGAACTCACCTAATGAAGTCTTCAGACAGCTTTTGTCACCTGCATCATGCCGGGCTTGAAAAGAGAGACGAGCAGGGAAAAGGTGGGGACCCGGACCCATAAGGTACAACCCCAGGTGCTGGCCGTTGGCGAGAGGGGGTTGACAGTACATCTACGATGTTTGTGCCCCCTCAATCGCAAATGGGGAAACAGTGAACACTATGTTCCTGAGACCTCCTCCTGAAAAAAGGAAAATAAAAGGGAATAAGAAAAACTAAACATTCCTATTCTGGAAAAATAAAAAATGTTAGACCAAGTCTGGGGAGAACCCCAAACTAGTGTCCATCTCCTGCGACACTAAGCTAAAACTTATTACCTCAGGCTCTGTAGGCGGGTATACCCTGCAGGGAGGAGCAGACTTTTATTTTATTTTTTTTATTTCCTTAGTGTCAAGTCTCCTAGCAACATCAGCATATACCCAAGGTCTGTGTCCCCCAATGGAGCAGATAGAGAAATGGGGTCTTCCTCGCCTTCACTGACGCTTTCGGAGGCAATTAAGGCATATGCCTCCTCTGCCGAAAATACCTTGCGGGCCATTTCCTAACTTTTTTTGTGTTTAACTTTATTCAAATGTGTGTATGTGCGGGGTGCTTTTTACTGTATACCTAACCTAACCCTCTTTTTAACAAAGAAAAACATAATAATTAAGGGTGTACTTCCAGCACAGAAAAACCCTGCGCCAAAGAGCGGACACTTTATCAGTCGTGTGTGCCACTGATTAAAGGGGTACTTCGGTGAAAACCTTTTTTCTTTTAAATCAACTGGCTCCGGAAAGTTAAACATATTTGTAAATTACTTCTATAAAAAAATCTTAATCCTTCCTGTACTTATTAGCTGCTGAATACTAGAGAGGAAATTCTTTTCTTTTTGGAATGCTCTCTGATGACATCACAAGCACAGTTCTCTCTGCTGATATTATTATAATAATAATAATAATAATAATGCTTTATTTATTGTTGTCCTTAGTGGGATATGAACCCAAGTCTGAAAGGCAGCAGTGCTAACCACTGAGCCACCATGCTGCCCTTAGCATACATCTGCTATGCATGGTTGCTAAAATGGACAGAGATGTCAGCAGAGAGCACTGTGATCGTGAGGTCAGTAGTGTTCCAAAAAGAAAGGAATTTCCTCTGTAGCATTCAGCAGCTAAGTAGTACTGGAAGGATTAAGATTTTTTAATAGAAGTAATTTACAAATATGTTTAACTTACTGCCAACAGTTGATTTAAAAGAAAAAAGGTTTTCACCGGAGTACCCCTTTAACTCCTTGGGGAAGGAGGGCATATGCATACGCCCTCGCGTCCCGTCACTTAAGGACAGAGGGCGTATCCATACGCCCTCCGTATTTCCGATCACTGCCGCTCGCCGGGCGTTGATTGGACCGGGATGACTGCTGATATCTATCAGCAGGCATCCCGTGGCAATGCCTAGGGGGGTCCTGAGACCCCCCCCCCATGTCGGCGATCGCAGGTCAATTCAGACCTGCGATTTGCCGCGATCCGGCCAAATCGGGTCACTGGTGACCCGATCTCCCGGAAAATAAGCGTGATCGGAGCTGTCAGAGAGCTCCGACCAGCCTAAAGGATAGGAGCGAGGTGACAGTTTTGCCACCCCCTCCTATCCCCTGCCATTGGTCGGTCAGGCTGACCACCAATGGCAGGAGGGGGGCGGGGGGTTAGAGTTAATTTACCGACTTCGATCGGTGGGCAGAGCAGGGGGGGGACATGGCCCGGCTTGGCCGGACCTGCGGCGGCAGAGGCGGCGGCATCCCGGAGCAGCGGCGTCATCATCTGAGCGGCGGCCGGAAAGTGTGTCGGAGAAGGCTGCAGTGAAGATAGCGATAAGTGATCTTCACTGTGGCCTTCGAAAAGCTGCAAAACTACAACTTCCAGCATGCCCACACAGCCAAAGGCTGTCTGGACATGCTGGGAGTTGTAGTTTTGAAACATCTGGAGGGTCACAGTTTGGAGACCACTATATGGTGGTCTCCAAACTGTAGCCCTCCAGATGTTGCAAAACTACAACTTTCAGCATGCACTGACTGACTGGGCATGCTGAGAGTTGTAGTTTTGCAACATCTGAAGTGGCACAGTTTGGAGACCACTATATGGTGGTCTCCAAACTGTAGCCCTCCAGATGTTGCAAAACTACAACTCCCAGCATGGCCAGACAGTCAGGGATGCTGGGCATGTAGTTCTGCAATATCTGGCCCTTCAGATGTTGCAGAACTACAACTCCCAGCATGCCTGGACAGTCTAGGCATGCTTGGAGTTGTAGTTTTGCAACATCTGGAGGGCTACAGTTTGGAGGCCACTAATTAGCGGTCTCCAAACTGTTCTTCCCCAGTTGTTGCATAACTACAACTCCTAGCATGCCCAGACTGTTCAGGCATGCTGGGAATTGTAGTTCTGCAACATCTGAAGGGCCAGATATTGCAGAACTACACGCCCAGCATCCCTGACTGTCTGGCCGTGCTGGGAATTGTAGTTTTGCAACAGCTGTAGGCACACTGGTTGGGAAACGCTGAGCTAGAGTCTGTTTCCTAACTCAGTGATTCCAACCTGTGTGCCTCCAGCTGTTGCAAAACTACAACTCCCAAAGTGATCTGACAGACCATACATGCTGGGAGTTGTAGTCTTGCAACAGCTGGAGGCACATGGGTTGGAATCACTGAGCTAGAGTCTGTTTTCTAACTCAGTGGTTCCTCACCAGTGTGCCTACAGCTGTTGTAAAACTACAGCCACCAGCATTTACAGTCTGTCAGTGCATTCTGGGAGTTGTAATTTTGCCACAGCAGAAGGTTTGGGGCGCCTCATACGGCAGTGTTTCCTAAACGGCGCCTCCAGCTGTTGCAAAACCACAACTCCCAGTGTTGCAGGACAGCCATAGACTGTCCTGGGAGGCTTGCAACAGCTGGTGGCACCCTGTTTGGGAAACACTGCTGTAGGGTTTTGGAGGAGACAAGCCCCACCCATATGGGGCCACATATGGGGTAGCTCCGTACTCGGGAGAAATTGCGTTACAAATTTTGGGGGGGATTTTTCTCCCATTACCCTTTGTAGAAATGGTAAATTTTGGAAAAAAAACTGCACTTTAGTGAAAAATTTCTCTTTTCATTTACACATCCGAATTTAACGAAAAGTCGTCAAACACCTGTGGGGTGTTAAGGCTCACCTGACCCCTTGTTAAGTGCCTTGAGGGGTGTAGTTTCTAAAATAGTATGCCATGGCGTTTTTTTTTTTGTTTTTTTTGCTGTTCTGGCACCATAGGGGCTTCCTAAATGTGACATTCCCCCAAAAACCATTTCAGCAAAATTCACTCTCCAAAATCCCATTGTCGCTCCTTGCCTTCTGAGCCCTCTACTGCGCCCGCCGAACAATTGACATACACATGAGGTATTTTCTTACTCGAGAGAAATTGGGTTACAAATTTTGGGGGGCTTTTTCTCCTATTACCCCTTGCAAAGTTTCAAAAACTGGGTCTACAAGAGCATGCGAGTGTAAAAAAATTAAGATTTTGAATTTTCTCCTTCACTTTGCTGCTATTCCTGTGAAACACCTAAAGGGTTAACAAACTTTGAATGTCATTTTGAATACTTCGAGGGGTGCAGTTTTTATAATGGGGTAATTTATGGGGTATTTCTAATATGAAGGCCCTTCAAATCCACTTCAGAACTGAACTGGTCCCTGAAAAATTCAGATTTTGGAAATTTTGTGAAAAATTGGAAAATTGCTTCTGAACTTTGAAGCTCTCTGGTGTCTTCCAAAAGTAAAAACATGTCAACTTTATGATGCAAACATAAAGTAGACATATTGTATTTGTGAATCACTATATCATTTATTTGGAATGTCTGTTTTCCTTACAAGCAGAGACCTACAAAGTTAGAAAAATGCAACATTTTCTATTTTTTCATCAAATTTAGGAATTTTTCACCAAGAAATGATGCAAGTATTAGGGATCGACCGATATCGTTTTTTTAGGGCCGATACCGATAATCGGTGGAGGTTAGGGCCGATAGCCGATAACTTATACCGATATTCCGGTATAAGTTATCGGTTATTTATCCCCCCTCGACACCGCTGCAGAGCATTGATTTAAAGCGGGCGCTTTAAATCAATGCACTGCAGTGGCTTTTGCGGGGCCATAGGCCGCCGCCGCCACCACCCGCTTCTCTCCTCTACCTGTCAGGGTGGTCCGGCCCATCCATCCATCGTTCCTGTAGTGTCCGGGGGCGTTCCGGGTGGAGGGTTAACCGGTCCGGGCTGTTCTTCTCCGGCGGTCATCTTCTCCACTCCGGGCGGGCTCCGGCCTAGTACGCTGCATAGACGCCCGTGCGCAGCGATGCACCTGACGTCACGGCGTAGCGGCGTCTATGCAGCGTACTAGGCCGGAGCCTGCCCGGAGTGGAGAAGAAGACCGTGGGAGAAGAAGGACAGCCCGGACCGGTTCACTCTTCAACCGGAATGCCCCCCGGACACTACAGGAACGATGGATGGCCCGGACCACCCCCATTACGGGCAAGTTAAAAAAAAAATTTATTGACTCGGAGGGTGGGGGAGGGGCCCGACCGGTATAGCGGTATGGGCAAAAATCCATACCGGTATACCGCCCAGCACTACAGTAGGGGGTGCGACGCGGTGCGGTGGGTCGGGGGGGGGCGGTCACGGTGCGGTGGGCGGTCGGGGGGGCGGGGCATTATCGGCAAGGTAATTGCCGATACCGATAATCCCCAAAATCGTGATTATGGGCCGATAATATCGGCCATACCGATAATCGGTCGATCCCTAGCAAGTATCAACAAAAATTTACCACTAACAAAGTAGAATATGTCACGAAAAAACATTCTCGGAATCAGAATGAAAATTAAAAGCAATACCAGAGTTATTAATGCTTAAAGTGACAGTGGCCAGAATTGCAAAAAATGCTCCCGTCCTTAGGGTTATAATGGGCTCCGTCCACAAGGAGTTAAGACTCGGTGGCGGCAGGGGGAAAGACACAAAAAGGGGAGGAAAAAAAAAAAGCACCTGCCTGATTACTGTCAGGGCTGGCGCACACAGGGGTACGGTCTGTTCTGCTGCTGGTGGCATGGACTGCAAATGCCCAAAAAAGGTGTTTTAAAGTGGAAAAAAAACAAAACATGCTTACCCCTGAAAAAGCACAGCACCCCAAAAAAACGCTGATCAGCAGTGGGGTGGGCGAATTGCCAAGAGTGGCGAACGCTCTTTATAGGGAAGAGGGTCCGGACACGGCACCCTCAGACCCCAGACAGTGAGAACACTGAACTTTTTTTTTTTTTGTCTTTGTTTTATTGAAATAACTGTCCCTGCCTACATTATTACTATCCCTGACAGGAAGACTGGTGGGAGGATAGCACAAGGGGCAAGGATGGCACAGGAGAGGGGGATCATCGCTGCCACCTCCCATCTACATTTGTATTATGCCACCCGTCACCCTCCACTTCCAGGTCATCGGAGACCCGGAATCATTGCGATTCGCCAGCCAATTGCAGCGATTGACAATGTTGATCCAAACAGGTTAATGGATTACTCCGCTCCCCAGCGTCCGGAACATTGAGTTCCTGAACGCTGTGTGCGGGCTTCCGTGTTCACGTTTGCCCCCTCGTGACATCACACCCCGTCAGGTGACATCACGTCCCGCCCCCTCAACTTTCATTGAGGGGGCAGGCTGTGACATCACAAGGGGGCGGGCATGAACACAGAAGCCCGCACACAGCATTAAGGAATGCAATGTTCCGGATGCTGGGGAGTGAAGTAACCCTTTAAGGAGTAGGAATAAAAAATTGTCAGAAACAGACCCATTCAGCCTTGGTATGGTTTTTTGCAAAAGGTTAAATAAAACAAGACAGAAAAACTCCCCATTCCCTGTCAGTTGGGTCAAACCCATTATTCAAACCAATACTGGTATATTATTTTTATAAGGCTTGTAGCTGGAGTAAAAGACGATATATAAATTAAAGCAGAGAACTACTTATATAGTATCATTTAATCCAAAAGGCCCAATATTTTCTCGCACTGTCAGGGGAATCTAGCCAAGGGCCCCAAACATTCTTAAATTTGGCCAGAGTCTTCCTCTTCAGATAGACATACTTTTCCAGATAAAGGTGTAGATTAAGGAACGTGCCTATGATTAGCAACAAAAGTTATAGTATTGCTAGTCTAACTCTATTACAAATATAGCAGAGGTGTATGTCAGCAGGCATATAAGAGAAGTACTATCTACTTGGGTTGCATATACACAATCAGATCAAGCACCATGGGGGAGATTTACCAAAACCTGTGCAGAGGAAAACTTGCCCAGTTGCCCATAGCAACCAATCAGCTTGCTTCTTTCATTTTCATGAAGGCCTGTGAAAAATGAAAGAAGTGATCTGATTGGTTGCTGTGGGCAACTGGACAGCTTTTCCTCTGCACAGGTTTTGATAAATCTCCCCCCCCCCATGTCCTAATATCTCCCCCCAGACACTCCCTGTTCAGCATATCAGTCTGGTCCATGGGAATTGGCATCAGGGACAATCAAATATGACATCAATTTTTTAAATAGTACAATAAACCCTATGAATGAGAAATCTCACTGTGTCTAGCTAACCTGAACATTTGGTATATTATCTAAAATCTTGCCTAAGAGACTAGATGACCCCTCTAGAAGCAGTAATAGAAAATTAAGTTTGCATCATTCCGTTTTCGGTAAACAGTCGAATGATGTGCTTTACCAAAAAGCTCTATCTTGGTCTCATCTGTCCAGACGTTTTCCCAGAAGGATTTTGGCTTACTCAAGTTCATTTTGGCAAAATGTAATCTTACTTTTTTATGTCTCTGTGTCAGCAGTGGGGTCCTCCTGGGTCTCCTGTCATAGCGTTTTATTTCATTTAAATGTTAACAGTTTGCGCTGATACTGATGCCCCCATAGCCTGCAGAACAGTTTGAACATCTTTGGAACTTGTTTGTTGCTGCTTGTCCACCCATCCAGACTATCCTGCGTTAACACCTTTCATCAATGTTTCTCTTCCGTCCACGCCCAGGGAGATTACCTACAGTGCCATGGGTTGCAAACTTCTCGATAATGCTGTGCACTGTGGACAAAGGCAAATGTAGATATCTGGAGATTGTCTTGTAACCTTGAGATTGTTGATATTTTTCCACAATTTCGATTCTCAAGTCCTCAGACAGTTCTCTTCTTTTTCTGTTGTCCTTGCTTAGTGTGGCATACACAGACACACAATGCAAAGACTACGTGAACTGCTCTCCTTTTTATCTGCTTTTAGGTGTTATTTTTATATTGCCCACACCTGTTACTTGCCCCAGGTGAGTTTAAAGGAGCATCACATGCTTGAAACATTCTTATTTTTCCACAACTTTGAAAGGGTGCCAATAATTTTGTCCAGACCACTTTTGGAGTTTGGTGTCACATGTCCAATTTGCTTTTTTTCCTCCCTTTTTTGGTTTAGTTCCAATACACACAAAGGGAATAAACATGTATATAGCAAAACATGTGTTACTGCAATCCTTTTCTGTGAGAAATACTTCATTTTCTAGAAACATTTCAGGGGTGCCAACATTTACGGCCATGACCGTAGTGCATTCAACTATATTAGGGTAAACACAATGTAGCCATGTATAATAGTTCTCTCGCACCTTCCACCATAATTTACTGCCAGCAGTGTGGGAAAGTTAGGGGAATACTGTTTAAAGGTAGGGTCACACGTATCACATCCGCAGCATATTTCACGTTGCGCTACATGTGACCCTACCCTAAACAGGCCAGCTCCAAGGCAGCCAACAGTCAGTTTCCTTCTTTAGATATTTTAAAAGTGTAGCTGAAGAGGATCCTCTACCATAACAAACATCTCTACCCCTTAAAAGGATTTTCCAACTCACAAAGTAATCCCTTGCAACTCTAAGAGAATGAATGGAGAGCTGGCACGTTGGTGTCTTCTAGGGATAGTTCAGTTAATAATTTTTATCTATTAGTTTCCTCCTTCATAGTTTTTTATTTTTTTAATAAACATCCATTAAAAATGTATAGTCCTTCCACCACTATTTCTATGGTGAAATGTCATCAAAACCCTTTTCTGCCTCCCTGTCCTGGCATCTCCATCTCTGCTACTGTCCCTCCTCCTACAGTCCCCACCTTCCGAGATGGAGATCACATGACTCAACTGCTGAGTTACTAATGATGAATTAACCCCTTCCCTAATAAAAGTAAGAATCCCCTTTTCCTATTTCCCCCCCAAAAAACTGTAAAAAATAAAAAGATACGTGGTATCGCCGCGTGCGAAAATGTCCAAACTATAAAAATAGTTAATTAAACCCCACAGTCAATGGCATTCACAAAAAAAAAATTACAAAGTCCAAAATAGCGTATTTTTGGTCACTTTTTATAGCACAAAAAATGAATAAAAAGCGATCAAGAAGTCCAATCAAAACAAAAATGGTACCTATAAGAACTTCAGATCACGGCACAAAAAATTAGCCCCGATACTGGCCCCGGTACACGGAAAAATAATAAAGTTATAGTGGTCAGAAGATGACAATTTTAAACATGTAAATTTTCCAGCATGTAGTTATGATTTTTTGCAGAAGTGCGACAAAATCAAACCTATATATAAGTAGGATATCATTTTAACTGTATGGCCCTACAGAAGATATGGTGTCATTTTTACCGAAAAATGCACTGCGTAGAAATGGAAGCCCCCAAAAGTTAAAATTCTTTTTCAATTTTGTCCCACAATGAATTTTTTTTCCGTTTCGCAGTGGCTTTTTTGGTAAAATTACTAATGTCACTGCAAAGTAGAATTGGTGGTGCAAAAAATAAGCCATAATATGGAATTTTAGGTGCAAAATTTAAAGCGTTCTGATTATTAGAAGGTGATGAGGAAAAAATGAAAATGCAAAAACCCTGCATCCTTAAGGGATTAAACAGTTTACATTAAACACAGACACGGGACCCCTCTGGAAAGATTTTGACTGCCTAACCACCAGAGAATAGAAATTCTGGATTAAAGATGGTTTTAAGATTTTTAAATAGAAGTAATTTACAAATCTGTTTAATGTTCTAACACTAGTTGATTTAAAAATGGTTTTTCACCAGAGTACCCCTTTAAACTAAAAAGAGAAGGTAGTAGCCAGCTTCTTTTTGAGAAGGGACTGGAACCAGAATTTATACTAGAAACAAATATATTGGTGACCCACCCTGTATTAGATTGTTGTGTGGAATGCATTGCATTATGGTTAATAAAAGAAGTGTTTTACAACTGTGTCAGAATTTTAGATTTTTAGGTCTTTTTAGAGCTCAAATTGTAACTTTTCTTTTTGTTAATAAAACACACACACACACACACACACACACACACACTCTACAATTAAACCATTGAATTCAAACACAAGCAGTCTATATTGCTATAACTCTTTAATGGAATATTAAACGGTAAAGTAAAATTTTACATTGAAGACTTTTATTTGGGCTAAGATGGATTAATAAGTCATTTAAAGTAAAACGTTAACTTTGAAGAAATCAAATCATGGCACCTTAACATTCCACATAATAAGTCGGCAAAAGAACACTTCAACTGATGAATTTCAAGCACCAGATAAGTATGGACCCACCTAATGAGAAGTCCTAGGGGGAGATTTATCAAAACCTGTCCAGAGGAAAAGTTGCTGAGTTGCCCATAGCAACCAATCAGATCACTTCTTTCATTTTTGAAAAGGCCTCTGAAGAATGAAAGAAGCGATCTGATTGGTTGCTATGAGCAAATCAGCAACTTTTTCTCTGGACAGGTCTTGATAAATCTCCCCCCTAGTTGCCAAATATATATATATATATATTTTAAAGCCTGGCAGTTATGCACTTAATATTCTCTTATTGATGGAAACAGAACAATGATACAGGCTTCAACTCGAGAAAAAAGGGTTAAACTGGAAAAGTGAAGAAATGCCTCCAAAACTAGTAAAACGTAATTATTAAAAATATATAGGTTACTTACTCTGTTAATGGACAGATATTTAGAAGCAGGGATGACACAAATTATTATATATGTATATAATATCTAAGAGGTAAGGACAAACATAAAAGAAATTGCCTTCTCCCACCATTCTGTGCAAAATGCTAAAATGAGAATGACTAGAGCATCTTTCCTGCTCGTGTCATTAAATGTAAAACAAATGTGGCTAGAAGTTACACAACTTCCAAACCAAATGTAAAATAAAAGTGGAGCATACTGCTACAACAATTTCACCCACAACTGCACAATTCAATAAAAATACTTGTTTTCTTCCTTCCTATTCATTACATCCCTCAGAGTTCCCTAAAGGAACTACCACGATCCGGTTGCAGTGATGTTTGTAACTGCATCACGTCAGTTCCCAATACTGCAATTCCATTTTCCCATTCCTTACTATTGGAAACGGACATGATGCAGTTACAAACTGCAATGCACCTGCAACACAACTTGATGCTGCGTTTTTTTTTTTTTTTATCTTAGATATGCTCTGCACTGAAATGGGTTTGCACACCTGCCCCACACAAGGAGATGATGTTGCTTGTTCAGCATGGTGGCTTTGCTAGTGTTACAGCCAGAGAAACCAAAATCTAAGAGAGATTGACAAACCTACATTTTGCCCATTTAAGGCCATAAAAAACAAAAAGTGCCCTGTGACATTAGTATGTATTGTATCTCAGTAGACCATGTCCTGAAAAGAGCTGTGGCTTGAAACATTACTGTCATTGGAAACAACTTTTCACATGTCGATCACACATGTTAAAAGTTGCTGATCGCACCAGGTCTTAATGCTTAGACCTGCCACGATAGCAAGTCATTGGCCTGGGAAGTGGGCGGCATTGCACTCTATTCCGGAACAGCTATGAGAGCCACCCATTTTTCTGCATAGACTTCTATGCAGAGAAAATGTATGGATCTCTCAGTTGGCCAAGAAGTGGAGCCCAATGCTGCCTCCTTCATTGGCTAATAAAGGGTCGCATGGGGTCTCAGGAGGAGCGATTAACAACTTTCAACATGTCTGACTGGGATGACAAAAGTAGTTTCTAATAATAGTAACTCTTTAAAGAGTGTGTGCGGTGTAGACAAAGGGTGTGTCTTAAATGCCGAAATAATGGAGGTAATTAAGCAAATTTAGAGGTGGCATAAAAGACAGAAGTGTTCAGTGTGTCTAGCAAGATGCACCCAACTGAGCCGCTGTGATACATTTGGTTCATAAGCATTAAGAAGCATTAATAAATCTGCTTATGTTCCACCATCAGGGTTAACAGTTGACATACTATGGATGCAGAAAATTGCACCACCAGTTAGGCAGACAACGTTCTCTGAAAACACATGATTTGTATCCAGGTTGGTACGCATATCTCCTGTAGTGGATTTAATGTACAAGGTGTACAAATCATCTAAAAAGTCACAGTTCAGTACATAATAACGATCGGCAGGAAAACACTTTTGATGACAAAAGAAAAGAGAACAATTGAAAATCACATAGATTTCTGTGTGCGCATTATTAGCGTGACGTGGCGCTGGAATCATGAGGACTTCACATCTACAAAAAGAGAAGAAATCACAGTCAAGTTATAACAGCAACATTCAACGTTCCCTATCTAGGTCTTCCATGCTTATAGGAGCCAGCTATAAAACCTAATTTAAAAAAAACAAAAACATGAGAATAAAAAAAATATATGAATAAAATTAATTGCCACACATATTCACATCATTAGTGATGAACTGCAATAGAATATACAACCCACGGACAGGTGATGTTTATTAAACTAAAAGCAAAAATGTTTTACTTGCCACAGAAATACCCTTTAAAATAAATATTTAAAAGCTATAAAGCCAACATAGGTGACCCATAAAGGAACAGTATGCCTAAGAGTACTATACACAGAATGGTGAACCTATGCGTTGACTGTATTGGCTCGTTTTGTATATTCAGGACTTGAGATCTCTACTGGATGTAAAGTTTCAGGCTGAGGATTCATATTTCTTGATATCTTGTAAGCAATTTATAATACTACAACGGGCCTCTCCTCAGCCTGAAAAAGCTGCTAACTAGATAGAAGGCTGGTAATAAGAGATGGACTGATTTGGAAGAAATCTAATTAGTCAAAGTTTTCAAAATAACTGGATTAGTCCAAATCCAAATTTTTTAGGGCTTCACTTCAGCAGATCATATAGAGGCAGTATATATTCTGTGCAGTGAGGAATAAGCTGTATGCCTAGCTGCTCAGCCCCCATTATTGTAATTGTGCGTATACTTACCAGGCTCCCCGCTGCAGCAACAGGTGCATCAAAAAAGTAACCGACCCCCCCATGGCCATGTCAGCATCCATTGATGCAACAGGCAGAACAAAGGAGGCCTAGGACCCCAGAAAGGGATCCTGCATCTATCAGACATTTATGGCAAGTTCTGTAAACATGCCATAGATTTCCAGATGGGAAACTCTGGGGAACTGAACTTATCAGAAACTTATCCCCTATAGACAGGATAGGTGTCTGATCATGGGGGTCCTACCGCTGGGGCCTCCAGTGATCTCCTGTAAGGGGCCTGTCCTACTTACCCGTCCTCGGCACGCTCTGGCCCCCACCTTCCTGGACGTCGGCAAGTGATAGCCTGCTAGCAATCACTGGCCTTAGCAATTTCCTGCTTCAGCCAATGATTAGCTGAGTAAAGAGTCCTTTGCCCACTTTCAGGAAGAAGACAGCTGAAGCGCACAGAGGATGGGTAAGTAGGATGAGCCCCAGCAGTCGGACCCTCCGCAATCAGACACTTCTTTCCTTTCCAGGTGATAGGGGATAAGGGTCTGATAAATTCAGTTCCCAGGAGAACCCCTTTATTTATACTTAAAAGGGATACATAGACCGTACAAAATTTTCTAATTGCACATTTCTAACAAACATCTAACCAAATCAATATACAGCTGAAGGTGTTCAAAAGGAACGGGCAAAGGAATCCTCCTGGTGGCACTCACTAGGCAGTTTTCTTAAGGTAGAAGCAGAAGGAAGGTATATCTCCGATGCTAAATAACCGATGCGGACATGCAAAGTATTAAAAACGAAGTGCGGTTTAATAAATTGAATGAAAGTAACAAACTACACGTTATTTATTAAACCGCACTTCGTTTTTATTACTTTGCTTGTCCGCATCGGTTATTTAGCATCGGAGATATACCTTCCTTCTGCTTCTACTTTAAGAACACTGAATAGTGAGCGCCACCATGAGGATTCCTTTCCCCGTTCCTTCAGAACACCTTCAGCTTCACATCACCGGTCAGAGATCATCTCCGACACAGGATTCTCCTCGGGCAGCTCCTGGCTCCTTACCCTGGATTTGGGTGATATGCACTACTAGATGTTGTACTCTGCATACAACATCCTCAGGTTAGCATAACCTTATTATTTCACTTGCACTGGTTTACACCGGAGTAACGGCACAAGTTACGCTCCCTATCTGTCTCTCCCTCTTCCCTTGTTAATCAGTATACAGAAAGACAAGGTTACCTGTATAGGTGTACGATGCAGCCATTGTTCTTTGTCAGCTGCAAGTTTCATACAGGCAAACAGGTCACTAACACTGGGAAGGCCATAAAATTCCTGAAAAAGATTAAATTATTTTATAACTATCAAAAGCAATACTGAAAAAAAACCTGTTAGAACTAATATTTTTAACAAGAAACAATTATAAATAGCCTCCGGTTATAATTTAGGCTGGGGCTACAAAGAAACCTTTGAGCTTACCAATTTACTTTCACCCTTTGACACCATATACATTGCTCTCATTGCTTAGTCACCAATCCAGAACTAAAAAATTCTTACTTCACAACTACATTTACAATTCCACTGTCTGCATAGTTTATAGTGTTACAGTAGATCTGTTGAGCGGTTAAGAAACAGCAGTCACATCTAACAGCAATCACCTGAAATATGAATGACTATAACAGACTAACTTATGTAAATGATGGCTACTGCATATATAAACAGTAAAAAGAACATACTATAGATTTAACATGCATTGCTTTCACAGACAGAGTGTCTTTCACTCCTCTAATCTGCAGAGCATGTTATCACGTTACTTACATGTGCTTTTTTACGCAGAAGCCACTTATCCTCCAGTGCAGGTTGCTCTGGTTTTGCTGTGTTATCTGTGTTCTTGGAGGACACCACCCAGCTGCTGGCATTTAGAGGCAAATGGAATGGAGATAGTGTTTCTACCAGGGGAGTCTGATATTTACTGTCAGTTGTTTCAGGTTCAAGCTTTCTCTCTGCTGTGCTGGTCTTGACAACCCAGCAGTTTAATGGAGTGTCAAGCAAAGCTTTAAAAAGCCTAAGGGTGGGTTCACATTCTTCTGTCTTGTTGGTGCAGTTATTGTCTTCAGAGTCTGCTTTGCAGGGACGTAGCCACATGTTAACTGAAGGCTTTGACTTTTCACATTCTTTGTCTTTAGACTTGCGCTCGTGACATAGAGGGACCCCATTCTTATCTTTTCCTTCTCTCTTTAAGAGCCACTTCCTAAGAGCCTCTTTTTCACAGCTTTCATCACAGACACATTCGGAAAAGGTAGAGCAGGGCTCATTTGCTTTACAGACCTCTTCCATCTTGAAATGAGGCTGAGACTGTTGTAGGAGCCACATTTCATTGGTAGAACCTGATGCCTTCTTTCCTCCAAGCTGTTCATGGAGGCACTTGAGGTTCCCTAGATTTTCTATTTCCAGAGAAGCTGTTTTTCCACCACAGCGATTACCACAGGGTTCCAGTTTATGGAGCCAATCACCAATACTGTAGTCCTCCACAAATGGTTGGAAGACAAACCTCCACTTGTCCACAACATCAGTCTCCAACTGTTCAGCTTGAGCAGGGGAGACTAACCAATCGGACAGATCCATCTCTTCATCATTCGGAAGATCCAAATCATCACAATCTAACTTTTCAAAGGAGAAAGAGGAGCTTGAAATTGAGCTTTCCCGAGTGCGGACTTCAGTCTTCTCAGGGGGATTGTCCTTGCTCTGTGACTGTAGCAGCCAATTGTGCAATTCTCCCAACTTCCCCCATACTTGCTCCATGTTAAATGTGGGAAGATTTGGGACATCTGAACTCTTTAAAATATAAATATATATGTATATTAAACACTAGTAAAAGAATGAGAATATTTTATCATCTTTGCTCCAATCTTGAAATGTCATCATCATGTATACAATAAACAGTTGAAAGGGCTTGTACAAGACTAGAGAAACAAGGCTGCTTTGTTTTAGAATCATTACCACTCTTGTCCATGGGTACTGCACACTTGCCCCATGTAAGAAAAAAAAATAGATAAACATAAAAAGATTACGAGGCAATATTACCAATAACTTAGGGAAAAGAGTGGCACTGCTTCTAAGGGGGGGGGGAACTTTATGTAATCTCATACAAACCCTTTAATAATAAAATCATACATCACAAGTTAAATATTCACAATTTGACTATATCTTACCATAATGGTCTCAGTGAGTTGTGTCTTTAACAGCCAGTCTTGAGGAGAAGTGCTAGGAATTTGCAGAGCAGGACACTGAGCAAGGTTATTTCCTTTGCCTTCTAGAAGCCAGTCTGACAGATGGGTGTTCCACAATGTAGAAAGAGGTTTCTGCTAAAATAAAATAGACAAAAAGTTTAATGTAGCACCTGAGCATCACCTCTCAGAGGTCATCACATGTTGAAGGCAGCATCAACATGGGATGTTTTGTATGTCGTGGCCATCGCATAAACGGCTATCCGGCAGCGCAGACTGTGAGGTCCGGTGAAGATCACTTACCTGTCCATGGCGCTCCGGACCGTCCTCTTCAGGATCCCCTGCATCGCTGTCGCTCTCCGTCGTCGTCATCACGTCGCAGCGCATGCCGTCCCATCTTCCAATAGGAGCGGCGTGCGTAATGACGTGATAACGGCGACGATCACGGGCAGCGGAGATGTTCCGGAGCGGCGGGGACAACCTGGGGAGGTGGCGACAACGATGGAGGGCGACATCCAGGGCAGTGATGACAGTCCGGAGCAGCGGGGACAGGAGAGTATAACTGCCTATACTTTACATTGCACGGATCCCTCAACTGTATGTATTTATTTTTTTTCTTTGCAATATATACACAAGAGTATCCAGAATCTCTCCTCTAGTTAATGAATATGCTAAGAACAGACAGATATTATTCTTACAACTTCAGAAGAAAAGAACTGAATGTACCTGTTCAGTTCCAGAAACGTAGCAATTGTCGAGAAGCCAAGGATTCTGGGAGACAAAACTGCATGGGGCAGTGCTTACATTTTCTGGCATTTCGTCACAGTTCTAGAAAATAAATGTATATACATTTTTTTTCAGTTTTTTCCAGTATTTCCTTAGTGATCTGTATTAAATAAACTTTCAACATAATCCAGTTCTAATCCACCCTATTTGCAGAGATGACAAATTATGCACTATCCACCTACCATTACTTTAATTGATCCAAATGTAGTAATAGCTTTTCTAAGAGAAGCAACATCTGCTTCAAACTGCATGGAACAAGATTCCTCTGGTTTCAAGCCAAGGCTGCCCAGTCTTAAAAAAAAAAAAAAAAAAAAAAAGGAAATTATAGTGAAAAACTAAAAAAATATTATATACGATATGAAGGCTCTCATATATACATTGCCTCATTGGTTGGAATAACTTCACTCAATCTTATAAACATTACCAAGTCACTAGGGGTAAAATTCAGTAAAGGTAAACAAACAAATGACAATCGTGTGTTACAGACACTTACCTCTCCAAGCAAACAGTAATTTGATTGGCAAGATCATTACTGTGAGGGGTTTCCAGTTGGTGAATCAGGCAATTGAACTGTCCCAACAACTACAAAAATAAGAAAAATATAGCAATAAAACAAACCAAAAAACTCCACGTACAAACAAGAATTAATAGTACTGTCTTTGTAAGGTAAGGGAAGAATTTCAAGACAAACACTGCAAGGCTAAAAAACCCATCCATCTGCAGCTTATTGGATTAGTATGCAGGTTGGTTGGATACACTATGGTATAGTACAGTGCCATGACAATACATAGCAGCCAAAGATTTTTTGCAGGAGATGCTATAAAGCAAAAGGAGGCTCTGGCCCCTTATTCCAGGTCCAAAAACAATTTAATCATCAAGCTTTAGATGATACAATTGTAGTGGACTCATATGTACTAATATAAACTGTAGAGGATTGATATGTACTAATATATACATACAGTCATGGCAGTAAATGTTGGCACTCGACATTTTTCTAGAAAATTAAGTATTTCTCACAGAAAAGGATTGCAGTAACACATGTTTTGCTATACACATGGTTATTTCCTTTGTGTGTATTGGAACTAAACCAAAAAAGGGAGGAAAAGAAGCAAAATTGTACAATTTCACACCAAACTCCAAAATTGGGCTGGACAAAATTATTGGCACCCTTTCAAAATTGTGGAAAAATAAGATTGTTTCAAGCATGTGATGCTCCTTTAAACTCCCCTGGGGCAAGAAAGGGCGCTTACACACTATAAAAATGCACCTGTTATGAATGTCTGTTATGAAAAGAGGGGAAATCGGCAATTATATGGCCGGTAAAAAATCACTAACGGCCATCAGAAAATCACATTATAGTCTATGGGATTTTTCAAATAGCCATTTTAACCCGCTATCGTCCGTTATTAATAACGACCATTATTTTGTGACGGGCGAATGAACGGGAGAAATAGTGCATGCACTAATTCTCCCATTACTATCGCCCGTCACAAAATAACGGGCATTATTAATAACGGGCGATAGCGGGTTAAAACGGCTGCATTTTTATAGTGTGAAAGCACACTAACAGGTGTGGGCAATATATAAAAATCACACCTAAAAGCAGATAAAAATGAGAGAAGTTCACTTAGTCTTTGCATTGTGTGTTTGTGTGTGCCACACTAAGCATGGACAACAGAAAGAGAATGGAATGAGGCCTACAAAGAAAAGAACACAGTACCTAAAACCTTAAAACTACATCCCTTCCCCTTATCCCCTTCACTTCAATTGCCTGGTTGGACTTGATGGACGTATGTCTTTTTTCAACCATACTAACTATGTAACTACCTACAATGACATATGGTGGAGGTTCAATGATGTTTTGGGGTTGTTTTGCTGCCTCTGGCACTGGGGGCCTTGAATGTGTGCAAGGCATCATGAAATCTGAGGATTACCAATGGATTTTGGGTCAAACTGTACAGCCCAGTGTCAGAAAGATGTGTTTGCGTCTGAGATCTTGGGGTTTCCAGCAGAACAATGACTCCAAACATATGTCAAAAAGCCTCCAGAAATGGATGGTAACAAAGCGATGGAGAGGTCTGAAAGGGCCAGCAATGAGTCCAGATCTAAATCCCATTGAACACCTGTGGAGAGATCTTAAATTTGCTGTTGGGAAAAGGAGTCTTCCAATAAGAGAGATTTGGAGCAGTTTGCAAAGGAAGAGTGGTCCCACATTCCGGCTGAGAGGTGTAAGAAGCTTATTGATGGTTATAGGAAGCAACCGATTTCAGTTCTTCTTCCAAAGGGTGTGCAACCAAATATTAAGTTAAGGGTGCCAATCATTTTGTCCAGCCCATTTTTTGGAGCTTGGTGTGACATTATGTCCAATTTGCTTTTTTTCCCTTTTCTGTGAGAAATACTTCATTTTCTTGAAAATTTTCAAGGGTGCCAACAATTACGGCCATGACTGTAATTAATATATATATATATATATATATATATATATATATATATATATATATATATATATATATATATATATGTATTCAGGGGTGTGGAAATAAAAAAACAACTACTTGTCCAAGGGACTAAAGCGGAGAACAATCTACTTGTCCCTCAAGAAAATCCACTTGTCCTGGTAGATAAAATAATTTCAACCAAAATAGTACGATCCACCCCACTAGACCACCAGGGGTGGTTATAAGATCCCTTTAGACATTGCTGTCAACTTTGACAGCGGTGATCTAATGGTTTAATAGCGGCCATGGTGATCGCAGCATGCCAGGATATTAGTGGCGGGAGAGCTGTAGATGGCTCCTTTTACGTCCGAGGCAAGCCCCCCCATCTGACCCCTATAACTCCAATTTTTCCATATAGAGGGATGTATGAGGGCAATCTTGTGAGCGGTGATCTGTAGTTTTTATCAGAACCATTTATGTTCAGAGGTAATTTTTTGATCACCTTATAAAAAAAAATTCTCATATGAAGTGACCAAAAACGAGCAATTTTGGACAATTTTTTTACATTTACACCGTTCACCATACGGTTTAATTAACATCATATTTTAATAGCCTGGATATTTCCACATGCAGCGATACCACTTATGTTTATTTTTATTTAAAGAAAATTGGAAACTTTTATTCATATATACGCACTTTTAAAAATATTTTAATCACTATTGTTTTAGTCTTCATTGGGACTTCATGGGAGTCTTTAGATTGGAAAACACTGAACAACGCTGTGTTACTGGGGGTGTTCTGCTTCTCCAGTTCATGTGGTGCATTTTACTTACTCTAATTTATGTGTCAGAAAATGCTAAATTTTGTTGCATTTAGTTACTAGATAACTACAACACCCAGCATGCCCTGATACAGTTTATGGTTCTCTGGGTGTTGCCGCATGTTGCACTGTATAGTAGTACAGTTAAGGTTATTGTCTAACATGCTGGGAGTTGTAGTTTTGGTTCGTGTCAGCTGCAGAGCCATAGGTTGTGTCAAGGAATACTGGGAATTACAGTTAGTAACTACAACACCCAGCATGCCCTGATGCAGCCTATGGCTCTGCAGCTGACCCGAACCAAAACTACAACTCCCAGCATGTTACACTTTATAGTTCTACAGTTTAGGTTATGGTGTAACATGCTGGAAGTTGTAGTTTTGGTTCGGGCGTGTTTGCGTGCATCCGTGGGGCTCTTGGTTGGCGGGCATGAAGGGGCGAGATTCTGGGGGTGCAATTTAGTGCGGGTGGCCAGAAGCTACTGAACATAAATTAAAAAAATTAGATAGCACAACTGCTGGCGTCAGTACATAACATACATACACTGGCCTCTGCCCCCATATCATACATTACATACACATATCATACATCCACCCGCCGCTGCCCCCCCCCCACATCATACATTACATACACACATCACACATACATCATACACACATTACACCATACATATGCCCACATCATACATCCACCCGCTGCTGCCCCCCCACATTATACATTACATACACTTCTGAGCAGTGGCCCCCGGCTACTGAAATCAGTTGGGGGCCGCCACCCCCTCCATATACCCTGAGTGCCGGTGTGAGGTGCAGACTTGCATCCCATGCAAGTCTGCATCTGCTCCTGCGCCTCACGCTGGCATTAACTAAAAATAAGAGGGAAGTCTGTCTGTCCCTGCTTGCCCGATACAGGGCTAACTAAATGTATGAAAAAGTGTGTCACATGCTCCTCCATGGAACGATATGATGCGATCGGGAGAACTGGACAGCGGAGCCGGGCCGCACAGCAGCAGGTATCGGACATGGTATCGGGGACATTAAATGAGACCCCGATACCATGCAGATGCCAAGTATCGGCCCCGATACCGATACTAGCATCAGTACATCCCTAATTAAAAAGTCTATTTTCCTAAATTGCATTGCTTATCCTCGTTGAAGCGGAACTGCTCGCTCCTCCTCTACCTGTTTGCTCCCTCCCTCCATCAAGCATGAAAGATAGCGTCCTGTATTGGAATGTGGCAAAGATAAAAAATACGTAGAAGGAGTTTTAACCAAGAAGCTGCTTTTCACACCCAATTCACCTCACTTCCTGCACACAGCATTGTATAACCGTATTCTATTCCTCTGTAATAAAAGAAAGCATCATCTCAGCTAACAGGTGTCTAGGTGGTCTTTCCTAGTGTGTACACCGCTTCTGATAAAACTAATCAGAAAGGGGGCAGATCTTCACTGGGTACAACCAGGATCTATTTCACAAGCAGCACCAAGCAGTAACTCTTCAAAGACACTCTTACCCAGTAAAGCTGCTGAGTTTGTTGTTGCAGGGATTCCTCTTTCAGCTGCTGTATTAGATCTGCCTGCTCCAAAAGCCAGATCTCACGGCTGCGCAGACATTCAAGGTGGCGACTAATGCATGACTGGATCTGGGCCTTCACCTGCCGACATCAAAAGGAAGTTTCCAAAATTGTTGTTTTTTAATCCATAAAAAATTCAGGAAAGCACAAGAGGATAAACAATACATCTTGGATACTAGGATACATCCAGGCTTGTAATTATGCAGCATATATGCTTTATTGTAACAGCTGAACACTTGCAGAGCTGGGCCTAGTATTAGATAGTATTTTGCATGCTCTGCATTAAGAAAGGAACATTAAACTATACAAACAGCTTATGCTTTTAAATACCAGACACTCAAAACATGTTACTTTGTGTATTTATCAGATTCTACAATTAAATATTGATGTTTGTGATATTGTTGAATCACGAGAACGGGATGAAATCACAAGCTTGTGGTATTAAAAGATCCTGGTAGGTGGCAAAGAAATCCAAGTAAACACACAGACAAGTTCAGACAAAATATATTTTCACAGTATACTCTTAGGCTGCAGTCACACGGCCGTCTAGACCCGTCCAGTTCTTCTCCCGTCAAAAACAAAAACAGACTTTAAATTTTTTTTTTTTTAAAAGACAATAACGGATGTTACCCATCTGTATCCATTATTGTTCATCTAATAAACCAAAAAAAAAAATTTCATTTTTTTGTTCTTAGCATGCTCAGAAGTAAAAACGGATAAAAAAAAAAACTGATTGAAAAAACGGATGCAAACAGATTGCATTAAAGGCTCATCTGTTTCCCATAGACTTCAATGTTAAATTTACTGTATATGTTTTTTTCTTCCATTTTTTTTTGGATGAGAGAAAAAATACTGCGTGCACCGTCTTTTCTCCCGTAAAAAATAAAAAAATAAAAAACACGGAAATGAGCACAGAGGGGTGCAAACTGATGTGAAAGGATTGTAAAAAAAATCCCATTGACATCAATGGGATTATTTTACAACCGTTTGTAATCTGTTTACAAGCAGCAACAACGGAACCTAAACGGGGGAAATAAATTAAAAAAAACAAGGACAGACGGCTGTGTGAACCTACCCTTACCCAAGATACCATCATATAAAGCCCCCAGGCCTTTAATTTAATCTATTATTTAAACATTTACAACCAATGCTAAATATGACCTGTATAGTATTCAATCAAAAACCAGCAGGACACCAGAACCAGGCAATACAACTACCCAAAATGTACATAATAGACAAATAGACAGCAAATAAAAGTCTTCAGTGCTTGCCTGCTATTGCTGAGAATAAAACAATTGAGAATTTTAGTTTATGAATATATTTTCCTGCAGAAACAATGCAACAAGAGTTGCACCTACAGGAAGAAAGAGCCTAAAGAGAGTTCCCGGCCAGTCAGGTGATGCCTCATGGCGAATCAAGAGGAACTTGTTGTCTGTTTAGTGGGGGCGACTGTATCCATGAACTTTGTGTTATTAGGGCATTTACATCTGGTGTTAAGACTGCAGACATATATCCCTATTACATAAAGGTGTTGCACTACAGCAGATGTAGGTGCTGACCTGGAGATATACCCTGAAGGACGCATCTGTCCAAATACTTTTACACAAACTCAGACTCCTTAATTTAAATAAAAAAAATGTTTCATGCATATACTGTATGATATTTCTAGAGATTGTTCCAGCATTTTCACACCATAACAAGAATGAGACAAAACAGCTCAAAAACAAAGCCGTGTACAAATGCGCACGCACAATCATAGAAACGACATGTAGCAGCCGCCATTGCTTGTATTATCCCACAAGTAAGTGAAGTACTCACCTCTCTGCCATTGTCTTTCACTTGTTGCTCTGCCTTTAACAGTGCCTGAATAGCAGTTTCCAGTTCCTTTTTGGCTTGGAGGCATTTAGATAGTGGATCTTGGCCACAGGAACGAAGGTCTTGGTCCACATCCATTTCCTTCGGCATTTCTGGAAGGACAAACAACGTTATATGTTTAATAGATTCCTACAAAGCTGCTCTAAGATGCTAATAAATAAACAGACATATGCACTTGGGAAATGCTGTCACAATATAAAATATTTCAGTGCAAGACACAGATGATACTGTATGCACTTAATACAATAATATACAGTGACCCCCCGACCTACGATGGCCCCGACATACATAGTTACATAGTTAATACGGTTGAAAAAAAGACATACGTCCATCAAGTTCAACCAGGGATTGAAATACCATAATTTCAACATGCAATGGCCTCTCAGAGGCCATCGCATGTTGAAGGCAGCATCAACATACGATGCTTTTGTATGTCAGGGCCATCGCATAAACTGCTATCCGGCAGCGCTGACTTCTTCAGCTGCCACCGGATAGCCGTTTATGATGCCCTGTGTGCTGCGGTGATGGTCACTTACCTGTCCTCCGGGACGTCCTCTTTTCAGGATCCTCTGCATCGTCGGCACTCTCCATCAATGTCATCATGTTGCTGCGCATGCCGTCCCGTCATCCAATAGGAGCGGCGTGCGTAGCGACGTGATGGCGGCGACGGAGAGCGCGGATGCCAGGGAAGCAGAGGCCTTGCCGGAGTGTCGGGGACACGGCGGCAGCAATGGACAGCGACATCCCGGGCAGCAGTGACAGGTGAGTACAACTTCCTCTAACAGTGCTCTACAACCTGCGGACCTCCAGATGTTGCAAAACTACAACACCCAGCATGCCCGGACAGCCAACGGCTGTCCGGGCATGCTGGGTGTTGTAGTTTTGCAACATCTGGAGGTCCGCAGGTTGTAGAGCACTGTCCTATGCTTTACATTGCACGGATCCCTCAACATACGATGGTTTCAACTAACGATGGTCCATTTGGAACGGATTACCATCGTATGTTGAGGGACCACTGTAGTTGTTAAACACTTTTATCCAGCAGGTCCTTTGTGCTGTTTCTGGGAAAGCTGGGTGACAGCTAATATGATCCCCTTATCTAGGCTTGAGAAACAAATCTCCTTAGTAATGTAATGCTAAAGAGGGATCAGGACATCCAACAGCTGGATCCTTGACAAAAGCAAAAAGCACAGAACATCACGTCAAGCTCCTAGAACTGGTATTACTAGGAAGTTCAAGCTTCTAGTTGAGCCGGCAGGGGTGAGGACAAGGAACACATTCCAGGCTGTTTTTAGGACGGCCAAGAGAAACGGAAACTTCTACAGCAGGGAAAGCACATTCATTTTCTGAACAACCCCCACAAGCAGACCTAGAAGGTCCCCTTCATCACATGCTGTAAAACAGAGATATATACCTGAAAAACGGGCCAAATATTAAGGGTTTGGAAAACTAAGAAAACTTCTAACATGTCATAGCGACACATCTGATGTTTAGATCGGTCAATCCTGATCTGATGACACAACAGAAGTTGTTTTTAGGACTAAAGGGTTAATGTTCTTCCATGGTGAGAGCATCATAAAATGTGCGTAGACTTATAGACCAATGATGCTTCACCAGGAATTTTGGGAAGAAAGGATACACAAAGCAGCTCCCATTCTACCGTTTCAAAGCAGTTTTCCCTTAAAGGGTAGCTCCCACCATCATGTTTTTTTTTCTGTCCCTGCCTATTGCCCTTCTATCCCTAACACCCCTCCCTGCCTTTATTATTTTATTTATTTATTTTTTACTATTTTTAAAATGGCATTTAGTCTGCCTGGCACTACCAGGCAGACTTCCCCAGCAGGCACCACGTCACTGATGCCTGCTGGGGCCGACACTTCCGCCCTTAGTTCTCCTAACAGGGTGCCTCCAGCTGTTTCACCACTACAACTCCCAGCATGCTCTGACATCAATTGGCTGTCAGGGCATGCTGGGAGTTGTAGTGGTAAAACAACTGGAGGCAAACAGGACAGGAGCTTCATGGGGGAAGGAGTGAGCCAGGAGCCGATGCGGGAGGGACGGGTGCGGGGGAGCCTCTTCCTGCCGCTCGGTGAGTAACACCCAAACATCCCTCCGTGCCCCCCGTACCTTGCAGCAGTGCCCCCCACCCCCCCCCCCGTACCTTGCAGCAGCACAGCCCCATCCCCCCCCCCTGCACCTTGCAGCAGCGTCCCCCGTACCTTGCAGGAGCAGCCAACCCCCGCGCCTTGCAGCAGGACCGTCGGCGAGTGCGGGAAGCCGATGCGCAGCCCTGGCTGTTACTGCGCCTGCGCAAAATTTCGACTGATGCCCTGCCGGAATCAGTCAGAATTTTGCAGTGACATCACTCCGCACTGCATTCGGCCACTAGGAGGGCGCCCCTAGTGGCCGAATTTCAAATTGCTTTTAAAATGTTTTAAAAGCATTTTTTTTAATAAAAGTATATTAGAGATATGTTGTAGTACTTTACTACAACATATGAAAACATTTTTCTCATGACAGTGCCCGTTTAAAGGGGTTATCCAGGATTTTTAAAAAAGGAGCCAATTTCTTCCAAAACCAGCACTGCACTTCATTTGTATCAGATATTGCAGCTTAGTTGCAGTTGTAATACCACACACAATCGACATAGGAGGACAGGTGTGGTGCTGTTTTTAGGAAAAATAATAGCTCTTTTATTCATAATCCCTTTTAGGAGCATGTACATGTGGGTGTATGAGAACATTCCTGGGGGGGGGTGTCTTTGAAGCAGGATTCTGATGTGATCCTACTTTGTACCAGGCAGAGCCCGGACGGTATCAGTATCCAGGGGACGCAGCCATTAGCCTGAAGTGGTGATTGCTGCTGTGAGCCTATAAACCCTTTAGATCCTGCAATCAAAGTTGATCATGGGGCCTTAATGCAGTAGAATAACGGACCACCCCAGTGTGATTGCAGGGTCTGGATCTACTGACATGACGGCCGGATCTACCTACCTGCCTCCATGCCACTCGATCTTCATTTTGCATCTCCTGACTGCTTTTGCAGCCTGGATATAAAGAGCCTCAATGACACTGACAAGTGTTCGCAATCTAACAAGTCCAGAATTTCTGGTTTTTGGTCACTTCATACACCAGAAAAAAAAGTTGATTGAAAAGAGTCTGATCATAACACAAATGGTACCAATAAAAACTATAGATCGCAGCGCAAAAAATAGGAGCCTTGATACAGTTACAGGGGTCAAAAGAGCATAAACAAACTCCTTTCCTTACAAAGTTATCATTCAAGTAAAAATAATACAAACCCTATATAATACTGTTGTAATCACATTGGCCTAGAGAATAAAGAATGTATTATAGCAGTAAAGTGCACTGTCTAAAATATAAATAAAAAAAAATTCTTTAAAATACACATTCTACAATATCACAAAAAAAAATTCTGAAATCCATGTATTTTTTCTTCTTACTCAGTGAGATCAAACCAAAAAGGGTTAATACCTTGTTTATCTTTGCAAACACAAAGCCATATAAATGATAAGATCTTATACTGTATACACTATATCATTACAGCCTGGACACAAGTCACACTAGAAGAGATGGTGAATGTCATGTCAGCCACCTCCAGGCAGCACTATAAGGGCCCAAGTTCATGACCTGTCAATAATGTGTCTGAGCTCCCAGCTGTTATGACACTACAACTCCCAGCATTGCAGCAGACCAGTGGATTACTCCACACTGTATGATGTACGCATAGAAGCTTGTAGATCTTTCTATGTAACAATGAGCCATTCTGCAAACCCTTACTAAATACAATGCACACAAAACGCATCTCCCCTGTCCACACGCAGCCCCGGCGGTGTATGCGGTACCTGACTCACTGCACAGCCTCATCTCCCGGTCACCGGCCCCGCAGGAAGAAGCTCGCTCCGGCCTACAGCGGTTTAAAGCGCCCCGGTGACGTCACACGTGGGCGGGGCGTGCGAGCCATCAGGCCGCCACTAGGAGAAGTCAGTCGCTCACGTACACAGCTGATGGGGAGCACAGAGGGGGGACAGTGACGGGCGGCAACAAGTCCCCTTACCGGGGCCCACACTGCACCAGTCATATCAATTACCGTACACAACTAGTCTACAGCAGGACTCACTTCTACCGTTCACACTTTACAAATATTTAAGCAAAACAGCAGATAGTAATGTTTGTGACCATTTTAGGTAGTCGTTAAAGACGTAAGGTTTGAACGTAGCCTTACGCACTGTAAGAAATACGGCTGCGCTTTACCATCCATATGGCGCCCACAACACCCAACCCCAGGTTGTAGCTCTAGTGATCCCATAGGATCCCATGGTTCTCCAGATGATGGGCAGAGGAGACAGCTGGGGGGCAGTTGTTTGACTGGATTTCTCAGGATGAAATACTGAACATTTTCTACTGAAAGCAATTGCAAAACCTATTGGATCTACCTGCTTTACAACATATCTGACAGTGCCCATTTAAGCGTGGTCTCCCTCTAGGCACTTCTGTATAAAACATGGCTGGACCATACAAAGCACTTGCCGCCTTTGTGTCACAAGCAGAGCCCTCACTCCTCCTATATGAATAATACTGGAATCATTTATTCCTTTTTGATCACTTTTTAACCCCTTGGGGGACTCAGGGCTTTTCCGTTTTTTTTTTCTGCACTTTCATGTTTTTTCCTCCTCACCTTTTAAAAATCATAACCCTTTTTATTTTGCACCTACAGACACATATGATGGCTTTTTTTGTGCGCCACCAATTCTACTTTGTAATGACATCAGTCATTTTACACAAAAATCAAAGCGAAACAAAAGAAAAAAAAAAAACACTCCATTTTGTAATTTTGGGGGCTTCAGTTTCTACGCAGTAAATTTATCGGTTAAAATGACACCTTATCATTATTCTGTAGGTCCATACGATTAAAATGATACCCTACTTATATAGGTTTGATTTTATCTTACTTCTGGAAAAAATCATAACTACATGCACAAACCTCAATAACGTTTTTTATTTTTCCGCATACAAGGATGTTTGAGGGCTCATTTTTTGCGCCGTGATCTTTTTATCAGTCCCATTTTGTTTTGATCTGACTTTTTAAATGCTATTTATGGTATAAAAAGTGACTAAAATACGCTATTTTGGACTTTGAAGTTTTTTTTTACGTGTATGCCATTGATCGTGCGGATTAATAATAGATTTCTTATAGTTAAGACATTTACTCACCTGGCGATACCACATATGTTTATATTTATTAACATAGTTTTTTTTTTATGGGAAAAGGTGATTTAAACTTTTATTAGGGAAGGGGTTAAATATTAACTTTATTTTTTATTTTTATACTCTTTTTCCCCATAGGGGACTATAACCTGCAGTACATTGATTGTCAGCACTGATCAATGCTATGCCATAGCATTGCATTGATCAGTGTCATCGGCAGCCAATTGCTCAAGCCTGAATCTCAGGTTTGGAGCAATCAATCACCAATTGGACGCCGGAAGCCTTTAGGATCTATTTACATGTACAATATCCTGCTCATATTTGATGAGCAGGATTTGCATCTGCACATTTGAAGCTGGGTTCAGCTATTTAGTGCATACAAACTGCAGCTTCAAATCCTGCGCATCAAATATGCGCAGGATACTCTACATGTAAATACAGTGACCCCCCGACCTATGATGGCCCCGACATATGATCAAATCAACATACGATGGCCTCTCAGAGGCCATCGCATGTCGATGTCAGCATCGACATACGATGCTTTTTTATGTCGGGGCCATCGCATTAAGTGCTATCCGGCAGCGCCAAAAGCTTAAGCTGCTGCCAGATAGCAGCTTAATGTTCCCCGTGTGGTGCGTTAAGTATTACTTACCCCTCCACGATGCTCCAGGGTGCCCTCCGGGTCCAGCGCTGGTCTTCCGGTGTCTTCTCGGCCCTCTCAGATGATGTCAATACGCTGCTGCGCACGTCATCCAATAGGAATGGCGTACGCAGCGGCGTAATGACATCGCTACGCAGGCCCAGTAAGGCCTTGCAGAAGACAGCAGAGGACCGGAGAAGACAGCAGAGGACCGGAGAAGATCAGGAGGGCCCAGCGGAGGCCCGGGGTCACCATCGGGAGCGGCGGGGACACCATCGCGAGCGGCGGGGACAGGTGAGTACAGCTTCCTATACTTTACATTGCACAAATCCCTCAACATACGATGGATTCGACAAAGGATGGCTCGTTTGGAACGAATTGCCATCGTATGTTGAGGGACCACTGTACATTCTTTAAACTATATTAACCTTCTGTTAGAAGGAAAGAAACAATAGGGAAATCCCATTTCCCTATAAAAGGAGCACTGTGATGCCATACAACTTATCCAAAGCATAGGGGATAAATGTATGATCACAGGGGTCCCCCCCCCTGTGATCTCCTGCACAGCACTCCGGTTATCCCCAGGAACAGAGAACGTCGGTACGAACCACTGGCCGACACCCCCCCCCCCCCCCTCTATGTATGTCTATGGGAGAGCCGGAGATACAGCATTCGGGTATCTCTGGTTTTCACATAGAGATGGAGAGAGGCAGGGTGCCGTGCAGGGTCCCAATGGTGGGATCACCCCCGATCAGACACTTACCCCCTATCCTTTGGGAAGGGGATAAGTTGTATTCCTTTGAAATAAAAAGTCTGAACAAGCCCGTTAGTTAATGCTTTGGAAACTTTATGCCCAGAGTGCCTTTTATACAGGGGTGGGGAACATTTTTCCTGCCAAGGGCCATTAAGATATTTATTAAAACATTCCAGGCCATAAAAATTATCAGCTTAAAAACTGAGCTGCTATATTTAGTCAAAACAAATAAATGAATTAACTCACTCCTAGGGTGATTGCTAGAACGGCTTCTCTTCGGTGAGGCATGCAGTCACATGACCACTTGTGCCTCTGATGTATAGATATGTTGTCAGAAGCTCAAAATGGGCTGTCCACATATCCATGGTCGCATTGGCAAGGACCCCATTTAATCCAATGACCCGATTGTAGTCACTTTGTGAGAAAGTTGGGGTCATTTCTGAAGTGTATCCGACTATTGATTTGGACTGAAAAGCGAGTCAGAGCACGATTGGTTCTAGCCAAAAGTCGGATTCGCTTAGAAAATGACCCGAACTAAGTCACTATGGGAGAGATTTATTAAAACATGGCCAGAGGAAAAAGATGCCCAGTTGCCCATAGCAATCTGATTGGTTGCTATGGGCAACTTTTCCTTTTGCACAGGTTTTGATAAATCTCGCCCTATGTGACTATATTCATGTTATTGGATTGAATGGGGCAGTGCCGATCAGTGCATCAGATCTTAATGCAACCTTAGCAGGTATTCATTATGTTGCTACTGACAACAGCTTTTCCAGGGTTGTGTTAGTTTGGAGGTAGCTTGCCCCTGTAGGAAGTCCCCCCCCCCCCTTCCAATATGTGGCTTGCCGGCTCAAGGTAGACCTCCAAAGATAACTTGCTCCCTGTATGTAGGACCTCTCTGTAGGCTGCTTACCTTCAGGTGGATCCTACATACACTGCTCAAAATAAAGGGAACACTTACACAACACAATGTAACTCCAAGTCAATCACACTTCTGTGAAATCACACTGTTGAATTGTTGTGCAAATGGAACAGACAACAGATGGAAATTATAGGCAATTAGCAAGACACCCCCTATAAAGGAGTAGTTCTGCAGGTAGTGACCACAGACCACATCTTAGTTCCTATGCTTCCTGGCTGATGTTTTGGTCACTTTTGAATGCTGGCGGTGCTTTCCCTCTAGTGGTAGCATGAGACAGAGTCTACAACCCACACAAGTGGCTCAGGTAGTGCAGCTCATCCAGGATGGCACATCAATGCGAGCTGTGGCAAGAGAGTTTGCCGTGTCTGTCAGTGTAGTGTCCAGAGCATGGAGGCACTACCAGGAGACAGGCCAGTACATCAGAAGATGGAGAGGAGGACGTAGGAAGTCAACAATCCGGCAGCAGGACCGCAACCTCTGCCTTTGTGCAAGGAGGAGCACTGCCAGAGCCCTGCAAAATGACCTCCAGCAGATCACAAATGTGCATGTGTCCACTCAAACGGTCAGAAACAGACTCAATGAGGGTGATATGAGGGGGCACGATGTCCACAGGTGGGGGTTGTGCTAACAGCCCAACACCGTGCAGGACGTTTAGCATTTGCCAGTGAACATCAGGATTGGCAAATTCGCCACTGGCGCCCTGTTCTCTTCAGAAATTAAAGCAGGTTCACACTGAGCCCATGCCACAGAGTCTGGAGATGCCGTGGAGAACGTTCTGCTGCCTTCAACATCCTCCAGCATGACCGGTTTGGAGGTGGGTCAGTAATGGTGCGGGATGGCATTTCTTTGTGGGGCTGCACACCCCTCCATGTGCTTGCCAGAGGTAGCCTGACTGCCCTTAGATACAGAGATGAGATACTCAGACCCCCTGTGAGCCCATATGCTGGTGTGGTTGGCCCTGGGTTCATCCTAATGCAAGACAATGGCCTAATGCAAGACAATGCTAGACCTCATGTGGCTGGAGTGTGTCAGCAGTTCCTACATGATGAAGGCATTGATGCTATAGACTGGCCTGCCAGTTCCCTAGACCTGAATCCGAGACATAATGTCTCGCCACATCCACCAAGGCCACGTTTCACCACAGACTGTCCAGGAGTTGGCGGATGTTTTAGTCCAGGTCTGGGAGAACATCCCTCAGGAGACCATCCACCACCTCATCAGGAGCATGCCCAGGCATTGTAGGGAGGTCATACGTGCACGTGGAGGCCACACACACTACTGAGCCTCATTTTGACTTGTTTTAAGGACATTACATCAAACTTGGATCAACCTGTAGTGTGGTTTTCCACTTTGATTTTGAGTGTGACTCCATATCCAGACCTCCATGGGTTGATACATTTCCATTGATAATTTTTGTGTGATTTTGTTGTCAGCACATTCAACTATGTAAAGATGAAAGTATTTCATACAATTAGTTATTTCATTCAGATCTAGGATGTGTTCTCTTAGTGTTCCCTTTATTTTTTTTAAACAGTGTATATGGGGCAAACAAAGGGGTCCTACATATGTCACTCATTGAGTGTAAGAGATGCACATGGCCACAAGGAACATCACTAGAGGCCAGATACCCCTAGACATTTCACATGCTAGGACACCTGTGGTGGTGCTAAGCCCTTTAGCATCTTTCCTGCTAAAATGGGGGGTCCAGAATGGATGAGGTTGCTGGCCTTATAAAGCCCACAGGCTGGAGGTTCCCCACCCCTGCTGTAAGAGCATATGGATGTCCCCCTCTGAAGGGAAGGATACATGTATTTCCATACAGCTATGAGAACCAGTAATCCGTTTGAAACACGTAAGGGTGTTCTTTCATCTTATTTTTAATTTACAAATGTGTTCAGCCAGATCATGGGGACCCAAGTGGCTGCAGTGGATGCAGAAATGATTAAAAGCAGGAGTATAGTATTTTTTGTTGTTGTATGTCATGTTTTAAATCCATTCTGCATGCAGTGCTGCGCTTGAGTCTTCCCGGCAGCTATGACATATCCAAATACACTGCAGCCACTGTCCTCAGGTGGTCTCGTACTAACTACTGTCGGGGCCAGCACTTGATCGGGGTAGTCAGGGTAGGCTTGTCATGAAGAACAATAAATAATGCAGCAGGGAGGACTGCAAAATTGGTTTCAGCAAGACAGATTATTATAGTGACTAGAGATGAGCGAACTTACAGTAAATTCCATTCGTCACGAACCTCTCGGCTCGGCAGATTACTTTTCCTGCATAAATTAGTTCAGCTTTCAGCTGAACTAATGCGGCATAGTGCGTTACTGATGGTAGCCTTTGTTACTTTGATCCCAGCTCTCTGCATGTCATTCACTAGGTCCCCCTGTGTGGTTCTGGGATTTTTGCTCACAGTTCTTTTTGGCACCATGGGGTGATCATTTTGAGAACTTGCGTGGAGCCACAGATCGAGGGAGATTATCAGTGGTCTTGTATGTCTTCCATTTTCTAATAATTGCTCCCATTGTTTATTTCTTCACACCAAGCTGCTTGCCCATTGCAGATTTAGTCTTCCAAGCCTGGTGCAGGTCTACAATTTTGTTTCTGGTGTCCTTCGACAGCTCTTTGGTCTTGGCCATAGTGGAGTTTGGAGTGTGACTGTTTGAGGTTGTGGACAGGTGTCTTTTATACTGATAAGTTCAAACAGGTGCCATTAATACAGGTAACGAGTGGCAGACAGAGGTAACTCTGAAAGTTACAGGTCTGTGAGAGCCAGAAATCTTGCTAGTTTTAAGGTGACCAAATACTTATTTTACCGAGGAATTTACCAATTAATTCATTAGAAATCCTACAATGTGATTTCCTGTATTCTTTCCCCCCCCCCCCCCCCCCATTCTGTCTTTCATAGTTGAGGTATACCTATGATGAAAATTAAAGGCCTCATCTTTAAAATGGGTGAACTTGATTAATTGGTGGCTGACTTAATACTTTTTCTTCCCCACTGTACACAGTTAGTGTGTCGTGTGTAGTCCATTTCTTTACAGTTCCATACCTACTACTTGTTCCATGTGCAGGGCCTTGTGAGTACAAAGATCATATGCAAACAAAACAAGAAGTATCCATTTTTGTGCATCAGCACTATTCTGGCACTTTCTTTTGGTTTACACAGTTCATGTGTGCTAAGCATGCAACTAAACCCATGTCAGCATATATTTATATAGGTAAGTGCTCCTGAAAGAGTAACTGAAACTTCATGGCTCAGAAGCACACTGTGCCAAGATAATAGTTTCTTAAAGGGATACTGTCAGCGAGTTCACTCACACTAAACCCAATATACTGGGTGATAGTGTGGGTGAACTGGAGTCCATTAAAGGGTTCACTTTTTTGTGTACCCTGGCCGATTAGTTCTCCCCCGCAAAAATTGTATTTTCGGTCTTCTCAGTGGCGCTTTGAAGGCGGGTCCCCCGTTTGCATATTAATTTTCTTGAACCTCATGTCCTAGTGACGTGGAGTCACATGCCCCCTGAGCACAGCGCTCTGTCTGCAGAGCGCATGGGTCGGAAGTTTTTAGGCAGCTCTCCTGTCCTGATAAAATGAGAACTGTCCGTCTGGAGTGCGCTCTGCTCAGTGCAACTCCGCATGCGCTGGGCGCATTTGCAGTTACAGTGCGCAGAGAGATCTCCGGTCACACAGCTCAAACCTCATCAGGACGTGAGAGTTGCGTAAAAACTTCAGGCGCATGCACTCTGCAGACAGAGAGGTGCGCTCAGGGGTCACGTGACTCCACTTCACTATTACGTGGGGTTGAAGAAAATTAATATGCAAACAGGGGCGGGCTTAGGCCCCTTCCACCGGGACCTAAAACGTGACGGACGGCAGGGTACCCGCCTTCAAATCGCCACTGAGAAGATAGAAAAAACAACTTTAGCAGGGGAGAACTCAGCAGCCAGGGCACACAAAAAAGTGAACCCTTTTTGGACTCCAGTTCACCCACACTATCACCAAGTATATTGGGTTTAGTGTGGGTGAACTGGCTGACAGTTTTCCTTTTAGACCTGCTAAGTGCTTTTTTCCAATATTGCTTTTGTAAACCTTTACCAATGTTATCTTTAAACTCCATAGATGGGAACTGCCCAAAAAATCTAATTTCTATAACTATTTTTTAGGAAAACACTGCTGACAAAACACTTAAGGGTAATGCTAGTTGCTACAAGGCAAATTTGGCCATGACACAGGTCACGCATTCAAAGATCATTGGGGGAGATTTATCAAAACCTGTGCAAAGGTTGTCCAGTTGCCCATAGCAACCAATCAGCTTGCTGCTTTCATTTTTAACAAGGCATCTGCAAAATGAAAGAAGTGATCTGATTGGTTGCTATGGGCAACTTTTCCTTTGCACAAGTTTTGATAAATCTCCCCCATTGTGTCCAGCTGCCTGAATTGTGCGGCTTCACATCCAGGATGAATGGTTGTGTCCCAGCACAACCACAATCCCTTTCATCAGCTCCAATGCAGTACAATTCAGAAAGCACAAGACAACGATCTTTGGCTGTATGACCAGTGTCATTGCTAGAGTCACCATGTAGACTTAGTCTTATTCCCATCCCATAGAGTGATATCATATTGCTAGAATGCCACTAATGGCTGAACGTGGGAGTCAGGTTGCTAAAGTGACCCTTTAAATGTGTGATTCTGGACTTGGTAATGGTGCAGATCTAAAACAGTGAAATATGTTTACATGAAAATATCCTAAATTGTAGACAATGGCATCTACATTTAAAAAATGTGCAATAAAAACTAACTTTAAAATTATTTCACTTTTGTTTTTTCTAAAAATTATTTACTTTCTAAGTTGTGTTCGCACACTGGTGCAGTCCTTGAGTCACTTAGAAGTCCAGACATATGGAGCTTCTTCAAAACTAAATACAACGAACAAAGAAATTATGAAATACAACCATAGAGTTCAAAAGGCAGAAGAACAATTGTTTCCAGGCAGACTACTACAGTCTCACTGCAAAAACATAAAGGATTGAAGATGTGCTCACAATATACACAGATTGTCCTTCATGGTATACGGCTGTAATTACGACTCACAACAAGCCCAGGAAGGTCAGCAGATAAACCAGCCTCTACAGCCTCCTGTCAAAAACAAAGTCAGCAACTTCAGAAAAACAAAAGCCTCAGATTACTGAAAATATTTAGAAACTGAAACATTACCAACCACTGTGCAAAACAAGGCCCGTATTTACTACAAATTTCCAGCCTTTACCACAGAGGAAAACCCTTTGCGAAAACGGTTCCCTCTTGGGGAACCCCTACAACTACCCCATACCTACTGTAAGGCTCATTTCAAGACAGATCTAAACCTTTGACTAAGTACCTTACAATCCTGCTTGGAAAATACATAGTACTATCTACTAGACTACTTCCACAAAAGGTGAGTATAGTGCAATAAGCCCCGATCCTCCACATATCTGTACATCAATCAGGAACAATCGCAGTCTCCATCATCCCAGCGCTTACTGTTGTGTGCAGCACAATGCTCATGTTCCTGACAACAATCACAATAAGGAAATTAATGGAGTTATGCGTTGTCATTGAAAGTATTGATTAGGAATGCCCTGATACCATTTTATTTTTTTAAGATCAAGTACTAGTACGGATACCTATTTATTTAATTATTTATTTTTTTAAACCTGTTCAGGACCCATGACGTATGCATACGTCTTCACACCCTGGGTCTTAAGGACCCATGACGTATGCATACGTCATGGCGTTTTCCGGTCTCTGCCGCACGCTGGGCAGAGATCGGAACTGGATGCCTGCTGAAATCCTTCAGCAGGCATCCAGGGCAAACGCCGAGGGGGGCCATGTCGGCCCCTCATGTCGGCGATCGCCGCAAATCGCAAGGGAAATCGCCCTTGCGATCTGCGGCGATACCGGGCTGATCGGGTCTCTGGGACCCGACCGCCCGGTAATTTCGCATGATCCCGGCTGTCGCAGACAGCCAGGACCATGCTGGAGTATCGGAGCGAGGTGGCAAGCCGGCCACCTCCTCCGATCCCCTGCGATCTGTCGGTTAGTTAACCGATCAATCGCAGGAGGGGGGGCGGTTACTTCCTCCCGTCCTGCCCGGCCCCTGAAAGTCCGGAGAGGACGGGAGGAAGACCGGAGGACGCGGCGGGGGACGGGGGAGTGCTGGGGACCGGCCCCGGTACTTACCTCGTCCCTTAAGACCCGGATCCAGACGATGAAGACGGCGGCGGCGGCGACAGGTGAGTAGATCTTCAGCCGCGGTCGGGCCCTTTACAGCAATGCACGTCGCCGTAAAGCGACATGCATTGCTGTAATAGGACCCTGTAAACTACAACACAGCCCTTGGCGTCTGGGCATGCTGGGAGTTGCAGTTTTGCAACATCTGGAGGTACACAGTTTGGAGACCACTGTGCCCTTCCAGATGTTGCAAAACTACACATCCTCAGCATGCCCTTACTGTCCAGGCATGCTGGGAGTTGTAGTTCTGTAACATCTGGCCCTTCAGATGTTGCAGAACTACAACTCCCAGCATGCCTGGACAGTTTTGGCATACTGGGAGTTGTAGTTTTGCAACATCTGGAAGGGCACAGATTGGGAACCACTGTATTAGTGGTCTGCAAACTGTAGTCCTCCAGATGTTGCAAAACTACAACTCCAAGCATGCTGGGAGTTGTAGTTCGGCAACATCTGGCTCTAAAGATGTTGCCGAACTACTACTCCCAGCATGCCTGAGAATGTTTGGGAGTTGTGGTTTTGCAACAGCTGGAGGCACACTGGTTGGGAAACATTGTTTCCTAACTCAGTGTTTCCCAACCCGTGTGCCTCCAGCTGTTGCAAAACCACAACTCCCAAACATTCTCAGGCATGCTGGGAGTTGTAGTTTTGCAACAGCTGGAGGTCCCCCCCTGTGAATGTACAGGGTACATTCACATGGGCAGGGGGCTTACAGTGAGTATCGGGCTGCAAGTTTGCGATGCAGCAAATTTTGCGCGGCAGCTCAAACTCGCTGTAATCCCCCCGCCCGTGTGACTGTACCCTAAAAACACTACACTACACTAACACAAAATAAAATAAAAAGTAAAAAACACTACATATACACATACCCCTACACAGCCCCCCTCCCTCCCCAATAAAAATGAAAAACGTCTGGTACGCCACTCTTTCCAAAATGGAGCCTCCAGCTGTTGCAAAACAACAACTCCCAGTATTGCCAGACAGCCGTTGACTGTCCAGGCATGCTGGGAGTTTTACAACAGCTGGAGGCACCCTGTTTGGGAATCACTGGCGTAGAATACCCCTATGTCCACCCCTATGCAAATCCCTAATTCAGGCCTCAAATGCACATGGCGCTCTCTCACTTTGGAGCCCTGTCGTATTTCAGGGCAACAGTTTAGGGCCACATATGGGGTATCGCCGTACTCAGGAGAAATTGCCTTACAAATCTTGGGGGTCTTTTTCTCCTTTCACCCCTTATGAAAAGGTGAAGTTGGGGTCTACACCAGCATGTTAGTGTAAAAAAAAATAAACTTTTTACACTGACATGCTGGTGTTGCCCTATACTTTTCATTTTGACAAGAGGTAAAGGGGAAAAAAGCCCCACAAAATTTGTAATGCAATTTCTCCCGACTACGGAGATACCCCATATGTGGGCACAAAGTGCTCTGGGGGCGCACAACAAGGCCCAGAAGGGAGAATGCACCATGTACATTTGAGGTGATTTGCACAGGGGTGGCTGATTGTTACAGCGGTTTTGACAAACGCAAAAAAAACAAAACCCCACATGTGACCCCATTTCGGAAACTAGACCCCTCACGGAATGTAATGAGGGGTGCAGTGAGAATTTACACCCCACTGGTGTCTGACAGATCTTTGGAACAGTGGGCTGTGCAAATTAAAAATGTTGTACAGCCCACTGTTCCAAAGATTTGACAGACACCAGTGGGGGGTAAATGCTCATTTTATGCCTTGTTACGTTCCTCAAGGGGTCTAGTTTCCAAAATGGTATGCCATGTGGGGGTTATTTTGCTGTCCTGGCACCATATGGGCTGCCTAAATGCGACATGCCCCCCGAGCAAAATTTGCTCTCAAAAAGCCAAATATGACTCCTCTTCTGAGCATTGTAGTTCGCCCGTAGTGCACTTCAGGTCAACTTATGGGGTACCTCCATACTCAGAAGAGATGTGGTTACAAATTTTGGGGGGTATTTTCTGCTATTAACCCTTGTAAAAATGTGAAATTTGGGGGGAAACACACATTTTAGTGATTTTTTTTTTACGTATGCAAAAGTCGTGAAACCCCTGTGGGGTATTAAGGCTCACTTTATTTCTTGTTACGTTCCACAAGGGGTCTAGTTTCCAAAATGGTATGCCATGTGTTTTTTTTTGCTGTCCTGCCACCATAGGGGCTTCCTAAATGCGACATGCCCCCGAGCAAAATTTGCTCTCAAAAAGCCAAATATGACTCCTTCTCTTCTGAGCATTGTAGTTCACTCATAGTACACCTCAGGTCAACTTATGGGATACCTCCATACTCAGAAGAGATGGGGTTACAATGTTTGTGGGGTATTTTCTGCTATTAACCCTTGCAAAAATGTGAAATTTGGGGGGAAACACACATTTTAGTGAAATTTTATTTTTATTTTTTTACATATGCAAAAGTCGTGAAACCCCTGTGGGGTATTAAGGCTCACTTTATTCCTTGTTACGTACCTCAAGGGGTCTAGTTTCCAAAATGGTATGCCATGTGGGGGATTTTTGCTGTTCTGGCACCCATAGGGGCTTCCTAAATGCAACATGCCTCCCAAAAACCATTTAAAAAAAACGTACTCTCCAAAATCCCCTTGTCGCTCCTTCGCTTCTGAGCCCTCTACTGCGTCCGCCGAACACTTTACATAGACATATGAGGTATGTGCTTACTCGAGAGAAATTGGGCTACAAAAATAAGTATACACTTTCTCCTTTTACCCCTTGTAAAAATTCAAAAATTGGGTCTACAAGAACATGCGAGTGTAAAAAATGGAGATTGTGAATTTTCTCCTTCACTTTGCTGTTATTCCTGTGAAACACCTAAAGGGTTAAAACGCAGACTGAATGTCATTTTGAATACTCTGGGGGGTGCAGTTTTTATAATGGGGTAATTTGTGGGGTATTTCTAATATGAAGACCCTTCAAATCCACTTCAAACCTGAACTGGTCCATGAAAAATTGTGAGTTTGGAAATTTTGTGAAAAATTGGAAAATTGCTGCTGAACTTTGAAGCCCTCTGGTGACTTCCAAAAGTAAAAACACATAAATTTTATGATGCAAACATAAAATAGACATATTGTATATGTGAATAAAAAAAAAAATTTTTGGGAATATCCATTTTCCTTACAAGCAGAGAGCTTCAAAGTTAAAAAAATGCAAAATTTTCAAATTTTTCATAAAATGTTGGGATTTTTCACCAAGAAAGGATGCAAGTTACCACAAAATTTTACCACTATGTTAAAGTAGAATATGTCACGAAAAAACAATCTCGGAATCAGAATGATAACTAAAAGCATTCCAGAGTTATTAATGTTTAAAGTGACAGTGGTCAGAATTGCAAAAAATGGCCGGGTCCTGAGGTGTAAAATGGCTGGGTCCTTAAGGGGTTAAAGTACTCGCCAATACTTTCCATTCTTTTTCCTAAGTTTTTTCTTTTTTACATGGGAAATTTTTTTTTTTTTTTTTTTTTTTTTTTAGAGGAAGGGCAAGATATCACTTCATGTTATTTTTTTTAACCCCTTAAGGACTGAGCCATTTTTCACCTTAAAGACTGAGCCCTTTTTTGCACATCTGACCACAGTTACTAAGCATTAATAACTCTGGGATGCTTTTACTGTTTATTCTGATTCCGAGATTGTTTTTTCGTGACATATTCTACTTTATATTAGTGGTAAATTTTCGTTGATACTTGCATAATTTCTTGGTAAAACACTCTAAAATTTTATGAAAAATCTAAAATTTTCGTAACTTTGAAGCTCTCTGCTTATAAGGAAAATGGACATCCTAAATAAATGATATATTGATTCACATATACAATATGTCTACTTTATGTTGGCATCATAAAGTTGATGTAACACCTGCGCTCCAGCCAGACACGCCGGCCGTGAGCGCTCTCTGCTTATGTCCCCGCTTCCTGCGTGGCTGGGATTCGCATCGCGGGAAGCGCCCACATGCGAATCACAGCCCGTCACTCACGTCCCTCATCTTCCGCCTCTCCGTGTACTCGCAAGGGTAAATAGAAGAAAATGCCCTCCTAAAATGTTTAACCCCATTTCTTCTGAGTATGGAAATACCTCATATGTGGATGTAAAGTGTTCTGCGGGCGAACTACAATGCTCAGAATAGAAGGAGCGCCATTGGGCTTTTGGAGAGAGAATTTGTTAGGAATGGAAGTCGGGGCCATGTGCGTTTACAAGCCCCCATGGTGCCAGAACAGTTGACACACACACACGTGCTACACACACACGTGACACCATTTTGGAAACTACACCACGAACAACAACAAAAAAAGACACCAGTAAGGTGTAAATGCTCAATGCACCCCTTGTTACATTCCTTGAGGGGTGTAGGTTCCAAAATGGGGTCACGTGTGTGTGTGTGGGGGGGGGGCACTGCTCTTGCACCACGGGGGTTTTGTAAACGAACATGGCCTTCAATTCCAGACACATTCTCTCTCCAAAAGCCCAATGGCGCTCCTCTTCTGAGCCCTGTAGTGCGCCCGCAGAGCACTCTACATCCACACATGGGGTATTTATATATTCAGAAGAAATGGGGTTACAAATTTCAGGGGGCTTTTTCCTATAACCCCTTATGAAAATGAAATATTTGGGATAACACCAGCATTTTAGTGAAAAATACAAATGTTTCATTTTTACTTCCAACTTTAACGAAAATTCTACAAACACCTGTGGGGTGTTAAGGCGTACTATACCCCTTAGTTACATTCTGTGAGGGGTGTAGTTTCCAAAAGGGGGTTACATGTGGGTTTTTTTTTTTTTTTTTTGCATCTGTCAGAACCGTTGTAACGATCAGCCACCCCTGTGGCTGATCACATCAAATGTGCATGGCACTCTCACTCATGAGCCTTGTTGTGCACCAGCAGAGCATTTTACAACCACATATGGGGTATTTCTGTACTCAGGAGAAATTGTGTTATAAATTTTGGGGGTCTTTTATCCTTTTACCTCTTGTGAAAATGAAAAGTATGGAGCAGCACCAGTATGTTAGTGAAAAAAATGTTATAACAACATGCTGGAGTAGACCCCAACTTTACCTTTTCATATAGGGTGAAAGGAGAAAAAGCCCCCCAAAATTTGTTGGGCAATTTCTCCATATGTGGCCCTAAACTGTTGCCTTGAAATGCGACGGGGCTCAGAAGTGAGAGAGCCCGATGCACATTTGAGGCCGAATTTAGGGATTTGCATAGGGGTGGACCCGGATGCAAGAATTACCCTACGATAGTTTTTCCCAAACAGGGTGCCTCCAGCTGTTGCAAAACTCCCAGCATGCCTGGACAGTAAATGGCTGTCTGGCAATACTGGGAGTTGTTTTGCAACAGCTGGAGGCTCAGTTTTTGGGTGAGGGGGGGGGTATATGTAGTGCTGGGCGTTATACCGGTTCATACTGAACACCAAAATTTTTGTCCTGCACGATATGAATTTTTCCCATAACGCAATACCGGTTGGGCCCCTCATCCTCGGGAAAGAATGAATTATCAACCCAGCGCTGCACTGTCCCCACATCGGGGAACTAATCATATGTGACCCGCGTGCGCTGTTCTGCTCACCCCCCCCCCCCCCCAAATTAATTATCAGCCCAGCGCTGCGCTTTCCCCATCGGGGAACAAATCACATGTCACCCGCAAGCGCTGCCCTCCTCGTCCTCCTGTTTGTTGCGGGCCGCTGGTACTGGAACACTGTACTGAACGCTGTATCTCTATGCCCGGGCTGCAAAAGATAAACAAAATAAACTTTAACTCACCTTCCCCCGTTGGTCTGGTACTGGCCTCACCTGCTTCCTGGGGACGGGAACGTCGGAGAGCCGTCAGCCTATCACCAGCTGCAGCAATGTTCTGCCTCGGCCGGTGATAGGTTGAGCGCACTGTCATGTAAGAAGCCGGTTTCTTACATTACAGTGTGCTCATCCTATCACAAGCCGAGGCAGGCTGATATTTAGGGGGGGAGAGAAGCAGAACAGCACTCACGGGTCACATGATTTGGGGGGGGGGGGGAAGAGAAATACCGTTACATACCGTGGAACCGCCATAAGTTACAAAAATACCGTGATACACATTTTTGGTCATACCGCCCAGCTCTAGGTATATGCATATGAAGTGTTTTACATTTTATTTTTTGTAGTGTAGTGTTTTAAGGGTACATTCACACGGCGGGGGTTTACAGCGAGTTTCCGGCTGGGAGTTTGAGCTGCAGCAGAAAATTTGCTGCATCTCAAACTGTAAACTCACTGTAAACCCGCCTGTGTGAATGTATCCTGTACATTCACATGGGGGATTAATCTCCAGCGGTTTTAGTTATGCAACAGCTGGAGGCCCACTGGTTGAAAAACAGTTTGTTAGTTACTTAACTCAGTGTTTCCCAACCAGTGTGCCTCCAGCTATCGCAAAACTACAACTCCCAGCGTGTACGTCTATCAGTGCATGCTGGGAGTTGTAGTTTGCAACAGCTGGAGGCACACCGGTTGCGAAACACTGAGTTAGGTAACAAACTGTGTTAAACTACAACTCTCAGCATGCACTTACAGCTGAAGGACATGCTGGGACTTGTAATTATGCAACAGCTGGAGGCACACTACTGCAACTACCAGCATGCCCTTTGGTAGTTTGTGCATGCTGGGGGTTGTAGTTATGCAATTGCTGGAGGCACACTTTAATTTAAAAAAATATGTGCCCCAGCTGTTGCATAACTACAACTCCCAGCATGCATAAACTACCAAAGGGCATGCTGGGAGTTGTAGTTGTGCCTTCTGCTGTTGCATAACAACAACTCCCAGCATGCCCTTTTGTGCAAGGAGGCCAGCCTTACCTCCTGCTGCTGCACACGCCGGATTCTATCTGCCGCCGCTGTCTCCACTGCGGGGCCCCGATCCTGCCACCAATGCAGGATCGGGGGGCCCCCACCTCATGTACATACTTATCATACTTCAGGACGATTGTGAGGTGCCACCTCACTCCTGCTGCTTAAGGGTCATAGGTGCCGTGTCGGATGGCACCTATCACCCTTTTTTCCAGGTCACCGGGGACCCTATTGACCCGGAATCGCCGCAAATAACCAATCTAAATTGATCGGTCACCGACATGAGGGAATGATTTCAGCAGGCATCCCGGTCCGGTCCCTTCCCGGCGTGGACCGAATTCCCCCGCCCTGGGCCAACTAATCATTTATGAATATAATTGTAAGCTGCATCCCTAATTTTTCCAAGTATGACAATGCAGCAGGAAACCAAATACGATACCTTCAAAAGGATGAAGAAAATGTGGTGAAGACCTAGCCTAATGAATGAGAGGGCCTTTTGACTACCCCATGGCAGCAGATAGGGGAAGAGAGCATTGGGCATGCTAATAATGGCTTATTCCACATTTATGTTGGAGTCAGAAGAAATTGCTGCAAGCTGAATTGGCTGACACCTCTAGTGTGTTTGGGTGGCTATGGTTTTCTTGAATATTAAAGGGGTACTCCGGTGAAAACCTTTTTTCTTTTAAATCAACTGGTGGCAGAAAGTTAAACATATTTGTAAATTACTTCTATTAAAAAATCTTAATCCTCCTTCCTGTACTTATTAGCTGCTGAATACTACAGAGGAAATTCTTTTCTTTTTGGAATGCTCACTGATGACATCACGACCACAGTTCTCTCTGCTGACGTTATTATAATAATAATGCTTTATTTATTGTTGTCCTTAGTGGGATTTGAACCCAAGTCCCCAGCACTGCAAGGCAGCAGTGCTAACCACTAAGCCACCATGCTGCCCTTAGCATACATCTGCTATGCATAGTTGCTAAAATGGACAGAAATGTCAGCAGAGAGCACTGTGTTCGTGATGTCATCAGTGTTCCAAAAAGAAAGGAATTTCCTCTGCAGCGTTCAGCAGCTAAGAAGTACAGGAAGGATTAAGATTTTTTAATAGAAGTAATTTACAAATATGTTTAACTTTCTGCCACCAGTTGATTTAAAAGAAAAAAGGTTTTCACTGGAGTACCCCTTTAAATGAAAAGTGATATAAGGTATAAACTGCAAGTTCAATCACCTAGCTATAAAACTTATGTAAACAAAAAGTAACCCAAATACACCTTTTAGGGGCACCAGCTATTTGTCTTCTTGAATTTGCCTAGTCTGGTTTATGAGTATGTATAAAACTATGTTTCCCTGACAAAGCATGCCACCAGCACGTACTACAAGGCCATATAAGCCATTTTATACCCAAAGCAAAAACTGAAAAGGGCTTTTTTCTTTATAAAAGTATAGGTAAATCTGAGTTTACTACAGGAATGTACGTTCTATGCATATTTTTATTTGGAGCGGCCCATGTTGTACTATGCAACAGAGGTCATAACACATTAGATTGCTGTTGAGTGAAACTGTTCCTCTGCCAGCTCGCTCCCGACATAGAACATCTATGATCATCTTTCCTCTCTGTAAAACATTCACCTATAATTCACAATAGTGAAAACATGGCATCTGACAGTAAGGCCAAAATGTACTGTATTTATATAAAGAACAACCAATGCTGATCTTCCATTTAACCATGTTAAAGCACAACTCTGATCACACTCCAACAGCAGAAAATCTGAATAAATCTCCCGGCAGCTTTGTAACCCAAGACTAAACCGATTAGAACACAGATTTGTCAGTAGTACAATAGACTTGCATGGAACTTCAGACAAATCCACATACTGATCACTGTAGTCTCTGCCTATGACAGAGTATATTTGGAGAGAAAAACGATGACTCTTAGATCTCCACCTTAAATGGGCACTGTCAGAAAAACTTTATATATGTTGCACATCTTGGCAAAACATTAACCTTTCTAATATATTTCATAAGAGAATGTTATTTCCTTTTTATTTTATTTTTTTATAGAAATCATGGCTTATAAAATCACAGCTTTCTCCAAGCTGAAGCACAGGCATGAACAAAGTCCAGTAAGTGAGGGTGGGCTAGTGCGCCTCTGTGCTCTCTCCTGTCTGACAGCACTCCTCTGTGCTCTCTCCTGTCTGACAGCACTCCTCTGTGCTCTCTCCTGTCTGACAGCACTCCTCTGTGCTCTCTCCTGTCTGACAGCACTCCTCTGTGCTCTCTCCTGTCTGACAGCACTCCTCTGTGCCCTCTCCTGTCTGACAGCACTCCTCTGTGCCCTCTCCTGTCTGACAGCACTCCTCTGTGCCCTCTCCTGTCTGACAGCACTCCTCTGTGCCCTCTCCTGTCTGACAGCACTCCTCTGTGCCCTCTCCTGTCTGACAGCACTCCTCTGTGCCCTCTCCTGTCTGACAGCACTCCTCAGTGCTCTCTCCTGTCTGATAGGAGAGAGCACTGAGGAGTCCTATCAGACAGGAGCGTTTTTCAGATATTTTGGGCTCAGAGGCCGTTTTTCAAAAACGTCCTCAAAATCCTAGTTTGGTGTTTTCTTGGTGTTTTCCTCCCATAGAAGTCTATGGGAGTGAAAAAACACCAAGAAAAATACCATGTGGGTTTTAAATTTGGCTTTTTTTGGGGGCGGTTTTTATTCTTTTTTTTGGACTTTAGTGATCCAAAAAAGAGATACCTTTTTTAATCCCTTATGGACATAGCGTTTTTCCACTTTCGTTTTTTCCTCCTTACATTTTAAAAATCATAACCCTTTCAATTTTGCACCTAAAAATCCATATTATGACTTATTTTTTTGCGCCACCAATTCTACTTTGTTGACATCAGTCATTTTACCCAAAAAACTATGGCAAAACGGAAAAATCATTGTGTGACTTTTGGAGCTTCTGTTTCTACACAGTACATTTTTCGGTAAAAATAACACCTCTTTATTCTGTAGGTCCATACAATTTAAATGATACCCTACTAATTTAGGTTTGATTTTGCATTACTTCTATAAAAAAAAAAATAATAATTTAAAAAAAATTACTACATGCAGGAAAAGTTATGTGTTTAAAATTGTCCTCTTCTGACCCCTATAACTTTTTTATTTTTCCACGTATGGGGGGGGGGCTCATTTTTTGCGCCGTGATCTGAAGTTTTTATCAGTATCATCTTTGTTTTGATCAGACTTTGGAATTTTATTGTGTGTACACCATTGACCGTGCGATTTAACTAACAATATATTTTTATAGTTCTGACATTTACGCATACAGCGATACCACATGTTTATTTTTAATTTACACAATTTAATTTTTATGGGAAAAGGGGGGTGATTCAAACTTTTATTAAGGAAGGGGTTAAATCATCATTATTACCTTTTTTTTTTTTGCAATGTTATAGCCCCCATAGGGGACTATACCATACAGTACAATGAATCAATACACTGAACAATGCATTTGAATTGCAATGCATTGATCAGTGTTATCGGCAGTTGATTGCTCCAAGCCTGGATTTCAGGCTTGGAGCAATCAATCATCGATCGGACGCACAGGAGGAAGGTAAGGCACCCTCCTGCTGCATCCTAGCTGATCGGGACATCGCGATCACTGTATAGAGCTGCTCCACAGCTCTGCTATATTATGGACGATTGCATTGGGTGTCAGGAGTGACACCCGGGACGATATGTCTATTCGTACAGGTACTACTACTCCCATCATGGAACAGTCCGTTCCATGCTGTGAGTAGTAGAACTACCTAAAAATTAAAAAAAAAATAGAGAGAAAAAAAAAAAGTGAAACACACACACTTTATTAAAAATGTAATTAAAATTTCTACCTTGCCTCTCCTACTCCACCCCTGCCCCCTGTGTGGCAACCTGTCCAGTCCACCCGGCCTGGATCTCAGAAGTCCCCTCCTTGTGACTCCAGGGCCCCCCCATTTGAGTCGTCCAAGACTACTCCCATCTATACTGATGGCTCGGGACTTTCTCCTGTTAACTGATCCAGTCCCGCACAGATTTTCTGCTGATGTTTTGATATTTACTCCCCTCTTTTTTGCATAGTTTTATACCAAGTATTCTGTATTTGCATTATTGGTCACCTGTGGTTTGATTTACATCCAGATTGTGTGATTATTGCTGTGGCTTCGGGGTGGGGTGCTTAGCCTTTGTTGTAGTTGTTCCTTGCTGGTGTTCTTCCATTTCCCCTCTCGAGGCTATAGCAATGGATCGTCCATGCCTTGGTTATTGATCCACCTTGGTGGTCTTGGCCTATGCATTGGATTTATTGTCAATGGTTTGTTTTAAATCACTGTTTTGTTTTCATAGTCTGTTGTGTTGTCCTGTTTGTGTGTGGGCCTTCTTGTTGTCCACTGTTCCCTTTCCCGTTTTCCCTCTTCCACAGGTTGCTTTTCCTCGTGCTCTCTTTGAGACCTCCCCAAGGTCTTTCGTGGGTATGACTCTTTATTGGCTTTCTTCCTCCTCTTGCTATCCACCATGGTTAAGTGTTTCTCCTTTAACGTTAAAGGGGTAGTCCAGTGGTGAAAAACTTATCCCCTATCCTAAGGATAGGGGATAAGTTTGAGATCGCGGGGGTCCGACCGCTGGGGCCCCCTGCGATCTCTCTGTACGGGGCCCCGGCTCTCCGCCGAGATAGCGGGTGTCGACCCCCGCACGAGGCGGCGGCCGACACGCCCCCTCAATACATCTCAATGGCAGAGCCGGAGATTGCCGAAGGCAGCACTTCGGCTCTGCCATAGAGTTGTATTGAGGGGGCGTGTCGACCGCCGCCTCGTGCGGAGGTCGACACGCCCCCTTCCCGCGGGCTGTCGGGGCCCCGTACAGGAGATCGCAGGGGGCCCCAGCGGTCGGACCCCCCGCGATCTGCAACTTATCCCCTATCCTTAGGATAGGGGATAAGTTGCTCACCACTGAGTCACCACTGGACTACTCCTTTAAGGGCCTTAACTCCCCTTCTAAGAGGCGGTTATTGCAAACCGAACTAATAGACTTAAGAGCTGATAGTGTCTTCCTTCAGGAGACAAACTTTGACCATTCTGCTTCTTTCCAATTTCTTCAACACTCCTACCCTCAAGCTTTTTCTGCAGTCTCTGATAGGAAGACTGCTGGGACAGCCATCTTGGTCTCTCACCCTTTATAGGTCTCCTCTTGCTCTCTCGACCCTCAGGGGCACTACGTTATAGTTGAGGGGGTCCTGGGTGGGTCCTTCTGCTCTGTAATATTTATGCCCCTAATACATCTCAAATCCCATTTCCCCGTAGGGTTCTCTCTAGGCTCCATAAATATCCCTCTTCTGGGAGACTTCAACCTTATTTTTTCTACAACTATGGATCGCCACTCTCTCTCTGGCTCCCCACCTTCTCCTGCCCAGTTGCGCTTGGCTTCCATTTTTCAGTGGACTATCTGGGCCTCTTTGTTTTATGAGTTATGGCGGGTAAACCATCCGACGGACCGTTCTTTTATAGTTTCTATTCACACCTGCATAGGTTGCACACCCGCATAGACTATTTTTTCGGTAACCTTCCCATGGTGCGCATGCTCTCTACTGCTTCCCTTGACCCCATTTCCTGGTCCGACCATTGCCCAGTCAGTCTCTCCTTTTCGCACTCTCCATCACTCAGGCATTGCCACTGGCGTCTAAATTACCCTCTCCTTAAAGCGCTACCTTCCTGATTCAGGCGTGTATCACCGATTACTTTCCTACCAATGAGTGCTCGGTATCTTCGCTGGCGGCCCTTTGGGAGGCCCATAAGTCGGTAGTGCTTGGTCACGGCATTGCCTTAGGGGCCCGACTCAAACGTGATGCCCTGGCTCGCTCCTGGGACCTTCGCGCCCTGATCAACGGCCTGAAGGCTCACTTACTCTCCTCTCCTTCTGTTTCTAACCTGAGGAGATTCGTGACTGCTCGCGCTCAACTGGGTGATCTGGCTCTTCATAGGGTGGAGCGGCAGCTGTTATACGCCAAGCAGCGTTTTTATGAGAAAGGTAATAAAGCCCACACTATGTTGGCCAGGCGCCTACGTGATCATGCTGTTGCCCAATCGCCTTCCGCCCTGAAGGACTCCTCAGGTGTTTGACGCTATCACCCTGCTGACATCTCACGACTCTTTGTCTATTACTACTCTAACCTTTATTCTCTCCCTTCCCAACTTCCATCTGACCCGTGGGAGCGTGCTGCCGCTCTTGATTCTTATCTGTCCCGATGCGGCCTGCCCACTCTGTCGGGGGCAGATCGTGAGGTACTAAATGCGCCTATTACTGGGGAGGAATTCCTTGAGGTCCTAAAGTCCCTCCCGGTGGGTCGCTCCCCGGGACCTGATGGCTTCTCTTACCTATACTACAAGATCTACTCTTCCTTACTTGTGAAAAATCTTGTCCCTCTTTTCATTCTTTTATGGGGGGGTGAGGAGATCCCGCAGTCTTTTCTACACTCGATTACCCAGATACCCAAACCTGGCAAGGATCCCTATGATTGCTCCAGTGACAGGCCTACTGCCCTCCTCAACTCTGACTTGAAGCTTTTTTCTAAAGTCTTAGCATTAAGGCTTAGCTCCTTTCTTCCCTCCCTTATCCATAAGGATCAGGTCAGGTTCATCCCCTGTTGTCAGGGGGGAGATAACACGAGGAGGGACTGCACAATGGTCTCTACTCCTCTCCTACTGCCTCTCTTAACCACCAAGGATGTATATTTACGTCCTTGGCCAGCTCCCGCGATATAACGAGAGGTGACCCCGTGTCATATCGGGTCGGTCCATCTTTGTATTGTTGGGACTTTTTGTTCGCTTTTTATATGATATAAAAAGTGACCATAAATACGCTATTTTGGAATTTGGAATTTTTTTGCGCGTACGCCATTGACCGTGCGGTTTAATTAACTATATATTTTTTAAGTTTGGACATGGGGTGATTCTAACTTTTATTAGGGAAGGGGTTAAATGACCTTTGTTTTTTTTTTTTTTTTTTTTTGCAGTGTTATAGCTCCCATAGGGGGCTATAGCACTGCACACACCGATTTTTTACCCTGATCCCATAGCTTTGCATGGATCAGCGAGATAGGGGCTTGATAAACATATAAAAATATATCATTAATTAAACCACACGGTCGATGGCGTATGCACAAAAAAAATTCCTAAGTCCAAAATAATGTATTTTTGGTCACTTTTTACATCATGAAAAAATTTATAAAAAGCGATCAAAAAGTCCAATACAAAAATGGTACCGCTAAAAACTTCAGATCACGGCACAGAAAATGAGCCCTCATACCGCCCCTATACGCGGTAAAATAAAAAACTTATAGGGGCCAGAAGATGACAATTTTAAACGTATACATGACCACAATGCTCTCTGCTGACCTCTGCTGTCCATTTTAGGAACTGTCCAGAGCAGAAGAAAATCCCCATAGCAAACATATGCTGCTCTGGACAGTTCCTAAAATGGACAGCAGAGGTCAGCAGAGAGCACTGTGGTCATGTCATCAGAGGAAATGCATTTCTTTTTCTGATTTCTCTTTAGTATACAGCCCCTAAAAAAGTACTGGAAGGATTAAGATTTTTTAATAGAAGGGATTTACAAATCTGTTTACCTTTCTGGCACCAGTTGATTTAAAAAAAAAAAAGTTTGCCATGGGAGTACCCCTTTAAGGGGTTAAACTCCCTCATGCTCCTTCTCCTACTTTTCCTCTCTTCAATGGAACCAGACAGGACTGTCTGCTGTCCCCCCCTGGTGTTTGCCTTGTGCATTGAACCTCTTGCGGCCATGATTAGGAGGGACCCAGACATCGCTGGCATCCCCATTCACGATAGACAGTTCAAAATCTGCCTTTTTGCTGATTATGTTCTCCTCACTCTCTCCCGTCCTTTACTTTCTCTTCCTAATCTTTATAGGGCCCTCAAGGACTACGGTGTTGTCTCTGGCTATAATGTCAACCTCTCTAAATCGGAGGCTCTTCCCCTAAACATCCCCTCTTCTGTCTCTACTCTGCTACGCTCTAACTACTCTTTCAAATGGTCCACTTCTGCTATCAAGTACTTGGGGGACCACATCACCTCCAAGTACACCACTCTTTACTAACTACCTCCCCCTTTTCTGGGAACTGAGGGCGCTGCACGAGAAATGAAGTCGCAGTATATTTCATTTTTCGGACTAATCGTGACTGTTAAAATTACGCTCCTACCCAAGTTATTGTATTTTTTCGAAACGCTGCCGACCCGAGTGCCCTTGTCTGCCCTTCGCTCCTTTCAAATCAGCCATCCTTCGCTTCATCTTGGATGGGAAGAGGCATCGCCTGCCGATGTCAGTCATGATGGCTAGTCGGGCCATGGGGGGGGGGGGGCCTGTCTGTACCCGATGTAGCTAAGTACTATTGGGCTGCTCACCTACGTCATCTTGCGGCTTAGTCCTCCTACCATGCCTATAGCCGCTGGATAGAGCAAGAGAAACTTTGGTTTGCTCCCATTCACCCGAACTCTCTCCTCTGGTCCCCTCTGATGTCCTCTGTCTCTCCCCCTCCCCTCCTGGGTCGTATGTCCTTCTTTAGATACGTTTGGGGTTACTGCTCTAGAAAATGTAGATTATATTCCCCCTTCTCCCCCTTACAATCTTTCCTTTACTGTCCTGCTTTTCCTGCGGGTATGTCCACCCTCATGGTGTGGGAATGGGGTTCTCGAGGCCTCTTTTGCTGGGCTGATGTAGTGGACCGCTTGTCTCACTCCCTTTTACCCTTTGAACGGCTGGTGTCCCCTCGTCTGAGCGCTTCCACTATCTGCAACTTCGGCATTTCTTGTCCTCTACAACTGGTCCTACTGTGGTCTCTCGACCTACTGGATTTGAAAGGTTATGCCGTGGTGAGCCTCAGGCGCGGGGTCTTCTCTCCGACATATACTTGCTATTCTTTCAGCCCCCTGATGGATATCCTCCATCTCACTGCTACATGGGCCGTTGGGATGCTGCCCTCAATACTTCTATCACCTTGCCTCAATGGCGTATTATTTGGGAGAGGGCATCCATCTGCACAGCTTATAAGGAAACCCAGTATAAGATGATCATGGGCTGGTATCATACCCCTGAGCTTTTAAATAGACTGAACCCTCCTATCCTATGCTGGCATTGTGGGGTGGGTTTGGGTACAGTATTCCACATTTTCTGGTCCTGTCCTCTTATAAGTGACTATTGGAAGCTGGTGCAGAGATTGGTCTTTGACTCCCTGGGTGTATTGGTCCCTCTGGAACCCTGTATTTATCTCCTCCATCTCTCCTATCCCGCCCTACCTAAAAAAAACGTTTAAACTTAAACTTTTCATGCGGCTTGCCCACCAAATCCCTTATAGCTAAATGTTGGAAACGAACTTTCCCTCCCTCTGAGTCAGACCTACTGGCCCGTGTCCGAGAGATTCGCTCCTTGGAACATCTCACAGCCATGTTGAATAACTCTGTCCCTTCCTATCTCTCGGTTTGGGAACCTTGGGATTGCTTCTATGAATGGCAGCCGCCTTGATCTGTTGAGCTCTATTTCCTTTTCCCCTTCTTTTCCTCTCCCTCCTGGCTCCATGTTTTAGGTTTTGTTTTGTGTTTGACTGCGTGGTCCCTTAGTGTTTTTTCTTTCTCTCTCTCCCCCCCTATTTATGTGTGTGTCGCCCTTTGGGCCTTATGGATTACTGGGTCCACATACAGAGATGTGCCTTAGCTTACTGCAAGCCTTTGTATACATTTTTGCATTCTTGTGGGCGTGGCCTGTATTGCTGTTATTTGCTTGTTGTTTCTCTTTGGATTTATATATTCGAAAATTTCAATGAAAATTACAGTTGAAAAAATTATTTAAAATTTCGTTATAAAAAAAATGTATATTTAGTTTAATACATTTTTTTCCATCCCTACTGCATCTTTTTTTTTTGGTACCCAACAAATAAAAAAAGGCCAGAAAAGGCAAATTCCATACAAACGTAAAAATGCCAGAAAAACCGCCAACACAGTGGCAGTTTTTCTGGCGTTTTTAAACCTAAAAAAATGCAAGGCAAAAACAGTGGAATCCTAGGCTAAAAAGGAAATAAAATTTTCTTATCAAGTATATTAGAAAATTAATGTTTTACCAAATGTACAACATTTTTAAATCTGACAGACAGTGCCCATTTAAAGGTCTATTCACACATACAGTACCCTGCGCATATTTAATGCAGAGGATTTGAAGCTGTATATCTGAAGTTGTGTCAGTCATTTAGTTTACATTGAACTCTGCAGCATCAAACCCTGAGCAGGATACTGTACATGTGATTACACCCTAAGAAGTGTCACACGTAACGGATCCGAAGCGTATTTAACACTGCTGATCCACTGGTGACGGGACCCTATAGTGTGCCTCCAGTTGTACCCCCTAACATATGAGACTGAGGGGAAGATTTGTCAAAAACTGTCAAGAAGAAAAATAGCTGAGTTGCCCATAGCAACCAATCAGATCGCTTCTTTCATTTTCCCAGGCTTTGTTAAAAATGAAAGAAGCCATCTGATTGGTTGCTATGGGCAACTTTTCCTCTGGACATGTTTTGATAAATCTCCCCCTGAGACTACCACAGCAGAATGATTGACAAGTGAGGAGCCTGCACAGGGCCCTGCTTGTCCACCCTCACTTCCTGTATTTGGTCTCATCACAGACACACACAGGAAATAGCTGCAGAGGCAGCATTTTTCTCACCCAAAAATACATTTTTTTTAACCAATATATATTACAAATATACATAAAATGGTATTATCTACATTATATAAAATGGGAATAACCTTTGGCTTTTCATTACAGATCCCACACAGGTAACTTCTTTTCAGCATGGATTGTCCTCTACAATGGTGCCAAACATCCACGCACATGTTCTTCAATGTGTATGGCTTGCAGAAACCCTATTACCATGCATCGGCGGCAGATTGTTATTATATGAGACTTGGATTTCAGCACTGAATCTGCCCTGAAATCAGTGTTTAATCTGACGTGTGAATGGAGCCTTAACAATTTAGTTCTCAATGTAGTCATTGATTTTTAGGCAGCACAGACCCCTGTCAAACAAGTGTGCCCCCCCCCCCCCAGCACCTTACAAGTACCTATGTGCATTCACGCCAAGTTTTTGAAATACAGTTCCCGTATCAGGTTTTTGATGAAAAAACTGATTCCTCAAAACCTGACTAAGGGTGCGTTCACACGGCCGTTTGCCCCCGTTTTTTTTTTTATCCCCATTTAATTTCCATTTTTGCAGATTGTAAACGGATTAAAAACTGTTTAAAAAAAATCCCATTCATGTCAATGGGATTTCTTTACACTCCGTTTACATCCGTGTGCACCCGTTTGCACTCATTTCTGTTTTTTTCATGGAAGAAAAAACGGCAAATGCAGTATTTTTTCTTCCGTAAAAAAAAAGAAAACACTGATATCATAATTTTAACATTGAAGTCTATGGCAAACGGATGAACCTTTAATGTCATCCGTTTGCCCCCGGGTTTAATATATCTCTAATTACATCTGAGCATGTTCAGAAGAGGTGACATCAGCAGACTCCTACAGTGTTGTGGGACTAGTAATACTCCTATCATGGAAACAAGTCTGTTCCATGATGTGAGTAGTAATTCCCCGGCTGCAGGAGTCTGCTGGTGTCTGGGGAGGCTACATTAGTGTTTGTACTACTATCCCCATCATGGATCAGACTCTGTTCCATGATGGGGGTTGTAGTACAGGGGCTGGGGGATTAATCGCACTGGGTCTCACTTCTGAGACCCGATCCGATCAGAAGTTTTTAAGCAGGGGAGCAGGCGGCATGGTCCGCAACCCTGCGATGTACACAATGTATTTTACTTTCATTTTTAAATTCCCCGCAGGGAGCTCTGAATGGCCCGTACTGAGGTCTCCCTGCGGGATTTTTAAACTGGACAATGTATATTAAAAGCGCTGTGGGGGGGGGGGCAAGATATATAGCGCAATATATCTAGCCCCCGAGCGCATTTATAAAGATATATCCCCCGCCAGCGCAAAAATATATACAGCTGCAGTGTGTGTATATATATATATATATATATATATATATATATATATATATATATATATGTGTGTGTGTGACTCCCCGCCAGCGCATTTATAATGTAACCCCCGCCTGCGCCTTTATAATTATATACCCCCCGCCAGCGTAATTATCATTATACACCTCCCGCCAGCGCATTTATGTGACCCCCTGCTGGCGCATATGTCATTAATGCAGTAGTACTAGTCCTGGCTGCGGGAGTCTGTAGGTGGCTGATTTTTTTCATTAAAAAAAAAAAAAAAAAAAAGAATTAAAAACGGTTACAAACGGTTCAAAACTGATACCCAGTTGATCAGCCGTTCCTATCCGTTTTTTTAAATCCGTTTTTTTTTTACGGAACGGGGCAAACGGCCGTGTGAACGCACCTTAAACTGTATCAAAACGTGCGTACAAAATTCAAACTGCACACAGTTAAAAACCATATAAGGTTTGAAAAATGATGTCCGGTTGCATCCGTTTTGTAAGAAAAAAAAAATGTACACTTTTTAACTTTTCACTCCATTTTGAATAAAGTTTCACTTGTTTGATTGAAATTCCAAGAAAAAAACCTGTGCAAAATCAAAAACTGGATGGTGAAAACCGTTTGGAACCGTATGCACATACAGTTCTGAACAGTTTCCATTGACTCCTGGACCAAAAAACGTGGTAGATGGTTTTGGGTTACGGGAAAAAAAAACTGACAAAACCGTACAGGATGCAAAACGGACACAACCGGATGCATCTTTTGGGGTACGGTTTTCAATGGAGAGTCAACGCATACGGTTTTCAATACGGTTCCATACGGTTTTCACATTGAAAACGTATACGGGAACTGCATTGCAAAAACATGGTGTGAATGCAGCCTAACACAACCCACACACTTATTTTGTCCATGTCTATACTAGTTCACTTATCCCATTATAAAAGGTATATAAAAATACACCAAGACTTTCAGGACTACAACAAAAAAGGAGAAAAAGAATAAATAGCTGACATATGAATATTATGTTGCGGTATTGTGTTGTGAAACCTAGGTTTGTTCCTTGCACTATACACCAGTGTTTTTCAACCAGGGTACCAAAACTACAATTCCCAGCATGCCCGGACAGCCTTCGGCTGTCCGGGCATGCTGTGAGTTGTAGTTTTTCTACTGCTGGAGGCACCCTAAACGTTATACAAAAAAAAAATGTAACATGGAATATATATATACCTTCAGTCGTTACACACAAACCCCTTGTAGGGTCCGTCCACCCCCCCTATCAGCTAAAGCTGCCACGCATGCGCAGACCAGAACTTCCGCAGAAGAGCAGACGATGACCCAAATAACGCGAGCACTAGGTCACGGTTCACGGTTATAGATAACAGAACTCTGTTAACGTATCACTCACCGCTCGGTTTCAGCCACCGACCTCCTAAATTCATAACAATCCGCCCTAGGACCCGAGACCCGGTATCTCAAGGCCCGCGTACAGTGCGGATGCACGACGGGTGGAGAAAAGAAAGAGAGGGCGGAAACCTCGCGAGAAGAGAGCAAGTCCTTGGACGTTTGTCAGTGATTCCGTGCTGCCTCCTAGTGGCCGGAAAAAGTTTTACAACAGGCCAAAAATTTTCACTAATGGAAACCAGCAAATGTTATTAATGCGTCTCTTCGTCATGTGGTTTGTTACTATGGATGAAAGATTTCCATTAAATGCCGCATGTAAAGAGTCGACGTTGTATGACTGTCATGTTTTAGGAAAATCTTCCTGATAATATAAAAGCTGCGGGGAAGGTCATACAGCCGTGAGAGAGACAGCCATGCACCCACAAAAGAAAGTAGATATTTCCTTTTTACCATTTCTGCCATTTCTTCTTAGTAACTGCTTTGCCAGTTATAGAGAAAATAAGGAATCATACAATAAGTAAAAACAAAAATAATACAACATTAACAAAAAAAGAGAATGATAAAAAACACTTTCAATTTGCCACCTTCAGACCCATTTGAGGGCTTGTTTTTTGCGTCACCAATTTTACTTTGTAATGAAATCAATCATTTCATCACAAAATCTACAGCCAAACCAGAAAAAAATATTTGTTGGGCAAAATAAAAATAACAAAACGCCATTTTGTAACTTTTGGGGGCTTCCGATTCTACAAAGTACAATTTTTGGTATAAACGATACCTTTTGTTTATTCTGTAGGTCCATATGGTTACAAGGATACCTAATTTAGATAGGTTTTATTTTATTTTAATACCTAAAAAAAAAGATATAACTATATGCACCAAAATTTGTATGCTAAAAATTGTCATATTCTGACCCCTATAACTATTTTATTTTTTTGTATGGGGGCTCATATCGGTACCATGATTGTTTTGATGGGACTTTTTGATCGCTTTTATACATTATTTTAACCCCTTAAGGACGCAGGACGTAAATGTACGTCCTGGTGAGGTGGTACTTAACGCACCAGGACGTACATATACGTCCTAAGCATAACCGCGGGCATCGGAGCGATGCCCGTGTCATGCGCGGCTGATCCCGGCTGCTGATCGCAGCCAGGGACCCGCCGGCAATGGCCGACGCCCGCGATCTCGCGGGCGTCCGCCATTAACCCCTCAGGTGCCGGGATCAATACAGATCCCGGCATCTGCGGCAGTTCGCGATTAAAATGAACGATCGGATCGCCCGCAGCGCTGCTGCGGGGATCCGATCATTCATAACGCCGGACGGAGGTCCCCTCACCTTCCTCCGTGCGGCTCCCGGCGTCTCCTGCTCTGGTCTGTGATCGAGCAGACCAGAGCAGAAGATGACCGATAATACTGATCTGTTCTATGTCCTATACATAGAACAGATCAGTATTAGCAATCATGGTATTGCTATGAATAGTCCCCTATGGGGACTATTCAAGTGTAAAAAAAAATGTAAAAAAATGTAAAAGTTAAAGTTAAAAAAAAGTGAAAAATCCCCTCCCCCAATAAAAAAGTAAAACGTCCGTTTTTTCCTATTTTACCCCCAAAAAGCGTAAAAAACATTTTTTATAGACATATTTGGTATCGCCGCGTGCGTAAATGTCCGAACTATTAAAATAAAATGTTAATGATCCCGTACGGTGAACGGCGTGAACGAAAAAAAAATTTAAAAGTCCAAAATTTCTACTTTTTTAATACATTTTATTAAAAAAAAATTATAAAAAATGTATTAAAAGTTTTTTATATGCAAATGTGGTATCAAAAAAAAGTACAGATCATGGCGCAAAAAATGAGCCCCCATACCGCCGCTTATACGGAAAAATAAAAAAGTTATAGGTCATCAAAATAAAGGGATTATAAACGTACTGTTACGCCGAGCGCTCCGGGTCCCCGCTCCTCCCCGGAGCGCTCGCTTCACTCTCCCCGCGGCAGCGCTCCGGTCACGTCCTCTGACCCGGGGCGCTGCGATTCCGCTGCCAGCCGGGATGCGATTCGCGATGCGGGTAGCGCCCGCTCGCGATGCGCACCCCGGCTCCCCTACCTGACTCGCTCTCCGTCTGTTCTGTCCCGGCGCGCGCGGCCCCGCTCCCTAGGGCGCGCGCGCGCCGGGTCTCTGCGATTTAAAGGGCCACTGCGCCGCTGATTGGCGCAGTGGTTCCAATTAGTGTGTTCACCTGTGCACTTCCCTATATCACCTCACTTCCCCTGCACTCCCTTGCCGGATCTTGTTGCCTTAGTGCCAGTGAAAGCGTTCCTTGTGTGTTCCTTGCCTGTGTTTCCAGACCTTCTGCCGTTGCCCTTGACTACGATCCTTGCTGCCTGCCCCGACCTTCTGCTACGTCCGACCTTGCTTCTGTCTACTCCCTTGTACCGCGCCTATCTTCAGCAGCCAGAGAGGTGAGCCGTTGCTAGTGGATACGACCTGGTCACTACCGCCGCAGCAAGACCATCCCGCTTTGCGGCGGGCTCTGGTGAAAACCAGTAGTGGCTTAGAACCGGTCCACTAGCACGGTCCACGCCAATCCCTCTCTGGCACAGAGGATCCACTACCTGCCAGCCGGCATCGTGACAGTAGATCCGGCCATGGATCCCGCTGAAGTTCCTCTGCCAGTTGTCGCTGACCTCACCACGGTGGTCGCCCAGCAGTCACAACAGATAGCGCAACAAGGCCAACAGCTGTCTCAACTGACCGTTATGCTACAACAGTTACTACCACAGCTTCAGCAGTCATCTCCTCCGCCAGCTCCTGCACCTCCTCCGCAGCGAGTGGCCGCTCCTGGGATACGCTTATCCTTGCCGGATAAATTTGATGGGGACTCTAAGTTTTGCCGTGGCTTTCTTTCCCAATGTTCCCTGCATCTGGAGATGATGTCGGACCTGTTTCCCACTGAAAGGTCTAAGGTGGCTTTCGTAGTCAGCCTTCTGTCCGGAAAAGCCCTGTCATGGGCCACACCGCTCTGGGACCGCAATGACCCCGTCACTGCCTCTGTACACTCCTTCTTCTCGGAAATCCGAAGTGTCTTTGAGGAACCTGCCCGAGCCTCTTCTGCTGAGACTGCCCTGTTGAACCTGGTCCAGGGTAATTCTTCCGTTGGCGAGTATGCCGTACAATTCCGTACTCTTGCTTCAGAATTGTCCTGGAATAATGAGGCCCTCTGCGCGACCTTCAAAAAAGGCCTATCCAGCAACATTAAAGATGTTCTGGCCGCACGAGAAATTCCTGCTAATCTACATGAACTTATTCACCTAGCCACTCGCATTGACATGCGTTTTTCCGAAAGGCGTCAGGAACTCCGCCAAGATATGGACTCTGTTCGCACGAGGCGTTTCTTCTCCTCGGCTCCTCTCTCCTCTGGTCCCCTGCAATCTGTTCCTGTGCCTCCCGCCGTGGAGGCTATGCAGGTCGACCGGTCTCGCCTGACACCTCAAGAGAGGACACGACGCCGTATGGAGAACCTCTGCCTGTACTGTGCCAGTACCGAACACTTCCTGAGAGATTGTCCTATCCGTCCTCCCCGCCTGGAAAGACGTACGCTGACTCCGCACAAAGGTGAGACAGTCCTTGATGTCTACTCTGCTTCTCCACGTCTTACTGTGCCTGTGCGGATGTCTGCCTCTGCCTTCTCCTTCTCTACAGTGGCCTTCTTGGACTCTGGATCTGCAGGAAATTTTATTTTGGCCTCTCTCGTCAACAAATTCAACATCCCGGTGACCAGTCTCGCCAGACCCCTCTACATCAATTGTGTAAATAATGAATGATTGGACTGTACCATACGTTTCCGCACGGAGCCCCTTCTTATGAGCATCGGATCTCATCATGAGAGGATTGAACTTTTGGTCCTCCCCAATTGCACCTCGGAAATTCTCCTTGGACTTCCCTGGCTTCAACTTCATTCCCCTACCCTGGATTGGTCCACTGGGGAGATCAAGTGTTGGGGGTCCTCTTGTTCCAAGAACTGTCTAAAACCGGTTCCCAGTAACCCTTGCCGTAACTCTGTGGTTCCTCCAGTAACCGGTCTTCCTAAGGCCTATATGGACTTCGCGGATGTTTTCTGCAAAAAACAAGCTGAGACTCTACCTCCTCACAGGCCTTATGATTGCCCTATCGACCTCCTCCCGGGTACTACTCCACCCCGGGGCAGAATTTATCCTCTCTCTGCCCCAGAGACTCTTGCCATGTCCGAATACGTCCAGGAGAATCTAAAAAAGGGCTTTATCCGTAAATCCTCCTCTCCTGCCGGAGCCGGATTTTTCTTTGTGTCCAAAAAAGATGGCTCCCTACGTCCGTGCATTGACTACCGCGGTCTTAATAAAATCACGGTTAAGAACCGCTACCCCTTACCCCTCATCTCTGAACTCTTTGATCGCCTCCAAGGTGCCCACATCTTCACTAAATTGGACTTAAGAGGCGCCTATAACCTCATCCGCATCAGAGAGGGGGACGAGTGGAAAACGGCATTTAACACCAGAGATGGACACTTTGAGTATCTGGTCATGCCCTTTGGACTGTGCAACGCCCCTGCCGTCTTCCAAGACTTTGTCAATGAAATTTTTCGTGATCTGTTATACTCCTGTGTTGTTGTATATCTGGACGATATCCTAATTTTTTCTGCCAATCTAGAAGAACACCGCCAGCATGTCCGTATGGTTCTTCAGAGACTTCGTGACAACCAACTCTATGCCAAAATTGAGAAATGTCTGTTTGAATGCCAATCTCTTCCTTTTCTAGGATATTTGGTCTCTGGCCAGGGACTACAGATGGATCCAGACAAACTCTCTGCCGTCTTAGATTGGCCACGCCCCTCCAGACTCCGTGCTATCCAACGCTTTTTGGGGTTCGCCAATTATTACAGGCAATTTATTCCACATTTTTCTACCATTGTGGCTCCTATCGTGGCTTTAACCAAAAAAAATGCTGATCCCAAGTCCTGGCCTCCTCAAGCAGAAGACGCCTTTAAACGACTCAAGTCTGCCTTTTCTTCGGCTCCCGTCCTCTCCAGACCTGACCCTTCCAAACCCTTCCTATTGGAGGTTGATGCCTCCTCAGTGGGAGCTGGAGCTGTTCTTCTACAAAAAAATTCTTCCGGGCATGCTGTCACTTGTGGTTTTTTCTCTAGGACCTTCTCTCCAGCGGAGAGGAACTACTCCATCGGGGATCGAGAGCTTCTAGCCATTAAATTAGCACTTGAGGAATGGAGGCATCTGCTGGAGGGATCAAGTTCTCCTGTTATTATCTACACCGACCACAAGAACCTCTCCTACCTCCAGTCTGCCCAACGGCTGAATCCTCGCCAGGCCCGGTGGTCTCTGTTCTTTGCCCGATTTAATTTTGAGATTCACTTTCGTCCTGCCGATAAGAACTTTAGGGCCGATGCTCTCTCTCGTTCCTCGGATGCCTCAGAAGTTGAACTCTCTCCGCAACACATCATTCCACCTGACTGCCTGATCTCCACTTCTCCTGCCTCCATCAGGCAGACTCCTCCAGGAAAGACCTTTGTTTCTCCTCGCCAACGCCTCGGAATCCTCAAATGGGGTCACTCCTCCCATCTCGCAGGTCATGCGGGTATCAAGAAATCTGTGCAACTCATCTCCCGCTTCTATTGGTGGCCGACTCTGGAGACGGATGTTGTGGACTTTGTGCGAGCCTGCACTATCTGTGCCCGGGATAAGACTCCTCGCCAGAAGCCCGCTGGTTTTCTTCATCCTCTGCCTGTCCCCGAACAGCCTTGGTCTCTGATTGGTATGGATTTTATTACTGATTTACCCCCTTCCCGTGGCAACACTGTTATTTGGGTGGTCGTTGATCGATTCTCCAAAATGGCACATTTCATCCCTCTTCCTGGTCTTCCTTCTGCGCCTCAGTTGGCTAAACAATTTTTTGTACACATTTTTCGTCTTCACGGGTTGCCTACGCAGATTGTCTCGGATAGAGGCGTCCAATTCGTGTCTAAATTCTGGAGGGCTCTCTGTAAACAACTCAAGATTAAATTAAATTTTTCTTCTGCATATCATCCCCAGTCCAATGGACAAGTAGAAAGGATTAACCAGATCTTGGGTGATTATTTGCGACATTTTGTTTCCTCCCGCCAGGATGACTGGGCAGATCTCCTCCCATGGGCCGAATTCTCGTATAACTTCAGGGTCTCTGAGTCTTCCTCCAAATCCCCATTTTTCGTGGTGTACGGCCGTCACCCTCTTCCCCCCCTCCCTACTCCCTTGCCCTCTGGTCTGCCCGCTGTGGATGAAATTTCTCGTGACCTTTCCATCATATGGAGAGAGACCCAAAATTCTCTCTTACAGGCTTCATCACGCATGAAGAAGTTCGCGGATAAGAAAAGAAGAGCTCCCCCTGTTTTTTCCCCTGGAGACAAGGTATGGCTCTCCGCTAAATATGTCCGCTTCCGTGTCCCTAGCTACAAGTTGGGACCACGCTATCTTGGTCCTTTCAAAATTTTGTGTCAAATTAATCCTGTCTCTTATAAACTTCTTCTTCCTCCCTCTCTTCGTATCCCTAATGCCTTTCACGTCTCTCTTCTCAAACCACTCATCCTCAACCGTTTTTCTCCCAAATCTGTTCCTCCCACTCCTGTTTCCGGCTCCTCGGACATCTTCTCGGTCAAAGAAATTTTAGCTGCCAAAAAGGTCAGAGGGAAAAATTTTTTTTTAGTGGACTGGGAGGGTTGTGGTCCTGAAGAGAGATCCTGGGAACCTGAGGACAACATCCTAGACAAAAGTCTGCTCCTCAGGTTCTCAGGCTCTAAGAAGAGGGGGAGACCCAAGGGGGGGGGTACTGTTACGCCGAGCGCTCCGGGTCCCCGCTCCTCCCCGGAGCGCTCGCTTCACTCTCCCCGCGGCAGCGCTCCGGTCACGTCCTCTGACCCGGGGCGCTGCGATTCCGCTGCCAGCCGGGATGCGATTCGCGATGCGGGTAGCGCCCGCTCGCGATGCGCACCCCGGCTCCCCTACCTGACTCGCTCTCCGTCTGTTCTGTCCCGGCGCGCGCGGCCCCGCTCCCTAGGGCGCGCGCGCGCCGGGTCTCTGCGATTTAAAGGGCCACTGCGCCGCTGATTGGCGCAGTGGTTCCAATTAGTGTGTTCACCTGTGCACTTCCCTATATCACCTCACTTCCCCTGCACTCCCTTGCCGGATCTTGTTGCCTTAGTGCCAGTGAAAGCGTTCCTTGTGTGTTCCTTGCCTGTGTTTCCAGACCTTCTGCCGTTGCCCCTGACTACGATCCTTGCTGCCTGCCCCGACCTTCTGCTACGTCCGACCTTGCTTCTGTCTACTCCCTTGTACCGCGCCTATCTTCAGCAGCCAGAGAGGTGAGCCGTTGCTAGTGGATACGACCTGGTCACTACCGCCGCAGCAAGACCATCCCGCTTTGCGGCGGGCTCTGGTGAAAACCAGTAGTGGCTTAGAACCGGTCCACTAGCACGGTCCACGCCAATCCCTCTCTGGCACAGAGGATCCACTACCTGCCAGCCGGCATCGTGACACGTACTAATTTGGTTAAAAAGTTTGTGATTTTTTTTAAGCGCAACAATAATATAAAAGTATATAATAATGGGTATCATTTTAATCGTATTGACCCTCAGAATAAAGAACACACGTCATTTTTACCATAAATTGTACGGCGTGAAAACGAAACCTTCCAAAATTAGCAAAATTGCGTTTTTTGTTTTAATTTCCCCACAAAAATAGTGTTTTTTGGTTGCGCCATACATTTTATGATATAATGAGTGATGTCATTACAAAGGACAACTGGTCGCGCAAAAAACAAGCCCTCATACTAGTCTGTGGATGAAAATATAAAAGAGTTATGATTTTTAGAAGGCGAGGAGGAAAAAATGAAAACGTAAAAATTAAATTGTCTGAGTCCTTAAGGCCAAAATGGGCTGAGTCCTTAAGGGGTTAAAGTGTACAAAGTGACCAAAATATGCCATTTTTGATTTTTGTTACATAAATGCTATTGACCGTGTGGTTTAATTAACATTATATTTTTTTTATAGTTTGGGCATGTGCACATGTGGCGATACCACATGTTTATTTTGTTTACATATTTTTTATATGGAATTTGGGAAAAGTGGGGTGATTCAAACTTTTAATATGGAAGGGGTTAATGTGTGTCTTTTTTTATTTTATTTTTAATTTATTTTTTATTTTTACACTTTATTAGTCCCTTAGGGGACTTTCAGGAAGAACCACTAGATTCCTTATACAGATCAATAGAGTTCCATAGAACCACATTGATCTGTGTGCTCTGCGCTCTGGTTTAGCCAGGCTCTATCAATAACAGCCGCAGCAGCCATAGGAGGAGAGGTAAGCCCCCTGTTCATCGCCCCCCTGCGATCGCACTGCTGGGGGGGCATCCACCCCACTGGACCACTAGGGACTGGTTAAAGGTCCCTTTAGAAGCTGCTGTCAGCTTTGACAGCGAAGATCTAAAGGGTTAATAGCTGGCTGTTGGCAGCATGTCGGCAATCGCGATGTCCCGATTAGCTAGGACGTAAGCGGATACCCCCTTACCTAGCTCCGTCGCGTCTGATCTGGGTTTGATTGCTCCAAGCCTGAGCTACAGGCTTGAGCAATCGAGCCCCTATCTCACTGATCCATGCAAAGCTATGGCTTTGCAGGGATCAGAGTAAAAGATTAGTGTGTGCAGTGTTATAGGTCCCTATGGGAGCTATAGCACTGCAAAAAAAAAGTGAAAAAAAAAGTTAACAAAGGTCATTTAACCCCTCCCCTAATAAAAGTTTGAATCACCCCCCTTTTCCCATAAAAAAAACCTGTAAATAAAAATAAACATATGTGGTATCGCCGCGTGCGTAAATGTCCGAACTATAAAAATATATTGTTAATTAAACTGCACGGTCAATGGCGTACGCGCAAAAAAATTCCAAAGTCCAACATAGCGTATTTTTGGTCACTTTTTATATCATAAAAAAATGAATAAAAAGCGATCAAAAAGTCCGATCAATACCAAAATGGAACCGATAAAAACTTCAGAACACGGCGCAAAAAATGAGTCCTCATACTGGTCCGTACGCGGAAAAATAAAAAAGTTATAGGGGTCAGAGGATGACAATTTTAAGCGTATACATTTTCCTGCATGTAGTTATGATTTTTTTCAGAAGTACGACAAAATCAAACCTATATAAGTAGGGTATCATTTACCGAAAAATGCACTGCGTTGAAACGGAAGCCCCCAAAAGTTACAAAATGGCATTTTTTCTTCAATTTTGCCGCACAATGAATTTTTTTTCCGTGGATTTTTTGGTAAAATGACTAATGTCACTGCAAAGTAGAATTGGCGGCGCAAAAAATAAGCCATCACATGGAATTTTATGTGCAAAATTGAAAGCGCTATGATTTTTAGAAGGTGATGAGGAAAAGATTTAAATGGAAAAACGCTGAGTCCTTAAGGGGTTAAATGTTGTACATCTTGGCAAAACAAAAGTTTTTCTAATATACTTCTTTAAGAAAATTTCACATTTTATTAACCCCTTAAGGACACATGACGTTCTCATACGTCTCCATTTCCGAGTCCTTAAGGACACATGACGTATGAGAACGTCATGTGTTTTACCGGCCCCCTGCAACCATCTGGAGCGGAGCCGGTGCCCGATGCCTGCTGAAATCGTTCAGCAGGCATCGGGGCATATCGCCCAGGGGGGTCATGATGACCCCCCATGTCGGCGATGGCCGCAGATCGCTGGACAATTCAGTCCAGCGATCTGCGGCTGATTCCGGGTCAATCGGGTCTCCAGTGACCCGGAACTATTGGCTGATCGGGGCCGTCTCTGACAGCCATAGCCAGCAGGGGTGAGGTGGCACTGGTGCCACCTCACGATCGCCCTGATTCGTCGGCCGGATTACCGGCCGACCAATCAGGGCGCCTGGTGCGGGTGTCACTCCCGCAACCCGCTCCGCCCCTCTTCCGGAGGACGTGAGCGGGTGCAGGACGTGCACCCCGGGTGCTGGGGACCCCGATCCCCGGCATCCCTGTTGGGATCGGGGCCCCAGGAGCAGCGGCGGCGGTGACGAGGGACTGACCTGATGCGGCTGGATCGTTGGAGGTGAGTGACAGCCTCCTGCTGTTGCTTAGCAACAGCTCCCAGCATGCAAAAAGGGCATGCTGGAAGCTGTAGTTATGCAACAGCAGGAGGCAGACCACCACAACTCCCAGCATGCCCTTATGGGCATGCTGGGACTTATGGGCATGCTGTATAACTACAACTCCCAGCTTGCACAATCAGCTAAAGTGCATGCTGGGAGTTGTAGTGGTGCATCTGGTGGTTGCATAACTACAACTCCCAGCATGCCCGTTGGCTGTCGGTGACTGCTGAGAGTTGTAGTTTTGCAACAGCTGAAGGCACACTGAGTTAAGTAGCAAACCAGTGTGTCTAACTACAATCCCCAGCATCCCCAACCAAAGTAGTATGCCTCCAGCTGTTGCATAACTACAAGACCCAGCATGCCCTTCCGCTGTCCGTACATGCTGGGGGTTGTAGCTTTTGCAACAGCTGAAGGCACACTGGTTGCAAAACACTGAGTTTGTTACCAAACTCGGCGTTTCACAACCAGTGTGCCTCCAGCTGTTGCAAAACTACAACTCCCAGCATGCATTGATAGACCGTACATGCTGGGAGTTGTAGTTTTGCAACAGCTGGATGTCCCCCCCCCCCAACGTGAATGTACAGGGTACACTCACATGGGCGGAGGATTACAGTAAGTATCCGGCTGCAAGTTTGAGGTGCGGCAAAATTTCTGCCGCAGCTTAAACTGCCAGCGAGAAACTACTGTGAACCCCCGCCCGTGCGACTGTACCCTAAAAACACTACACTACACTAACACACAATAAAATAAAAAAACACTACGTATACACATACCCCTATAAAAAAACCCTCCCCTCCCCAATAAAAATGAAAAACGTCTGGTACGCCACTGTTTCCAAAACGGAGCCTCCAGCTGTTGCAAAACAACTACTCCCAGTATTGCCAGATAGCCGTTGACTGTCTAGGCATGCTGGGTGTTTTACAACAGCTGGAGGCACCCTGTTTGGGAATCACTGGCGTAGAATACCCCTATGTCCACCCCTATGCAAGTCCCTAATTTAGGCCTCAAATGCGCATGGCGCTCTCTCACTTTGGAGCCCTGTCGTATTTCAAGGCAACAGTTTAGGGCCACATATGGGGTATCGCCGTACTCGGGAGAAGTTGCCTAACAAATTTTGGGGGGTATTTTCTGCTACTACCCTTTTTAAAAATGTAAAATTTTTGGGAAAACAAGCATTTTAGGTACGGTAAAAAAAATATATTTTTTTTTACATATGCAAAAGTGCGGCATGCCCCCAGAGCAAAATTTGCTCCCTCTCTTCTGAGACCTGTAGTGTGCCAGCAGAGCACTTTTCACCCCCATATGGGGTGTTTTCTGAATCGGGAGAAATTGGGCTTCAAATTTTGGGGGGTATTTTCTGCTATTACCCTTTTAAAAATTGTAAAAATTTTGGGAAACCAAGAATTTTAGGTAAAAAAAATATATATTTTTTTACATATGCAAAAGTCGTGAAACACCTGTAAGGTATTAAGGTTCACATTACCCCTTGTTACGTTCCCCGAGGGGTCTAGTTTCCAAAATGGTATGCCATGTGTTTTTTTTTTTGCTGTTCTGGCACCATAGGGGCTTCCTAAATGCGGCATGCCCCCAGAGCAAAGTTTGCTTTCAAAAAGCCAAATGTGACTCCTTCTCTTCTGAGACCTGTTGTGCGCCAGCAGAGCACTTTTCACCCCCATATAGGGTGTTTTCTTAATCGGGAGAAATTGGGCTTCAAATTTTGGGGGGTATTTTCTGCTATTACCCTTTTTAAAAATGTAAACATTTTGGGAAAACAAGCATTTTAGGTAAAAAAAATTTTTTTTTTTACATATGCAAAAGTCGTGAATCACCTGTGGGGTATTAAGGTTCACGTTACCCCTTGTTACGTTCCCCGAGGGGTCTAGTTTCCAAAATGGTATGCCATGTGGTTTTTTTTTGCTGTTCTGGCACCATAGGGGCTTCCTAAAGGTGACAGGCCCCCCAAAAACCATTTGTCGCTCCTTCCCTTCTGAGCCCTCTACTGCGCCCGCTGAACAATTAACATAGACATATGAGGTATATGCTTACTCGAGAGAAATTGGGTTTCAAATACAAGTAAAAATTTTCTCCTTTTTACCCCTTGCAAAAATTCTAAAATTGGGTCTACAAGAACATGGGGCATGGAACATCTTAGCTATGAGGAGCGATTAAAGGAGTTACAATTGTTTAGTCTTGAGAAGAGACGTTTAAGGGGGGATATGATAAACGTATATAAGTATATTAATGGCCCATACAAAAAATATGGAGAAAAACTGTTCCAGGTTAAACCCCCCCAAAGGACGAGGGGGCACTCCCTCTGTCTGGAGAAGAAAAAGTTTAGTCTCAAGGGGCGACACGCCTTCTTTACCGTGAGAACTGTGAATTTATGGAATGGTCTACCTCAGGAACTGGTCACAGCAGGAACAATTAACAGCTTTAAAACAGGATTAGATACATTCCTGGAACAAAATAACATTAATGCTTATGAAGAAATATAAAATCCCATCCCTTCCCCAATATCGCGCCACACCCCTACCCCTTAATTCCCTGGTTGAACTTGATGGACATATGTCTTTTTTCGACCGTACTAACTATGTAACATGCGAGTGTAAAAAATGAAGGTTTTGAATTTTCTCCTTCACTTTGCTCCTATTCCTAAAAAACACCTAAAGGGTTACTACACTTACTGAATGTCATTTTGAATACTTTGGGGGTGTAGTTTTTATAATGGGGTCTTTTATGGGGTATTTCTAATATGAAGACCCTTCAAATCCACTTCAAAACTGAACTGGTCCCTGAAAAATAGTGAGTTTTAAGTGACAGTGGTCAGAATTGCAAAAAACGCTCCGGTCCTTAAGGTGTAAAATGGCCTGGTCCTTAAGGGGTTAAAGAAAATTGCCTTTGAAAATCCCACCACTAGGGGTCCCCATACCTCCTGGGACACTGAGTTATCCAAACACTGTTCCTCCAACTATTCCAGAACTACAAGTCCCAGCATTACAGGACTGTCTAAGAATGATACACATGAATGACATAGAAACATATATAAAATGTATATGTAAATAAAAAAAAACACTGTAGTGCAGAGGAACTTCTGGGAACATATCTCAGGACCAACTGGACATATTTAAAGAGGTACTACGGTGGATTTTTTTTATTTTTTTTTAAATCAACTGGAACCAGAAAGTTAAACAGATTTGTAAATTAATTCTATTAACCCCTTAAGGACCCGGGGTTTTTCTGTTTTTGCATTTTCGTTTTTTCCTCCTTACCTTTAAAAAATCATAACTCTTTCAATTTTTCACATAAAAATCCATATGATGACTTATTTTTTGCGCCACCAATTCTACTTTGTAATGACATCAGTCATTTTACCCAAAAACCTATGGTGAAATGGAAAAAATAATCATTGCAAGACTTCTCTTTATTCTGTAGGTCCATACGATTAAAATGATACCCTACTTATATAGGTTTGATTTTGTCGTACTTCTGGCAAAAATCAAAACTACATGCAGGAAAATTAATACGTTTAAAATTGTCATATTCTGACCCCTATAACTTTTTTATTTTTCTGCGTATGGGGCGGTATGAGGGCAAATTTTTTGCACCGTGATCTGAAGTTTTTAGCGGTACCATTTTTGCATTGATAGGACTTATTGATCACTTTTTATTCATTTTTTCATGATATAAAAAGTGACCAAAAATACGCTATTTTGGACTTTTGAATTTTTTTGCAGCTATGCCATTGACCGTGTGGTTTAATTAATTATATATTTTTATAATTCAGACATTTCTGCACGCGACAATACCACATATGTTTTTTTTTTTTTACACTGTTTTTTTTATGGGAAAAGGGGGGTGATTCAAACTTTTAATAGGGGAGGGGTTAAATGATCTTTATTCACTTTTTTTTTTGCAGTGTTATAGCTCCCATAGGGACCTATAACACTGCACACACTGATCTTTCACATTGATCACTGGTTTCTCATAAGAAACCAGTGATCGATGATTCTGCCGCTTGACTGCTCATGCCTGGATCTCAGGCACTGAGCAGTCATTCGGCGATCGGACAGCAAGGAGGCAGGTAAAGGACCCTCCTGCTGTGTCACAGCTGTTCGGGATGCCGCGATTTTGCCGCGGACATCCCGAACAGCACCCTAAGCTAACCGGCATGGTTTCACTTTAATTTTAGACGCGGCGTTCAACTTTGAACGCCGCGTCTAAAGGGTTAATAGCGCGCGGCACCGCGATCAATGCCGCTCGCTATTAGCCACGGGTCCCGCCCGTTGTTAGAGGCTGGGCCCGACCCGCTATGACACGAGGCCACGCCGTGGCCCCTCGTTATAGATCAGGAGCGGACTCAGGACGTACAGGTACGCCCTGGGTCCTTAACAGGTTGAAAAACTTCATTCCTTCCAGTACTTATTAGCGGCTGAATACTACAGAGGAAATTCTTTTCTTTTTGGAACATAGAGCTCTCTGCTGAATCACGAGCACAGTGCTCTCTGTTGACATCTCTGTCCATTTTAAGAACTGTCCAGAGCAGGAGAAAATCCCCATAGCAAACATATGCTGCTCGGGACAGTTCCTTAAATGGACAGAGATGTCAGCAGAGAGCACTGTGCTCGTGATGTCAGCAGCGAGCACTGTGTTAAAATAATTTCCTCTGTAGTATTCAGTAGCTAATAAGTACTGGAAGGATTAAGGTTTTTTAATAGAACTAATTTACAAATCTGTTTACCTTTCTGGCACCAGTTGATTTAAAAAAAAAAGTTTTCCACCGGCGTACCCCTTTAAGTAAGTGACCTCTCTTTGGACTCCTGTCACCCACAATATAACCCAGTGTATTAGGTTTAGTGTGGCTAAACAGGATGACAGTTTTCCCTTCTGTATAAAAGTAGTATGCCTTCTTCTGACCCCCTATCATTTTTTTAACCCCTTAATGACGCAGGACGTATATTTACGTCCTGCGCTGGCTCCCGCGATATGAAGCGGGATCGCGCCGCGATCCCGCATCATATCGCGTCGGTCCCGGCGCTCATCAACGGCCGGGACCCGTGGCTAATACCACACATCGCCGATCAGGGCGATGTGCGGTATTAACCTTTTAGAAGCGGCGGTCAAAGCTGACCGCGCTTCTAAAGCGAAAGTTAAAGTGACCCGGCTGCTCAGTCGGGCTGTTCGGGACCGCCGCGGTGAAATCGCGGCATCCCGAACAGCTGGCAGGACACCGGGAGGGCCCTTACCTGCCTCCTCGGTGTCCGATCGGCGAATGACTGCTCCGTGCCTGAGATCCAGGCAGGAGCAGTCAAGCGCCGATATCACTGATCACAGGCGTCTTAATACACGCCTGTGATCTGTGTAAAAGATCAGTGTGTGCAGTGTTATAGATCCCTATGGGACCTATAACACTGCAAATTTTTTTTTTTTAAAGTGTTAATAAAGGTCATTTAACCCCTTCCCTAATAAAAGTTTGAATCACCCCCCTTTTCCCATAAAAAAAAATAAAACAGTGTAAAAAAAAATAAAAATAAACATATGTGGTATCACTGCGTGCGTAAATGTCCGAACTATAAAAATATATAATTAATTAAACCGTACGGTCAATGGCATACGCGCAAAAAAATTCCAAAGTCAAAAAAGCGCATTTTTGGTCACTTTTTATACCATTAAAAAATTTATAAAAAGTGATCAAAAAGTCCAATCAAAACAAAAAAAAATCATACCGATAAAAACTTCAGATCACGGTGCAAATAATGAGTCCTCATACCGCCCTGTATGTGGAAAAATAAAAAAGTTATAGGGGTCAGAAGATGACATTTTTAAACGTATAAATTTTCCTGCATATAGTTATGATTTTTTCCAGAAGTGCGACAAAATCAAACCTATATTCGTAGGGTATAATTTTAACCGTATGGACCTACAGAATAATGATAAGGTGTAATTTTTACCGAAATATGCACTGCGTAGAAAAGGAAGCCCCCAAAAGTTACAAAATGGCATTTTTTCTTCGATTTTGTCGCTCAATTATTTTTTTTTCCATTTCGCCGTGCATTTTTGGGTAAAATGACTAATGTCACTGCAAAGTAGAATTGGCGATGCAAAAAATCTGTACCATTTGTGTTTTGATGGGACTTTTTGATTTCTTTGTATTATTTTTTTTTATGGTTTATGAAGTGGCCTAAAATACGCAATTCTGGACTGGTATTTTTTATGCAAACACCATTGACTGTGCAGTCAAAGTCAACATTATAATTTAAAAGTTCGGACATTTGCGCAAGCGGCAATACCACATATGTTTATTTTTTTACATTATTTTATTTACAATATGGGGGGGTGATTCAAATGTTTAGTAGAAAAGGGGTTAAATGGGTACTCCGGTGGAAACTTTTTTTTTTTAAAATCAACATGTGCCAGAAAGTTAAACAGATTTGTAAATTACTTCTATTAAAAAATCTTAATCCTTCCAGTACTTATTAGTGGCTGTATATTACAGAGGAAATGCTTTTCTTTTTGGATCTCTCTTCTGTCACAACCACAGTGCTCTCTGCTGACCTCTGCTGTCCATTTTAGGAACTGTCCAGAGCAGGAGAAAATCCCCATAGCAAACATATGCTGCTCTGGACAGTTCCTAAAATGGACGGCAGAGGTCAGTAAAGGGCACTGTGGTCATGACAGAAGGGAATTCCAAAAAGAAAAGCATTTCCTCTGTAGTATACAGCCCTTAAAATGTACTGGAAGGATTAAGGTTTTTTAACCCCTTCCCGACCTATGACATACCTGTACGTCATGGGTGGCAAGGTGTTCCCGACCCATGACATACAGGTACGTCATGGACATTACTGCCGCTACTCGCGGCATCCCACAGCGCCCGGAAAGATGGTGGCTATCACTGATAGCCAGCCATCTTACCGTGTGACCACGGGGGGTTTCGTCCCCCACTCCCCCCAGCGATCGCTGCTATCAGCTGGTCAAATCTGACTAGCTGATAGCAGCGTTTCGCTATGAAAATACTTAGCAGCGCGGTGTGTGAGTCCGGATCACGGGGATCGGGACACACACCGCTCTGCTAAGTGTCCCTGACCCGTCCCCCGGCGTCACTTACCCGTCGGAGCGGTGTCCCGAGCGGTCCCGGCGTCCTCCGTGCGGTCCTGGCTGCGCTGCGTCCCGGAGGTGAGTTTCCGGCAGCAGTGCGGCATCTTCATTGGCAGCAGTGAGATCGCCGTAAAGCGATCTCACTGCTGCCTCTGAGAGTTTCAAAACTGCAACTCCCAGCATGCCCAGACAGCCTTTGGCTTTCTGGGCATGCTGGGAGTTGTAGTTTTGCAACATCTGGAGGTCCACAGTTTGGAGACCACTGTATAATGGTCTCCAATCTGTGCTCTTCCAGATGTAGCAAAACTACAAATCTCAGCATGCTCAGTCTGTCCAGGCATGCTGGGAGTTGTAGTTCTCTAACATCTGGAAGAGCACAGATTGGAGACCATTATACAGTGGTCTCCAAACTGTGGACCTCCAGATGTTGCAAAACTACAACTCCCAGCATGCCCAGACTGCCCAAGCATGCTGGAAGTTGTAGTTCGGCAACATCTGATCCTTCAGATATTGCCGAACTACAACTTCCAGCATGCCTTGGCAGTCTGGGCATGCTGGGAGTTGTAGTTTTGCAACAACTGGAGGCACACTAGTTGGGAAACATTGTCCGTTTCCTACCTCAGTGCCTCCAGCTGTTGCAATTGTTGCAAAACTATAACTCCCAGCATGCACTGACAGACCATGCATGCTGGGAGTTGTAGTTTTGCAACAGCTGGAGGCACACTGGTTTGGAAACACTAAGTTTGGTTGCTAAACACTTGAAAGTTTATTACTTAACTTAGTTTTTCCAAACCAGTGTTCCTCCAGCTGTTGCAAAACTACAACTCCCAGCATGCACGGACAGCCAAAGGGCATGCTCGGAGTTTGCAACAGCTGGATGTTTGCCCCCTCCCCCCAATGTGAATGTACAGGGTACACTCACATGGGCGGAGGTTTACAGTGAGTGCTGCAAGTTTGAGATGGCGCAAATTTTGCGCTGCAGCTCAAACTTCCAGCGGCAAACTTGCTGTGAACCTCTGCCCATGTGACTGTACCCTAAAAACACTTCACTACACTAACACTAACCTAAAATAAAAAGTAAAAAACACTACATATACACATACCCCTACACAGCCCCCCTCCCCCCAAAAAATGAAAAACGTCTGGTACGCTACTGTTTCCAAAACTGAGCCTCCAGCTGTTGCAAAATAATAACTCCCAGTATTGCCGGACAGCCATTGACTGTCCAGGCATGCTGGGAGTTTTGCAACAGCTGGAGGCACCCTGTTTGGGAATCAATGGCGTAGAATACCCCTATGTCCACCCCTATGCAAATCCCTAATTCAGGCCTCAAATGCGCATGGCGCTCTCTCACTTTGGAGCCCTGTCGTATTTCAGGGAAACAGTTTTGGGACACATATGGGGTATCGCCGTACTCGGGAGAAATTGCCTTACAAATTTTGGGGGGCTTTTTCTTCTTTAACCCCTTATGAAAAGGTGAAGTTGGGGTCTACACCAGCATGTTAGTGTAAAAAAATAAATTTTTTACACTGACATGCTGGTGTTGCCCTATACTTTTCATTTTCACAAGAGGTAAAAGGGAAAAAAGACCCTCTAAATTTGTAATGCAATTTCTCTGGAGTACGGAGATACCCCATATGTGGGCGCAAAGTGCTCTGGGGGCGCACAACAAGGCCCAGAAGGGAGAGTGCACCATGTACATTTGAGGCGATTTGCACAGGGGTGGCTGATTGTTACAGCAGTTCTGACAAACGCAAAACAATAAATATCCACATGTGACCCCATTTTGGAAACTACACCCCTCACGGAATGTAATAAGGGGTGCAGTGAGCATTTACACCCCACTGGTGTATGACAGATTTTTGGAACAGTGGTCTGTGAAAATGAAAAATAAAATTTTTGATTTGCACAGTCCACTGTTTCAAATATCTGTCAAACGCCAGTGGGGTGTAAATGCTCACTGCACCCCTTATTAAATTCCATGAGGGGTATAGTTTCCAAAATGGGGTCACATGTGGGGGGGGGGGGTCCACTGTTCTGGCACCATAGGGGCTTCCTAAATGGGACATGCCCCCCAAAAACCCTTTCAGAAAAACTCACTCTCCAAAATCTCATTGTCGCTCCTTCCCTTCTGAGCCCTCTACTGCGCCCGCCGAACACTTTACATACGCATATGAGGTATTTCCTTACTCAAGAGAAATTGGGTTACCAATTTTAGGGTGATTTCTCTCCTTTTACCCCTTGTAAAAATTCAAAAATTGGGTCTACAAGAAAATGCGAGTGTAAAAAATGAAGATTTAGAATTTTCTCCTTCACTTTGCTGCTATTCCTGTGAAACACCTAAAGGGTTAAAACACTTACTGAATGTCATTATGAATACTTTGGGGGTGCAGTTTTTATAATGGGGTCATTTATGGGGTATTTCTAATATGAAGATCCTTAAAATCCACTTCCAACCTGAACTGGGCCCTGAAAAATTACGATTTTGAAAATCTTGAGAAAAATTGGAAAATTGCTGCGGAACTTTGAAGCCCTCTGGTGTCTTCCAAAAGTAAAAACTTGTCAATTTTTTAATGCAAACACAAAGTAGACATATTGTATATGTGAATCAATATGTAATTTATTTGGAATATCCATTTTCCTTTCAAGCAGAGACTTTCAAAGTTAGAAAAATGCTAAATTTTCAAAATTTTCATGAAATTTTTAGATTTTTTTCCAAGAAAGGATACAAATATCAGTGAAATTTTACCGATAACATAAAGTAGAATATGTCACGAAAAAACAATCTCGGAATCAGAATGATAAGTAAAAGCATTCCAAAGTTATTAATGTTTAAAGTGACAGTGGTCAGATTTTCAAAAAATGCCCAGGTCATGAAGGTGAAAATGGGCTGGGTCATGAAGGGGTTAATAGAAGTAATTTACAAATCTAAAAAAAAAAAAAATGTAGCCAGCACCTAAACCCAATACACGGATGCACGCTGCTGTGGCAAGTACAAAACATTTAAAAAAAGAAAATGGCAGCAGCACACTTTTTGATCAACAAAATGGAGGCTCTTAGTGCACTTTTTGATCAAAACGTGTCCCCCCCATCCACCACGTGGAGGTGGCCTCATATCGGATGGGACCCTAAAATTCACTCACCTCAGGATGGGTGACATGCTGGATCCACTAACAACCCAAAACCACCTCCTGTGAAAATAAGGGAGGGGATGCACGGCTACAGAGGAAGCCACTCCCCCCAAATTGCACAGCAAAAACAAAAAACAAAACAAAAATGTAGACAGCACCTAAACCCAATACACGGGTGCACGCTGCTGTGGCCAGTACAAAACATGTAAAAAAAAAGAAAATTGCAGCAGCACACTTGGTCAACAAAATGGAGGCTCTTAGCGCACTTTTTGATCAAAACGTGCATCTCCTACCCTATTTCACAGGAGGTGGTTTTGGGTTGTTAGTGGATCCAGCATATCACCCAGCCTGATGTGAGTGAATGTTAGGGTCTAATCCAATATGAGGCCATCTCCGCGTGGTGGATGGGGGGACACGTTTTGATCAAAAAGTGCGCGAAGAGCCTCAATTTTGTTGACCAAGTGTGCTGCTGCCATTTTCTTTTTTTTTTGCATAATTTACAAATCTTTTTAACTTTCTGGCACCAGCTGATTTTAAAAAAAAAGTTTTCCACCGGAGAACCCCTTTAATTCACATTTATTAACTTTTTACACATTTTTCTCACAATTTTTCTGTCCCCATAGGGGACTGTTAGATGCAAATGAAAACACTGAACAAATCTATTCGACAAAACAGCGTTGATCAGTGTTATCGGCGAAGTGTTATTAAGTCAATGGGTAGGAAAATACACAGCAGCAAATACACATCAAAATACGGCATGTGTGACCCTACCCTTAACTCCTTAAGGATGTAGGGCGTACCTGTACGCCCCACGCCCGGTCCGTACACTGCATCACAGTGGGTCGGTCCCAGCTGCTAATGATAGCCGGGACCCTGGGCTAATATCGCGTGGCACCTATCGTTGTGCCTTGCGCTATTAACCCTTTCGACGCGTCGATTAAAGTTGACCGCCTCGTCTAAAAGTGAAAGTAAATGCTTCCCGGCAGCTCAGTCGGGCTGATCGGGACATTGCGATAAAATCGCAATGTCCCGATCAGCTAGGACGCGAGCGGAGACCCCCTTACCTTGCTCCGTTGCGTCCGATCGGCATTTGATTGCTCCAAGCCTGAGCTACAGGCTTGAGCAATCGAGCCCCTATCTTGCTGATCCATGCAAAGCTATGGCTTTGCAGGGATCAGAGTAAAAGATCAGTGTGTGTGCAGTGCTATAGCTCCCTATGGGAGCTATAACACTGCAAAAAAAAACTGACAATTATTTTTTAACAAAGGTCATTTAACTCCTTCCCTAATAAAAGTTTGAATCACCCCCCTTTTCCCATAAAAAAAAAAAACTGTGAAAAGTAAAATAAACATATGTGGTATCGCCGCGTGCGGAAATGTCCGAACTATAAAAATATATCGTCAATTAAACCACACGGTCAATGGCGTACGCGCAAAAAAATTCCAAAGTCCAAAATAGCGTATTTTTGGTCAATTTTATATAATGAAAAAATGAATAAAAAGCGATCAAAAAGTCTGATCAATACAAAAATGGTACCGATAAAAACTGCAGAATGCGGTGCAAAAAATGAGTCCTCATACTGGCCCCTACGCGGAAAAATGAGGTCATGATGTCACGGCGCCTGCCGCCCGTTCCAAGCGTTCGGAAAAATAAAATGTTCCGAACAATGGGACAGCAGAGTACCCCTTTAACCCCTTAACAACGCAGGATGTATATTTACATCATATCGGGTCGGTCCCCGTTGTTATCAATGGTCGGGACATGCGGCTAATACCGGACATCACCAATCGTGGTGATGACCGGTATTAACCCTTCAGACGCGGTGATCAAGTTGATCACTGAGTCTAAAGTCAAACTAAAAGCATTCCCGGCAGCTCAGTAGGGCTGATCGGGACCACCGTGGTGAAACCACGGTGTTCCGATCGGCTGTACAGACACGGGGACACCTGCCTCCTTGTTGTCTGATTGCCGAATGACTGCTCCGTGCCTGACATCCCCTAGAGGGGGCTATGACACTGCAAAAAAAGAAGAAAAAAAAACCTTATAAAGATTATTTAACCCCTTCCCTAATAAAAGTTTGAATCACCCCCCTTTTCCCAATAAAGAAAGAAACTGTGTAAATAAAAATAAAGATAAACTTATGTGGTATCGCTGCGTGCGTAAATGTCCAAACTATAAAAATATATAGTTTATTAAACTGCACGACCAATGGCGTACATGTAATAAAATTCCAAAGTCCAAAATTGCGTATTTTTATGTCACTTTTTATACCATAAAAAATGTATAAAAAGGGATCAAAAGTCCAATCAAAGAAAAAATGGTATCAAAAAAAACTTCAGATCACAGCGCAAAAAATGAGCCCTCATACATCCCCGTACATGGAAAATAGAAAAGTTATAGGGGTCAAAAAAAGGAAATTTCTTAATATATAAATTTTTGTGCATGTAGTTATGATTTTTTCCAGAAGTACAACAAAATCAAACTTATATAAGTAGGGTATCATTTTAATCGTATGGACCTACAGAATAAAGATAAGGTGTCATTTTTACTGAAAAATGCACTGCATAGAAACAGACGCCCCCAAAATGTACAAAATTGCTTTTTTTTTTTCAATGTTGTCACACAATGATTTAGATTTTTGGGTAAAATGACTGATGTCATTACAAAGTAGAATTGGTGGCGCAAAAACAAAAGCCATTATAGTCTGTAGGTGCAAAATTGAAAGGGTTTTGATTTTTTAAATGTGAGGGGGAAAAAAAATGAAAATCCAAAAACTGAAAAACCTTGAGTCCTTAAGGGGTTAAGGCTTTCGTCCGCACCCTAGTCTTCCTATTGGAGTGGTCCTCACATGACTGCTGCAGCCAATCAACAACCTTGGCAGTCACGGGCCTTACTCCGGGCATCATGGCTCCCATCAGTGATATTCCGGAGTATGGCCTGTGACCACAAAAGCCACTGATTTTTTTTTTTTTAAATACTAAAACATGGATAACCCCATTTAAAGTCTATGGTCATATTTTCCAATGATAGAAGTAAATTTTGCTGTGTGCATAGGCTTTATAATATTGATTTTTACACCTATTTTATAGCTGTTTTTGTTTTGATTTATCAGGGTGTGAACCCAGCCTTGAATGGGTAATCTGCCCCTAGGATAGGGGATAAGATGTCTGATCGCAGGGGTCCCGCCGCTGGGGACTCCCGTGATCTCGGCTGCGGTACGTCAGACATCTGGTGCATGGAGTGAACTTCGCTCCGTGACGAATGACTGGCGATGAGGGGACGGAGGCTCTCGACATCACGGTCACGCCCTGCTCATGATGTCACGGCCACACCCCCTCAATGCAAGCCTCCGGCGCTTTGGCACTACACCCGAGGCTCTAAACGAACGCTGGGTGCAGCAGGGAGATTGCGGGGGTCCCCAACGGCGGGACCTCCGCAATCAGAGTACCCCTTTAAAGAGTATCCCCACTGTATTATTTACTTTTATGGACAAATACTATAATGCAGCACTGTGCACTGAAACATCTACATAGCACCAGTCTCTAGCATGAGACCCATGCTGTATAATCACATTACACTGGGTCTAATACTGAAGGTATGTTTTATGGAGCTGAAGCCATAAGCTGGGAGGATGCATGCTCAGGAAAGGTGCTGCACTATAGTCATTTTCATATAAGTAAATAAAACAGTGAAGGTACACTATATGTTTAATAAGGTAAACCAAAAACCTTAAGTTCTATATGAGGAATTTTTTTTTTATTTGTCACATGATTTGCAGCCAATATTGCTTTTTTTTTTTTTTTTACAAAAATAAAATACAAAAGGGAACAGGAGTGCTTCCATGTGTAGGATCTCCAGGTGAATGGATAAAAAGGACGGTGAGTATTATGCTCACCTTGTATAGTTGTGCAATGAACGAGGCACAATGCTCAGAGGGTTTAACAAAGATCAGCTGCTGGCTTATCATGCCCGACTGGTGTGCATTGGATACTGAAGAGAGCACAATAGAATGGTTTGGAAGTACTCCCGCGCTGCCAAATCTCCCAGGAACAACGTAGGAACCACAATGGATAACTTGTAGAATTTTATTAAATACATACAATGCGTTTCAGGGCCGGGATGGCCCTTTCATCAGGCTTGCAGGTAAAGCTAAAAAGCCGGTTTATATTGGGGAGAGGCACAGATTGTAAAACACATGATTGGCAACGGAAATGACAACAGTGTGGAATGATTCCTAACCTGTTATTCCACACTGTCGTCATTTCCGTTGCCAGTCATGTGTTTTACAATCTGTGCCTCTCCCCTATATAAACCGGCTTTTTAGCTTTACCTGCATGTCTGATGAAAGGGCCATCCCGGCCCGGAAACGCGTTGTATGTATTTAATACAATTCTACAAGTTATTTATTGTGGTTCCTACCTTGTTCCTGGGAGATTTGGCAGCGCGGGAGTACTTCCAAACCATTCTATTGTTAAATCTCCCCTTTGAATCTACTACCCTTTTGTATACAGTTGAAGCTGTGTGGGATCCCAACATAACCTGATCAGATGCCAAAAAGACACCTTGCATATACACTTATGCACCACAGACTTGTAAGGAAATGAGTCATCAATTTAGCAAACCGTTATTGTGGGTATTTCAGCTTATATTTCATTTAGCTTCCTGCAACAGTATTTGCTTTCTAAATTGAATTGCACCATAATCTGTATTCCATATAGAGTAACGTATATATCTTTACTTCTTCTTTACATGCTTCTCTCTCACTTCTTGTAGACATATTTTTCTCAAAAAGAGGAAGGTGAATATTTGACTGTGCTGACCATGACTATATCAACAATCCATAAGTATACACAAACATGCTACAGTAAGAATTTAATAGTGTTAGCTGGGGATGGATGGACACAGTTCTGGACAGGATATTTTGGACATACAAATCCCCCACTGCAAACATGTATAACACTGGCTGTCTGTGAACACCTTTTACCCTGCAAAAACGTTTGCCCACTTTTTCTATTGCTTTTCAGCATGGCCATTAAGCCACCTCTAGGAACGATAAAAACTCTGAAATCAGAGGCATACAAATGGGTAATGGGAAGTCATAATAGCAGTCCTTGCTGACATTTTACTCTTTCTAGCTGGCCCTACTACTAACCTTCCAAACATTTTAAAATTGGTTCCCAATCAGGCTTCAAAAAGTGAAATACTGGATATGACTCCAGGGCAGAGGCGGCTCTCTAATTAGGCGATTTAGGCGGCAGCCTAAGGCCTCGGGCTAAAAGGGGCCTCGCGGCCACCTAAATCGTGTAATTCAGGGGTCTCAAACTTCCTTCCCGCACCAAGTATGTGTAATTTGTATTGCCCAACGCCCGGGACATGCAGTTCCGGGTGCCGGGCAGGTAACTTCTTCAGGCATTTAGCCCTGCTTTGGGCAAGTAGCGCTAAATGCCAGAAGGCTTGACTTACCCCGCCCTCTTCCTCCCGGTCTCCGGTTGACCGGCCGGCCCGAGTCTGATGAGGGACGTCACACATGTGACGTCCCTCCGCAGACCCGCACAGGAGGATGTCAGTGACGTCACTCATCATAGGAGAAGCGCAGCGCAGGACAGGTAAGTGTGTCTATGTGTGTGTGCATGTGTGGGTGTCTGTCTGTGTGTGTGTCTGTGTGTATGAGAGTCGGGGGGGGGGGGGGGGGGACAACAATGCTACCTAATGGGGGGAACTTGCTTCTACCTAATGTGGGGAACCTGCCACCACCTAATGTGGGGAACCTGCCTCTACCTAATGTGGGGAACCTGCTTCTACCTAATGTGGGGAACCTGCCACTACCTAATGTGGGGAACCTGCTTCTACCTAATGTGGGGAACCTGCTTCTACCTAATGTAGGGAACCTGCTTCTACCTAATGTGGGGAACCTGCTTCTACGTAATGTGGGGAACCTGCTACTACCTAATGTGGGGAACCTGCTTCTACCTAATGTGGGGAACCTGCTTCTACCTAATGTGGGGAACCTGCTACTACCTAATTTGGGGAACTTGCTTCTACGTAATGTGGGGAACCTGCCACTACCTAATGTGGGGAACCTGCCTCTACCTAATGTGGGAAACTTGCTACTACCTAGTGTGGGGAACCTGCTACTACCTAATGTGGAGAACCTGCTACTACCCAATGTGGGGAACCTGCTTCTACCTAATGTGTGGAACCTGCTACTACCTAATGTGGGGAACCTACTACTATCTAATGTGGGGAACCTGCTACTACCTAATATGGGGAACCTGCTTCTACCTAATGTGGGGAACATGCTACTACCTATTGGGGAGAACCTGCTACTACCGAATGTGGGGAACCTGCTACTACCTAATAAGGGGAACCTACTACTACCTATCTAATGTGGGTAAACTGCTACTACCTACCTAATGTGGGGAACCTGCTGCCTATCTAATGTGGGTAACCTGCTGCCTGCCTAATGTGGGGAACCCCCAGAAGTAGCACCCCCATTATCCATCAGCTCATGCTATTACCACATGGGGGTAGGGGGAATGGGGGGTTGCTGGTGGATGATGAGGGGCGCATGATGGCATTATATGTAAGGGACGCATGCGGCCAAGCATCACCGAGCTGCTACCTCCAGTGGCCCCCAGATAATTTGAGTTTGAGACCCCTGCTGTAATTAGAGAGCTGCAGGCTGCTGTAATAAAAAATATGTCAGCAGCCTTTCCCGGTCAAATTTTTTTATTATTTAGCCCAGGGGCGACTGACCGGCCAGTCGGCCATCGTCCGAAAGCCCGGCCGGGAAAAGGGCCCGCTGTCCGCCGCCTGTCACATTAAATAAAAAAAATATTATTTTTTAAATTCCCGCGACACCCGAGCTCGGAGAACGGTGCTGCTGGCTTGCATCTCCCACACAGCCATGGCAGCCCTGTAAGAGAACTGCAGTGGCTGCCTGGGAGAGGTGCATTAAACTCCAGCGTGGCGCTGCTGCGTGGGGGTGACGTGACCTCACGTCTAAGCGCAGCAGCGCCACGTCGGAGTTCACTGTGCCACCGATCAATGCATCCGCCGCCCTGCTCTCTCTCTCTCTCTCTCTCTCGTACAGGCCCTGCTTGTCCTCAGGTACAGAACCCAGCTTGTCATCAGTGTACAGGGCCCTGCTTGTCGACAGTGTACAGGGCCCTGCTTGTCCTCAGCGTACAGGGCCCTGCTTGTCCTCGGTGTACAGGGCCCTGCATGTCCTCAGTGTACAGGGTCCTGCTTGCCGTCAGTGTACAGGGCCCTGCTTGTCGTCAGGTACAGAACCCTGCTTGTCCTCAGTGTACAGGGCCCTGTTTATCCTCAGTGTACAGAGCACTGCTTGTCCTCAGTGTACAGAGCACTGCTTGTCTTCAGTGTACAGAGTCCTGCTTGTCCTCAGTGTACAGGGCCCTGCTTGTCCTCAGTGTACAGAGCACTGCTTGTCCTCAGTGTACAGGGCACTGCTTGTCTTCAGTGTACAGAGCCCTGCTTGTCCTCAGTGTACAGAGCCCTGCTTGTCCTCGGTGTACAGAGCCCTGCTTGTCCTCAGTTTACAGGGCCCTGCTTGTCCTCGGTGTACAGGGTCCTGCTTGCCATCAGTGTACAGGGCCCTGCTTGTCGTCAGGTACAGAACCCTGCTTGTCCTCAGTGTACAGGGCCCTGTTTATCCTCAGTGTACAGAGCACTGCTTGTCCTCAGTGTACAGAGCACTGCTTGTCTTCAGTGTACAGAGTCCTGCTTATCCTCAGTGTACAGGGCCCTGCTTGTCCTCAGTGTACAGAGCACTGCTTGTCCTCAGTGTACAGGGCACTGCTTGTCTTCAGTGTACAGAGCCCTGCTTGTCCTCAGTGTACAGAGCCCTGCTTGTCCTCGGTGTACAGAGCCCTGCTTGTCCTCAGTTTACAGGGCCCTGCTTGTCCTCGGTGTACAGAGCCCTCCCTAAGAAGTGCCCTGATATCTCTGCTTGCCTTCTCAGTCGACAGCTGCATGGACCCAAAACAGGGTAGCCTGTCCAGGTGGGTGGCTTATGGATTGTATAGTTAGTTGTATGTATCTTCTCCCACATGGAGAAGGAGAAAAGTCGGCACTGCCGCACTCACGATTCTGCCGGAGTATACTGGATCACTGCACCTACACGTCCAAATGCCACAAGTCCGGTGCTCAGTCCGCCATAAGCGTAGAAAACTTGAAAGAAGAGATCGCAGACGGCACTCACGGAAACAGCAAGAAGTTTTATTCGGGATCGCTGGTCCACGCAACAACAACGACAGGTAAGTCGACCGGTTTCGCGCTACACAGAGCGCTTACACGTGACCTCTGACATCAATTAACCCTTCCCCCTTAAATACATACACCAGATAATACAAAAATAGAAAACTAGACATTACAGGGTTAAAAGCACAAGTATGGTGTGTGGTATGGAGAGACTAGCATTAGTATTTACTAATAAGCTGCAACAGCGCCTAGAACTGTGTAATAATAACGGAGGTAATGCACCGCATTAAAAACGCTAGGTGTGAACATGGATCCTACATCCACCTGCACTATGGAAATACGTTAAAATCCTCCCGTAGGTTTAATCCTAGTGGTCCTATGGCGTCTGTAAGTATAATCATTTCTGATTCTTTTTGTAACAATAATTTGTGTCTATCTCCACCAAATTTTAAGGGTGCAACTGTTTTTAATCCTAGGAATTTTAAATCTTCAATTTTGTTGTTATGTTTATATTTCATATGTTCTATTACTTTTGGGCAGCCTTTTCCAGTAGTGAATGAACGAAAGTGTTCCCTAATTCTTTTATGCAAGGGTCTTATGGTCTTCCCAATATAGTAAAAACCGCATGTGCAAACTAATGCATAAACAATATAGGTAGATTTACATGTCACAAAATCATGGATATCAATATTCTGTGATCCTAAATGTATGCTTTTCGTTTGTATCATGTGCGAACATAAATTACACTGTCCACATTTAAAACATCCTTGTGGTTTTGATTTTTCTATCCAATTTTTGGACGTATCATCTTGTAATCTACCTCGTACAATATGATCTCTAATATTCTTAGTTCTACGAAAAGAAATAAGTGGTTTATTCAACTGTGTTTTGCTTAGAATATCATCCTGTTGGAGAATATGCCAATTTTTATGTATCGCTGACCTAATTTTATTTTCCATAGGGCTGTACATGAAGGAAAACGTAAAATTTTTTGTTTGATTTTCTATATTTACTTTAGCACGGTCTTTATCATGTGTTTTATGTTTTTTATGCAACAATTGACTGCGAGGTATTTTCCTGACCTTAAATAGTGCCTCACTCAGGATGGATATAGGGTAGCCCCTCTCTTTTAGTCTGTCCCATAATTGTTTCGCCTGTATTTCAAATGTTTCAGTAGTGGTATTTATCCGTTTCAATCGGACAAATTGTCCGAAAGGAAGGGATTTTTTGACATGTTGAGAATGAAAGCTGTCATATCTAAGTAAGGAATTGGTAGCTGTAGTTTTTCTAAATCCCTCAATCTCCAAATAATCATTTTTAGCAACAAGTTTAGTGTCAAGAAATTCTATACTATTGATGCCCACCACACTAGTAAAATGCATATTATAATTATTATCGTTCATGTAGGCGACGAACTGGTGGAACTGGGCCGTATTACCCGACCAAATGACCAGCACGTCGTCGACATATCTCACATAGAGGGCCAGATATTTAAGGAAAGGATTATTAGAAGAGAAGACCTTATCTTCCTCTAGAACCCCCAAAAAAATATTTGCGAAAGTAGGTGCCACGGGGGTCCCCATCGCAGTCCCAGATCGCTGGTTAAACCAGCGGTTATTGAACTGGAAAGCATTATGGGATAATACAAACTGTAACATCTCACAAATGTAATTAATGTAAACAGGGCTATGGTTTTCCGTTTGGTCCAGTCGACGTCGGACAGCCTCCACACCCGCACCCTGAGGGATGCGAGTGTAGAGGCTCTCCACGTCGATACTGGCCAAAATAAAATGCTCCTGCCACCCAAAATTTTCCAAAATTTGCAATAAATGTTGAGTATCTTTTAAGTAAGCTGGTATAGTAAGTAGTAATGGGCGTAAGGCCCAATCTAGGTATTGGGACAGGGGCTCAGTAACAGAGCCTCTGCCCGCAACAATCGGTCGACCTGGCGGTAATTGTGCATTTTTGTGAATTTTGGGTGTCCAGTACCAGTATGGCTTTTTTGGGTGAGTAATAAAAAGTTTGTTAGCAAATCTCTCCGAAAAAATATTATTTTCCACTCCCCTCCTAAGTAGTGATCTAGCACTCTCCTGGTAATGTGTGGTGGGGTCTTTTAATAATGCTGTATAAGTATTTAGATCACTTAACTGACGATTTGCCTCTTGTAGGTAATAATCTTTGGTCAAAAGTACAACATTGCCTCCCTTATCCGCAGGCTTCACTACTATTTCTGTGTTTTCAGATAGCCATTTTAAAGCACTCCTTTCTCCCCCCGTAAGGTTCGGGGTAGATTTAGGGTAAATAAGTGCTTTCACGTCTTGAATGACGCTTTCCATAAAATTCTGGATATTGGAGCCTGCGGGCAAGGGCGGGTTAAATGTGGATGGAACACCTCCTGTAAAAGGTGTGTAAGTTGTAACTTTATCAGGATCGTGAATATTTTCATCATCTGCAATTTCCATTAACAACGATACAACATCTCTATCTTGTTCTGACCAGGATGGGTTAACCATAAAGCCCAATGGGCTAATAGATGTTGGGACTTCCCCTTCTAACTGATTAGACTCTTTACCAGGGGTATGGCCACTAAGGAAAAACCTATGTAAGTTAATTTTCCTAATAGATTTATACAAATCTATGGTAAAATCCGTAAAATTGAATTCGTTATTAATACAATAGTTTAACCCCTTCCTTAACAAAGATAGACAATCTTCAGAAAGAACATGCTGTGTCAAATTAATAATGTTGGACTGACCTGTAGGATCTGGAGAGGCAAGATCACCTATTGTTGCCAGGTGACTTGCTTTCTCTTCATCCCACCTCTTTTTGAAAATCTTTTTGCACCTGCCCCGCCGTATCCTCCTCTTGCGGGTAGGTGCAGTTGTTGGTCCCCCAAAGCCACAAGGTTAGAGGGGTCTTTAGGTAGGGTGGTATCACCAGTCCCACTAGAGTCGGACCCTGAATCTGTAGTCCAGTAATCCTGAGGTGGTCTCCGCAGTCGTCTTTTTCTTCTCATCTTATTAAGATTCCAATCAAAGACATGGCCTCCGTCATAGTCCTGTTTGTCTCTCAGATATTTATTCTTTTTACGCTCCTTAATATCAGCCTGGATCGGTAATATCTTTTTTTCCACCTTCTTTTCGAATGCTTCATATTGCTCCTTGTTCACACGGGTTTTCAGCTCCAATTTGGCTTTAAGCAGTTGTGCAGTAATTTGGGCATATTCTTTTTCTGTCCGTTTCAACATCAATTTAGTAAGTTTTAAACTGTGTTCTTGATGTAATAATGCCCATTCATCCGTAAATTCATTATCATCTTGAAATTGAGACAGCTCTTTAAAAACTCGTAATCCACGTGGAACACGGCCACTCTCACAATAGGACTGTAACGAATTGACTGTCCAGAACAATTTCACTTCTTTTTCAGAAAGAGTCGTGACTTTATATTCCAAGGATTTGGTACCTAGTACCTGCAGTTCATCCCTTAAATTACATTGTGCAAAAAATTCAGTTGCGTCTTCTCTACCAGCTAGTAAAGTCCCGGGACTAATGTGCAGTGTGCTATCCAGTGCAGCACTCGCCTCTGAGGCTGCTTGTTCCATAGACTCCATAATCTGTGAGTGGGATACACCTGCGACGTGCTCAAACTAGGATATTCAGCATAGCACTATCAAACACATGGAGAAGGAGAAAAGTCGGCACTGCCGCACTCACGATTCTGCCGGAGTATACTGGATCACTGCACCTACACGTCCAAATGCCACAAGTCCGGTGCTCAGTCCGCCATAAGCATAAGCGTAGAAAACTTGAAAGAAGAGATCGCAGACGGCACTCACGGAAACAGCAAGAAGTTTTATTCGGGATCGCTGGTCCACGCAACAACAACGACAGGTAAGTCGACCGGTTTCGCGCTACACAGAGCGCTTACACGTGACCTCTGACATCAATTAACCCTTCCCCCTTAAATACATACACCAGATAATACAAAAATAGAAAACTAGACATTACAGGGTTAAAAGCACAAGTATGGTGTGTGGTATGGAGAGACTAGCATTAGTATTTACTAATAAGCTGCAACAGCGCCTAGAACTGTGTAATAATAACGGAGGTAATGCACCGCATTAAAAACGCTAGGTGTGAACATGGATCCTACATCCACCTGCACTATGGAAATACGTTAAAATCCTCCCGTAGGTTTAATCCTAGTGGTCCTATGGCGTCTGTAAGTATAATCATTTCTGATTCTTTTTGTAACAATAATTTGTGTCTATCTCCACCAAATTTTAAGGGTGCAACTGTTTTTAATCCTAGGAATTTTAAATCTTCAATTTTGTTGTTATGTTTATATTTCATATGTTCCATTATTTTTGGGCAGCCTTTTCCAGTAGTGAATGAACGAAAGTGTTCCCTAATTCTTTTATGCAAGGGTCTTATGGTCTTCCCAATATAGTAAAAACCGCATGTGCAAACTAATGCATAAACAATATAGCCCTGTTTACATTAATTACATTTGTGAGATGTTACAGTTTGTATTATCCCATAATGCTTTCCAGTTCAATAACCGCTGGTTTAACCAGCGATCTGGGACTGCGATGGGGACCCCCGTGGCACCTACTTTCGCAAATATTTTTTTGGGGGTTCTAGAGGAAGATAAGGTCTTCTCTTCTAATAATCCTTTCCTTAAATATCTGGCCCTCTATGTGAGATATGTCGACGACGTGCTGGTCATTTGGTCGGGTAATACGGCCCAGTTCCACCAGTTCGTCGCCTACATGAACGATAATAATTATAATATGCATTTTACTAGTGTGGTGGGCATCAATAGTATAGAATTTCTTGACACTAAACTTGTTGCTAAAAATGATTATTTGGAGATTGAGGGATTTAGAAAAACTACAGCTACCAATTCCTTACTTAGATATGACAGCTTTCATTCTCAACATGTCAAAAAATCCCTTCCTTTCGGACAATTTGTCCGATTGAAACGGATAAATACCACTACTGAAACATTTGAAATACAGGCGAAACAATTATGGGACAGACTAAAAGAGAGGGGCTACCCTATATCCATCCTGAGTGAGGCACTATTTAAGGTCAGGAAAATACCTCGCAGTCAATTGTTGCATAAAAAACATAAAACACATGATAAAGACCGTGCTAAAGTAAATATAGAAAATCAAACAAAAAATTTTACGTTTTCCTTCATGTACAGCCCTATGGAAAATAAAATTAGGTCAGCGATACATAAAAATTGGCATATTCTCCAACAGGATGATATTCTAAGCAAAACACAGTTGAATAAACCACTTATTTCTTTTAGTAGAACTAAGAATATTAGAGATCATATTGTACGAGGTAGATTACAAGATGATACGTCCAAAAATTGGATAGAAAAATCAAAACCACAAGGATGTTTTAAATGTGGACAGTGTAATTTATGTTCGCACATGATACAAACGAAAAGCATACATTTAGGATCACAGAATATTGATATCCATGATTTTGTGACATGTAAATCTACCTATATTGTTTATGCATTAGTTTGCACATGCGGTTTTTACTATATTGGGAAGACCATAAGACCCTTGCATAAAAGAATTAGGGAACACTTTCGTTCATTCACTACTGGAAAAGGGTGCCCAAAAATAATGGAACATATGAAATATAAACATAACAACAAAATTGAAGATTTAAAATTCCTAGGATTAAAAACAGTTGCACCCTTAAAATTTGGTGGAGATAGACACAAATTATTGTTACAAAAAGAATCAGAAATGATTATACTTACAGACGCCATAGGACCACTAGGATTAAACCTACGGGAGGATTTTAACGTATTTCCATAGTGCAGGTGGATGTAGGATCCATGTTCACACCTAGCGTTTTTAATGCGGTGCATTACCTCCGTTATTATTACACAGTTCTAGGCGCTGTTGCAGCTTATTAGTAAATACTAATGCTAGTCTCTCCATACCACACACCATACTTGTGCTTTTAACCCTGTAATGTCTAGTTTTCTATTTTTGTATTATCTGGTGTATGTATTTAAGGGGGAAGGGTTAATTGATGTCAGAGGTCACGTGTAAGCGCTCTGTGTAGCGCGAAACCGGTCAACTTACCTGTCGTTGTTGTTGCGTGGACCAGCGATCCCGAATAAAACTTCTTGCTGTTTCCGTGAGTGCCGTCTGCGATCTCTTCTTTCAAGTTTTCTACGCTTATGCTTATGGCGGACTGAGCACCGGACTTGTGGCATTTGGACGTGTAGGTGCAGTGATCCAGTATACTCCGGCAGAATCGTGAGTGCGGCAGTGCCGACTTTTCTCCTTCTCCATGTGTTTGATAGTGCTATGCTGAATATCCTAGTTTGAGCACGTCGCAGGTGTATCCCACTCACAGATTATGGAGTCTATGGAACAAGCAGCCTCAGAGGCGAGTGCTGCACTGGATAGCACACTGCACATTAGTCCCGGGACTTTACTAGCTGGTAGAGAAGACGCAACTGAATTTTTTGCACAATGTAATTGAAGGGATGAACTGCAGGTACTAGGTACCAAATCCTTGGAATATAAAGTCACGACTCTTTCTGAAAAAGAAGTGAAATTGTTCTGGACAGTCAATTCGTTACAGTCCTATTGTGAGAGTGGCCGTGTTCCACGTGGATTACGAGTTTTTAAAGAGCTGTCTCAATTTCAAGATGATAATGAATTTACGGATGAATGGGCATTATTACATCAAGAACACAGTTTAAAACTTACTAAATTGATGTTGAAACGGACAGAAAAAGAATATGCCCAAATTACTGCACAACTGCTTAAAGCCAAATTGGAGCTGAAAACCCGTGTGAACAAGGAGCAATATGAAGCATTCGAAAAGAAGGTGGAAAAAAAGATATTACCGATCCAGGCTGATATTAAGGAGCGTAAAAAGAATAAATATCTGAGAGACAAACAGGACTATGACGGAGGCCATGTCTTTGATTGGAATCTTAATAAGATGAGAAGAAAAAGACGACTACGGAGACCACCTCAGGATTACTGGACTACAGATTCAGGGTCCGACTCTAGTGGGACTGGTGATACCACCCTACCTAAAGACCCCTCTAACCTTGTGGCTTTGGGGGACCAACAACTGCACCTACCCGCAAGAGGAGGATACGGCGGGGCAGGTGCAAAAAGATTTTCAAAAAGAGGTGGGATGAAGAGAAAGCAAGTCACCTGGCAACAATAGGTGTTCTTGCCTCTCCAGATCCTACAGGTCAGTCCAACATTATTAATTTGACACAGCATGTTCTTTCTGAAGATTGTCTATCTTTGTTAAGGAAGGGGTTAAACTATTGTATTAATAACGAATTAAATTTTACGGATTTTACCATAGATTTGTATAAATCTATTAGGAAAATTAACTTACATAGGTTTTTCCTTAGTGGCCATACCCCTGGTAAAGAGTCTAATCAGTTAGAAGGGGAAGTCCCAACATCTATTAGCCCGTTGGGCTTTATGGTTAACCCATCCTGGTCAGAACAAGATAGAGATGTTGTATCGTTGTTAATGGAAATTGCAGATGATGAAAATATTCACGATCCTGATAAAGTTACAACTTACACACCTTTTACAGGAGGTGTTCCATCCACATTTAACCCGCCCTTGCCCGCAGGCTCCAATATCCAGAATTTTATGGAAAGCGTCATTCAAGACGTGAAAGCACTTATTTACCCTAAATCTACCCCGAACCTTACGGGGGGAGAAAGGAGTGCTTTAAAATGGCTATCTGAAAACACAGAAATAGTAGTGAAGCCTGCGGATAAGGGAGGCAATGTTGTACTTTTGACCAAAGATTATTACCTACAAGAGGCAAATCGTCAGTTAAGTGATCTAAATACTTATACAGCATTATTAAAAGACCCCACCACACATTACCAGGAGAGTGCTAGATCACTACTTAGGAGGGGAGTGGAAAATAATATTTTTTCGGAGAGATTTGCTAACAAACTTTTTATTACTCACCCAAAAAAGCCATACTGGTACTGGACACCCAAAATTCACAAAAATGCACAATTACCGCCAGGTCGACCGATTGTTGCGGGCAGAGGCTCTGTTACTGAGCCCCTGTCCCAATACCTAGATTGGGCCTTACGCCCATTACTACTTACTATACCAGCTTACTTAAAAGATACTCAACATTTATTGCAAATTTTGGAAAATTTTGGGTGGCAGGAGCATTTTATTTTGGCCAGTATCGACGTGGAGAGCCTCTACACTCGCATCCCTCAGGGTGCGGGTGTGGAGGCTGTCCGACGTCGACTGGACCAAACGGAAAACCATAGCCCTGTTTACATTAATTACATTTGTGAGATGTTACAGTTTGTATTATCCCATAATGCTTTCCAGTTCAATAACCGCTGGTTTAACCAGCGATCTGGGACTGCGATGGGGACCCCCGTGGCACCTACTTTCGCAAATATTTTTTTGGGGGTTCTAGAGGAAGATAAGGTCTTCTCTTCTAATAATCCTTTCCTTAAATATCTGGCCCTCTATGTGAGATATGTCGACGACGTGCTGGTCATTTGGTCGGGTAATACGGCCCAGTTCCACCAGTTCGTCGCCTACATGAACGATAATAATTATAATATGCATTTTACTAGTGTGGTGGGCATCAATAGTATAGAATTTCTTGACACTAAACTTGTTGCTAAAAATGATTATTTGGAGATTGAGGGATTTAGAAAAACTACAGCTACCAATTCCTTACTTAGATATGACAGCTTTCATTCTCAACATGTCAAAAAATCCCTTCCTTTCGGACAATTTGTCCGATTGAAACGGATAAATACCACTACTGAAACATTTGAAATACAGGCGAAACAATTATGGGACAGACTAAAAGAGAGGGGCTACCCTATATCCATCCTGAGTGAGGCACTATTTAAGGTCAGGAAAATACCTCGCAGTCAATTGTTGCATAAAAAACATAAAACACATGATAAAGACCGTGCTAAAGTAAATATAGAAAATCAAACAAAAAATTTTACGTTTTCCTTCATGTACAGCCCTATGGAAAATAAAATTAGGTCAGCGATACATAAAAATTGGCATATTCTCCAACAGGATGATATTCTAAGCAAAACACAGTTGAATAAACCACTTATTTCTTTTAGTAGAACTAAGAATATTAGAGATCATATTGTACGAGGTAGATTACAAGATGATACGTCCAAAAATTGGATAGAAAAATCAAAACCACAAGGATGTTTTAAATGTGGACAGTGTAATTTATGTTCGCACATGATACAAACGAAAAGCATACATTTAGGATCACAGAATATTGATATCCATGATTTTGTGACATGTAAATCTACCTATATTGTTTATGCATTAGTTTGCACATGCGGTTTTTACTATATTGGGAAGACCATAAGACCCTTGCATAAAAGAATTAGGGAACACTTTCGTTCATTCACTACTGGAAAAGGGTGCCCAAAAATAATGGAACATATGAAATATAAACATAACAACAAAATTGAAGATTTAAAATTCCTAGGATTAAAAACAGTTGCACCCTTAAAATTTGGTGGAGATAGACATAAATTATTGTTACAAAAAGAATCAGAAATGATTATACTTACAGACGCCATAGGACCACTAGGATTAAACCTACGGGAGGATTTTAACGTATTTCCATAGTGCAGGTGGATGTAGGATCCATGTTCACACCTAGCGTTTTTAATGCGGTGCATTACCTCCGTTATTATTACACAGTTCTAGGCGCTGTTGCAGCTTATTAGTAAATACTAATGCTAGTCTCTCCATACCACACACCATACTTGTGCTTTTAACCCTGTAATGTCTAGTTTTCTATTTTTGTATTATCTGGTGTATGTATTTAAGGGGGAAGGGTTAATTGATGTCAGAGGTCACGTGTAAGCGCTCTGTGTAGCGCGAAACCGGTCAACTTACCTGTCGTTGTTGTTGCGTGGACCAGCGATCCCGAATAAAACTTCTTGCTGTTTCCGTGAGTGCCGTCTGCGATCTCTTCTTTCAAGTTTTCTACGCTTATGCTTATGGCGGACTGAGCACCGGACTTGTGGCATTTGGACGTGTAGGTGCAGTGATCCAGTATACTCCGGCAGAATCGTGAGTGCGGCAGTGCCGACTTTTCTCCTTCTCCATGTGTTTGATAGTGCTATGCTGAATATCCTAGTTTGAGCACGTCGCAGGTGTATCCCACTCACAGATTATGGAGTCTATGGAACAAGCAGCCTCAGAGGCGAGTGCTGCACTGGATAGCACACTGCACATTAGTCCCGGGACTTTACTAGCTGGTAGAGAAGACGCAACTGAATTTTTTGCACAATGTAATTGAAGGGATGAACTGCAGGTACTAGGTACCAAATCCTTGGAATATAAAGTCACGACTCTTTCTGAAAAAGAAGTGAAATTGTTCTGGACAGTCAATTCGTTACAGTCCTATTGTGAGAGTGGCCGTGTTCCACGTGGATTACGAGTTTTTAAAGAGCTGTCTCAATTTCAAGATGATAATGAATTTACGGATGAATGGGCATTATTACATCAAGAACACAGTTTAAAACTTACTAAATTGATGTTGAAACGGACAGAAAAAGAATATGCCCAAATTACTGCACAACTGCTTAAAGCCAAATTGGAGCTGAAAACCCGTGTGAACAAGGAGCAATATGAAGCATTCGAAAAGAAGGTGGAAAAAAAGATATTACCGATCCAGGCTGATATTAAGGAGCGTAAAAAGAATAAATATCTGAGAGACAAACAGGACTATGACGGAGGCCATGTCTTTGATTGGAATCTTAATAAGATGAGAAGAAAAAGACGACTACGGAGACCACCTCAGGATTACTGGACTACAGATTCAGGGTCCGACTCTAGTGGGACTGGTGATACCACCCTACCTAAAGACCCCTCTAACCTTGTGGCTTTGGGGGACCAACAACTGCACCTACCCGCAAGAGGAGGATACGGCGGGGCAGGTGCAAAAAGATTTTCAAAAAGAGGTGGGATGAAGAGAAAGCAAGTCACCTGGCAACAATAGGTGTTCTTGCCTCTCCAGATCCTACAGGTCAGTCCAACATTATTAATTTGACACAGCATGTTCTTTCTGAAGATTGTCTATCTTTGTTAAGGAAGGGGTTAAACTATTGTATTAATAACGAATTAAATTTTACGGATTTTACCATAGATTTGTATAAATCTATTAGGAAAATTAACTTACATAGGTTTTTCCTTAGTGGCCATACCCCTGGTAAAGAGTCTAATCAGTTAGAAGGGGAAGTCCCAACATCTATTAGCCCGTTGGGCTTTATGGTTAACCCATCCTGGTCAGAACAAGATAGAGATGTTGTATCGTTGTTAATGGAAATTGCAGATGATGAAAATATTCACGATCCTGATAAAGTTACAACTTACACACCTTTTACAGGAGGTGTTCCATCCACATTTAACCCGCCCTTGCCCGCAGGCTCCAATATCCAGAATTTTATGGAAAGCGTCATTCAAGACGTGAAAGCACTTATTTACCCTAAATCTACCCCGAACCTTACGGGGGGAGAAAGGAGTGCTTTAAAATGGCTATCTGAAAACACAGAAATAGTAGTGAAGCCTGCGGATAAGGGAGGCAATGTTGTACTTTTGACCAAAGATTATTACCTACAAGAGGCAAATCGTCAGTTAAGTGATCTAAATACTTATACAGCATTATTAAAAGACCCCACCACACATTACCAGGAGAGTGCTAGATCACTACTTAGGAGGGGAGTGGAAAATAATATTTTTTCGGAGAGATTTGCTAACAAACTTTTTATTACTCACCCAAAAAAGCCATACTGGTACTGGACACCCAAAATTCACAAAAATGCACAATTACCGCCAGGTCGACCGATTGTTGCGGGCAGAGGCTCTGTTACTGAGCCCCTGTCCCAATACCTAGATTGGGCCTTACGCCCATTACTACTTACTATACCAGCTTACTTAAAAGATACTCAACATTTATTGCAAATTTTGGAAAATTTTGGGTGGCAGGAGCATTTTATTTTGGCCAGTATCGACGTGGAGAGCCTCTACACTCGCATCCCTCAGGGTGCGGGTGTGGAGGCTGTCCGACGTCGACTGGACCAAACGGAAAACCATAGCCCTGTTTACATTAATTACATTTGTGAGATGTTACAGTTTGTATTATCCCATAATGCTTTCCAGTTCAATAACCGCTGGTTTAACCAGCGATCTGGGACTGCGATGGGGACCCCCGTGGCACCTACTTTCGCAAATATTTTTTTGGGGGTTCTAGAGGAAGATAAGGTCTTCTCTTCTAATAATCCTTTCCTTAAATATCTGGCCCTCTATGTGAGATATGTCGACGACGTGCTGGTCATTTGGTCGGGTAATACGGCCCAGTTCCACCAGTTCGTCGCCTACATGAACGATAATAATTATAATATGCATTTTACTAGTGTGGTGGGCATCAATAGTATAGAATTTCTTGACACTAAACTTGTTGCTAAAAATGATTATTTGGAGATTGAGGGATTTAGAAAAACTACAGCTACCAATTCCTTACTTAGATATGACAGCTTTCATTCTCAACATGTCAAAAAATCCCTTCCTTTCGGACAATTTGTCCGATTGAAACGGATAAATACCACTACTGAAACATTTGAAATACAGGCGAAACAATTATGGGACAGACTAAAAGAGAGGGGCTACCCTATATCCATCCTGAGTGAGGCACTATTTAAGGTCAGGAAAATACCTCGCAGTCAATTGTTGCATAAAAAACATAAAACACATGATAAAGACCGTGCTAAAGTAAATATAGAAAATCAAACAAAAAATTTTACGTTTTCCTTCATGTACAGCCCTATGGAAAATAAAATTAGGTCAGCGATACATAAAAATTGGCATATTCTCCAACAGGATGATATTCTAAGCAAAACACAGTTGAATAAACCACTTATTTCTTTTCGTAGAACTAAGAATATTAGAGATCATATTGTACGAGGTAGATTACAAGATGATACGTCCAAAAATTGGATAGAAAAATCAAAACCACAAGGATGTTTTAAATGTGGACAGTGTAATTTATGTTCGCACATGATACAAACGAAAAGCATACATTTAGGATCACAGAATATTGATATCCATGATTTTGTGACATGTAAATCTACCTATATTGTTTATGCATTAGTTTGCACATGCGGTTTTTACTATATTGGGAAGACCATAAGACCCTTGCATAAAAGAATTAGGGAACACTTTCGTTCATTCACTACTGGAAAAGGCTGCCCAAAAATAATGGAACATATGAAATATAAACATAACAACAAAATTGAAGATTTAAAATTCCTAGGATTAAAAACAGTTGCACCCTTAAAATTTGGTGGAGATAGACACAAATTATTGTTACAAAAAGAATCAGAAATGATTATACTTACAGACGCCATAGGACCACTAGGATTAAACCTACGGGAGGATTTTAACGTATTTCCATAGTGCAGGTGGATGTAGGATCCATGTTCACACCTAGCGTTTTTAATGCGGTGCATTACCTCCGTTATTATTACACAGTTCTAGGCGCTGTTGCAGCTTATTAGTAAATACTAATGCTAGTCTCTCCATACCACACACCATACTTGTGCTTTTAACCCTGTAATGTCTAGTTTTCTATTTTTGTATTATCTGGTGTATGTATTTAAGGGGGAAGGGTTAATTGATGTCAGAGGTCACGTGTAAGCGCTCTGTGTAGCGCGAAACCGGTCGACTTACCTGTCGTTGTTGTTGCGTGGACCAGCGATCCCGAATAAAACTTCTTGCTGTTTCCGTGAGTGCCGTCTGCGATCTCTTCTTTCAAGTTGTATGTATCTTCTACCTGCCTTTCACCACTCCCTACTTGACGGCACAGTCTGACTTATAAGTTAAATGTGAAATATAACTTACCGTATTTATCGGGGTATACCACACACCGGCCTATAACACGCACGCTCATTTTACCAAGGATATTTGGGTAAAAAAAGGTTTTTACCCAAATATCCTTGGTAAAATGAGGGTGCGTGTGTGTGCATGTGTATACCCCGATACACTGTTTCTGACCCCGCAGAAGCCCCCAGGAAAGGCAGGGGGAGAGAGGCCGTCGCTGCCCGCTTCTCTCTCCCTGCCTTTCCTGTGGTCTAGCTCCCTGCTGCCGCCGCTTCTCTCCCCCTGGCTATCGCAGCCCTTTAATGGGGAAGATCTACCTACATACTTAATGGGGGAACCTTCCTGTCTACTTAATAAGGGGACAACCGATGTATCTAGTGGAGTGATCTATCTACACGATTACTGTATGAGGCTCAAAAGGGTGTACTTCTATTTTGTGTGGGACATCACCCTGAACATAATCATTTTGGGCTTTATGTATGGGAAATTTGTGTAAGTTGTGAAAAGGTTGGGAAGATACAGGAAAAATGGGGAGCCTAAATGTTTGTCTTGCAGGTTCTGTGGAGGTGAGTTGTAGCTGGAAGAAATCGTCATGACGGTTGGTGCTGCATGGAGAAGAAAAAGGAAAGTTAATGATTCCAATTAGAGAAGATAGCTAAACAGTGAATGAAATCCAGCTCACTACCAGGGTTGTGCGTGCATAGAAAACATGTGAACTACATGTGTAACTGTAGAATAGACAAAGATGGAGTCCAGCACCGCAGTCACGGATAAGAACACTGTTTATTGGAACATCAAAACATGCACGCTCACAGATCACATGGACCAGAGAGTGACACGTTTCCCAAGTGCAAACTCTCATAGTGTGATATATAAAATATGGTGCGAGTTCTTATTATATATCACACTATGAGAGTTTGCACTTGGGTTATTTTTAGTATTATTGTTTTTCACTTGTTACATATATTTTTGGTGTGGAAAGAAGTTGTGAGTCTGTGTCTGTGTGGGGGTGGACTCTGCCCAACTTACACAGGTTTTTACACCTGGCGGTGTCACTCTCTGGTCCGTGTGATCTGTGAACTGTGCCTGTTTCGATGTTCCAATAAACAGCGTTCTTATCTGTGACTGCGGTGCTGGACTCCATCCTTGTCTATTCTATAATTAAAGAAGATGTCACCTAATGTAACTGTATATAATCACTTATATAGTATACAGATCCTGGGTTGAGCTGGTATATACAACGTTATAGCCACTGTTTGGTTGTGATGTTGATCTTGTTATAGTGGTTTTATTCAGTAACATGAAAACATTACTCACAGTTTATTGGTAATGGTAGTGTTCCTGGTTTGGCGGTATTATTTGGGCCTTATATGATGGTATGATTGATAATGTTAGTCTTTGTTTAATGACTGACTATAGCATATAGCATATCGTATGTGCCTGTGTTGTTGGTGTAAATATTATAGCATTTGGGCCCAACTTTAAATTTTGCCCAGGGCAAAAATCGGCCTTGAGTCAAGGTTCTGAACCAACTCTTACTAGTATAAGACTATCTTACAGCTAACCAAGGTGACATGAATCAAGTAGTGGATACACCCTGGTTTTATGGCATTCTGTGACTATAAAAATATTGGGTAATTGAAGTGATAGCACAGATTACACATTGGCAGCACTTTACAAAAAACATGTACAGTTTTTGTTTTAACAGTCATGTTTTAGTGCATTGGTAAACACAAATGCTACATCCCAGATTTTTTTTTCAGCTTGTTAAATGGTTAGGTTGAGTAATGCAGGTTTTCACCTGTGTCAACATTTGCAAAAAGCAAATTCTCCTAAATTGGCCAAGGGACATAGGTCACTAATGATAAATAAGAATGTCCTAGGCCGAGCACAGGAACTTCATTTTCTATTAATGCACAATGTGCATTTATGTTTGAGTACATTGAGGCATGATTGCTCTGTCAATAGACTGCCAACTGTTTACTGAAAGGGATTTGCATAGGTGGCTTGTCTAGAGATCAACTTTTTGTGATAAATTATAGGCTGTTATAAGGGGAATATTTTTTGCCTTTGGACTTCACTTCTACAAATGCAGCCAGCACTTACTTCATGTGGTCTTCTTCACTATTAAAATAGGGAACCATGTAAGCAGGACCAGGGATGCTATTTAGAGATGAGTGAAGTTACAGTAATTTGATTCGTCACGAACTTCTCGGCTCGGCAGTTGCTGACTTTAGACTGCATAAATTAGTTCAGCTTTCAGGTGCTCCGGTGGGCTGGAAAAGGTGGATACAGTCCACAGTCCTAGGAGACTCTCCTAGGACTGTATCCACCTTTTCCAGCCCACCGGAGCACCTGAAAGCTGAACTAATTTATGCAGGATAAGTCAGCAACTGACGAGCCAAGAAGTTCGTAACAAATCAAATTACTGTAACTTTGCTCATCTCTAATGCTATTAGTAGATTCACTTGGCAGGGCACTCTGCGTCTGACCTAGGGAGTCTGTGTTGCCAGTTATGATTTCTAATGGCTTCTAAACACTAGCTGGGCCTGTGGCAGTGGGTTTCCTTTTAAGAAGTAGAGGGTGCACAATATCATGTATTGTTTGCTTACTTTTTAGCAGTGGCACAGATTTCCTAGGTCAGGCACAGAGAATAATCTGATGATGCATAAAGAGTTAGATTTTTGACAGGAGTCCTTGCTCCGCATAAGGAGTTTCAATGACGTGCTATGCTGTTTGCATGGGAAACCATAGAAACCATTACTGTATGTAAGTGATAGGCAATGTGTATGGGTCGGTGGCCATGTACACAGTTCTCTGTAAAGTGAAGTGCAAGTGATGGTGTGCTATTACTATAGCATTGGCGCTGTCTACACCTGTATATACTACTAATCTTTAAGGGCTTCCTAAATTCAAGGCTGCTTTTTATAGAAACATGCGGTACATGCAGGAAGAGACTGCTAAGGATATTGACTAGTGCAACATCACGTGCACAATGTTATTTTAGTGTTTTCAGCAGAGAACACTGGACAGATGGAAGCACTGTAGTTGGGGAAAATGCAGTTTTTTACCTGTCTGGACCTCAGACTGGGCCAAAGATTCACCTTCCAAAAAAACAATGATCCTAAATAAACAGCTAAGACAACACAGGAGTGGCCTAAAGACAACTCTTTGAATGTCCTTAACCCATTCAAGATGCAGGGTGTACAGATTGTTGAGACTTAAGGCACCAGGGCGTACCTGTACACCCTGGAGCGTTAAGTAACTTTAAAGCAAGGGAAGTAGCTGCGCTCACTTCATCGTGGTGTGTGTCATCTACTATCAGTAGCCAGACACTCACAGCTAATGATAGGGAGTGGCGATCACGCCGCTGCCTGTCATTAACCCCTTAGACACCGTGATCAACGCTGATCACAGCAGCTAAAGTCAAAGTAAATCATCTGCGGTAGCTCAGAGGAGTTTATGGGATCTCTGTAACATGATCACGGGGGTCCCATAAGCTAAGATGGAGGAGGAGAGTCCTCTTACCTGCCTCCTGCTGCCAATCGCCGACACATTGATGCAGCCCGGCTCAGTGTATTATTGCATGTAAAAATCCCCTATGGGGATTTAAAAAGTATAAAACATTCTCTAATATTATATAAAAGCCCCTCCCATAATAAAAAAATAAAATGACCCTTATTTTCCCATTTTCCAAAAAGTAAACCCGAATTACATAAAAATAATAAACAAATTTGGTATCGGCACGTGTGTAATTGTCCGAGCTATTAAAATATAATGTTTATAATCCCGCATGGTAAACAGCATAAACATAAAGAAATTCCAAACCCCAAAAATACAGATTTTTAATCACATTATGTCAGAAAAAAAATAAAAAAAATGTCCCATCAAAACAAAAATGGCATCAATAAAAAGTACAGATCACATAGGAAAAAAATGTGAACCCTCATACATCCCGTATACAGAAAAATAAAAGTTATAGAGGTTGGTCCCAGCTCTGCGCTACTAGAACACATGTGTACCCAGCAGGTCAGCTGTTACAAAAATGCCCAAAGGATGCAGGGTGTACACTAATGTCCTGCACCAGCTCCAAGTGTATGAAGCTCGCTATCAGCAGCCGGGACCCATGAATAATGCCTAACATCACCAAACATGGTATCCATCCTTAACCCTTTAGGCTTCAATTTAGATTGCAGCAGCTTAAAATTGTAAAAATTTATGTCCAGGACATTTAGGAAAGCTGATTGGGACCACCGTGGTTAGGATGTGTCTGTGCAGTGTTGGCTTCTCCCTCTAATTCCCTGTCTTTCAGCTCAGTAACTAGGGGTTGGAAACTGAGCCTGACAAGTTGTTCTGGGTTCTCTGGCTGCATGGGACTTAAATAGGCACTGTCAGATACAAAAACTTTTGATATTTTGTAAAGCATGCAAAACCAATAGGTTTTGCAATTGCTTTCATTAGATCATTTTCAGTATTTCATACTGGAAAAGCCAGTCAAACAACTCCCCCCCCCCCCTGCCTGCTTGGACACATACTAGTCCTCCTGTGTCCATGCGTCATCACCTATGTCATGGACAAACTTCCTTGATTGACAGCTGTGAGTGCAGGACTCATAGCTGGAGGAAAAATCCTCCCACTGTCAGCTTGTGTCCCGCTACTGTCAGTGAGGACAAGCTGGGAGTTGTAGTTTTGCTAATGCTAGGGGAGATGTGAGCAGACAGCATACTGAGGGAGGGGGCGGAGACATGCACAGTGAGGACACGCCACCTCCCTTTGAGAGGAATTCAGACTAGTGAGTAAAATTAAAAGTGTAATAAAAAATAAAAGTGCTAGACACATAAAAAAAATTAGATGTACATGGTCAAGATTAGGTACTGAGTGATATATTTAAAAAAAATTTTTTTTGTTGGATCTGACGGGTACGCTTTAAGCAGAGCAAAGCAGAGTCTCAGATAAAGGAATTAGAACGTAATGAGTGCAAAACTGCAACATTAATCTGGGGATATGAATGTATTTAGGGGTCTGGTGATATGAATGTATTAGGGGTCTGGGAATATGAATGTATTTCAGGTGCTAGGATATGAATGTATTTTTGTATCTGGGGGTATAAATTTGTTTCAGGGTCTAGTGGAGGGATTTATTCGTGTTGCTATAGAGCAGTGATTCCCAACCTGGGTGCCCCGGGGTGCCGTGGGATTTTGCCGTCAATTTTTCTTTTTTCTTTTTTTATTTCCCGGCCTGCGCGCCTGGGACTACGTGCCACAGAGGGGAAGGAAAGCTTGTGCGTGCACACTGCGCACACAGTATCCACCAGTGTCTTCCTCTCCCCTGCGGCGCAGTGAGTGAGTCGCTGGCCGAAAATGGTGCCCTGCCGGAGAGGGAAAGAACTCGCTGAGGAAGCTGCGCTGGATTTCCGTGCTGGCTTGCTGAACCCTCTCAACCCTGTCCACCCCCCAGTCTACATCTCTGTCACCCATGTCCACCCCCCCCTATTCACCCCTCTGTCACTTTGTCATCCCAGTCCACCCATCTCCCATGTCCCTCCTGTCATCCATGTCCACCTTGGTCACCCCTCTGTCCATCCCTGTCACCCATGTTTACCCCCCACTGTCTATCCCTCTGACCACATTCTTGTCAACCATGTCCATTCCCTATTCATCCCTCTTTCTCTTTGTCACCCCTCTGTCACCCCATACGCCCCCGTCACCCATGTACACTCTTCTACACCCATCTGTCACCCATGTACACCCCTCTACACCCATCTGTCATCCCCTACACCCATGTACACTCTATTATATCCCTCTGTCACCCATGTACACTCCTCTACACCCATGTACACCCCTCTGTCACCAATATACATTCCTCTGTCACCCATATACACTCCTCTACCCATGCATACCCCCATCACCCATGTACACTTCTCTACACCCGTCACTCATGTACACTCCTCTGTCACCCATGTCCATCTTCTACACCCCTCTGCAACCCATGTACAAGCCTCTACACCCCTCTGTCACCCATGTACACTCCTCTACACCTCTCTGCCACCCATGTACACACTTCTACACCCCTCTGTTACCCATGTACACTCCTCTACACCCCAATACCCTTCTGTCACCCATGTACACCCCTCTGGTACCCCCCTATGCCCCCCCGTCACCCATGTACACTCTTCTACACCCCTCTGTCACCCCCTACACCACCCTGTCACCCATGTACACTCTTCTACAACCCTCTGTTACCCATGTACACTCCTCTACACCCCAATACCCTTCTGTCACCCATGTACACCCCTCTGGTACCCCCCTATGCCCCCCCGTCACCCATGTACACTCTTCTACACCCCTCTGTCACCCCCTACACCACCCTGTCACCCATGTACACTCCTCTACACCACTCTATCACCCATGTACACCTTTCTATACCCCCCAAGGTCTCCCGATCTGACCCCCTTAGACTTTTATCTTTGGGGTCATCTGAAGGCAATTGTCTATGCTGTGAAGATACGAGATGTGCAGCACCTGAATCTACGGATTCTGGAAGCCTGTGCTAGCATTTCTCCTGCGGTGTTGTTATCAGAGTATGAAGAGTGGGAGAAGAGGGTTGCATTGGCAATCCAATACAATGGGCAGCACATTGAACACATTTTATAAGTGGTCAGAAACTTGTAAATAACTCATGAAAGAATAAAGTTACGTTAAAACCAAGCACATTATTGTTTTTCTTGTGAAATTGATGTGTCACATGACCCTCTTCCTATTCAAAAAACAAAAGTTGGATTCAAAATGGCCACTTTTAAAATGGCTGCCATGGTCACCACCCATCTTGAAAAGTTTCCCCCCTCACATATACTAATGTGCCACAAACGGGAAGTTAATATCACCAACCATTCCCATTTTATTAAGGTGTATCCATATAAATGGCCCACCCTGTATATATATATATATATAAATAAAATGCTGTTAATTCGGTCCTGATGTTCGCCAGTGGTGATGTGGCCTCATAGTGCGCAGATGAGGATGAAGCCTGAGCTTGCTGTGCTGTGTCTTGTTGAGGTGATTCCTTTACCGTTTCCCGCCATCATCACCCTCCTCATTCAGACTCTTATGTTTCCAGAGTCCACTCCAGACAAAAGTTCTGGACTGTTTATTTCCAAGTTTCTTTCTCCTTGCACCTATAATACATTTTTTTTGCTAATTCTTGAAACTCTTGTATATTCTAGCATATATTTGTGCAGTGCCCATTTCTTCAGTGTAAAAACTAGGGCTGTGTGTGTGTGGAGATTCCTGCATGTAGTGGGTGCTGGGCGATTGGTACTGGGTGAGGCAGAGTACAGTGCAAGTTCTGTCATATAGAGGTCAGGCCAGGGCATACAGGGGGAGATTTATCAATTTGCCAAGGAAAAGCCCTCTGAGAAATAACAGAAGCAATCTGATTGGTTGGACAACTGCATCACTCTTACTCTGCACAGGTTTTAATAAATCTCCTCTATAATTCAGTATATTAACCCCTTAAGAATAATAGATGTAAATGTACGTCCTGGTGCCCTGGTACTTAACGCAGCAGGATGTACATTTAGGTCCTGAGTGGCAGTACCTACAGTGGGGATCAAAAATTTGGGCACCCCAGGTAAAAATGTGTCTTAATGTGCATAAAGAAGCCAAGGAAAGATGGAAAAATCTCCAAAAGGCATCAAATTACAGATTAGACATTCTTATAATATGTCAAAAGTTTAATTTTATTTCCATCATTTACACTTTCAAAATAACAGAAAACAAAAAAATGGTGTCTGCAAAAGTTTGGGCACCCTGCAGAATTTATAGCATGCACTGCCGCCTTTGCAAAGCTGAGACCTGCCAGTGTCATGGATTGTTCTCAATCATCATCTGGGAAGACCAGGTGATGTCAATCTCAAAGGTTTTAAATGCCCAGACTCAGCTGACCTTGCCCCAACAATCAGCACCATGGGTTCTTCTAAGCAGTTGTCTAGAAATCTGAAACTGAAAATAGTTGATGCTCACAAAGCTGGAGAAGGATATAAGAAGATAGCAAAACGTTTTCAGATGTCAATATCCTCTGTTCGGAATGTAATTAAGAAATGGCAGTCATCAGGAACAGTGGAAGTTAAAGCAAGATCTGGAAGACCAAGAAAAATATGAGACAGAACAGCTCGCAGGATTGTGAGAAAAACAATTCAAAACAACCGTTTGACTGCACTATCCCCCCAGAAAGATCTGGCAGACACTGGAGTTGTGGTACACTATTCAACTATAAAGAGATACTTGTACAAATATGGTCTTCATGGAAGAGTCATCAGAAGAAAACATCTTCTACGTCCTCACCACAAAAATCAGCGTTTGAACTTTGCAAATGAACATGTAGACAAGCCTGATGCATTTTGGAAACAAGTTCTGTGGACCGATGAGGTTAAAATTGAACTTTTTGGCCGGAATGAGCAACGGTACGTTTGGAGAAGAAGGGGAACAGAATTTAATTAAAAGAACATCTGTTCATCATGCTTTTGGGTTGTATTGCAGCCAGTGGCACAGGGAACATCTCAGCAAATTTTGGATGCTAACGTGATGCCATCTGTGAAAAAGCTGAAGTTAAAGAGAGGATGGCTTCTACAAATGGATAATGATCCTAAACACACCTCGAAATCCATGGGGGATTACATCAAGAGGCATAAACTGAAGGTTTTTCCATGGCATTCACAATCTCCTGACCTCAACATAATTGAAAATCTATGGATAGACCTTAAAAGAGCAGTGCGTGACAGACAGTCCAGAAATCTCATAGAACTGGAAGACTTTTGTAAGGAAGAATGGGCAAAGATACCTCAAACAAGAATTGAAAGACAATGTGGAGTACTTTTTGTTTGGTCCCCAGATAACCCTTTTAAATATTCCCTTGGTATGATCCTCATGTGAAATACACCCTGTAAATCACTCTGTGAATTGTGGTGCATATTTTTTTTGTCCTTACAGAGTTGAATACATGCAAATAAGTTACATGCTACTTCAAGGAAGCCACACAGAGACAGAATTACTTGGTATTAACTTGGTATTTACCAAGTATTTAAGAGAAATTGGTGAAATTTCGGCAGTTTTATAAAGTGTAAATGCAAGTTAGGCAAAGTAATAAAGTTTATTCCCAAATTCAAACTCAAAATGTAACCCTTGGCACTACATAAACATTCGACCAACCTCCAGACCAGCAGGTCTGAGTAACAAAACCCCTTCTAGTAAAACAACTGCGACAAAAGGAGTATGGAGATGGTCCCAGATTTACTTCCTACAAAGCTGTACTTCTTTCAGGGGGGTGCACTGTATGGATGGACAAATCTGTGTGTTTTTCACATTTGATCAATCTCATCAGTAAAATGAAAAATGTTGACTTCAAGGGGAAAAAATGGACATGTAGAAAGGGGACGCCATGCTGATTTTCTAATCCAATTGAAGTATATGTGAGACTATTTTCCATGCAAAATCTGTGTGGATTTTTTCATCAAGATTTTAGCTCTCTGTCTCAGGGATATGGGGCAGCTGCAGTCATTCATGGGGGCCCAAGTACCTGCCCTTTGAGCCTGCTGCACTGCCCATGTCCTACACGTTTGTCACATGTAGGATATTTATCCTGACCAATGTGGGCCCTGCCATCTGTTTAAGGGTATGTTCACACTGAGGAATTGGAGAGGAATTTCCACGAGTAATTCTGCTCGCTTTTTCCTCTCCAAATCATTCAGCAGTGAAAACTCCATAGAGTTGTACAGAATTTCTGCCCCTCAGTTCACAATGAGGAATTTCCTCAAGCAGAATTCTGACGAGGAAGTCTGTTCCGCTTGAAAAAAGAACATGTTCTTTCTTTCAGGCGGAATCAGCGTCGTTCTCCCATAGAGATCAATGTTATTTTTTTTTTGAGTCAGAAGCATTTCCACGTGTAATTCGAGTGGAATTCGCGTGGAATTTCCGCATGAAAAAAAATAAAAAAAATTTATGAATAGAAATACTTGATACTCCTCCTCCGCATGAAACCTGCATTTCCGCACGGAATTCCGCGCGATTTCTGTGCCAATTCCGCGCCAATTCCACGTGAAATCTCTGTGAGTTCTTGTGGAAAAGTAGCAATATTTTGAGGCAGAAAATTTCTGCTTGATCTCCGCCCCAATTCTTCAGTGTGAACATACCCTAAGTGTCCCCTGTCTTGCAACCAAAATGTAAGGAAAAATAGGACATTTACATTTAAAGAGGACCTTAAAAATCCAGCCAGCACAATTTGGTTCTTGTCAAGGTCACTTAGATCTGTAAACCTGCACCTTTTTGACTGTCCACTATATACCACCCCATGACAAGCACCACTGTCCAAGATAATCAATGTTATCCCCTTCTATAATGTTATGGCTGACCGATGTATACTGTGCAGGCCTTTCTCTGGCTGCACCAATCTCTGATTTACATGACTACATATGATATATAATTTACTTTAAAAAATTTCCACATTCAGTTTTTCCTTACATTGTGTTTTAGCGATTTCAGTGGTCAGGACACATAGGACAGATTTACCAATCAATGAATTCAATACGAGATACGTACCTGCTTGTGCTCTGGTATTCTTTTTGTCCGTCTAATTTTATTTTCTTTGGAGCGAGTACATGGTAGTCCCAAAGAAGGATTCCACTTTTCTATAGTTGAACCTATACATTTAATATTTGCGGACCTATAATTTATTATGACAATGGTGGCATCAAATCTCGACATTTTGTCGTGCTGAGGGTTATTAGCTTGTAGACAGTAATTTTGGCCCGGACTACACCCAGCCTAATAATTTCCCTGATGAACTATGGAGTCGTGCGCACACAACATAGAAAAATACGTTGGATTTGGAATGGTTGTTTTTTTTGTATCACTTGGGGTGATTGCATTGTTTGATTTGGTGTTAAGATTTTTGTGGAACCAATATATGCAGTCTAGTACAATTCTGCAACTATTAGTATCATATTGTAATAGGTTGTTATTTTTTGTACAGCTAGTGTAGTGTAGGCCCCTGAAATGTCCCCCTAATTAGGGTTCCTGTGTGATTGCCCTTGTTATGGCGGCTATCTTGCAGTATTAGTTAACCAAACAACTCCAACTTCCTCCTCAGGGAAAAAACAAGGGCGCTGCCCTTCAAGATTACTCACAGTAGGAGATAAAGTAAAAAAAAATATTTATTTAAAAGCACAACGCATTTCAAAGCCACTTGGCTTCTTTTTCAAGTGCATAACAGAATACAAAGAATACAATTTAAAATACTGATCATAGGATCACATGACGCACCAATTAGTGATGTAATCGCAGCACATATTGATAGGACATCCCATGACACACAAGGTAAAACAACATATACCATTAACACATTACATACATTAGTATTACATGATTACATTTATAATATATAAACCCATAGCACATAAAAAAATATATACATTAACATGACATGTCAATCAGCTATACCGTAGTTCTTTCTATGGTCTCATTTAGACTGTCTAGGACAAGCTTGACCAGCCTTTGAAATCGGTCTGAAAACAACACCAGGATGGATTTAGTAATGGATAAACTGAGAACTTCTAAATTGCCCCCATTACTCAGTCACACATGACGAGAAATACTGTGCTTCATGAATTTAACCTGAATGTTGTGGCGGTGTTTATTCATACATTGGACAGAGAGTTGTATATGAATGAAGCCCTTAGGATTCTTTCTGATAAGAATTACTATGAGATACTTCCTGTTAATCCATTGTCTGATTACTACAGTATAAAGAATATTTGGATTTGATATTGTTTGCTACGAATAACAACCTTCTAAATAAACATGAAAAAGATTTTTATATGTAAAGAATTATCAGTTATCTAATTTTTATTATCTACCCCAAATTCATAAATCAGAAACAAATCCTCCCAGTCGTCCTATTATTTCATGTGTTAATTAATTCTTCTCCCATTATGTTTATTTATTTTTTCAAGAATATGTATGCTTTCTCCCAACATTTTTGAAAGACTCCACTCACCTCATTAGTGAATTAAATATTATTTCTTTTTTTTTAAACCCTTGACGTAAGCTTTCTGTTTTCCAATATTTTGGAGGATAAGGGACTCCTTGCTTTTACTCACTTACTTGATGGTGACTCTTCACTTGGTGATACACAAAAAATGTTTTTGTTAGATAGTATTAAATATATTTTAAATCACAATATTTTTTTTGTTTGAGGGTGTTATTTATCGGCAGACCTGTGGCTGTGTGATGGAGACTTGAGTTGCTTGAGTTGCTCCTAGCTCAAAGCTGTACATGGGGCTTTTTGAGTCCCAATATGTCGCACAGTCTGGGTTGTCTGACCGATATATTTTATAAGCGATTTATCAATGATTCTTTATTGGACGGGGAGCAATAGTGAAGGACTTGATTTTGTTAATTATTTCAATTGTAACGATTGGGGTTTGGATCTGGAAATTTTTCGAGGTGAGGGTGAAGGTGTCTGCACTAGAACGCACTTTAAAGGGGTACTCCGATGGTTAATTTTTTTGACTATATGGCATCTTCTTTGTAAGTTTAGTTTTTTTGCAATATACATGTGTTATATGTTTTGGCAGCATGTGTGTGTTTTTCTTACCTGTTTGTTGGGCAGGAAGTTCTGTAGTTCAGAGGGTTTTCTTTTACTGTTGTCCACAGTTCTGAGCCTGTTGTGGACAAGATGTCACAGCTTTTTTTTTTCTCTGTCTGCATGAGAGGAATAAGCCACGCCCCCACATCTCATCCAGCTGAGTACACAGCTCCTCCCCTCCCCCTCTGTATTCTAAGGACACAGATCTGCACAGGAGAAGGAACACAAAGAAGATAAGTGTTATCTGAAGGGGAGGATGAGAAGGTGCACGGGCTGGGGATGTATGGACTGCAGAGGAATAAATCTCATACTGGGAATGATCTCTATGGGGGAGATTTATCAAAACCTGTGCAGAGGAAAACTTGCCCAGTTGCCATTAGCAACCAATCAGATTGCTTCCTTCATTTTTCACAGGCCTTCATAAAACTGAATGCAGCAAGCTGATTGGTTGCTATGGGCAACTGGGCAAGTTTTGGAAATGAAACAAAAACGGAAAAACACATTGACCACCGGAGTACCCCTTTAAGCTGTTAGCAGTTAAGTTGAAAGCCAGACAGACTAAATCTAGGATTCCCTTCTTATGCACAGCAGATAAGGGTAAGCTAGTTTCCCCTAGAGACATAGCAACTAGATTCATTTTTATTCTTCATTATATAATCTTAACTCTGAATCTAATACTCCCCCAGCCACCGTCCAAAACTATCGTCTTTCCTTGATTCTGTAAAATTACCATTTTTTACATTGACCCAAAGGAAGAACATCTCTGCCCCTTTTACAAACAGAGGAGATAAAAAGAACTATAGCCTACTTGCCAACAGGCAAGTCACCAGGCCCAGATGGGCTAACAAATTAATATTTTAAGACATTTTCACTTATATTGTCACCAATATTGTCTTGATTTTTTTTTATTCTGTGGCTGCGTCTGGATATTTTCCATTAGAAAATCAAAAAGTGTTTATTGTAACACTCCCAAAGCCAGAGAAGGATCCCGACGTAAAACATAATTTTCGACCAATTTCCCTATTAAATGGGGATCTCAAGGTATATGCAAAAATCATAGCCCATAGAATAGCTCCATAGCTACCAGATTTGGTAGTAGGAGATCAAACAGGATTTGTGAAGGGAAGGCAAGGATCGGATAAAAATATAAAACTCCAGCTAGTTTTATATTGATAGAATATCCCATGAAACTACACCCTTCACAGAATTTGATAAAGGGTGCAGTGAGCATTTACACCCCACTGGCATTTGACAGATCTTTGGAACAGTGGGCTGTGCAAATGAAAAATTACTTTCATTTTCACGGACCACTGTTCCAAAAATATGTCAGACACCTGTGGGGCGTAAATGCTCACCCCTTATTACATTCTGTGAGGGGTGTAGTTTCCAAAATGCGGTCACATGTGGGGGGGGTCCATTGTTCTGGCACCATGGGGCCTTTGTAAACACACGTGGCCTTAAATTCAGTACAAATTTTCTCTTCAAAAGCCCAAAGGCGCAGCTTCTCTTCTGAGCATTGTAATACAGTAACCCCCCCGACATCCGATGGCCCCGACAGATGATAAAATCGACATATGATGGCCTCTCAGAGGCCATCGCATGTCGATGTCAGCATCGACATACGATGCTTTTATATGTTGGGGCCATCGCATTAACTGCTATCCGACAGCGCAAAATGCTTAAGCTGCTGTCGGATAGCAGTTTAAGCATCCCGGACAGGTTCACTTACATATCCCTGCTGCTCCGGGTCCACTGGCATCTTCGCGATCCTCCGGCATCTTCTGTATCTTCTCCAGGGTCCGGGCCTCGCTTTCCGGCATCGTTATTACGTCAGTGCGCACGCCGTGCCGGCGCAGCAGCGTAATAACGTCACCAGAAAGCGAGGCTCGGACCCTGCAGAAGATGTGGAAGAAGCCGGAGGATCCCGAAGAAGACACCGGAGCAGCTGGACAGCATCGGGAGCCCCTGGGATAGTATCAGGAGCGGTGAGGACACGTCCGGAGCGGCGGGGACAGGTGAGTGTAACTTCCTATACTTTACATTCCACGGATCCCTCAATATACGATGGATTCAACAAACGATGGGTCGTTTGGAACGAATTACCATCGTATGTTGAGAGACCACTGTACGCCCGCAGGGCACTTTACATCCACGTATGGGGTATATTCTTACTCAGAAGAAATGGGGTTACAAATTTTAGGGTGCTTTTTTTTCCCTATTTTCCCTTGTGAAAGTGAAAAATTTTGGCCAACAACAGTATTTTAGTGAATACATTTTTTTTCCATTTTCCCATTCAACTTTAAAGGGGTATTCTGGGCAAAAATATTTTATCCCCTATCCAAAGGATGTCTGATCGCGGGGGGGCCCGTTGCTGAGACCCCCACGATCTCCCTGTAGCACCCGCATTCTATGACATTAATGGAGGGGGTGTGGCGTGACATCACGTCACCAGTCCCGGAAATCCGGAGGTTTCCGAAAATAGAGACGCAGTCCCCGCATAGAATGCGGGTGCTGCAGGGTGATCGTGGGGGGCCTCAGCAGCGGGCCCCCCGCGATCAGACATCTTATCCCCTATCCTTTTGATAGGGGCTAAAATGTTTTTGTCCGGAATACCCCTTTAGCAAAAATTTGTCAAAAACCTGTGGGGTGTTAAGGCTCACTATACCCCCTGTTACGTTTCGTGAGGGGTGTAGTTTCCAAAATGGGGTCACACGTGGTTATTTATTTTTTTGCGTTTATGTTAGAACCACTGTAAAATCAGCCACCCCTGTGCATATCACCAATTTACGCCTCAAATATACATGGTGCGCTCTCACTCCTGAGCATTGTTGTGCACCCGCAGAGCATTTTACGTCCACATATGGGGTATTTCCGTACTCGGGAGAAATTGCGTTACAAATTTTGGGGGTATTTTTTTTCTTTTACCTCTTGTGAAAATGAAATGTATGGGGCAACACCAGCATGTTAGTGTAAAAATTTAATTTTTTTTACACTAACAGGCTGGTGTAGACCCAAACTTTTCCCTTTTCATATGCGGGCTGTCCAGAAATGCTGGGAGTTGTTGTTTTGCAACAGCTGGAGGCTCCTTTTTGGAAGCACTGCCGTACGATACATTTTTCATTTTTATTGGGGGGGGGGGTGGGACAATGTGTAAGAGGGTGTATATGTAATGTTTAATCCTTTATAATGTGTTAGTGTAGTGTTTTTAGGCTAAATTTGCACTGGCTGGGGTTTATGGTGAGTTTCCTGCTAGGAGTTTGCGCTGTGGTGGAAAATTTGCCGCAACTCAAACTTGAAGCAGGAAACTCACTGTAAACCCTCCTGTGTGAATGTACCCTGTACATTCACATGGGAGGGGCAAACCTCCAGCTGTTGCAAAACTTTGGTCAAATATATAGGAAACAACAACAAAGACGTGGTCTCAAATGGCAGGAGGTGCTCAACCCCAAATGCAGTTGTGCATATATACTGGGGGAGCAGATCCTGCCCTTGTAGTCCATTGCTGAGGGCAATCCCCAGCATAAAAATGCATACAATGGAGGATGCCTGCAACAGAGTACAAGTGCCACAATGGCATCCTACACCAGATAAACGGTGTGGATGTGTAACAATTAGAATACAATACAGGAATTTAGGTGCACTACTGTGGTAGATGTAAACAATGACATTGGCTATCCCTCATCACTGATGTTAAATTTGAGACATTCACCAGTATATCCTTAGATGAAGGACATACCAGAGCCCGCACACCAACGCCAAGGTTTTTCAAGTGGCACGGGACCTAACACTAACCTACATGTGCGTGATAAGCAAAAACCAGGGGCCAGTGGACAATTACAGCAGCGTTAGGCCGACTCGCAGCCTGCTCCCAGTTACCTCCAGTGTGACTGGGCACACATACAATGGGAGGAGGGAGACAGACTACAAGCCCCACCTAAGTTGGCTGAAATGTGTGCCGGCCTCACAGGTAAACCTTAATGCTGCCTTAATTGTGATCAAGGTGCATTAAATGTGGAGTCTGCCTAATGCTGCTTTAATTACCCACTGGCCCCTGGTTTTTGCTTATCACGCACAGGTAGGTTAGTGTTAGGTCCCATGCCACTTGAGAAACCTTGGCGTTGGTGTGCGGGCTCTGGTATGTCCTTCATCTAAGGATATACTGGTGAATGTCTCAATTTTAACATCAGTGTTGAGGGATAGCCAATGTCATTGTATACATCTATCACAGTAGTGCCCCTAAATTCCTGTATTGTAGTCAAATATATAGGGAAATGAATAATTGATCTGTGTCCCAACATATAGGGCCATTTTTAACATGGGAACGAGATTTTGCCCAACATACACAGTTCAAGAATAGATTTATGCATTTAAATTGGCACACTACTCCCTGTTAGCAGTATCTCACAGGGAGGCTATCTTCTGCAAATTCGGAGAGGTTCTGGCGAGGATGTGAGGGGATAGGATCACTGATACATATTCTGTGGCAATGCCCTCAGATACGAGATTATTGGCACAGGGTGGAATTATTATTAACAAAAATGACCCATATCTCTACCAATTTAGTACCCCAAACAGCGTTGTTATTATTACAAATCCAAGTATACCCAGTGAATATGAGATTCTTAGTTTGTAAAATTAGTACTCTGTAGATATTGGAAGCAAGCAACAGTCCCAAATTTGGAGGAGGTACTAAATACAGTACAACATTGTTATAAATTAGAAGAAATAGTAGTGATTGGGAAAAATTTAAGTACATCCTTCAAAAGTAGGCACAGTGGAGAGAGTTAAAGGGGGACACAGGGTTTCTAATAAACTACTGGAATGCAATAAGAAGTAATAAGAAGTTTTTAACATTTAAATATGAGACAAGAGAAAAGGGGATGGGAGACATAGGAGACGGACACACCACTAGATGCGAGTTAGATATCAATGTAATGGTTGGAGGTATGTTATGTATAATGTATTGAAATACGTGATAGTGTAATTGTTTATATTGAAATTAACAATAAAAAGTAGTGCTAGGCGATCTACCAGTTCATACCGAATACCAGTGTGTATTTTCTGTACGATATGAATTTTTCCCTATACCGCAATACCGGTCGGGCCCCTCCTCCCCTCAAATGAATTATCAGCCGCAGTGCGCTGGGGAACTAATCATATTTGACCTGCTGGCGCTGCTCTGCTTTTCCTCCTCCCGGTGAATAAACCGCAATCATCAGCCGCAATCATGTTACCTGCAGGCGCTGCTTTCCTTCTCTTCCTTTGAGCCGCAGGCCCTGGCAATGAATGAGCTGTGAGCCGCGGGCGCAGGACGGAGAATGGAAGCTATCACCTCCCCTGCAAGCGCTGAAAGCCAGTGGGCCGCGGGCGCTGCAGAACGTCTGATCTGAAGTTCTGCAGTGCCTGCGGCCCACTGGCTTTCAGCGCTTGCAGGGGGAGGTGACAGCTTTCGTTCTCCATCCTGCGCGCGCGCAGCGCCTGCAGGTAACATTATTAGTTCCTCGATGTGAGGACAGCGCTGCGGCTGAGTTCAGTCAGTGGGGGGAAATAGAGCAGCACCCGCGGGTCATATATGATTAGTTCCCCAGCGCACTGCGGCTGATAATTCATTCGAGAGGGATGGGGGGGTAAGGGGGAAATAAGTGGGGGGGAAAAATACCGTCAAATACCGTGGAACCTCCATAAGTTTGGAAAAAACGCATTTTAAGAAGGTGGACGTTAAAAGGCTTCTGGATTCTGTGAGTTGGCACTACCATAAGTGTAAACGAGCAAAAGGGGTAGAGCAGCACAACCTCCAAAGAGAGCGACGGGTGCAGGCGGTAAAGGTCCCGGGTCCTGGGTCCCATAGATATCCACTCCAAAAAACAAGAAGCCGCAGCACTCCAGTAAGGTGAATAAGATTTATTGACCCAACATCAGGAACAACGTTTCAACTGCCCAATTGCAGTCTTTCTCAAGCTCAACAACCAGTGCAAATGACAAGATATTTATACAAAAGGGGTGTATACAATGTTAATTAATTAACATAGTGGATAAAGTGCTTACAGTATCAAACACATATTAATAAAAGCCATCATGGCGTGCATCAAGTGCATAGTGCATTACGGGATATAAATGCTTCGCACTCTTGATGGTGTTCCGCATATATTATCATAACCTAACAAAAGTGTGTGACATTAAAATATTGTAAGAGAGGCAATTCATACTTAATACAATAATTGGATGGGTAATAATAGTGTAAATTACCATGTAGGATGACTGTATCATGTTGGCGTGGAACGCCGCCCGTGCTTCCGGTACGCTGCGCCATGACAGATCGCAGGGCGCATACGTGACGCCGGCCCGTCATTGGCCTTTGGTCCCGTGACGTCTTCCACACGCATGCGCCCTGCGATCTGTCATAGCGCAGCGTACCGTAACGCTATGAATCCATTTCCAACAAATATTCGTTCGACCTTTTACTTTTGAATTTGGAATTCCTACAACGGGAAATTCTCACCACCAAAGCTAAAGTTGCAACTTTGGAAATGTCTTTGAGAGAACTTTTTACTGAGAATGAATGTGAGACCTTTATTTCAAAACAAGCTACATATCTACAAAAACTCAGGACTGAGCAAGAAAACATTAAGAGACAAAAATGGGCTCGAGATATACAAGATTATGTCTCTGGCCGAGTATACACCTGGAACGATGCTATACCCAATAACAGGAGGGCTAGGAGAATGAATTATGATACTGCCAAAGATTCTAACACCAATACCAATGCAATACCCATTAATTCTGCATCTAATCCCGTTCCTACTTCCACCTCTAATAATGTCGCTTTTTTAGGACAAAGCCATCGCACACCAAGAAATCCACCAGACGAGGAGGACGAAAACACAGAAGAACAAATAAAGACAAGAGGACAACGAGCGGGGCGTGCTCCCCAACAACAGACACAGACTCAACTGAAGTTCACCAAAAAGAAGTGGTAAATCTTTCCTCCTTTACATTGTCACAAGATCAAATAACTCTGTTGTCCAATGGTTTCAATTTTTGTCCTGTGAATACATCTGATTGGTTTCAAACCGAACTTGACTTGACATAATTCCTCAGGCGTGTCAAACTCAAGATTTGGTTTCATTCCAATCCTAGTAAACCTAGTACATCTGTTTGCACCGATAATTCACCCTTTAAAGCTTCTGATTATGCATTGAAGAACCCTAGCAATTTTCAACCTCCCTTATCCTCCAGTGCAGTGGACACCTTCCAAGCACTGGTCAAGAGGGATCTTGAAAAAATGAGAGAGTCAACTGTACATAAAAAACACAACTTCTCGTACAAACAACATCTGGCACTTCAAGGACTGATCCATGACCACAATCTTGTCATCAAGCCCGCAGACAAGGGAGGGGCAATTGTGGTCATGGATCGGTCCAAATATATCATGGAGGTTATTAGACAATTGAATGACAGCACCACTTACCAACCGTTACAATCTGATCCCAGAATGAAAATTGAAAAGCAGATAAAAACAGTACTACAAAACGCTCTTTCAGAAGGAATCATTGATGAGTCACTTCACCGATATTTACTGGTATCTCATCCTAAGACCCCACTTTTATACATCTTGCCTAAGATTCATAAAACCCTGGTAGATCCTCCCGGTAGACCTATTGTCTCCGGGAGGGATTCAGTGACTAGTCATCTGTCCATTTTCTTAGACCAAGTCCTTAGACAGTATGCTACTGCGGCCAAATCATATATCCGCGATACATCTGATTTCCTTTCACAATTGCAGCAACTTAACATCACTGACAATATCATTCTAGCTACTTTAGACTTTTGCAGCTTGTATACCTCTATACCCCACGAGCAGGGCATATCTGCAGTTCATGATACCATCAGGACTGATTTCACCTCAGCCAAAACAGAATTTCTTATGACTTTACTTACACTCATTTTGAAAAACAACTACTTTTCATTTAATGATCAGCTGTATGCTATGGTACCGGGTACCGCTATGGGTACTAACGTGGCGCCCACGTATGCCAACATATACGTGGGCGCCATGGAGGAGTCCTCCATCTATGTATCGCCCCACTTTGGCCATGTGCTAAGGTGGTGGCGATACATCGATGATATTTTTTTGATCTGGAAGGGAAGTGAGGAGGAATTACATTCATTTCACTCCTTCCTTAACCAGATAAATCCACACATCCAATTCACACTTACTTGGTCTCATACCTCTGTCGATTTTCTTGATACTACAGTTTCTCTTTCAAACCACCAATTACATACGGATCTTTTCACTAAGAACACTGATTGTAACTCCATTTTGAAATACAATAGTTTTCATCCCAAACATGTGGCCCGTTCTTTACCCAAGAGCCAAATGATGAGAGCACGACGTATAGTCAGCAGAGAGGATCACATTTCACCAACCTTGGATCGCATGGCTTATAACTTTAGGAATAGGGGTTATCCCCGTGCACTCATAGAACAAAGCAAACAGGAAGTGAGAAATATGGAGAGGAAGAATTTACTTACCACCACAAGCCCTACCAGCTCTTTAACACGTATTCCTTTTGTCACTACCTACAGCCCTAGTGCAAATAATATAGCAAATACGATACGCAGGTATTGGCACATAATTCAAAAGAGTTTCCCTGATATACAGGAATTCCAAACATTACCGATAATGTCTTACCGTAGACCTCCTAGCCTTCGCAACAAACTAGTCAAAACTGACATTTCCACCAACCAGGGTAGTCATCAATCTTCCATTACCGTACAAAATAAAGGTTCTTACCCGTGTAGGCAGTGCATTAATTGTAAATTCATGATAAAGGGTCCCAACTTTATGCATCCGGTCACAGGTCAATCGTTTCCCATCAAGGCATATCTCACATGTACCATGGACCACGTGATATATGTCCTTAGCTGTCCGTGTCCCTACATTTATGTGGGAGAAACAACTTTGTCCTTCAAAAATCGTATAAATCAACACCGATATTCAATTAGAAAACAACGGATTGACCTTCCAGTCTCCAAACATTTTTTGGAGGCTGGACACACAGAAAAGGATCTTAAATTCACACTCCTTGACCACATCCCTCCTTTAAAATATGGTGGAGACCGTACAAGCCTTCTAAAAAAACGAGAGTTGCGGTGGATCCACACACTCAACTCCCTACGACCCCATGGTCTCAATGTGGAATTTGTGGTAACCCCAGGTATTCTAAACATAACATGAGAGAATAACGCTATCAAAGTGTCTGTTACCGTTAGCAACCATTTTGCCATTTTTTGAATGTGATGTGATTTTTAAATGTTTATATCATATTGAATTTTGAATCTCATGCTATGTCTTTTTATCATTTTAGATTATGTACAAGAGAAGGCAACATACGCAACAAGAAAGATACCATGACGGATGCCTGAATATACATCTTTACATCTTTTTGTACTTTTGCCAATTTTATTTAATTCACTCGGATGCGCAGTAGTGAGGTTCGCGCTATTGTACCTTGGGGACCAACCGCTAACCCGGGGGTCGCCATGTGTCCACAGGGGTCTCCCTGCCCTTGTTTACACCGGGGCAGCGAGTCCCTAGCGCGTACCTCCTCTGCGCTTATCCAAATTGCATTGTATGCATTCATTGTAGGGAGGTTTGCCAGACCTCCCTATGGCAGTATAGGACTCAGCGGCAGACACTGCGCTTGCGCACCGTCATGTTGAGTTATGTTTCTATGGCTACAGTGACGCCGGCCCGTCATTGGCCTTTGGTCCCGTGACATCTTCCACACGCATGCGCCCTGCGATCTGTCATGGCGCAGCGTACCGGAAGCACGGGCGGCGTTCCACGCCAATATGATACAGTCATCCTACATGGTAATTTACACTATTATTACCCATCCAATTATTGTATTAAGTATGAATTGCCTCTCTTACAATATTTTAATGTCACACACTTTTGTTAGGTTATGATAATATATGCGGAACACCATCAAGAGTGCGAAGCATGTATATCCCGTAATGCACTATGCACTTGATGCACGCCATGATGGCTTTTATTAATATATGTTTGATACTGTAAGCACTTTATCCACTATGTTAATTAATTAACATTGTATACACCCCTTTTGTATAAATATCTTGTCATTTGCACTGGTTGTTGAGCTTGAGAAAGACTGCAATTGGGCAGTTGAAACGTTGTTCCTGATGTTGGGTCAATAAATCTTATTCACCTTACTGGAGTGCTGCGGCTTCTTGTTTTTTGGAGTAGTCACTACCATAAGTGGATATACAATACCCTTTATGGGCAGTATTGCAGAATCCGCAGGGACTGTACTTAGGATATGAATTTTAGCGTCCAATAAATGATATTGTATAATCGTTTTAAAGAAAAGGGATATTCTGATAATTTACTATGGACCGATTTTCAGAAAACGCAGCATGTGAAAGATGATTTGATTAATGCCAGTAATGTTGGGGAAAAAAATGCTAGTAAGCATGGGAAAAAAAACCAAGTTTGAACGGGGATTCAAATAGGCGTTTTTCTTTTAATTATGTAGATAAAAGAAGAGGAATAAATGGGAGCAACTCACCCAAGACCCAAGAGGAGGTGGCAAAGTCTTTACTTTATTGCATATCGTGCAGACATAGGTGCAAACCACAGGGGGCAGATGTCACGGTGGGGGAGTAGCAGACAACGGCGGGCCACGGTCCGTATCGTGCTTTCAAAGCACTTCGTCAGGCCCCTGACGAAGTGCTTTGAAAGCACGATACGGACCGTGGCCCGCCGTTGTCTGCTACTCCCCCACTGTGACATCTGCCCCCCTTGGTTTGCACCTATGTCTGCACGATATGCAATAAAGTAAAGACTTTGCCACCTCCTCTTGGGTCTTCGGTGAGTTGCTCCTATTTATTCCTCTTCTTTTATCCACATTATATGGACTATACCGCATTGTGTGAGCACCACCCTTAGCAGGCGTATCACTTCCTATGCTGATGCCACACATATAAGGAATATATACATACCCATTGAGCCCTATACTACTGGTGCCAGGCTTTCTGCTTTTTCAACATTGACTTTCTTTTAATTATATTACTGATTTTAATTGTTTGAGTACTAAAATAAGGTATATTTTGAATAATCCTTGGATGGTTCAAAAAGTTGATCCATTTCTTAAAAAATATATTCCTAATAGCCTGGGTATTACATACCGTAAAGCAAAGAGTTCGAAAAATATTTTAGCACCCAGTAGGTTGAGGAAGCTGAGACCAGATAACACGGGTGGACATTTATCATTGTCTTTGCACCATCAATAAACAACTGTCACAATTCATAATCCCCGCCGGCAGGAGACAGGAGCTCTCATTGGTGAATAGCTATTCAAGCAAATTGCGCAAAATTTGCAAGGACTTATAGAACATTAAAGTGTTCTATAAGTCGCTGCAAATTTTGCGCAATTGCTTGAATAGCTATTCGTCAATGAGAGCTCCTGTCTCCTGCCGGCGGGGATAATGAATTGTGACAGTTGTATATTCCCCACCTAGAGCCAGAGGTAAGCGCAGTGGGGCGGCATGTGCCGCCAGCTTGTTAAGTTAATAAATGCAGATTGCAGCGGGTCTCAGGAGAATGACCCGATATGATCTATCCCTCAGCCTCTGGACTACAACTCCCATCATGGACAGAGATTGTCCATGATGGGAGTAGTAGTCCTAACAGTCCCAAAAAAAGTCCAGCAGCTGGGGATGTGCAGCACTGCGGTACTACAACTACTCACATCATGGAACACAGTATGTCCCATGATAGGAGTAGTAGTCCAAGGGCAGAGGGACAGATTGCACAGGGTTTCACTCCTGAGACCCCCTTCGACCTTAAATTTAAAAAACACAGAAGCCGGCCAGGCCGATCTGTGTTGCTCTGCCCCCTAGTGATGACATTATTAGGGGCAGAGCTACACGGTCCAGGTCTGAAGTCAGGGTGGTAAGTATGGCTCTGTTCTCATTATGCGTTCTGCATAATGAGAGCAGAGCCTTTCTGGCAGTCTGTTTCCAAATAGGGAGATTCCAGCTGTTGCTTAACTACAGCCCCCCATGATGGGGTTGTAGTTTAGCAACAATTGGAGGATCCCTGTTTAGGAACACACTGGATTATGTGCGCTCTCCCCAGTGGAGGGCGTAAAAAATGTACTAACCAATTTTTCAAATTTTTCTTTTCTTCTCATTTCAGATACATGAATGCAGTGGACTATGTCGGATTTGGCGGACTGCTTTGATGATAAATATTTTTAAAAAATGTAAAAAAAATTTCAATGTGTCATGTTTTTTATACTTGAGTTTTCAGGCTTATTAGTGGAAGCAGTCTTGTAGATGGAATCCATTACTAAGCCGGAGCTTAGTGTTAGCCCCAAAAACAGCTAGCGCTAACCCTAATTATTACCCTGGTACCCACTGTCAGAGGGATGCTGGGAAGAGCCAGTATCAACAGGCCCGGAGCGTCAAATATGGCGCTCCTGGGCCTAGGCGGTACTAGGCTGGCGTTATTTAGGCTGGGGAGGGACAGTAACAATGGTCCTCACCCACCCTGTTGCTGCTTGGTTGGTCTCTGTCTGATACAGAAAATACGGGGAACCCTATGAGTTTTTGTTTTTTTTAACTAAAGAACATATGGTGTTCCCAATATTTTCAGTATCAGCCAGATACCAACCAAGCAGCAACATCCTGACGTTACCAGGGTAGGCGAGGACCATTGTTACTGGCCCTCCCCAGCCTAAATAACGCCAGCCTGTTACCGCCTAGGCCCAGGAGTGCCATATTTGACCCTCTGAACCTGTTGGTACCGGCTCTTCCCGGCACCCTTGGGGCTGTGGGTACCAGGGTAATAATTAGGGTTTAGTGCTAGATGTTTTTGGAGCGAACGCTAAGCCCCGGCTTAGTAATGGATTCCGTCTACAAGATGGCTTTCACTACTAAGCCTGGAAATCTATATATATAAAACTCAACATGTGTGTGTGTGTATGTATGTATGTTCCACAAAAACTTCCAAAAGGCTAAAGATATTAACATGAAACTTGGCACACATGTTACTTATATGTCAACAACAAACATAGGATAGGTGATTTAACCCTTACTCACCCCTATTTGCCAGGGACGGGATTTATGTTTAAAGTCCTATACAAGTCTATGGAAAATGTATGTTACTGCATTACTTCCAAACGGCTGGAGATATTTCGATAATACTTGGTCACATGTTATTTATATGTCCACTTAAAATATAGGATAGTTAATTTAACCCTTAACTACCCCCATTTGTGAGGGTCGGGGTTTTTGTTTATAGTCCCATGCAAATCAATGGGAAATGTATGTTCTCACATAACTTCTGTACGGCTGGAGATATTTCAATACCTGGTACACATATTACAGGTCGGGATATGAGGACAGGATGGGAGGATGGCATAGGAGGTCAAGATGGGAGGACGGGATAGGAGGATGGGATAGGAGGTCGAGATAGGAGGTCGAGATAGGAGGTCGGGATAGGAGGACGGGATAGGAGGTGTAGATAGGAGGATGGGATAGGAGGACAGGATAGGAGGTCGAGATAGGAGGTCGAGATAGGAGGTCGGGATAGGAGGTCAGGATATGAGGACAGGATAGGAGGTTGAGATAGGAGGATGGGATAGGAGGACGGGATAGGAGGACGGGATAGGAGGTCGAGATAAGAGGACGGGATAGGAGAATGGGATAGGAGGTCGGGATATGAGGACAGGATAGGAAGTTGAGATAGGAGGATGGGATAGGAGGACGGGATAGGAGGACGGGATAGGAGGTCAAGATAGGAGGACGGGATAGGAGGACGGGATAGGAGGTCAGGATAGGAGGTCGGGATAGGAGGACAGGATAGGAGGAAGGGATAGGAGGTCGGGATAGGAGGACGGGATAGGAGGACAGGATAGGAGGTCGGGATAGGAGGTCGGGATAGGAGGACGGGATAGGAGGACGGGATAGGAGGTCGGGATAGGAGGTTGGGATAGGAGCTCGAGATAAGAGGACGGGATAGGAGGACTGGATAGGAGGTCGGGGGTAGGAGGACAGGGTATGAGGACGGGATATGAGGACGGGATATGGGGTACGGATATGAGGACGGGATATGGGGTTGGGATATGACAACAACATATGGGGATGGGATTTGAAGTCAAAAGCTTCCTCATTTGTTGATTTTCCTCCCCAACAAGGATGAGGAAGGAAAAACCGGGCAACGCCGGGTATTTAGCTAGTTTTATTATAAAAAAAAACACAACACATTGAAAAAAATGTTTATAAAAAAAAATAATCCCCCACAGCCCTCGTTAATCATCGGCGCAGTTCACCAAATCTGAAGTAGTCCTCTGTATTCACGAATCTGTAATGAGAAAAAAATAAACAAAAAATGGGTTAGTACATAATGCCGTGTGTTCCTAAACAGGGAGCCTCCAATTGTGGATGTCTGCCTACTGTATACTGTATACACAGCCATCTATAGATGACTGTATAAACAGGATAGCTCTTATAGTAGATTGTAGCTGCCATGATTCCTGATTGTTTTAGGTGCGGCCGGGGCATTGCTGCCGTGGACAAGATGCGAAATGAAGAAAGGTTTGCTCACTTGGAGCAGGATTCCCTTAGCACTAGAGATGAGCGAAGTTACAGTAATTCGATTCATCATGAACTTCTCAGCTCGGTGGTTGCTGACATTAGCCTGCATAAATTAGTTCAGCTTTCAGGTGCTCCGGTGGGCTGGAAAGTCTCCTAGGACTGTATCCACCTTTTCCAGCCCACCGGAGCACCTGAAAGCTGAATGAATTTATGCAGGCTAAAGTCAGCAAACGCCAAGCCGCGAGGTTCTTGATGAATCGAATGACTGTAACTTTGCTCAGCTCTATTTAGCACATCCAGACAAGTCAATATGTATAAAAATACAAGCTTTATTGCATCTTCATTAAAAAGCATCAGGGTAACAAATCCAGTTAAGAACATGGACCGACGCGTTTCAGCTGTATAGCCTTTTTCAAGGTCTGCTTCAAAACAAATATCTTATGCCGAATAAATATACAGATAAATGTAGAACTCCTCCCTCTTGTGCACATCACTTCCTGTATTGTTCCTGAGCCAGCACTCCTACATTCACACCTGGTCAATGTAACAAGCAGTATAACTCCTAATTCACACTGGTCAATATCCCAAGCAAATAGGGGGCGGAAAAAAAATAAAATAAAAAAAATAAAATAAAAAAAATAAAACACCCCTCATCCGAACAAAATAATACAAATGTGCTTGAAATATGACAAGGCTAAAATTCATTTTAAAGTGCCATTTCACAGGTTGTGATTAATAAAATAACATGACATCAGACCTCTGGTTGAGACCTTCAGGTGCCTGTGTGGCCATTTTCATGATCCAATAAATTTCTCTGGTGCGCAATTTACGTGTTCTATCCCCACCTCGTGGCAGTTTGGTGACACGCTCTATTGGTGTTACTTTCATGAGAGTAATATTACCTTCATACATGTCCCGGGAATGCCGCGACAATCCTGACAATGCATGTGTGTGAACAGTGCCCTCCACGCGTGGACCTGAAATATGTTCTGAAATTCTCTGTTTCAATTTGCGTACTGTTGAACCTATGTACTGCTTGTTACATTCCAAACAAGAAATACAGTATACAACATGATCTGTCTCGCAGGAAATATACGTTTTGATGGGGGAAACTAAATTGTTTGTGATTGCCTATATTTGTTGGGTTTTGATCATGAGATGGCAAACAGGACATCGTGTTTTGCCACAAAGTGTACTCCCAGAATATCTCAACCAGGCAGTCTTATCCTTTAGTTTATCCTGTCTGAAGAAACTAGGTGAGATCCTGTTGCCTATGGTAATATTCTTCTAGGCCGCACACTTTTTGCCCCCTATCCGTTTGGGATATTGACAAGTGTGAATTAGGAGTTACACTGCTTGTTACATTGACCAGATGTGAATGTAGGAGTGTTGGCTCAGGAACAATACAGGAAGTGATGTGCACAAGAGGGAGAAGTTCCACATTTATCTGTATATTTATTCGGCATAAGATATTTGTTTGAAGCAGACCTTGAAAAAGGCTATACAGCCGAAACGTGTCGGTCCATGTTCTTAACTTGATTTGTTACCTTGGTGCTTTTAATGAAGATGAAATAAAGCTTGTGTTTTTATACATACTGATTTGTCTGGAAGTGCTGAGGGAATCCTGCTCCAAGTGAGCAAACCTTTCTTCATAAACAGGATAGCGCAGTCAACCCAACACTGCTCAGCAGCAGCATGGTTTAGCTTCTTCCTTGCTAGGTTCCTGTATAGTATACATGGGTGCACTATGCATCCCTGTATACTATACAGCCGGGGGAGGTAAGTAGTGATGCTATGCACCCTGTTTATGTATATGCTGTACATCACTCCTCACCTCCTTACACTCCGTAGGCCGGGCCCCCTGCATCTGATCCATGGAGTGGTACCCTGAAGGCAGTGAAAATGTCACGATTCGGCTTACAGGTTGTGGATCCTCTGTGTCAGCGAGGGATTGGCGTGGACCGTGCTGGTGGACCGGTTCTAAGAGGCTACTGGTGTTCACCAGAGCCCGCCGCAAAGCGGGATGGTCTTCCTGCGGCAGTAGCAACCAGGTCGTATCCACTAGCAACGGCTCAACCTCGCTGATTGCTGAGAAGGCGTGGGACAGAAGGACTAGGCAGAGGCAAGGTCAGACGTAGCAGAAGGTCGGGGCAGGCGGCAAGGTTCGTAGTCAAGATGGATAGCAGGAGTTCAGGTAACACAGGCTTTGGACAACACTAAATGCTTTCACTGGCACAAGGCAACAAGATCCGGCAAGGGAGTGCAGGGGCAGTGAGCAGATATAGCCAGGGAGCAGGTGGAAGCCAATTAAGCTAATTGGGCCAGGCACCAATCATTGGTGCACTGGCCCTTTAAGTCTCAGAGAGCTGGCGCGCGCGCGCCCTAGAGAGCGGAGCCGCGCGCGCCAGCACATGACAGCAGGGGACCGGGACGGGTAAGTGACTTGGGATGCGATTCGCGAGCGGGCGCGTCCCGCTGTGCGAATCGCATCCCCGACGGCCATGTCAGTGCAGCGCTCCCGGTCAGCGGGACTGACCGGGGCGCTGCAGGGAGAGAGACGCCGTGAGCGCTCCGGGGAGGAGCAGGGACCCGGAGCGCTCGGCGTAACAGTACCCCCCCCCTTAGGTCTCCCCCTTTTTTTGTCCGACAACTGCTTTACCTGGGACGAGGACACCGGGAGTGATTGGAGGGTTTCCTCAAAGGCAGGCAGTACAGCAGGAGTGGGAATGGGGAGGGAGGGCAGAGGGTGAAGCTTGGCACGGGGCAGTGTGTCACCAGGACGGGGGCCATGAGGAGGCACTGAGGCTTGCCTGACGGGACTGGGAGGGGGGGAGAGGCATTTCTTATGGCAAGCAGAGTCCCAGTTCTTGATCTCCCCGGTGGTCCAGTCAAGGGTGGGAGAATGAAGCCGGAGCCATGGCAGACCGAGGAGGACCTCAGAGGTACAGTTGGGAAGGACGAAGAATTCAATCATTTCGTGATGGGGTCCAATACACATTAAGAGGGGTTTTGTGCGGTAACGCACGGTGCAATCCAATCTGACTCCGTTGACCGCGGAAATGTAGAGCGGCTTGACGAGACGGGTCACCGGGATGCAGAATTTATTCACCAAAGACTCCAAAATAAAATTCCCAGAGGCACCAGAGTCCAAGCAGGCCACGGCTGAGAGGGAGAAGTTGGCAGAAGGAGAAATCCGCACGGGCACCGTGAGACGTGGAGAAGCAGATTTTGAACCAAGAGACTCCACACCCACGTGAGCTGGGTGCGTGCGTGCGTTTCCTAGACGTGGAGGACGAATAGGGCAATCCACCAAGAAATGCTCGGTACTGGCACAGTACAGACAAAGATTTTCTTCCCTACGGCGATTCCTCTCTTCCTGGGTCAGGCGAGACCGATCCACTTGCATGGCCTCCTCGGCGGGAGGCCCAGGCGTAGATTGCAAAGGATACTGTGGGAGAGGTGCCCAGAGATCTAAGTCTTTTTCCTGGTGGAGCTCCTGATGTCTCTCAGAAAAACGCATGTCAATGCGGGTGGCCAAATGGATAAGTTCTTGCAGGTTGGCAGGAATCTCTCGTGCGGCCAGCACATCCTTGATGCTACTGGATAGGCCTTTTTTAAAGGTCACGCAGAGAGCCTCGTTATTCCATGATAATTCGGAAGCAAGAGTACGAAATTGGATGGCGTACTCGCCCACTGAAGAATTACCCTGGACCAGGTTCAGCAGGGCAGTCTCGGCAGAAGAAGCTCGGGCTGGTTCCTCGAAGACACTACGGACTTCAGCGAAGAAGGACTGGACTGTGGCTGTGGCAGGATCATTGCGGTCCCAGAGCGGTGTGGCCCAAGACAAGGCCTTTCCTGAAAGAAGGCTCACTACGAACGCCACCTTAGACCGTTCTGTAGGAAACAAGTCCGACAACATCTCCATATGCAGGGAACATTGAGACAAAAATCCACGGCAGAGTCTAGAGTCCCCATCAAATTTGTCCGGCAGGGACAAGCGGAGGCTAGGAGCGGCCACTCGCTGCGGAGGAGGTGCAGGAGCTGGCGGAGGAGATGGTTGCTGCTGTAGCAGAGGCAGAAGTTGCTGTAACATGGCGGTCAACTGCGACAGCTGCTGTCCTTGTTGGGCAATCTGCTGCGATTGCTGAGCGACCACCGTGGGAAGGTCAGCGAGACTTGGCAGCGGCACCTCAGCGGGATCCATGGCCGGATCTACTGTCACGATTCGGCTTACAGGTTGTGGATCCTCTGTATCAGCGAGGGATTGGCGTGGACCGTGCTGGTGGACCGGTTCTAAGAGGCTACTGGTGTTCACCAGAGCCCGCCGCAAAGCGGGATGGTCTTGCTGCGGCAGTAGCAACCAGGTCGTATCCACTAGCAACGGCTCAACCTCGCTGATTGCTGAGAAGGCGTGGGACAGAAGGACTAGGCAGAGGCAAGGTCAGACGTAGCAGAAGGTCGGGGCAGGCGGCAAGGTTCGTAGTCAAGATGGATAGCAGGAGTTCAGGTAACACAGGCTTTGGACAACACTAAACGCTTTCACTGGCACAAGGCAACAAGATCCGGCAAGGGAGTGCAGGGGCAGTGAGCAGATATAGCCAGGGAGCAGGTGGAAGCCAATTAAGCTAATTGGGCCAGGCACCAATCATTGGTGCACTGGCCCTTTAAGTCTCAGAGAGCTGGCGCACGCGCACCCTAGAGAGCGGAGCCGCGCGCGCCAGCACATGACAGCAGGGGACCGGGACGGGTAAGTGACTTGGGATGCGATTCGCGAGCGGGCGCGTCCCGCTGTGCGAATCGCATCCCCGACGGCCATGTCAGTGCAGCGCTCCCGGTCAGCGGGACTGACCGGGGCGCTGCAGGGAGAGAGACGCCGTGAGCGCTCCGGGGAGGAGCAGGGACCCGGAGCGCTCGGCGTAACAGAAAAAATGACTGTTTCCACACACCAGCAAAAACACAAAGAAAAAACACAAGAAAAACTGCCAAAATGCAGGAAAAAGCTGTGACAGTTTTTCAGGCGTTTTTGTTGGTGGACAAATAATCCTCAATGGAATCCAAGCCTCAAAGCAATAGAACAAAATCCCTGTGTCCACTTTTCCTGTGAGGTGCCGCTCAGGTGTACAAATAGAACTGTGTGGAGATTTAGAACTTTGCACATAATTTATCATGTGGCTTGCACAAGTATGGTAAATTTGGTGCAGGTGAACCAGATTTAGACCAACCAAAACGATCTACAAAAAACATCTACCTACACCAACATTGATACATGTCCCCCACTATCACTACTGTGACTACAGTAACAGGTACCGTAAGGTGTGGATCTGGTCGTTGCCTTTGTTGTTTATGGACCACTGTGTCCATTAAAAACACCTTTCAATCTTTTTCTACTGGTGAGATATTCCCAAAAAAGAAAGTTTTATATTGTGCTTCACAATATGTGGTTTATTTGTTGTTGTATGTGTGCGGTCTTCAATATGTTGCATGCACTGTTCAAAGCACTGTTTAAGCACCACCACAGCATTCAGACTAAATTCATGAAGCACAGTATTTCTCCTTATGTGTGTCTGATGGGCAGTTTAGAAGTTCTCAGTTTATCCATCATTAAATTCATCCCGGTGTTGTTTTCAGACAGATTTCAAAGGCTGGTCAATAGGGAGTCTTTTTGGATCTACAAGTGTAACACGCTAGTACCGGAAGGTCTGAATGAGACCATAGAAAGAACTACAGTATAGGTTATTGACATGTAATGTTAATGTATATTTTTTATGTGCTATGGGGTTACATATTATATGTGTAATCATGCAATAATAATGTATGTAATGTGTTAATGGTATATGTTGTTTTACCTTGTGTATGTCATGGGATGTCCTATCCATATGTGCGGCGATGACATCTGGTGCATCATGTGATCCTATTGAACAGTATTTTAAATGGTTTTCTTTGTATTCTGTTATGCACATGAAATAAAAAGTTGGTGCGGCTTTGAAACGCATTTCACTTTTAAATAAATAGGTTTTTTTAAACTTTTTTTTCCTACTGTGAGTAATCTTAAAGGGCAGTGCCGTTTTTTTTCCTCCAAGGAGGAAGTTGGAGGTGTTCAGTTCACTGTATTTGTGCCTGGAGTGTGTTTGGGGAGGAGCTGCACCATGCTTCTTGGTTCCCTTTGGAATCTATCTACATGCTGTTTCACGAGCTGTGCTGGTTATTGCACAACTGTCCCAGGTGAGTGGTTCCTTATTATGGTGTTCCACTCTCCAGTCCAAAGATTCCACATGTATAGTTGTATGTCTTAGGCAGGGTGCATTGGGACACACATAGGGGCCCCCAAGCTATAGTCCTATTATGTTACAACGATAGCTTTCTATGTGATTTACTACAAAAACTTAGATTTGGTTAGTAAATTATATTAACCCTACTATCCCATATATTTTCCTGAACTTGATGGTACGTGTCTCCACGCATGTTTATTTATTAATTGTTGGTATGATCCTTTATAATTATTTTAAAAAGCTAAAAAGTTTTAAGAACATGTCAGTTTTCTATGTTTGAGCAATATGGGAAAACCAGACAGTTCTACATAACTACTCTCATCATCTGCTGCTGGGCATCTCATTGCTTCCTCTTACACAATCTGCCGAGTTTGATTTGGGTGAAATTCATAATCAAAATTATTATTATTAATAACTATATTTGTCCAGCTGTAAACATAATCTTTAAAAGTCGATTGGTTGTAGTGAAAAGGTTATTTGACCAATGCATCCAGTCCTGATTGGTCAGTGCTTTTCTTGTTCAGGCTGTTTAGGTCACAGACCAACCGCCATGATCATTGAAGCTGTATAACTCTGGCAGTGTCTGTGTGTGGGAAAATGTGCTCCTCAGACATCACCAGACACCTGATGGACAGCACAGATCTCCTGTATCATTTATTGGTACGAGCTAATGTACATATTACACCCAGGGTCATATATTTACTATTCACATTGACAGATAGGGGGGGCTGTTAATTTTAGGTGCAGTGTATAAGACTGATCTGTACATGACTTTTGTAATAGCGGCAATGGATCCAAGAACTCTCATCCCAGCCAGTAAATTGTAGCCTTATATGGTCGCCCTTCATTGGATTCCTAGCTCTCTAATGGTTATAGATTAATATAGATGAGGGATGTCTACAGCCTCTACAATGACAGATTGCACTCTCTACAATGACAGATTGCACTCTCTACAATGACAGATTGCACTGTGCTATTGGGTAAAAGAAACAAACGGCATATCAGAGAATGTGAACCTTATGTGTAAGGAAACTTTATCAGGTTATAACCGCCATAAGACCCGGCACTAACTGCTACTCTTCTTGTTGCCCATAGCAACCAATCACAGCTTTTGGTTTTGACAGAGCAGAAAAGAAAATGAAAGCTGCATAGTGTTTGGTTACTAATGGGTAAAAAGAAGAGTTTCATAAATCTGCCTCTGTTTATTATTTGTAGGTTAAACAAAAAAAAAGGAAAGCTTTCTTTGTTGCCCGTAGCAAGCTGAAAGCGTACTTATCATATTTCCCCCACCAATTCCCAGCAATTTATATACCAACCTTTTCTGTGGCACAGTATCAAGTGCCTTTAAAAAGTTCAAATATACTACTTCAACCCGGTCCAACCTAGAAATTACCTCCTCGTAGAAGATTATCTTAAATTGCATTTTTCTATATTGCATTTGTTATCACTTGTACTTAAATTATTGTTGATAATTAATACGATGCAACAACATTGATATGTCTTTAACTGGTCAAACAAAATGGAGATTGAACTTAAAACCAACGAGATTTTACATGTGATTGAATAACTGACAATGCTATACTATTTCATAACTTCTCAGTTACAGAGCCATCTAGTGGCACTGGACATACATAACAGACAATACATAACAGCATTCTTTTAAATTCTGAACAATTTCAGAGCTTAAAAAAAAAAAAAAACTTGACATGTTGCCCACACATGAGGAGTGTTATGTATAGTGGGTATATACAGGGACCAGTCCTCTAGAGGCAGTAGAAAAAAGAAATAAAGAGATAGTAGAATGCAAAATTACTATAATAATTATAAATTGTAAAATGGAATGTACCGTATATTCCTTAATAATCCCGAATTGAGGTTGGAAACATATAGGATATAAATCACATTTATTGAATTATAATGCAATATACATCAGTTCAGGGCCCTTGCACAAGATGTATTACAACTGTTAAAAGATATTGTAATAAAAATATAAAAAATAAAATGAAAAAATATAATGATCAGCCACCTTTAAATGAATGTCAATTGTTGGAGAGGTAAAGTCTATGGTATAGATAAAGTGATGTCCGTGCAGCGGGTTGAGTTCAATAATGATATGTAAAGTGCCAGGTTTGTTCACAGTATTATAAGAAGTTTTCAGTAAATGCTGTACATACAGTATGGTACCTGCAGTCCGCAGTGGGGTATGGCTCACGCTGTCTTGCGGTAATGATGACACTCGGAGCTGGCACAGAGTTGCGTCCGGCCCAGGGGTGGTTGCTCCTGGTTGGTCCCGGCGGGGTGCAGGTGGGCACGGATCTGAGTCCGGCCGAAGCGGTTACTGGACGGTGTGAACAGGTAAGTGAGCTGGCGTCCTCGTGCTGGATAGCGCGCGCGATCCCGGTGGTGGTCCAAGATTGAGGGTACTGCAGCGCTCCAAAGGGCTATACCATAGGCATCAGGGGGTCATAAAGTTGCTGATAGAAGGTGGATTTAAGTGTCAAACTTAGACAGAGGCCTCATTCTTCAGTAGCCAAAATTGCATAATGGTTAGCCAAAAGAAAATTTGGGTTTTAAATAGTACAAGGATTGTGATGTTACTGATTTAAGAGGGACAAAAAACCTGGAAAACCAATCCATAGATGCATGTATAAAGAATAAAATAAGAGAAAAAATAAAAGAGAAAAAAACAAAAGAGAGCTTATTTAACCCCTTAATGACGCAGGACGTATATTTACTACCTGCGCCGGCTCCCGCGATATGAAGCGGGATCGCGCCGCGATCCCGCATCATGTCGTGTCGGTCCCGGCGCTCATCAACGGCCGGGACCCGCGGCTAATACCACACATCGCCGATCACGGCGATGTGCGGTATTAACCCTTTAGAAGCGGCGGTCAAAGCTGACCGCCGCTTCTAAAGTGAAAGTGACCCGGCTGCTCAGTCGGGCTGTTCGGGACTGCCGCGGTGAAATCGCGGTGTCCCGAGCAGCTGACAGGACACCGGGAGGGCCCTTACCTGCCTCCTCGGTGTCCGATCGGCGAATGACTGCTCCGTGCCTGAGATCCAGGCAGGAGCAGTCAAGCGCCGATAACACTGATCACAGGCGTGTTAATACACACCTGTGATCTGTGTAAAAGATCAGTGTGTGCAGTGTTATAGGTCCCTATGGGACCTATAACACTGCATACATTTTTTTTTAAAAAAGTGTTAATAAAGGTCATTTAACCCCTTCCCTAATAAAAGTTTGAATCACCCCCCTTTTCCCATAAAAAAAAATAAAACAGTGTAAAAAAAATAAAAATAAACATATGTGGTATCCCGCGTGCGTAAATGTCCGAACTATAAAAATATATCATTAATTAAACCGCACGGTCAATGGCGTACGCGCAAAAAAATTCCAAAGTCCAAAAAAGCGTATTTTGGTCACTTTTTATACCATTAAAAAATGAATAAAAAGTGATCAAAAAGTCCGATCAAAACAAAAATCATACCGATAAAAACTTCAGATCGCGGTCCTCATACCGCCCTGTACGTGGAAAAATAAAAAAGTTATAGGGGTCAGAAGATGACATTTTTAAACGTATAAATTTTCCTGCATGTAGTTATGATTTTTTCCAGAAGTGCGACAAAATCAAACCTATATAAGTAGGGTATCATTTTAACCGTATGGACCTACAGAATAATGATAAGGTGTAATTTTCACCGAAATATGCACTGCGTAGAAACGGAAGCCCCCAAAACTCAATTTTGTCGCACAATGATTTTTTTTTCCGTTTCGCCGTGCATTTTTGGGTAAAATGACTAATGTCACTGCAAAGTACAATTGGCAACACAAAAAATAAGCCATAATATGGATTTTTAGGTGGAAAATTGAAAGGGTTATGATTTTTAAAAGGTAAGAAGGAAAAAACGAAGGTGCAAAAACGGAAAAACCCTGCGTCCTTAAGGGGTTAAGAAGAGGACACAGAATGCATATTTCTGAGCAAAGGAATATGTCAAAAAATATATGTGCAATTATAAAAGAAAAATGTGAAAATATAAATATATATGAAATATGTCTGAAGGATGGTGTTGAGAGATAGCGATGTCTAGCGGTGTGATATACATCGCGCTGGAATAATATATGTGGAAGATGTATGTGTGAGTGTGCATATGATACATGAACTTTATAATATTGAAAATGATCTATAATGTAAGGGTATATATTATGAAAATACAGATGGGTATATGGTGTATTATTAAAAAATAGATGTTACGCCGAGCGCTCCGGGTCCCTGCTCCTCCCCGGAGCTCTCGCAGTGTTCTTCTGTGTGCAGCGCCCCGGTCATACCCGCTGACCGGGAGCGCTGCACTGTTATCACCGGAGGGGATGCGATCCGCGTAGCGGGACGCGCCCGCCCGCGGGTCGCATCCCAATCTCCTCACCGGCCCCGTCCTCCTGCTGTTCTGTCCCGGCGCGCGCGGCCCCGCTCTCTAGGGCGCGCACGCGCCGGCTCTCTGAAATTTAAAGGGCCAGTGCACCATTAATTGGTGCCTGGCCCAATCAGTCCTACACCTGCTAACACATAAAAACCCACTTCCCCTTCCTGTCCTTGCCGGATCTTGTTGCCTTAGTGCCCTGTGAAAGCGTTTAGTGTGTTCCCAAGCCTGTGTACCGCGCCTGTCTCAGCTGTCAGTTGGGGTTGAGTCGCTATCGGGTGGAACGACCTGGGGGTTACCTGCCGCTGCAAGTCCATCCCGCTTTGCGGCGGGCTCTGGTGAAAACCAGTAACCCCTTTGACTCCGTTCCCCTGGTACGGCCCATGCCATCACCCCACTGACACAGAGGATCCACCTCAAGTGTCCTCGCTGCATACCAGTCCGGATCCTGACAGTAGATCCGGCTATGGATCCCGCTGAGGTCCCGCTGCCTAGTGTCGCTGACCTAACCACGGTGGTCGCCTATCAATCACAACAGATCGCGCAACAAGGACAGCAGCTGACTCAACTGACCGTCATGCTGCAACAGCTTCTGCCGCAACTTCAGCAATCATCTCCTCTGCCAGCTCCTGCATCTCCTCCGCAGTGAGGGGCTGCTCCCAGCTTCCGCCTGTCTCTACCGGACAAGTTTGATGAGGACTCTAAACAGTGCCGTGGATTCCTGTCCCAGTGTTCCCTACACTTGGAGATGATGTCGGACCAATTCCCCACTGAACGGTCTAAGGTGGCTTTCGTGGTCAGTCTCCTGTCTGGAAAATCTGTAGAGAAAAGAAAAGAAAGGACCGACGGACGGCGCCTCGTGTATTTACCCTCAATAGATCGGGTGGTGGGTGGGGGGGGAACCCCACGGGGCTTATAGATGGCCGCTCACCTTGAGATCTATGCAAAAAAGCATATCACCCACGATATAATCTGGGTACTGTAGTACGAGTCGCTGCTATGCCGATGGGTTGCAGGAGGAAACAAGTCGTCCTGGGAGTCAATATTAGAAGTAGAGCAGGAAAAAACCCTCAGGTATGGCGCTGCAGACTCTTGTAGACAGATGAGGCGGATGCCAAAGGTAATAGGAAAGTCCTCAGCAGGACATTTTATTAAAAAAACAATAAAATGGACAAGATTACGCGTTTCGGGAGGATCCCTCCCTTCCTCAGATCAGGATAAGGACAGTACAACAATAGCAGGTTTATATAGCCCAAAAATGGGCGCCAAAAACACATGGGAGGAGTAACAATCCAAACTTGAAAATCAAAGTACAGGAACAGAAACAGCACTTACATATAATATACAGTATGAATATACATTAGGAAGCAATACAATTACAAATTGTGGTAATATAAGGTCAGGTTATGTGTTGGACCAAGACTAGCAACTGCTGGAGAATCGCAGTGGGCCGGAAGCTGTCAGCCGCATCATGTGAACAGTGTAAACAAGGCACTTCCTGTGTGAGAAGCACGTCAATAGCAGTGAGCTCTGAAGCCGGGCTGGTTGCCCTGGACGCGTTGCTATGCTAGGAGGTCACATGTGACCTCCTAGCATAGCAACGCGTCCAGGGCAACCAGCCCGGCTTCAGAGCTCACTGCTATTGACGTGCTTCTCACACAGGAAGTGCCTTGTTTACACTGTTCACATGATGCGGCTGACAGCTTCCGGCCCACTGCGATTCTCCAGCAGTTGCTAGTCTTGGTCCAACACATAACCTGACCTTATATTACCACAATTTGTAATTGTATTGCTTCCTAATGTATATTCATACTGTATATTATATGTAAGTGCTGTTTCTGTTCCTGTACTTTGATTTTCAAGTTTGGATTGTTACTCCTCCCATGTGTTTTTGGCGCCCATTTTTGGGCTATATAAACCTGCTATTGTTGTACTGTCCTTATCCTGATCTGAGGAAGGGAGGGATCCTCCCGAAACGCGTAATCTTGTCCATTTTATTGTTTTTTTAATAAAATGTCCTGCTGAGGACTTTCCTATTACCTTTGGCATCCGCCTCATCTGTCTACAAGAGTCTGCAGCGCCATACCTGAGGGTTTTTTCCTGCTCTACTTCTAATAATCCTGTCTGGAAAGGCCTTGTCATGGGCCACACCGCTCTGGGACCGCAACGATCCCGCCACCGCTACTATCCAGTCCTTCTTCTCAGAAGTACGTAGTGTCTTTGAGGAGCCAGCCCGGGCCTCCTCAGCCGAGACTGCTTTGCTGAACCTCGTCCAAGGGAGTTCTTCTGTAGGCGAATACGCCATCCAGTTCCGTACCCTCGCCTCTGAGCTATCCTGGAACAATGAGGCCCTCTGCGCGACCTTCAAGAAAGGCTTATCCAGTAACATCAAAGATGTCCTGGCCGCATGAGAAATTCCTGCAAATCTGTCTGAACTTATCCATTTGGCCACCCGCATCGACATGCGTTTCTCTGAAAGACGCCAGGAACTTCAACAGGAAAAGGATCTTGTTCGCACCAGGCGATTTCTCTCCCCGACTCCTCTCTTCCAAAATCCTTTCCAATCTGTTCCTGTGCCTTCCCCCGAGGAGGCTATGCAAGTGGATCGGTCCCGCCTGACCCTACAAGAGAGGACGCGTTGCCGTAACGAGAATCTGTGCCTGTACTGTGCTAGTACCGAACACTTCCTAAAAGACTGTCCTATCCGCCCTCCGTGTCAGGAGAAACGCACTCAATTACTTCACAAGGGTGAGACGACTCTTGGTGTGAATTCTGGCTCTCCACGTCTGACTGTGCCTGTGCGGATTTCTCCTTCCGCCAATTCCTCCTTCTCAGCAGTGGCCTTCTTGGACTCAGGTTCTGCAGGAAACTTTATTTTGGCCTCTTTTATTAATGGGTTCAGAATCCCAGTAACCCATCTCGTCAAACAGCTCTATATCTCTTCTGTTAACGGAGAAAAATTGGACTGCACTGTGCACTACCGCACAGAACCCCTGCCTATGAGCATAAGACTGCACCATGAAAAAATTGAATTTTTTGTTCTGCCCAACTGCACCTCTGAAGTTCTTCTTGGCCTGCCGTGGCTCCAACGTCATGCTCCTACCCTCGACTGGACCACCGGGGAGATCAAAAGTTGGGGTCCTTCTTGTCACAAACGATGCCTCACATCTGCTCCCACTTGTCAAACCCCTGAGGCTCCACCTATACCGGGCCTTCCCAAGGCCTACCAGGACTTTTCCGATGTTTTCTGCAAAAAGCAAGCAGAGATCTTACCACCTCATAGGCCTTATGATTGTCCCATTGACCTCCTTCCTGGTACCACTCTGCCCCGTGACAGGATCTACCCTCAGTCTGCCCCAGAGACTCAAGCCATGTCTGAGTATATCCAAGAGAACCTAAAGAGAGGTTTTATTCGGAAGTCCTCATCCCCTGCTGGAGCAGGGTTCTTCTTTGTTTCTAAAAAGGATGGATACTTACGACAATGTATTGACTACCGTGGTTTAAATAAAATTACCATCAAAAAACGCTATCCCCTGCCTTTGATCTCTGAACTATTTGACCGTCTTCGCGGAGCTAATATATTCACTAAATTGGACTTAAGGGGCGCGTATAATCTTATTCGCATCAGGAAAGGTGATGAGTGGAAGACCGCGTTCAATCCCAGAGATGGACATTTTGAATATCTAGTTATGCCCTTTGGGCTCTGCAACGCCCATGCAGTCTTCCAGGACTTCGTTAACGAGATATTTTGGGACTTATTGTATACCTGTGTAGTGGTTTACTTGGACGACATCTTGATTTTTTCCTCTAACTTAGAGGAACACCGTCGTCATGTCCGTCTAGTGCTCCAAAGACTTCGTGAAAACCACCTGTATGCTAAATTTGAAAAATGTCTCTTCGAATGCAACAGTCTTCCTTTCCTAGGTTACCTAGTCTCTGGCCAAGGGCTTCAAATAGATCCAGATAAACTGTCAGCGGTTTTGGATTGGCCACGCCCTTCTGGACGTCGCGCTATCCAACGCTTCCTGGGATTTGCCAACTATTACCGACAGTTTATTCCCCACTTCTCCACCATTGTGGCCCCTATTGTGGCCCTGACCAGGAAGAATGCTAATCCTAAGTCATGGCCTCCTCAAGCTGATGAGGCCTTCAATCGTCTCAAAACTGCCTTCGCTTCTGCACCAGTGCTGTCCAGACCTGATCCATTAAAGCCATTCTTCCTGGAAGTTGACACTTCCTCAGTCGGAGCCGGAGCCATACTTCTTCAAAAAAACGCTACCGGACGTAACATTACTTGTGGTTTTTTCTCTAAAACTTTCTCTCCGGCAGAAAAGAATTACTCCATTGGAGATCGTGAACTTCTGGCCATCAAGTTAGCACTCGAGGAGTGAAGGCATCTATTGGAGGGTTCCAAACACCCAATTGTCACTTACACTGACCACAAGAATCTCTCGTACCTCCAGTCTGCTCAGCGTCTGAATCCTCACCAGGCTAGATGGTCGTTGTTTTTTGCCCTCTTTAACTTCGAGATACACTTCCGTCCCGCTGACAAAAATGTCAGAGCTGACGCCCTTTCTCATTCCTCTGATGCCTCCGAATCTGAAACCCCTCTGCAGCATATCGTACCGCCTGAGTGCCTAGTGCCTCCTCTCCTCCAGCCTCACTGGGACAAACCCCCCCAGGAAAAACTTTTGTTCCTCCACGACTTCGCCTCAAAATCCTCAAATGGGGACATTCCTCTCACCTGGCTGGTCATGCTGGCATTAAAAAGTCCATCCAGCTCATTTCCCGTCTGTATTGGTGGCCTACACTAGAGAGTGACGTTACTGATTTTGTTCGGGCCTGTACTATTTGTGCCCGGGATAAAACCCCTCGCCAGAAGCCTGCTGGACTCCTCCTTCCTTTGCCCGTCCCTGAGCAACCATGGTGCCAAATTGCCACGGATTTCATTACTGATCTTCCCGTATACCATGGCAATACCGTCATCTGGGTGGTCGTTGATCGTTTTTCCAAAATGGCTCACTTCATTCCGCTTCCAGGTCTTCCTTCTGTGCCACAGTTGGTGAAGCAATTTTTTCTGCACATTTTTCGCCTTCACGGGCTTCCCACGCATATCGTCTCGGATAGAGGCGTTCAATTTGTGTTGAAATTTTGGAGAGCTCTCTGTAACCAATTAAAAATCAAATTACATTTCTCGTCCTCCTATCAATGGACAAGTAGAGAGAGTAAACCAGATTCTTGGTGACTACTTGCGACATTTTGTCTCCTCCCGCCAAGACGATTGGGTCGACCTTCTGCCCTGGGCTGAATTCTCGTACAATTTCAAAAATTCGGAATCCTCTGCCAAATCCCCATTCTTTGTGGTGTACGGTCGTCACCCTCGGCCCCCCCTCCCCATTCCCACTTCTTCTGGAGTTCCTGCTGTAGATGAAGTAACCCGGGATTTCTCTGTTATCTGGAAGGAGACTCAAAAGTCGCTCCTACTGGCCTCATCTCGTATGAAGAGACATGCAGATAAGAAGAGAAGAACTCCTCCTGTCTTCGCTCCTGGGGACAAAGTGTGGCTCTCTGCCAAATACATACGCTTTCGTGTCCCTAGTTACAAGTTGGGTCCTCGCTACCTCGGTCCTTTTGAAATCAAGAATCAAATTAATTCTGTCGCTTACAAGCTTCATCTTCCCTCTTCTCTTCGCATTCCTAACTCTTTCCATGTGTCTCTTCTCAAACCTCTTGTGCTTAACCGCTTTTCTCTGATGTCTTCGCTGTCAAAGAGATCCTTGCTTCCAAGATCGTCCGAGGTAAAAGATTTTTTTTTTATTGATTGGGAGAATTTTGGTCCTGAAGAAAGGTCCTGGGAACCTGAGGCCAACATTTTTGACAAGGAGCTTGTCCGCAAATTCCTGGGCTCCAAGAAAAGGGAGAGACCAAAGGGGGGGGGGGGTACTGTTACGCCGAGCGCTCCGGGTCCCTGCTCCTCCCCGGAGCGCTCGCGGCGTTCTTCTGTGTGCAGCGCCCCGGTCAGACCCGCTGACCGGGAGCGCTGCACTGTTATAACCAGTGGGGATGCGATCCGCGTAGCGGGACGTTCCCGCCCGCGGGTCGCATCCCAATCTCCTCACCTGCCCCGTCCTCCTGCTGTTCTGTCCCGGCGCGCACGGCCCCGCTCTCTAGGGCGCGCGCGCCGGCTCTCTGAAATTTAAAGGGCCAGTGCACCATTAATTGGTGCCTGGCCCAATCAGTTCTACACCTGCTAACACATAAAAACCCACTTCCCCTTCCTGTTCTTGCCGGATCTTGTTGTCTTAGTGCCCTGTGAAAGCGTTTAGTGTGTTCCCAAGCCTGTGTACCCAGACCTTCTGCTGTTGCCCCTGACTACGACTCTTGCTGCCTGCCCTGACGTTCTGCTACGTCCGACCTTGCTCTTGCCTTGTCCCTGTGTACCGCGCCTGTCTCAGCTGTCAGTTGGGGTTGAGTCGCTATCGGGTGGAACGACCTGGGGGTTACCTGCCGCTGCAAGTCCATCCCGCTTTGCGGCGGGCTCTGGTGAAAACCAGTAACTCCTTAGACTCCGTTCCCCTGGTATGGCCCACGCCATCACACCACTGACACAGAGGATCCACCTCCAGTGTCCTCGCTGCATACCAGTCCGGATCCTGACAATAGATCGGTGAGTTAAGGTTAAATAGTGTTAGGTGAATGAACTAATAATGGTATTAATGGTGAATAAAAGTAAGGAGATTAGAATAAAATTTATAGGATAAACAAGGAGTAAAGTTAAAAAAAAATTGTGATGGAAGTTATAAATGACAATAAATGCAACTGATAAGACAGTGTGAGAGACGTAAGATTGTGAGATGTATGAGAATGTATGAGAGAATTTCAACTTGTATATAAGAAAGTAGATGGAGAATTTTGTATGAAAATTAAAAATAAAAATAAAAATTGAAGTGACAAAAATAGAAATAAAAATAAATAAATATAAAAAAACAAAAAAGAAAAATTTAAATTAAATTAAAAAATAATAATAATAATAAAAATTAAAAATTAAATAAAAAATAATAAATAAAAATAAAATATAAAATTCAAAATACTGCAGGTACCATACTGTATGTACAGCATTTACTGAAAACTTCTTATAATACTGTGAACAAACCTGGCACTTTACATATCATTATTGAACTCAACCCGCTGCACGGACATCACTTTATCTATACCATAGACTTTACCTCTCCAACAATTGACATTCATTTAAAGGTGGCTGATCATTATATTTTTTCATTTCATTTTTATATTTTTAATATTTTTTATTAGAATATCTTTTAACAGTTGTAATACATCTTGTGCAAGGGCCCTGCACTGATCTATATTGCATTATAACTCAATAAATGTGATTTATATCCTATATATTTCCAACCTCAATTCGGGATTATTAAGGAATATACGGTACATTCCATTTTACAATTTATAATTATTATAGTAATTTTGCACTCTACTATCTCTTTATTTCTTTTTTCTACTGCCTCTAGAGGAGGACTGGTAACTGTATATACCCACTATACATTACACTCCACATATTTTTAGGTCTGTGGGATATAGACCTACCCAGTTAACCTCGAATCAGCATAGGCTGAATGAGCTACACAATCTTTGCTGTATTATTCATGTTGCCCACACATGTCAGAAGTTTTGATTGGACCAGGTCTCACTCTCGAGACCTGCTGCGTTTGCTAGTTATAAGATGCTAGCGGTAGTGGGCGGGTCACTCCCAGCAAAAAGGTCAGATATGAGAGCCTAATGCCCTCTATGGGAGGGGGGGGCATGACGGCTGTCACACCCCCTCCCATAGACTTGCATTAAGGGGGCAGGCCGTGACGTCATGAAGGGGCGGAGCCGTGACGTCACAATGCTCCGGCCCCTGTATCACCCCTCATTATGCACAGAGCGAGTTTGCTCCATGCAGTGATGAAAGCGGGGTGCCGCAGTTGAGATCACGGGGGTCCCCAGCGGCGGGACCCCTGTGATCAAACATCTTATCCCCTATCCTTTGGATAGGGGATAAGATGTCTAGTGGCTGCGTACCCCTTTAATGTTATGCAATAGCATAACATTAAAAGGGGTGTGGAAATTTTATTAAAAAAAATATTTGTCCACGGGACTTAAAAAGGAGCAAAATCTACTTGTCCCTCATGACAATCCACTTGTCCTGGCCAATTTTCGCTTTTACGCTCTCATTTTTTCCTCCTCACTCTATAATAGCCATAACTAACTAGTATAATGATACCTTTTAATTTTTCCATAACATATGCTCCAAAACAAAACAAAAAAAAAAAAAAAAAAATATTGGTGAAGTAAAATTGAAAGAGTAAAAGATAGTTTAGCAAATTTGGTGGTTTTCTTTTCTACGCCATTTACCTTGTGGTTAAGCTAACATGTTATTTTGATACTTTAGGCTGGCCTGATTACAACAATACCAGATTAGTATAGATTCTGTCATGTTTTACTAATTTAACCCCTTAAGGACGCAGCCCTTTTCACCTTAAGGACTGAGCCCTTTTTCGTAATTCTGACCACTGTCGCTTTACGAATTAATAACTCAAAAACGCTTTTACCGAATATCCTGATTCTGAGATTGTTTTTTCGTGACATATTCTACTTTATTTTGGTAGCGTTACTTGCATCCTTTTTTGGTGAAAAATTCCAAAATTTCATGAAAATGTTGCATTTTTCTAACTTTGAAGCTCTCTACTTGTAAGGAAAATGGATATTCCAAATAAATTTTATTTTTATTCACAAATACAATATGTCCACTTTTTGTTGGCATCATAAAATGGACATATTTTTGCTTTTTTGAAAAAATTAGAGGGCTTCAAATTAGAGCAGCAATTTTCAAAAATTTCATGAAAATTGCAAAATCTGAAGGGACAGATGTTACAGAACTACAACTCCCAGCATGCCTGGCAGTCTAGGCATTCTGATAGTTGTAGTTTGGCAACATCTGGAGGGCTACCGTTTGGGCACCACTGTAATAGTGGTCTCCAAACTGTGACCCTCCAGATGTTGCAAAACTACAATTCTCAGCATGCCCAGACAGCCTTTGGCTGTCTGGGCATGCTGGGAGTTGCAGTTTGGCCTTCCTAGTGGTTGCCACAGTAAAGATCACTTTACTTTCACTTTCATTCCCCCCCCCAACGTGGTTTCCCTACCTGAGCCAGGACCCAGCAGTCAACCCACTGTTCTGCCCTGCAATTGGTCAGAATCAGTTCTCACCAATGGCAGGGGAAAGGAGGAGATCGCAGCACTGCGACCTCACTCCTAGCCCTCAGGATGATCAGGGCTGTCAATGACAGCTCCGATCATCCCTATTTTCTGGGTGATCGGGTCACCAGAGACCCGATCAGCCCGGAATAGCAGAAAATCGCATGTCTGAATTGACATGTGATTTTCTGCGATTGCTGACATGGGGGGGTCTCAGGACCCCCCTTTGGCGATGTGCCGGGATGCCTGCTGAATGATTTCAGCAGGCATTCCAGTCCGGTCCCCAACCGGCTAGCGGCGGGGACTGGAATTCCCATGGGCGTATGCATGCACCCCACGTCCTTAAGGACTTGGGATGCAGGGCATATGCATACGCCCGGCGTCCTTAACCCCTTAAGGACTCAGCCCATTTTGGCCTTAAGGACTCAGACAATTTAATTTTTACGTTTTCATTTTTTCCTCCTTGCCTTCTAAAAATCATAACTCTTTTATATTTTCATCCACAGACTAGTATGAGGGCTTTTTTTTGGCGCGACCAGTTGTCCTTTGTAATGACATCACTCATTATATCATAAAATGTATGGCGCAACCAAAAAACACTATTTTTGTGGGGAAATTAAAACGAAAAACGCAATTTTGCTAATTTTGGAAGGTTTCGTTTTCACGCCGTACAATTTATGGTAAAAATGACGTGTGTTCTTTATTCTGAGGGTCAATACGATTAAAATGATATCCATTATTACATACTTTTATATTATTGTTGCGCTTAAAAAAAATCACAAACTTTTTAACCAAATTAGTACGTTTATAATCCCTTTATTTTGATGACCTATAACTTTTTTATTTTTCCGTATAAGCGGCGGTATGGGGGCTCATTTTTTGCGCCATGATCTGTACTTTTTTTGATACCACATTTGCATATAAAAAACTTTTAATACATTTTTTATAATTTTTTTTTTAATAAAATGTATTAAAAAAGTAGGAATTTTGGACTTTTTTTTTTTTTTCGTTCACGCCGTTAACCGTACGGGATCATTAACATTTTATTTTAACAGTTCGGACATTTACGCACGCGGCGATACCAAATATGTCTATAAAAAAATTTTTTTACGCTTTTTGGGGGTAAAATAGGAAAAAACGGACGTTTTACTTTTTTATTGGGGGAGGGGATTTTTCACTTTTTTTTTTACTTTTACTTTTACATTTTTTTAAATTTTTTTTTACACTTGAATAGTCCCCATAGGGGACTATTCATAGCAATACCATGATTGCTAATACTGATCTGTTCTATGTATAGGACATAGAACAGATCAGTATTATCGGTCATCTCCTGCTCTGGTCTGCTCGATCACAGACCAGAGCAGGAGACGCCGGGAGCCGCACGGAGGAAGGAGAGGGGACCTTCGTGCGGCGTTGTGAATGATCGGATCCCCGCAGCAGCGCTGCGGGCGATCCGATCATTCATTCAAATCGCGCACTGCCGCAGATGCCGGGATCTGTATTGATCCCGGCACCCGAGGGGTTAATGGCGGACGCCCGCGAGATCGTGGGCGTCGGCCATTGCCGGCGGGTCCCTGGCTGCGATCAGCAGCCGGGATCAGCCGCGCATGACACGGGCATCGCTCCGATGCCCGCGGTTATGCTTAGGACGTAAATGTACGTCCTGGTGTGTTAAGTACCACCGCACCAGGACGTACATTTACGTCCTGCGTCCTTAAGGGGTTAAAAGGTTAAAAAAAAATTCTGAACTTTCAAATCTTTTTTTATTGCCATTTTTCTGACCCCTGTAAGCTTTTTTTTTTCGCATACGAGGTTGTATGAGGGCTCATTTTTTGCGCCATTATCTGTTTTTTGTATCGGTACCATTTTGGTATTGATCTGACTTTTAATCGCTTTTAACTTTTTTTCTGGGATATTATAAAAATTGCAATTCTATGTTTTTTTTTTTTTTTTTTGCATTTACTTCATTTACCGTACAGGATACATAATGTTATAGTTTAATAGTTCGTACAATTATGCACTCAGCAATACCAAATATGTTTATTTTTATCATGTTTACATATTTTATATAAGAAAAGGGGGTGATTTGAACTTAAACTTTTATTAAAACATTTTTTATTTTTACTTTTACACTTCATTAGTCCATTAGCCCAGGTTCACACTATGGAATTTCCGCCTGCAATTCCACTTTGAAATTGCTGGTAGAAATTCCGCTTGCTAAAATGTATAGTGTAGTGAATGGGTTTCCGTTCACAAATTCACACTTCGGAATTTGTGAAGCAGAATTTGTGAATTAAAAATCCGCTTGGAAATGGCAATGGCCCTTAAAAGGGGGGTGGTATAGTAGGGAATCCCTTTTTTGTTGTTGTCAGAGGCTCTTTCCAACAACATAAAAGAGTACCTATCATCAAACCATATTTTCTAAACTAATTTGATGTTGCTGGTGCTCTGGCTGTCAGGCGTAAAGCGTCTGCCTAAAAATTCACTGCAGAAGATAGTGTAGGCATAGAGGCTAAAATAATCTGCCTACTTTAATATGTTCCTCCATCTGGTCTAACCACAGTCTCAGAGATCTGGCTACAGAGGTGGTAGCTATAATGGGTTTAAAGGCTGTTGTAAATACGGCGGTTGGCGACCGCCATCGTGTACCATCTACTTCTGCCTACTTGGCCGAACAACTCACCCAGCTCTCCCTCCTCATTGCAGATTTCGGAATGTGGCTCCCGCACGGACTCATTCAGCATCTCTCTCTGGTGCACCTAGTAGGGGCCGTACAAAGCCTGTCTCTTTAAAGGGTACCTCTCATCATATAAACTTTTGATATATTTTAGATTAATGAATGTTGAATAACTTTCCAATAGCATGTTAATGAAAAATATGCTTCTTTCTATTGTATTTTTCCCGATCAGTCCTGTCAGCAAGCATTTCTGACTCATGCTGGAGTCCTAAACACTCAGAGCTGCCAGCCTGCTTTGTTCACAGCCAAACAGGCTGTGAACAAAGCAGGCTGGCAGCTCTGAGTGTTCTCCTTTGTGAACAAAGCAGACTGGACTCCAGCATGAGTCTGAAATGCTTGCTGCCAGGACTGGTAGGGCGACCCCTAGTGGTAATTTCTTCAAAGTGGAAAATTAAATAGAAAGAAGCATATTTTTTTAATAACATGCTATTGTAAAGTTATTCTGCATACATTAATCTATAATATATCAAAAGTTTTTTTGATGAGAGGTACCCTTTAAGTGTTCATGCCCACCTCTGAGTCCAATCCCTCTCCAATCTTTGTTCAGCAAGTACCTATTTAAGGACACTCCGCCCAGCCTTCCATGCCTGAGCAATATTGTGGTTTTCCATAGCGAAGGTTCTTCTGCTTATCTGCTGTCTCCGTGTTCCAAACTTCTGCCTGTTTTGTGACTCCGTCTCTCGCCTGACACCTGGTACTTTCCTGTCTCTCCTGGTACAGGCCTCAGACTGCTAGACTACACCTTTTCCTGCTATTGAGCTAAAAACACCACCAGCATCTGTGCTACTCAGCTCTGCTATTCCCTGTTCCAGCTCGACTACACCCAGCCTCAGCCAGCCCCACCCGCCTGCAAACACAGATCCTTTCCTTTAAGGATTCTCTGGCCTGCTTTGGCCAGCTTGCCTCTTCACCGGGACCACTCTTGTGTAGCGACCTGGTATCTCCCTGCAGCTAAGACCAGCTTCCGCACCCGGAGCAGGATAAAGGGTGAAGACCAGGGAGATATTTAGACTCCGTGGGGCGTTACAGCTGTGGTCCCTGACTCCCATGCCTTCTTCAAGAACCCATCAGTCCTCTTATCCATAGGGTCTTTTTGGAATCCGTATCTTCAAAGGGCAAAGCTACTTATATTTTTTTATTTTATTTTTTTGCCACAGGAGGTTCCACCCTAGGGGCTTTTTCCCAGGCTACTGTTTCCCTTTCTAGGAATGGATATTTGCGGATGGAAAAAAAACGTTATCTTTTCCATTCCCTTTTAGTAAGGTCTGCTACATGCTTATTGATTGGAAAAACCTTCCTCTTTTTTGGGGCTGGACCCTCAAACATCCTGTTGGACTGGGGTTCTCTCGCATTCTAAACATTTATAGTGGCTCGGCTCCACATTTTCTACTAGAAAACTGTGTCTTCCTGATGTATGTTTGCTGCCGAAAAAGACCTTTCCCCATCAGCCAATCACTGGCCGCAGCGGTGTCACATGTCAAGCAAGTGAAAAGAGAAAGGTCCTACTAGTTGAATGGTGAAAAGAGGAGACACCGGACCGCACGGAGGGAAACGGCATCTGCAGGGACCGGGAGTAGGTGAGCAGAAGTTTTTGTTTTTTTTCTCTCCCTGCGCCCTTTTACTTAGCTCAGTGTTTTTCTACCAGGGTGCCTCCAGCTGTTGTGAAACTACAACTACCAGCATGCCCGGACAGCATTTGCCGCTCCGGGCATGATGGGAGTTGTAATTTTGCAACAACTGGAAACACCCTGGTTGAGAAACACTGACTTTTAGTATTTATATTTGTTTTTACATGCTCTGGCCAGCCCCCGGCTGCAGCAGCGCACAGGAGCCGGCCCGAGCAGATAATCATATGTTTTCCTGGGGGGCCGTATCGCTATATCGCAAAAAGCAAAAATCGCAATTCGATTGCTTTTGCGATATGTCGTGCAGCCCTAGATGCATCCATCCATTCTCCTTCTTCTGGAAGCCCTGAACTACGACTCCCCATGGATAGAGAACTTCTTATCTCATGGGAGGTAGAAGGTAGCTCCCTAGTGAGAGGGGACTTACAGTGGGGCAAAAAAGTATTTAGTCAGCCACCAATTGTGCAAGTTCTCCCACTTAAAAAGATGAGCCTGTAATTTTCATCATAGGTATACCTCAACTATGAGAGACATAATGAGAAAAAAAAAAATCATAAAATCGCATTGATTTTTAAATAATTTATTTGCAAATCATGGTGGAAAATAAGTATTTGGTCACCTACAAACAAGCAAGATTTCTGGCTCTCACAGACTTGTAACTTCAAACTTCTGTTTGAACTTGTTATCAGTATAAAAGACCCTGTCCACAACCTCAAACAGTCACACTCCAAACTCCAAAATGGCCAAGACCAAAGAGCTGTCGAAGGACACCAGAAACAAAATTGTAGACCTGAACCAGGCTGGGAAGACTAAATCTGAAATAGGCAAGCAGCTTGGTATGAAGCTGTGGGAGCAATTATTAGAAAATGGAAGACATACTGATAATCTCCCTCGATCTGGGGCTCCATGTAAGATCTTACTCCATGGTGTCAGAATTATCACAAGAACGAGCAAAAATCCCAGAACCACATGAGGGGACCTAGTGAATGACCTGCAGAGAGCTGGGACCAAAGTAACAAAGGCTACTATCAGTAACACACTACGCCGCCAGGGACTCAGATCATGTAGTGCCAGACGTGTCCCCTGCTTAAGCTAGTACATGTCTGGGCCCGTCTGAAGTTTGCTAGAGAGCATTTGGATGATCCAGAAGAGTATTGGGAGAATGTCATATGGTTAAATGAAACTGTCAAGGATCGGCAGAGGTGAGGCATTAAAATGTGAGTGACCGTTGCTGCATATTTTGCTGAGGGCCAGCGCAAGGGATTCACACCAGACAGGATGTTGGTATAATATCTCCTTTCTCTCAGCATACTCACTAAGGAGCTGCCCAAGGAGTTCTGTTTAATCCAGGAAGTGGTTTTTACATTCGACAAAAGAGGAGGGTTAGTAATGACGTCAGAAATCAGCATGTTACATTTTGATTGGTTATTTGAGCGTTATCTCTATATATATTAGCATATTTTGTATTTTATTTCTTTCTTGGCCAAATTTCATTTATGCAGCCCTCTCGCTCTAATACTGGAAAATTCCAGTTCTTTGCACTTCTTATACAATCTGCATCTTCCTCAAATGTCTCATCCAAAGTCTCATCTCGGGCCTTCTGGCGTCATTCCAAGGTTTTTTAGTCATGAGCATATTGCAAGCTCAGGAACATGGTGCATAGTTTAAAAGTAGGTAACAGATATCTTTTTTCAGCATTAGAAATGACATATAAATATATAAGTATTAATATATATATTGATCGGCAGTCAGAATCATTTTAATCAACTTGACAAAACCAAAATAGAACTTTTTGGTAAAAACGCAACTCGTATTTGGAGGAGAAAGAATGCTGAGTTGCATCCAAAGAACACCATAACTACTGTGAAACATGGGGGTGGAAACATCTTGCTTTGGGACTGTTTTTTCTGCCAAGGGACCAGGACGACTGATCCATGTAAAGGAAACAATGAATGGGGCCATGTATCGTGAGATTTTGAGTGAAAACCTCCTTCCATCAGCAAGGGCATTGAAGATGAAATGTGGTTGGGTCTTACAGCATGACAATGATCCCAAACACACCACTCCGTAAGAAGCATTTAAAAAGTCCTGGAGTGGCCTAGCCAGTCTCCAGATCTCAACCACATAGAAAACCTTTGGAGGGAGTTGAAAGTATGTGTTGCCCAGCAACAGCCCCCAAAACATCACTGCTCTAGAGGAGATCTGCATGGAGGAATGGGCTAAAATACCAGCAACATGTGAAAACCTTGTGAAGACAGAAAACGTTTGACCTCTGTCATTGCCAACAAAGAGTATATAACAATGTATTGAGATGAACTTTTGTAATTGACCAAATACTTATTTTCAACCATAATTTGCAAATAAATTATTTAAAAATCAGACAATGTGATTTTGTGGATTTTTTCCCCCTCATTGTCTCTCATGGTTTAGGTATACCTATGATGAAAATTATAGGCCTCTTTCATCTTTTTAAGCGGGAGAACTTGCACAGTTTGTGACTGACTAAATACTTTTTTGACCCACTGTAGATTGTCTAATTTCATCTTTAACTAGCTGAGTACCCGGCGTTGCCCGGTTATTCCTTCCTCATCCTTGTTGTGGAGGAAAATCAACAGAGGAAGCTTTTGACTTCATATCCCGTCCTCATATATTGTTGTCATATCCCAACCCCATATCCCGACCTCCTATCCCGACCTCCTATCTCGACCTCCTATTCCATCCTCCTATCCCGTCCTCCTATCCCGACCTCTTATCCCGACCTCCTATCTCGACATCCAAAAGGCATCATGAGACCACATTCCATAAGGAATATTTTGGGCCACGGGCCCCCTTACTCCACCCTGCATGGCATCCTGGGAAGGTTCTTGGGTCTCCACACACTTCGATTCTTCAATTGCTTGACAGCAAGTGTTGTCACCAAAGATCTGGCTGGCTCCATCCTGCAGCGTGCTTTCATTTATAGGTCATTTTCCAGGTGGTAGGGTGCAGCCCTCCTCCGCCTGACCCCTATGCTACTTCCAGGTCAGTGGGACTAGAAACCACTGCTACTGGTTGCTTCCCCCCTTGAGCGATCACCTGCCAATGACATAAAGTAGTGCTGTGTGCATAGTGTGTCTGCAGGCCGCTCTGCATCAAATCTCGTCAGCCCTTTCACTCTGTAACTTCACTTACAGCGACAGGACAGCGTTCAGGGCGGAGGACTCTGGAACCCCTCAGGGGAACAAGTAAGGTTTCTTTCACGTTGCCGTTATGTCCTGGCAGTACAGTGGCCGTTGAAAAAATTAGTGAAGAATAGCGGGAGAAAAATGAGTGCATGTGCAGTCTTTTTCTCCCGCTATAAACAACAGCGCCCGACAGACCCCATTATATTCAATAGGATCCTTCAGGAACCAGTTGTTGCCCATTGAAGACAAAAAAAAAAAAACCTTAACGCCCGTTTTCAGAGGGAGCACAACGGAACTGTGACACTGGAGATTCCCCCTATCCCTGAAATACAGACTGGGGCCCCGCAGTTCATCCCTTCATGCATCCTTGGAGAACTTAGTCGCCTGCCTCGGGACAGGAAACATAACTGGAGGTGATAGGATTGTCAGACCTTTTATGCATAGTTTCCTGTCCCGAAAAAGGAGGGAGAATTCTCTCCCCAAGGGTGCTATCATTGGGCAAAGGGGGAAAAAAAATTCTAAAATAAAATGTATTGTTTATTGTAGTAGAAATCTTATACTCTCTCCAGAACTATATACATCCCTAGAAAAGGCTATTTGAGAAACTCAACCATGAAAAGTCAAGGGGAGTCACACATAATAATAATCCATCCACATGGGGAAAAGACATGGCTACCAATGACAATGCAAAGTACCCAGTTTTCTGAATGCAGAAGTTAAATCTCTCATGATCTTGGTAAGATACAGATGGTTTCTCATTTGATTACGACTAATTTTAAAATGAGGAGGAAATTATACCATTTTTTTGGGCATATAGATTAAATAATTATCTCTAAATTGAGATTAAAGTTATAGGATGGATGGGGGAGGGGGGGGCTGATATTTCATATTCTAACTGCAAAAGAATCTTTAACCTTCGTCTATACTAAAAACACTGAGTTATTACTTATAGATTAGACTTTCATCCTTCCCCAGCTATTTGTTATAATATGGGGTTTTCTCTTCCAGAGTAATATGCTTTCTCTCATACCTTATGATATCTAAACCGACCTAGTAAGTGTGAACCCAGCCGAAAACTCAATGCAACTGATGCTACTCTGCATCAGTTGTTTAGCATCCTTTGTCCATTATTGTTAAATGCTGGACGGGGGAACGCAGCAAGATCCGCTGCCGGTGACGGTCCAACGTGTCCAACCATTCGACGTCCAAACTAAGATGCTGGATGATTATGAACTGTCTCATTCAAATGAATGGGATCCGTTATAACATCAGTTTCCCTCCAATGCACGCTGGAGGGAAACACTGCCAGACAACTGATATATGTGAAGGGGGAATAACGGATGTTAAATTATAACATAGTGGCTAACTTCTGATTTAAAGGGGTATTCCTGGATTTTTTTTATTTGATTATGATACAGGGTATGTAAAGTTAGTGTAGTTCATAGTATAGTGTCTGTACATATGTGTGGCAGTTTTCTCACAATTCTTATGTGATTTTCACCCCAATATTTATTTTTAACAGCATACAAAATGATTGTTGATTTTTCCCAGGTTGCAATGCGGCGGAGACCTGACTCACTAGTCAGCTGATGACAGGGAGCCTGTCTGCTTCAATGGGTGGAGAGATCACTTGGTGGGAGAGAGATCAATCTACAACGAATGCAACAGCTGTAGGCACCCTGATTGAAAACCACAGGTCTTTTTAATGGATGCAGCTCATTTAAGTTTCAATGGGTGAGGTGGCTGATGTGTGGGAGGGAAGAAAAAAGAATTATGGGATTTGTAGGCAAAAAAAGAAAACTTAAACAGGAAATACCAGCTCACAAAAAGCTAGTCACGGTATTATGGTAATCTCACAACATAGCCATTTAACCCCAAGACAAGCACAGATCCTTCCTAAGCATGTCCATTACTGTCTGCCAGGTACGTACTAAAATCACCTTATGGTGATAACCCTTTTAAGTTCTACTGTATGAAATCAACAAGCTTGTAATGCTTTCTTAATAGTCTTTATATATTCACATCTTATTAATATTTACTCATTTATGTTTATTACTTCTAACCAATAAATCTCAATATTTTTATACCTGTGTATTATTTTAAATCTCAGATATAAAACATAACTTTTACTAAAACATCAATAAAATGATGTACCATAGAGATAGAATCATATAAACCAATGAAGTGGGGAGGGGAAAGGGTAGAAGTGAGTCCCTAACCTAACGACCCGACCATAATAGCAACCTCCTAATCACTATGTGTGGAATTAGGGTAAGGGAATACCAAACAGACATAAATGTCCAGTATAAAGTGGCAAAACCTCTCTTGCCAACGCGTTTCACCCCTGAGTTTAGGGGGCTCATCAGGGATAAGAGGAGACCAAAATGATATACAATAAAAAAAATGCTAATTAAAGATAAAGTATGATAGTGAACAACGTGAACACAATGGTTCCAAAGATGCACTCAACAAAAATTGATAATGGTATAACAGGTCAATGTGTGTCTGTCAGAGAATAGACTTAGTTTTAGGAGTCTGTGTCAGTCTAGGGTCAATTGTCAGTCAAGCAAGGCAAGCAACATATGCAATACTATCTAATCATGTCACATATGGGGATATGGAACGCATTATGTGTTCCGCTGTGACATAATTTCCTGAGCCTAGCTGAAGTACCAAAATAGAGATCATGTGATGTATGATCAGGTGATCTCTGAGATGGAACGCAAATGCACTCCAAATCAGGGCAAAGCTCATTCTAAGATTACAGTCATGGCGGTAAATGTTGGCACCCCTGAAATTTTTCAAGAAAATGAAGTATTTCTCACAAATAAAGATTGCAGTAACACATGTTTTGCTATACACATGTTTATTCCCATTATGGGGGAGATTTATCAAAACCTGTCAAAAGGAAAAGTTGCTGAGTTTCCCATAGCAACCAATCAGATCGCTTTTTTCATTTTTAACAAGGCTTCTGCAAAATGAAAGAAGCGATCTGATTGGTTGCTATGGGCAACTGGGCAACTTTTCCTCTGGGCAGGTTTTGATAAATCTCCCCCTATGTGTATTGGAACTAAACCAAAAAAGGGAGGGGAAAAAAAAATCTAATTGGACATAATGTCACACCAAACTCCAAAAATGGTCTGGACAAAATTATTGGCACCCTTAACTTTAATATTTGGTTGCACACCCTTTGGAAGAATAACTGAAATCAGTTGCTTCCTATAACCATCAATAAGCTTCTTACACCTCTCAGCCGGAATGTTGGATCACTCTTCCTTTGCAAACTGCTCCAGGTCTCTCTTATTGGAAAAGCGCCTTTTCCCAACAGCAATTTTAAGATTTCTCCACAGGTGTTCAATGGGATTTAGATCTGGACTCATTGCTAGCCACTTCAGAACTCTCCAGCGATTTGTTGCCATCCATTTCTGGGTGCTTTTGATGTATGTTTGGGGTCATTGTCCTGCTGAAAGACCCAAGATCTTGGACGCAAACCCAGCTTTCTGACACTGGGCTGTACAGTGCGACCCAAAATCCATTGGTCATCCTCAGATTTCATGATGCCTTGCACACATTCAAGGCACTTAGGGCCAGAGGCAGCAAAACAACCCCAAAACATCATTGAACCTCCACCATATTTCACTGTAGGTACTGTGTTCTTTTCTTTGTAGGCCTTATTCTGTTTTCGGTAAATAGTAGAATGATGCGCTTTACCAAAAAGCTCTATCTTGGTCTCATCTGTCCACAAGACGTTGTTCCAGAAGGATTTTGGCTTACTCAACTTCATTTTGGCAAAATGTAGTTTTGCTTTTTTTATGTCTTTTTGTCAGCAGTTGGGTTCTCCTGGGTCTCCTGCCATAACGTTTCATTTCATTGAAATGTCAACGGATAGTTCGCGCTGACACTGATGCCCCCTGAACCTGCAAGACAGGTTGAATATCTTTGGAACTTGTTTGGGGCTGCTTATCCACCATCCAGACTATCCTGCGTTGACACCTTTCATCAATTTTTCTCTTCTGTCCACACCCAGGGAGATTAGCTACAGTGCCATGGGTTGCAAACTTCTTGATAATGCTGTGCACTGTGGACAAAGGCAAACCTAGATCTCTGGAGATGGGCTTATAACCTTGAGATTGCTGATATTTTTCCACAATTTTGGTTCTCAAGTCCTCTCTTCTCCTCTTTCTGTTGTCCATGCGTAGTGTAACACACACAGGCGCACAATACAAAGACTAAGTGAACTTCTCTCCTTTTTATCTGCTTTCAGGTGTGATTTTTATATTGCCCACACCTGTTACTTGCCCAGGTGAGTTTAAAGGAGCATCACATGCATGAAACAATCTTATTTATCCACAATTTTGAAAGGGTGCCAATAATTTTGTCCAGCCCATTTTTGGAGTTTGGTGTGACATTACCTCCAATTTGCTTTTTTTTCCCTCCCATTTTTGGTTTAGTTCCAATACACACAAAGGGAATAAACATGTGTATAGCAAAACATGTGTTACTGCAATCCTTTTCTGTGAGAAATACTACATTTTCTTGAAAACTTTCAGGGGTGCCAACATTTATGGCCATGAATGTAATAATAAGGGGCAACAATAGATAGACACAAATATAAATATATTGTCCCAGGAACAAACAGCCATAGGGTAATCAGGGATGGAATAACCACTCTGAATATCAAATAAATAATGATAATGATGAATAGTAATAATGAAACTGTAAAATAGTAAAAAATGCTAAAAAATGCCACAACCCAATACTATGATGAAGAACAAAGGGACACCTATATACCTGTTCATATAGAAATAAACAATATTTGGGCAAAAAGGGCCAACTGATACTTAAGATTGATGATATGGTTGCAATCATACAAATTCTAAAATACCCCCTCTCTCCCCTTTCCATTATACAATCTATAGGGAGCTGGCACTAGTGAAACTCATTTGTGTGATTGCAACCATATCATCAATCTTAAGTATCAGTTGGCCCTTTTTGCCCAAATATTGTTTATTTCTATATGAACAGGTATATAGGTGTCCCTTTGTTCTTCATCACAGTATTGGGTTGTGACATTTTTTTTTTTTTTACTATTTTACAGTTTCATTATTACTATTCATCATTATTATTATTTATTTGATACCCAGAGTGGTTATTCCATACCTGATAACCTGATGGCTGTTTGTTCCTGGGACAATATATTTATATTTGTGGTTATCTATTGTTGCCCCTTATTAATCTTAGAATGGGGTTTGCCCTAATTTGGAGCGCAATTATGTTCCATCTCAGAGATCACCTGATCATACATCATATGATCTCTATTTTGGTACATCGGATATTATGGATATTATGTCACGGCGGAACGCATATTGCATTCTGTATCCCCAGTGACGTGCAATTTTTGCCCCATATTCTTAGGCATCGGAGCAACCAAGAAAGTGACGTCACGGTGGAACACATACTGCGTTCCACATCCTCGGAAGTGACGCGACTTCCTTCCGGCATTGGCAACTGCGTCCTCATGGCAAAGGCTGGATCACTCCATCTATTGGGACTTTATGGTTAGTACAAAATATTATCTTTTTAAGCTCATACCTTTGCCCCCAATCTCTGGTTATCCATTCTAACCATTGATACACCTTATTTTTTGTTATCACCTACAGTGGGTTACCCAGAGGTATTTACCCCACTATATCAGGTACTGGTATCTTCAAGGTCCTGATGCCTGCCACTTCCTGCATGTATATCTACAGGTATTATGTTATAGATAAGCTGCTTTTTTCATTATGTCTCTATTCCACTTCCCATCAATATTTAGTATTATATAATCTAAGGGACTTCTCATGGTATTTTTTGCATATTATTTGTCTAGGAGTCTGTGGTGCTCTCTACTTTAAATTCATCTGCACAACCAAAAGGGTCCTACCACACGGATTTAATATATATGGGTAAGCAGTATTCTAAATGGTATACAACAGTGCTGGTATTGAAACAAAAATTAAATCAACTTTTTCTGCAGTTTTTGTCTGACCATCTGGCATTACCCCACTGAAATCATATGCTTGTCTACAGATTTGAATATATTTGCTTTGTGACCCTATGCATCCTATGTGACTATATTATTCTAAATACTAACAATTTTAATTAGTATGAGTGTTTATCTAATTCTATGTGGTCATACTAACATATGTGACATGATTAGATAGTATTGCATACAGGGGCGGACTGACACCACCCAGGGCCCCCGGACCAACTAAAGCAAGGGCCCCCAGCAAGACTCCACCCCTGGCCCCACCTCTGCCCCGCCCCTATTCCCGCCCAATATGCATATGAATATTTGCCATAGAAAGGAATAGGGGGTGCAGTACGCTTGAGGCTATGGGGTTATTTTGAGGGATCGCAATGCCAATCACCTTAACCACACCGAGGGGGAGATTTATCAAAATCCCTGTACATTGAGGACAAGCAGGGCTCTGTACAATGAGGACAGGCAGGGCTCTGTACATTGAGAACAAGCAGGGCTCTGTGTACTGAGGACAAGCAGGGCTCCGTACACTGAGGACAAGCAGGGCTCTGTACACTGAGGACAAGCAGGGCTCTGTACACTGAGGACAAGCAGGGCTCTGTACAATGAGGACAGGCAGGGCTTTGAAGGACAAGCAGGGCTTTGTACACTGAGGACAAGCGGGGCCCTGTACACTGAGGACAAGTGGGGCCCTGTACACTGAGGACAAGCGGGGCTCTGTACACTGAGGACAAGCGGGGCCCTGTACACGGAGGACAGGCGGGGATCTGTACACCGAGGACAGGCAGGGATCTGTACACTGAGGACAAGCAGGGCTCTGTACAATGAAGACAAGCAGGGCTCTGTACACCGAGGACAGGCGGGGATCTGTACACCGAGGACAGGCGGGGATCTGTACACCGAGGACAGGCAGGGATCTGTACACTGAGGACAAGCAGGGCTCTGTACAATGAGGACAAGCAGGGCTCTGTACACCGAGGACAAGCGGGGCTCCGTACACTGAGGACAAGCAGGGCCCTGTACACTGAGGACAAGCGGGGCTCTGTACACTGAGGACAAGTGGGGCCCTGTACACCGAGGACAGGCAGGGCTCTGTACACCGAGGACAGGTGGGGATCTGTACAATGAGGAAAAGCGGGGCTTTTTACACTGAGGACAAGCGGGGCTCTGTACACTGAGGACAAGCAGGGCTCTGTACACTGAGGATAAGCAGGGCTCTGTACACTGAAGACAAGCAGGGCTCCGTACACTGAGGAAAAGCGGGGTTCCGTACCTGAGGACAAGAGGGCCCTGTACGAGAGAGCAAGCGAACAGGGCGGCGGGTGCACAGTGAGCTCTGACGTGGATGCCAAACAGCAGCCAGCAGCACCGTTCTCCGGGTCCGGGTGTGTGCTGGGCAATTAGATTTAAAAAAAAATTATTTTATGTGGCAGGCACCCCTGATTGCATATATTGCTTGCCTTGCTTGATGGACAATTGACCATAGACTGACACAGTCTCCTAAAACTAAGTCTAATAGACAATTAAAAAGGAAGACATTTTCTCCAAAGCCAGACGCTTCTCCCAATAAAAAGTTATCTTTATTCTGTCAGTAAAGACATAAAAAGTTGGTGTAAAAAGCACTTTCAACGCGTGCACGTCTTGATAAAGAGCTCAGTCCGAGCTAGAAACGCGTTGAAAATCCTTTTTACACCAACATTTTATGTCTTTCCGGACGGAATAAAGATAACTTTTTATTGGGAGAAGCGCCTGGCTTTGGAGAAAATTTCTTCCTTTTTAATTGTCTATTTTACTACTGCCTGCCGACCTCCTTGGATGATCGGGTTCTCCTGGGCTGCTGACCCACTATTGATGTGCTGTTGTAGATGTTATGCTCTGAGCATAACCAACTCTGGTGAGCACATATGTGTTGAAAACTCTGCTTTTAATGTTTTTGATAATTCACTAGGATCGCACTCCTCTGTTCCTTTTTGTCTCTTCAGTACACTAAAACTAAGTCTATTCTCTGACGGACAAATATAGACGCGTTCTATCATCATCAATTTTTGAGTGCATCTTTGGAACTAGAGATGAGCGAAGTTACAGTGATTCAATTTGTAGGAGAGAGTCTCCTAGGACTGTATCCACCTTTTCCAGCCCACCGGAGCACCTGAAAGCTGAACTAATTTATGCAGGCTAAAGTCAGCAACTGCCGAGTGGAAGTTCATGACGATACGAATCACTGTAACTTCGCTCATCTCTATTTGGAACCATTGTGTTCACGTTGTTCACTATCATGCTGTATCTGTAATAAGCATTTTTTATTGTATACCATTGTGGTCTCCTCTTATCCCTGATGAGCCCCCTAAACTCGGGGGTGAAACGCATTGGCAAGAGAGGTTTTGCCACTTTATACTTTACATCTATGTCTGTTTTGGTATTCCCTTACCCTAATTCCACACATAATGGTTAGGAGGTTGTTATTTTGGTAGGGTCTTTAGGTTAGGGACTCACTTGTACCCTTTCCCCTCCCACTTCATTGGTTTATATGATTCTATCTATTTGGCACATCATTTTATTGATGCATAAGTAAAAGTTATGTTTTATATCTGAGCCTTATTGGTGATTTCTTGTTGGATATTTGTTTAGTCTGTCACCAAGGGCCCTGTATATCAAGTGGGTTCTGGTTACCCTTATCACTAGATGTGGGTTTACTGTGTTTTATTTTATTATATTGCAAAACTACCTCCCTATCATTATAATCAACTCAGATCATCAAAAAAGAACTTAAAGGGGGGGTCCAGCTGCTGAGACCCCCCCCCCCCCCGTGATCTCCCTGCAACACCCGCTTTCTATGCGGGTGCTGAATCTCCAGTTTCGGAAACCTCCGGGTTACGTTACGCCACGCCCCCTCTATTCATGTCTATGGGAGGGGGTGTGAAGTTTTCTAACCAGCTCAGGCAAGGGCTCTGTAGATAGAGGTGGCTGAGGTGGAAGAGGCCAGACGGAACATTGCTGGGGGTGCAGGGATCTTTAAAGAAAAAATGTCAAATGACGACAGGTTTAAAGTGATGAAAGCAAGTGCAGAAAGCCATGAAGATAGCAGTGAGGATGATGGTGGAGGGGAGGAAGGTGACAGAGATTCGGGTGAAGCTGTGTAAAGTGAGGGGGATGTCGCCCCTAGTGCATATAACCCCCAGCCCCCCCAAGATAGCTCCCCTGAGCCATATCAAGCAGTGAAGAGGACGCAGCCAGTGGGAGTTTGTTGAGAGCTATCATACAGCAGAAGTCATCTACCCGCTAGGAGGATTTCGCCTTCAGTGAGGATCTGGGCAAAGATGATATGGTAAAGGAAAGGATATGGTGTGTTCCCTCCTTTCCAGCTGTCTGGGCCAGCTGTGAAGTTGGTTCAGGCTGCTGGGCCCACCAAACTGCCAGACCCCGTTGCTATAGTGAAACGGGGCCAGCATGGGGGGTATAGCATGGTGTCAAAGATGGCTGAGGACGCAATAGATGTGAAGCCACCCATCCTGTTGGTAGGGAAGGGCAGGATGGGCTCATGGGCAGCTCTGGTGCTGCAGGACAGCCCCAAGGTGGCGGGGGGCGTGTCAGAGCATCAGAGGCAAGTTATGCTGCCGTGTGCTCTGGGGGGGTTACCCCGAGTGCTGTGGGCACTACCGACGTAGTGAGGGGGGGGAGTGTCCGGGTGGTGGTGGTGGCGGAGAGCGTTGAGTCCATATGCTCGGGGGTGGTCCCCCGAGTGCTGTTTGTTCTGCGGGCACTGTGGGGCACTCCTCTCTGAGGGGGGGTGGCAAGGCAAACCAAGCGATGGGACTGTAGGAGGAGCTGGGGTGCGCTTGGAGGGGCAGCCCCAGACTCAGGAGGTGACATCGCCCATGGAGTAGGAGTCATCAGCGTCGACCCCAGCAGCAGATAAGCCAGCAACGAAAAGCATAAGACCAGCAGTACAACAAGTCCCAGCCAGCCCAGAATGTGTTAGGCAGGTTACTAAGGGTGCAAGATGTGTGAATGAAGGGTGTAGTGTTGTGGATGAAAGGAGTGTATGTGGGTGAGTCAGTGGAGTGAATGTTGGTGGGAGTAGTACTGGTATGAATGGGAAGTCTGATGTGGATGGAGAAAAAGATGATGGTAGTAGTGGTGTGAATGGTGGTTCTGGGTCTGGTTCTTATTCTCCCTCCGGCTCTGGAGGTCATTTGCAACAGCGCCTCCTGGAGGCTCTGCTTAGGGGTGACAGGTAGAGGGGAGGGGTGAGGTCGACCTGTCTTTCTGGATAGAGAGGCACGGTTTGGGGGCTTTCCGAGAGCGGAATGGGGAGGTGCTCTGCTCCCTCCTGACAACCGGGCAGGACAATAACCATAGGAATGTGGTCCCTCTGATTTGGAGGGGCGAGGATGAATGCCCACCTCGCGCAAAAGTGGTTGAGCTCCTCCTTCAGATAGAATTCAGGGCATCTTTGCCCTGATTCACCCCTACGGTTCATCCGAGTTTGATGTCAGTTTAGTTCGGCCAGAGGGTCTAGAACTCTTCTGGTCAAACTACGAAGTAGCGAAGAATGAGCTCGGCTGGTGGGATTTCGCCGTAAGGGCGATTTCCCGTCAGAACTTGGTCAAGAAAGTGACCGTTTTGACCCGTAACGAGTCACTTTCTTGTTATGACATCATGACCTGGCTCGGATGGTATGGGGATGTGACGGACATGCCCAAGAAAAACCTGGATGAGCACAGGATCTGGTCCGGGGCCTGGACATTTTCCGTCAAACTCAAACGTTCAGTGAGTACGGTTGCCCACATTCCGTCAGCTGCCTTCCTTGGACGTGATAGGATCCAGGTCTTCTACCTGGGGCAGCCTAAGGTCTGTCACAGGTGTATTTTAGCGCAGCCTGTACTGTGCTGGTCTGCACTTAGTGTGGTGGGGTGGGTCATCTAACCGCATCCTGTAGGCAGATCTGGTGCCACCTGTGTGGTGTCCTCGGGCACGCTTTTACCCGTTGTCCTAGTGCCTTCACCAGTGCAGTGGCCACCCTGGCTGAGGAGAGCTGTGAAGTTGCCTCGGCTGGGGAGGGTACTGGGAGGGATGGGGGAGCAACAGGGCTAGTGAGGAGGAAAAAGGGCCCCGCCAAACTAAGGCGGGAGGAAAATCGTAGGAGGAGTAGGGAGCTGGAGACTGGCCAGGTGACAGGGTAGCTCCGGCCCCTACTCCTTAAGGTGGCCCTGCAACCGCTGATGCCCTGGAGGAGAACGTGCTGGATGAGGAGATCAGGAGACTGCGGAAAGAGGAAGGCAATATGGCCGACCCTTCCGATTCCTCCCACTATGAAAGTGTGGATGAAGAGAGTGGGGAGAGGCCTAAAAAGAAAGGCAATGGCAAAAGGAAAGGCAGAAAGAAGAGGTTAGAGCCCTCTGTTCCTTGTACTGCGGGCCAGGTCTAAAACGGAATCCTGACTGCCCCCTCTAATTGACCTGTCAAACCGGTTTCTTGTCCTTGATACCATCTCCTCCCCCTCCTTGGAGGGTGAATGTGAGGGCGGGGTGCCTAGGGAGAAAGAGCCTCTGGGGAGAACTGGGCCCTGTCCTGTTAAGGCACCTTCCTCAGAGGGCAGGGCTAGACTGGGGCCAGACGGAAACGGGGATGATATGGATCTATCTGAGTCGTGGCAGTGGTTCTGCCCTCTCATCTTCTTTGGGGGAAGAGGGGGCAAAAAAGAAGGGAAAACAAAAGTAAAGGGTGTGGCCGTCTAATTTAATCACACTGTATGGCAGCACTCACCCCATTGACGCTGGCATCTATTAACTGTGCCAGCATAAAGTCTGATACGGCTAGATTTTCTTGGCCACGTTGAAGCCGACATTTTCTTTTTACAGAAGACCAGGTTGTCATATTTAGCCTCTCTGGTTAAAGCCAGAAGATAGTGGAGGCGCGGTCCCTCCCACAGGTCTCTTGCGGCTGAGCTGTATAGTGGGCTGGCAGTACTTTTTTACCGCTCCTGTTGAATGCCGACGGGTTATTGGATTAGAAATGGGGAGGTGCCTGATCTTAGATGTCTTCATGAAGGGACAAAAGCTTTGGCTCATTAACATCTATGCCCCACAAACCAGGTGGGGCCGTAAGGATCTCTTTATGAAGATCAAGCCCTTTCTTTTTACGAGTCGGCAAGTGATTTTTGGAGGGGACTTCAATAATGTCACGAGATCCCAAGATAAGAGAGGTTCCAATAATGTGCTGACTTATGACTGTGTGGCCCTTAATAAAACAATTAGGGAAGCTCGCCTAGAGGATGCCCACATCCGGAGCGCCGCAGGCCACGCGGGTTTCACCTTGAATCGAGGTAGCTGTAGGTCTACGTTAGACAGGTTTTATTTGAAGGAGGAAGCGTCTCTTCCGCAGTGTCCGTGGTTGAGGTGGAGTTCTACGATCACTGTATGATTTTGTTTTCCCTGAATGTTTCAGAGACCCCCCCCCCGGATAGGTAAAGGTTTTTGGAAGCTGAATTCATCCCTCCTGGAGGAAGCGGAGGTAAGACAGTCCTTTAAGGATTTTCTTCAGTGTCAGGTACCTTTACAGGGCCTATATAGAAGCAAGTCAGAGTGGTGGGATATAGTGGTGGGGTTCTTCTGCCAGCATTTGAGCCTCAGGTCCCTGAACAGGTATCGTCTGAGGAGGAAACTCGAGCTTCTCGTCTTGACTGGAGGTAGCTGAGAGGATATCTCCAGAGTGAAGTCCTTGCTGTTGAGGTGTCAGTACGATAGGCACGCATCCTTGGTTTTTGAGAGGGATTACGGGAGGTACCGCTCGCCCGACCCTTACAGAAACTGCAAGATGTCAGTGAGTAGTAAAGTCATTTCAGGACTGATTGATAGTACGGGATCTCTGAATCTGTCCAGATCAGGGATCTTGGAGGTCGTCAGATCATTTTACTCGCACCTCTTGGGAAGGAAGGATCTGGATGTGATGTCGGGTTTCCTGGCTGAAACCATTCCTGAGTCCGGGGTAGACCCCTCACTTGGCATTTTGGCAGAAGAGATCAGGGAAGAGGAAGTGAGACTGGCTTGCCCCTAAGAAGTCGCCAGGTCCGGATGGCTTAACATCCGAGTGGTACAGGACCTTTAAGGAGTCTTTAGCTCCCCTCTTGACTGAGGTATTCAATGAGTGTCTCTCCACCGGCACTCTGCCGAAGTCAATGAGGAGGTCAGCCCTGATTCTTCTCTCAAAGGGTAAAGATCACAGCCGTATTGAGAATTGGAGGCCCATAGCACTTCTCAATACGGACAGGAAGCTTCTGGTTAAGATACTGTTTCATTGTTTGGTGACGTTTGCACCCCGGCTCCTTTCGAAGGCCCAGCACTGCACTGTTCCAGGCCGAAGCACCTTAAGTGCTATCCTTAGTGTCAGGGAGTCAGTGTAGTGGAGTAGTGCTGGTCTCTGGAGGGGGTACTTGCTGTCCTTGGATCAGGCCAAAGCATTTGATAGGGTGAACCATGAGTACCTCTGGTCTGTGCTCCTGAGATATGGCTTACCAAGTACTTTTGTTAATTGGCTTAAGATCTTGTATGCATAGGCAGAGAGTTTCCCGCTGGTGAATGGGTGGTCTTGCCACTCTTTTGAGGTGGAGTCCGGAGTGCCTCAGGGTTGTCCTTTGAGCCCGCTCTTATATGTGTTCGTGCTCGATCCCTTCCTGAGGAGGGGGAGTCGCGGACCATTGGCGGGAGTCTGGATGAGTCTGGCCTAGCTGGGTGTTGCCCAGAGTGTGGTGGCATACGTTGACGATGTCACTATTTTCGATGTCGATGTGGTGATGTCGGAGGTTGACCACTACTTGGAGGCATCTGGGTCTAAGATCAGCCAGGATAAGTGTGAGAGTCTCTGGCTGGGAGGGGGGATCCCACGCTTGATCTCCCGAACACCATTCCAGGGCCCCAAGAATCAGCAAAAGTCTTAAGCATCACATTTGGCCAGGATGATTATCCCACCAAAAATAGGGATGGTAAGCTCCCAGATGCCACTCAGAGGGTGAACCATTGGAAGGGTTGGTCTTTGACACTCAGGGAAAGGGTACACCTGATCAAATCGTACCTGCTCCCTTTGTTTTTCTATCTGGACAGTGTATGTATCTTGCCAGAAGCTTACTACTCTAGGATCTACAGCCTGTTTTTCCGTACCACACGTTAAATACCACACGAGGAGACTAGGGGGTCTATCTATGGTAAACTCAGTGGAGGTCTTTACGAACACCTTCTTGAAAGCTAACAATGCAAACTTCTGGAAAGAGAGGGCTCCTCCGTGGGTACTCTCCTGCAGGGAATGGTTTCGGCCTTTCTTCCAGGAATGGAAGAGAGGAGGGCGAGGTGAAGGACCTCCCTACGCCCCATGGATATCTTCCGGCTTACACTACCCCGACTCTGAAGGCGATACATTGGTGGGGTCTGGGAGATCAGGACCCAGTAAAGGCAGTTTCTTGACAAACAGGTTCTGTTGACCCACTTCCAGAAGCCTCTGGCGCTCAGGGACTGCCAAGGTTGGGTCGGGATCTGAGGGTGGGGTTGTATCTTTTGAACATGAAAAGGATCCCCCAGAAGTTTTGGGACTTGGCCTGGTGCTGCTTTCAGGAGAAGCTATATGTGAGGGACAATCTGAAGTACAAGAACTCTGATGACCGGGGATGTCCCCAAGAAGAGTGCGGGGACACGGTGGAAAGCATGGACCACCTCCTGCTTAATGGTTCCTTTAATATAGGGGTCTACAACCGAGTGGGTGCTTCCGTTCGCTGGAGTCATCTTGCTGGCCTTACCTATCCGGAGTGAGCTTATGGGGCATTTAGGAACCTGGGTGGCCGAGACAGGGACACTAAACACCGTGGAATGCTCGGTGTTTAGTGTCGACCCAACAGAAAATCCTCTCTGAGGTGGAGGTCTGTAGGAATATCACCGGTGACCTCGGGATGATCAGGTCTTTGGTGTATGGCAGTCTTGGTATCAGTAGGGCTTCTCTCCTATGGCGAGAGTTTTCTTTTGATGTGCCCTAGGTACTAGACCTTTTGGGTAGAATAACTTTATTTTGGTTAGGGGAAGTGTTATAGGGATAGAGATAGAGTGAGAGCAGGGTCAGTTTTAATGGAGGGATAGAATTAGGGAGATTTGTATGGTGAGTTAGGGAAAGAGTTTAAAATTGTTTTGATGTATCAAGTCTGCCATCCTTCTTCCCAGTGGTGGGCTAATGCATGTGCACGATAGCTTTTTGTTTTGTTTTAAGCTGATATGGTATGAAGGGCTTACAGGCGACCAAACTTGGGCCTAAAGTGGGTTGTGGTTCAGTGTGTATAAGTTAGTATGTATAAGTTTGTGTATAAGTTGGTTGGGAGGAGTACTAGGTGGGGAGGGACATTGGTCAGATAAAGGGGTACTCCGGTGGTCAACGTGTTTTCTGTTTTTGACTTACCCTATTTGTTTTGTTTCATTTCTATTCTTGTTGTTTAGCCTACTCTATTTCCGTTCTTTGTTGTCTTTTTATCCCCCACTTTGTTTTCCTATCTTTGCTTCTATTTCCTGTTTCTTGCTGTGCTGAAAACTACAAATCCCAGCATGCCACATGCCTTGCTGGTTTGGGGCGGCTCCTTTTTTTGTTTGTTCCGCCCTTTACCCACCCTACTATTTTCCCGGGTCCAGCACACTAATATAATCAGCCTTGGTTGGAATACACTGTCATACACACACAAAAGGGACTACAACTCCCAGCATGTGTCATTCAGGAGTCTTCAGTCTGTGGTATAACACCAGCATGCTGCCTCTGTAGTCTCCTGGGGGTTGTAGTTCACCACACCTCTATAGGGCATACACCAGTGTTTCCCAACCAGGGTGCCTCCAGGTGTTGCAAAACTACAACTCCCAGCATGCCCTGACAGCTTTTGGGAATGCTAAGAGTTGTAGTTTTGCAACAGCTGGAGGCACACTGGTTGGGAAATACTGGTGTAACATTATGTGTATGCTGAACAGGCTACAACAGTGTTTCCCAACCAGTGTACCTTCAGCTGTTGCAAATCTACAACTCCCAGCATGCCCAAAGTCTGCCAGGGCATGCTGGGAGTTGTAGTTTTGCAACAGCTGGAGGCACACAGGTTTGTAAACACTAGCATACACACACACAACAGGGACTACAACTCCCAGCATGTGTCATTCAGGAGTCCCCCCCTCCCCCTTCACATATAGGGGGAGATTTATCAAAATCTGTGCAGAGGAAAACTTGCCCAGTTGCCCATAGCAACCAATCAGCTTGCTGCTTTCATTTTTATAAAGGCCTGTGAAAAATGAAAGAAGCAATCTGATTGGTTGCTATGGGCAACTGGGCAAGTTTTCCTCTGCACAGGTTTTGATAAATCTCCCCCATAGAGATAATCCCCAGTATGAGATTTATTCCCCTGCAGTCCATACATCCCCAGCCCGTGCACCTTGTCATCCTCCCCTTCAGATAACACTTATCTTCTCTGTGAGGTCCTTCTCCTGTGCAGACCTGCGTCCTTAGACTACAGAGCAGGGGGGAGGGGAGGTGAGGAGCTGTGTACTCAGCTGGATGAGATAAGGGGGCGTGGCTTATTTTTCTCATGCAGACAGAGAAAAAAAAAAAAAAAAAGCTGTGACATCTTGTCCACCACAGACTCAGAACTGTGGACAACGGTAAAAGAAAAATCTCTGAACTACATAACTTCCTGCCCAACAAACAGGTAAGAAAAACACATACATGCCGCCAAAACATATAACATGTATATTGCAAAAAAACTAAACTTACAAAGAAGATGCCATATAGTCAAAAAAATTAACCACCGGAGTACCCCTTTAAGCCCTTAAGGACCGGGGCTTTTTCCGTTTTTTCATTTTCAATTTTTCCTCCTTAACTTTAAAAAATCATAACTCTTTAAAATTTTCACCTAAAATTCTATATGATGGCTTATTTTTTGCGCCACTAATTCTACTTTGTAATGACATCAGTCATTTTACCCAAAAATCTACGGCGAAATGTGAAAAAAATTCATTGTGCGACAAAATTGAAAAAAAAATGCCATTTTGTAACTTTTAGGGGCTTCCGTTTCTACGTAGTACATTTTTCGGTAAAAATGACACCTTATCTTTATTCTCTAGGTCCATGGTTAAAATGATACCCTACTTGTATAGGTTTGATTTTGTATTACTACTGAAAAAAAATCATAAATACATGCAGGAAAATTTATACGTTTAAAATTGTCATTTTCTGAGCCCTATAACTTTTTTATTTTTCCATGTTCAGGGGGCTACGAGGGCTCATTTTTTGCACCGTGATCTGAAGTTTTTGTCGGTACCATTTTTGCATTGATCAGACTTTTTGATCGATTTTTAGTCATCTTTTCATTATATAAAAAGTGACCAAAAATACGCTATTTTGGACTTTGGAATTTTTTTGCGCGTACGCCATTGAACGTGCGGTTTAAAAAGCGGTATATTTTTATAATTCTGACATTTCCGCACGTGGCGATACTACATATGTTTATTTTTATTTACACAGTTTTTTTTTTATTCTTGGAAATGCCGGGTGATTCAAACTTTTATTAGGGGAAGGGATGATTGAAAGGGTTAGTGATTTTTTTACACTTTTCTTATGCCATATTATAGCCTCTAGGGGGGGCTATAACATTGCATGTACTGATCTTTAACAATGATTGATGCATCTCCTTAGGAATGCATCAATCAGTGTTTTTGGCGATTGAATGCTCAAGCCTGGATCTCAGGTCTGAATCATTCAATCGGCGATCCTGAAGTATAGCTGTTCGGGATGCCACGATTTTAATGCAGCGATCCCGAACAGCTCCGAGCTAACCGGCACATTTTACTTTCACTTTTAGGCTAAAGGGTTAATAGCGGACGGCGCCGCTCGCTATTAGCGGCGGGTCCCGGCTTCACTATGATGCCGGGCCCGCCGTGATATGATGTGGGGTTACCGTGTAACCCCGCGTTATATCACGGGAGCGGGTCCAAGGGCGTAAGTTTACGCCCTTGGTCCTTAAGGGGTTAAGGGCACTTTGTGAACTATAAGAACGGTATGGACTCTGACCCATGGGCAGGAGGGGTAGTGTGGGTTAGGGTACAGTTTCAGTGTAGGGATTTTCCTATGGTTTTCTCTAGTGCATATATTTATGTTTATTTATATACTATATTTTATTTATTTATATTCATGTGATTTTGTATCTATATTGTTTCATATTATTAGCATTATAGTAGTTATGGTAGTCGGACCAGTTGTGTTGATATGTGGTTTATTTCAGTTTTTATTTTTTTTTGCAGTGGTGTGCTTGTTATATTTTCTTGTTTTTGTGTTTCCAGAGTATGGATGGTTTTGAGTTACAGCCGGGAAGTGCTAAATTTTATGTTTATATTTTGATAATCCAAGTTGTGCTATTTCTGTGTTCATTGTCGGTATGCGTGTCAGTGTGTTTAGATAGTTTGGTTAGGTAATATCATTATTTGGTTATAAAATATAATTTTATTGTAAAGCTGGGCTGGCTGGTTAGGGAGGCTTTTTTTTTTTGTATTGGATAAGTTTTGTATTTTTTTTATAATAAAAAGAGTTTCAGCATGTGAGATGAACTCTGATTGAATAAGGCTCCATACCCCCCCCCCCCCCCCACACTGCATTTCTTGATTTTAAACTTCTGCCAGGCCAGCAGGAGTCCAATGTCTGTACAAAATATGGGGGAAGATGTGCTCTCGACAAGTAGGGAGACACTTAGTGGCAGCTTTTTTAAAGGTAACCAATCACCAGATTTTACTCTATATAACACTTGGCAAAGCGTTCTATAGGGTAAAATCTTTATCCTCACCATTCCCAGGGGACGTTCCTGCCAGCAGCGATGGTGAGGACATGAACTTATAAAATAGTCCCCGCCGAGGCACGTAAGTAGTCCCCTGAGCGCAGAGCTCTTCTCACCTAGTCTTCGGCCGGCAGTGACGCCCCCTCGGCTTGATTGATGGGCCGTGTAATTGCTCTGCTCCTTCTGTTCAGTGAGCAGAGCGATGATGCGGTCCGTCAATCAAGTCGATGGGGCGTCGCTGTCGTCCGAAGTAACCGGACTAGGTTAGAGGAGCTTGCTGCCCAGGGACTAGTTTATAAGTTCATATCCTCACCATCCCCGCAGGCAGGAATGTCCCCCAGGGATGGTGAGGATAAAGATATTACCCTATATAATGCTCTGTCAAGCGTTATATAGGGTAAAATCTGATGATTGGTTCCCGTTAAACTCAAACAAAACATAGAAAACGTAATTTATTTATTTTTTAAACAAAGTACATTAGAAACATTTTTCATTTATCATATGGAGCGCAATAGCAAAAATTGTGAGTGCCCAGGGCCTAAAATATTGCAGCTTCCTTAACACAGTTTTTGGACTTCTTTTGTGGTTGCTCCTCAAAACGCTGGGTAGAAATAGAGATTACTGGGACAGACCCAGAAATCACATCTGTGCCTTGGTTACCACCGAGAGCTGTATCGGCGCGGAGGGTGAGCCTGCACCCGTGGGTGTTTAAGGAATTGGTCACCATTATTTGGCGCAATCTTTCCAAAACACAGTTCTTCCCCCCCCTGACGGCCCGATTGTGGGTAACCCCCGCTTTCCTCCTAGACTTTCTAGATAGTCCTTCCTTGGGATCTCCGAACCCCCAGCTCTACCATTACGGGGTTTTCTAGAAGGTACATTGCTCCGTCCTTATGACACCTTAGTCCCCGAACACCTTCGCACTCCAGCAAGCCATATGCACTACCTGCAGCTCAAACACTTTGTTAAGTCAGAACAGACGCAATTGAGACTAGGTAGACATTTGCTTCCCTTTGAGAAGCTCTGCACTTCCTCCTCCCCGAATCTCAAGGCAGTGTCCTTCATTTATGGTCTACTCTTGGAAGAAGCAGCTCAGCGTCCTCCGGCATATGTTGCCGCCTGGGAAGTGGAACTGCAGACTTCTATTGCTCCATATGACTGGTCTGCGGCTTTCACTTGGTGCCACAAGCTTTCGATTTCCTGTAGAGTTCAGGAAACCAACTTTAAACTCCTATCACACTGGTATAGGGTGCCCGTGGTCCTACACAGAATGTTTCCCTCTGTATCTGATCTATGCTGGCGTTGCGGAGAAAGGGGCACGATGTCCCTCATATGGTGGTCTTGCTCTTCGCTCTCCCCCTTTTGGACTGTAGTGATATCCCGCATTGAGACTATCACGGGTGTAGTGTACTCAAAGTGCTACTCCTGACTATCCTTCCGATTACCCATAAAACTCCCTCTAGGGTCCTAGCCCATTTTCTTCTGATGGTGGCTCACACAGTGATTCCCAGATGCTGGAAATCTACACACCCTCCAACGATAACTGACTGGTACGTGGAGATACTCTTTCTCTGTCGTGTGGAAGAACTGATGGCAGACTCTTCAGGTCGTGCTGAGAAGTTCGGTACAATATGGAGACCTTGGTTAGCTTTCCTAGAGACCCCTCTTTATAGTGCACATTAACTCCCCCCCAATGATGTGAGACCCTCACTCCCCCCCCCCTCCCGCTTCTGTGCCTCAGTCACACTCATTATATAACGAGGCAAGGATTGGCTGGAGACTACGGCGGACGTGGTGATTGAGGCGAACGACGGAGCAAAGGTCAGTGGTTCTCATATCTTTCCTCTCTCCCTTCTTTACCCCCTTTCCTCTCTCTCCCCCACCACCCCTCCCTTCCCCTCTTACTATTCCTGTCCCTCTTTCTCTTCACCACAGAGTATCATATCGAATAGTGATCACTGTACTATGTTCACAAAGCCCTTTCTGCAATGTGAAAATTTGCTACATACAAGTGCCTTGACGAACAAAGCTCTACCAGCATCAATGTACAGTACTGTAGTATTAGACAAGTGATACTCAATGTCTTTATTGTTTTACCTGTTTTACTCACCCCCATTTGCCAGGGGCGGGGTTTATGTTTAAAGTCCCATACAAGTTAATGGGAAATAAATATTACTGCATAACTTCCAAACGGCTGGAGATATTTCGATAATACTTGGTCACATGTTATTTATATGTCCACTTAAAATATGGATATGGATATAGGATAGTTAATTTAACTCTTAACTACCCCGATTTGTGAGGGTCAGGGTTTTTGTTTAAAGTCCCATGCAAATCAATGGGAAATGTATGTTCCCACATAACTTCCGTACGTCTGGAGATATTTCAATAACTGGTACACATATTACGGGTCGGGATAGGAGGTTGACATAGGAGGTCGGGATAGGAGGACGGGATAGGAGGTTGTGATAGGAGGACGGGATAGGAGGTCATGATAGGACGGGATAGGAGGCCGAGATAGGAGGACGGGATAGGAGGTCGTGATAGGAGGACGGGATAGGAGGTCGTGATAGGAGGACGGGATAGGACGAAAGGATAGAAGGACGGGATAGGAAGTCGGGATAGATGGACTGGATAGGAGGACAGGAAAGGAGATCGAGATATGAGGACGGGATAGGAGGACGGGAAAGGAGGTCAAGATATGAGTACGGGAAAGGAGGACAGGATGACGGGTTAGGAGGATGGGATAGGAGGTCGGGATATGATGACGGTATAGGAGGTCGGGATATGACAACAATATATGAGGACGGGATATGAAGTGAAAAGCTTCCTCCTTTGTTTATTTTCCTCCCCAACAAGGATTAGGAAGGAAAAACCGGGCAACGCCGGGTACTCAGCTAGTGATTAATAAAATTGTTGTTTGAATACGGAAAAAAATAAATGTGAGTGCCCATTTAAAATTACAGACAATCATTGGCCCAGATTTATCAAACAGTGTGAGAGAAAAAGTGGAGTGATTTTCCCACAGCAACCAAACAAAGCTCAGCTAATAAGCTCTTGTAAAGTGAAACCTGAGCTGTGATTGGTTGTTGTGGGAAAATCACTCCACTTTTTCTCTCAGTTTGATAAATCTGGGCCCATATGTACATACACACACACACACACACACACACACACACACACACACTGTAGGTGTATAAAATGTGTTTCATCATATTTACTTTGTTATTTTTCTCCCTTTATACATACATTTTGTGAATGTAATTACAATACTATTCTTTGTTAGTTATTAGTTATTTAAAGAGACACTGTCACAAACATAAAATATTGATTTGTAACAGATATAGTAATTTTAAGCCTCCCTCTAATATAGGTCTTTTTTTCTTTTCTTTATTTGGCCAATATAACTCTGGCCACTAGATGTCCTCATACAGGCTAATTTGATATTCAGTTTCTGGCATCATTTAGTTTCTCAGAGCTCCTCATCTGAGTCCCTACATCAGGCGCTGAGATACTCGGGAAGATTTATAAAACCTGTCCAGAGGAAAAAGTGCCGAATTGCTCATAGCAACCAATCAGATCACTTCTTTGATAAAAAAAAAGCCTCTGAGAAATGAAAGAAGTGATCTGATTGGTTGCTATGGGCAACTCAGCAGCTTTTCCTCTGTACAGGTTTTGATAAATCTTCCCCATAGAGTCAGATAGTAAAAGCTGACACAGCTTGCTCAGGGACACGCCCTGTGCTAGGGAGAGGCATGCAGGGGAAGTAAGGCAGACCATGGAGCAGATCTCTGGCTGGAACTAGAGTCAACACAAATAAAAGTGACAGGAACATGATCCTAATTACAGTAACGTCCTTGGGTTTTTTGTTATTTTCTTTGGTGACAGGTATGCTTTAAATTTAAATTAAATTTCAGAACAAGTCCTGTTGGTACCAAAGCTACTGTGTAAAAAATTATCCTCTTTGTTATCTGGGGTCTTGGCAGCGATACCAGTGTGGTTCTTCCATCCTATCACTACACCCTTTAAAAAGAAGACAATTGCAGATTAATATAAACAGATTAGATTTGTTCAACAATTCTTTACAAACAGTGGCCAGGCAATCTTGCTGGTTAAAGTTCTTGGAGCACAGAAGCTTAGTTACATTCAAGATAGCTAGTGTTTGAAGTTTAAAAGACAATATTAATAAAACAATAGTAATGTTTAACAGTTTAAATGGTCCCTCATTAAAACTAATTTTTGCTATTGCACTCCTTATGTAGATAAAAAATATTTCTAATATACTTTGTTTTAAAAAAAAAAATGAAGTTTTCTATGTTTTATTTGTGCTTAAAAAAGCTCAAGAGCACATTTTCCCCCATCTTATACACAGACTTTGGGCCGAAGCCCAAACACACAGAAAGTGCAGCCTGGAGTGCTGAGGGGGGGGGGGGGGGTTGTTCAACCAACAGCATATGGCAGTTAAGTGTGAGAAAGCTATGATTGGATGAGGCTGGACACACCCACCTCAGCACTCCAGGCTGCACTTTCTGTGTTTGGGCTTTGGCCCAAAGTCTGTGTATAAGATGGGGGAAAATGTGCTCTTGAGCTTTTTTAAGCACAAATAAAACATAGAAAACTTTTTTTTTTTTTTAAACAAAGTATATTACAAATATTTTTTTATTTACCATAAGGAGTGCAATAGCAAAAATTAGTTTTAATGAGAGTTACCCTTTAAAACCTGTTTCAGTTACCTGTTCTCTTCATCTAAGCATCTTCTAGGCCTGTGCTACTTCACAAAGGCTCACTCCATATCCTACTTCTAGCTGACTTTCTGCTCTTTTCAGATCTTGCTCAAAGGCTGTATCTCAGCACTACCTCCTCCAACCAAGATACTGCCAAGTAGGCTATATCTGTCTGCTGCCAATGAACCCAAGTCCCCAGCACTGCAAAGCAGCAGTAACCACTGAGCCACCATGCTGCCCTTAGCATACATCTGCTATGCATGGTTGCTAAAATGGACAGAGATGTCAGCAGAGAGCACTGTGTTCATGATGTCATCAGTGTTCCAAAAAGAAAGGAATTTCCTCTGTAGCATTCAGCAGCTAATAAGTACTGGAAGGATTAAGATTTTTTAATAGAAGTAATTTACAAATATGTATAACTTTCTGCCACCAGTTCATTTAAAAGAAAAAAGGTTTTCACCGGAGTACCCCTTTAAGGCTAGAATTCCACTGCGATTTTTGCCCTGCGATTTCTTTGGCTTCTTACCTTTGTGTGGAATTTGCCTTTTTTGGCCCTTTTTGTACAAAATTAGTTGGGTACACAAAAAAAAAAAAAAAAAGGATGCAGTAGGGATGTAAAAAAGTGTATTTAACTAAATGTTTTTTTTTATAACAAAATTTTAATACATTTTGTTTATAAAGTGTGTGTGTAACTTTTTTCTCTTTATTTATTTTGAATTTTTTTTTATGTAGTACTACTACTCCCAGCATGGAACACACTGTTCCATGATGGTAGTAGTACCTGTACTAATAGACATATCGCCCCGGGTATCAGTCCTGACACCCGATGCGACCGACCATAATTTAGCAAAGATGCGGCTGTATACATCACTCGCATCTCAGCTCTGTACTCCGGCCAGTGATGTAAATAGAACATCACTCATTCATATTTTCCGCCCAGAGCTGTGATTGGCCAAATGGTTGCAGCCAATCACAGCTCTGAGGAAAATATGAATGAGTGAATGGCCGGAGTATAGTGCAGAGCAGAGATGCGAGCGATGTATACAGCTGCTCCATCTCTGCTGACATTTTTATTATTGTCGGCTACATTTTTAGGTCCCTGCCCGCCCACATAAATTGATCCCTGTTTAAAAAAAATTTACGTCAATACTATATATCTTTTTTTTTTTTTTTTATAATACCTTTTTTAATAAAATGTCGTATGGTATCTCCATCACTTTTTTGGTTCGCTAAAGTCCAAAAAAGAATAAAAACCGCTGGCAAAAATGCCAAAGTTAAAACCAACATGGGAGCTGTAGTACCTGCATTAATAGACAGATCGCACCTAACTTCTGACACCTGTTGTGATCGGTCTATTAAACGCCATGCGGGAGAATTGGCATTTTTATGGCGTTTTTGGGGAAAAAAAACCTCAGTGGAATCCCAGCCTAAGGTTAGAATCCCAATTAGTATTTTTTTGCAAAAACGCCGTAAAAAAACGGCAATTTTCCTGCACGGATGTTAGCTGCAGATGTTAGCTGCAAGTCAATAGTAAACTGCAAAATGCCAGATCCACCTGGTGTTTTTCAGTTTGGCGTTTTTTTTTTATCCTTTTGGCTTTTTTCAGCAATTTTGGGCTCAGAGGATGGTTTTTCAAAACACTCGACAAAACCTAGTTTGGCGTTTTTTGCACAGAAATCGTGGCGTTTTCCTCCCGTAGAAGTCTATGAGAGAGCAAAAACGCCATGTTGGTTTTAACTTTGGCGTTTTTGCCGGCGGTTTTTATTCTTTTTTGGACTTTTGCGAACCAAAAAAGTGATGGAGATACCCTACGACATTTAATTAAAAAAGGTATTATTAAAAAAAATAAATAAAAGATATAGTAGTGATGGAAATTTATTTTAAACAGGGATCAATTTATGTGGGCGGGCAGGGACCTAAAAATGTAGCCGACAATAATAAAAGTGTAGTGTGTGTGTGTGTGTTTTTAACTATTATTTTTACATTTTTTTCCTACTACTCACAGCATGGAACACACTGTTCCATGATGGGACTAGTAGTACATGTATTAATTGACAGATCGCCCCTTTGCGATCCTCCTTTAGAACGTATAGATGCGGCCAGCTGCTCTTCTATGGTCCCGGCACTGCCGTATATATACACCTATTCATATTTCCCACAGAGAGCTGTGATTGGCCAGATTGTTTCAGCCAATCACAACCCTCTGTGGGAAATATAAATAGGTGTATATATACCTCAGGGCAGGGAACCATAGAAGAGCGGCCGGCCACATCTATACATTATACAGGAGGATCACAGCGGGTGTCAGGAGTGACATCTGCTGTGATCTGTTTCTTACTGCAGGTACTACTACAGCTCCCAGCATGGAGCAGATGGTGCTCCATATTGGGAGTAGTAGTACCCGCAGTAAGAAACAGATCACAGCAGCTGTCACTCCTCCTGACACCCCCTGTGATCCTCCTGATGTGAATGTTGGGATCAGCTGTACTCACAGCTACAGAGCCGGGAGAACAGCTGATGCTGAGCAGTAGATATATATCGTATATCTACTGCCCAGCAAGAACTTACAGTGAGCCTGCAATGTGTATACAGTATACACATTGCTAGCTCGCTTAACCCCTTGCTGAGCTGTGCGCTATGCGCAAGCCCGGCAAGGAAAGAGTTAACTTACACTGCTGGACAGTGTAGGTTAACCCTTTGGGTGGTACACAGTATATACAGCTATCTATAGATAGCTGTATATAGGGTATACAGAAGATGAAGAAATCCCCTTCCTCCCTCCAGTTCTGGCTGGGTCTGTGTAGCTCCGCCCCCTAGTGATGACGTCATTAGGGGGGCAGAGCTTAAGACGGGAGCCAGGCTGGTAATTCTAAGGCTCTGTTCACATTGTCCGTTTTGTATAATGTGAACAGACCCTTTTTTTTCTCTTTCTAATAAAATAGTTAAGGAGGGCTGTGGGGGAGTGTTTTTTAAAATAAAATAATTTCTCCAATGTGTTGTTGTGTTTTTTTTTAATTTATTTTTTATTGAATTTTCAGGCTTAGTAGTGGAAGCCGGTCTTATTGACGGAATCCATTACTAAGCCAGGGCTTAGTGTTGGCCCCAACAACAGCTGGCACTAACCTCCAATTATTACCCCGGTACCCACCGCCACAGGGGTGCCGGGAAGAGCCGATACCAACAGGCCCAGAGCGTCAAAAAAAATGCGCTCCTGGGCATAGGCAGTAACAGGCTGGTGTTGTTTAGGCTGGGGAGGACCAGTAACAACGGTCCTCGCCCACCCTGGTAACGTCAGGCTGTTGCTGTTAGATTGGTATTGTGCTGAGAATAAAAATACGGGGAACCCTATGTTTTTGTTTTTTTAACCGGAGTAATAATTGGGGGTTAGCGCTAGCTTTTTTGGGGGCTAACACTAAGCCCTGGCTTAGTAATGGATTCCGTCAATAAGACCGGCTACCACTACTAAGCCTGAAAATTCTATAAGAAAAAAAAAAAAAAAAAAAAACACAACACCACATTGGAAAAATTATTTTATTTAAAAACACACCCCCACAGCCCTCGTTAACCATTTTATTAAAAGAAAAAAAAAAGAAAAAACTGTTCATCCACCGTAATCCATCGAATCTGCCGTAATCCTCTGCATACACGGATCTGAAATGAGAAGAAGAAAAAAAAAAAAAAAAAATTGGTTAGTACATTTTTGGCACTCTCCGCTGGAGAGAGCGCCCATAATCCAATGTCTTCCTAAACAGGGAGCCTCCAATTGGTGCAAAACTACAACTTCCAGCAAGCCCAGCCAGCCTTTGGCTGTCTGGACATGCTAGGAGTTGTAGTTTAGCAACAGCTGGAGTCTGGGTAGACACTGCCAGAAGGGTCTTGTCACAATATACAAAACGGACAATGTGAACAGAGCTTCAGACTTACTAGCCTAGCTCTGGCAGCCTGGCTATGCGGACCCGACGGGGACAGGGAGCGAGGGAGGTAAGTGGACGTCGGCTTCTGTATATACAGCTATCTATTAGGGATCGACCGATATCGTTTTTTTAGGGCCGATACCGATAATTGGTGGAGGTTAGGGCCGATAACTTATACCGATATTCCGGTATAAGTTATCGGCTATTTATCCCCCCGCGGGCGCTTTAAATCAATGCACTGCAGTGGTTTTTGCGGTGCCATAGGCCACCACCACCCGCTTCCCTCCCCCTACCTGTCAGGGTGGTCCGGGCCATCCATCGTTCCTGTAGTGTCCGGCGGCATTCCGGGTGGAGGGTGAACCGGTCCGGGCTGTCCTTCTTCTCCGGGGGTCATTTTCTCAACTCCCGACAGGCTCCGGCCTAGTAACACAGCATAGACGCCATTGCGCAGTGACGCCCGTGGGCAGCGACGCACCTGACGTCACGGCGTCTATGCAGTGTACTAGGCCGGAGCCTGCCTGGAGTGGAGAAGATGACCCCCGGAGAAGAAGGACAGCCCGGACCGGTTCACCCTCCACCCGGAATGCCGCCGAACACTACAGGAAGGATGGCCCGGACCACCCCCATTACGGGTAAGTAAAATTTATTTTATTGACTCGGAGGGTGGGGGAGGGGCCCGACCGGTATAGCGGTATGGGCAAAAATCCATACCGTGGGAGGAAAAAAAAATGGTATCCGGTTCATTCCGGTATACCGCCCAGCACTATGGTGGGGGGTGCAACGCGGTGCGGTGGGTCGGGGGGGGGGGCGGTCTCGGTGCGGTGGGTCGGGGGGTCGGTCGCGGTGCGGTGGGGGCGGTGCGGGGGGAATTATCGGCTTATCGGCAAGGTAATTGCCGATACCGATAATGCCCAAAATCGTGATTATCGGCCGATAACAATAATCGGTCGATCCCTACTATCTATAGATAGCTGTATATATGTATACCGCCCAAAGGCGCTATAGAAGCAGGGAGTCCTGTCAGTCTGGTGACAGGATTCCCGGCTCCTGTATAGTATACACGGGTACACTATGCCCCCCTGTATACTATACGGCCGGGGGAGGTGAGTAGTGATGCTGTACATCACTGCTCATCTCCTTACAGTCTGTGGACCAGGTGCTCAGCATCCGACCCACAGAGTGGTACCCTGAAAACAGAAAACTGCCACAGGGGACAAAACTGGCTATTTCCACACACCAGGAAAAACACCAGAAAAACTGCCAAAACGCAAGGAAAATCCGTGGCAGTTTTTCTGCCAGTTTTTCCTGGTGGGAAAAAACCTCAGTGGAATTCTAGCCTAACAGGCTTTTTCTTGACAGCAACAGCAAACTCCGAAGTGTAGAGTTAACCCATCCCAAGGCTTACAATATACTCAGCCCACATGCAACAATACAAGCCACTCTGCTGCATAGCTAGACTCTCCCAGCACCACTCACTTTAATAGCACATTATCTGCTCTGCAAGCAGGGTAACCATTCTCCGCTAGAGATTTGCCAACTGGCCCTACTTTACTAAGAGTGGAGTGTAGTTTTCATTGTGAGGTCTTTTTTTTTTGCTTTTTTTATACAACTGTTCCAAACTGTCTGGATTTTCACTGCTCAAATCCACCACATTTTATGTGAGAACATTACTAAATATGTTGGGATTTTTCAAAACTGTCGGGGACATGCTCCTTTTCACAGCAGCCATGCCCCTTTTTAAAGTTTTTTAACGGGTTTGAAGGTTGCAGATTTTGGCGCATGTGATGAGAAAAAAACCTGTCGGGAATGAATTAGTAAATAACCTCTGCACATTGTAACATCATTCTTTAATAGGCAAATCTAGCAGGCTGTCCACACTCCCCCTGATTAGTGCCAAACCTCTCCTTAAACTCAGCATAGTAGCATGGGACATCACATCATCATAGGGCTGGGCTGTATACTGGTTCATACCGAATACCGAAATTGTTTCCCTGCACGATATGAATTTTTCCCATACCGCAATACAGGTCGGGCCCCTCCCCCTCAAATGAATGAATTATCAGCCGCATTATAAGCCGCCCGTGCTTTAAATTAATGAGATGCCGGCCGCATGCGCTATAAATGATTAAGTTGCGCCCGTGGCGCTTTAAATGAATAAGATGCGGCCGCGGTGCTATAAATGGTTAAGATTCTGGCCGCATGTGCTATAAATGAAAAAAATTAGGCCGCAGCAAGCTGCACCTCTCCCTGGAAGCGCTAAAAGCCTGGCTTTTAGCGCTTGCAGGGGGAGCTGACAGCTTTCCGCTCGCAACTTAAAGGAAAACTGTCAGATATTTTCTCCCGCACTATCCACAGGTACTTATAGCGCGGTACTTATAGGCTAATAGCGCGGCAGTGATCGTGGTGCCGCGTGCTATTAACCCTTTAGATGCGGCGTTCAAAGTTGGAACGCCGCGTCTAAAGTGAAAGTGAAACCATGCCGGTTAGCTCAGGGAGCTGTTCGGGATCGCCGCGGCTAAATCACACCGTCCCGAACAGCTGTAGGACACGAGGAGGGACTCCTATCTTGTCTCCTGGTGTCCGATCGCCGAATGACTGCTCAGTGCCTGAGATCCAGGCATGAGCAGTCAAGCGACAGAATCATCGATCACTGGTTTCCTATGAGAAACCAGTGACCAATGTAAAAGATCAGTGTGTGCAGTGTTATAGCCCCCCTATGGGACCTATAACACTGCAAAAAAAAAAGTGAAAAAAAAAAGTTAAGATCATTTAACACCTCCTCTAATAAAAGTTTAAATCACCCCCCTTTTCCCATTTAAAAAAAAAAAACTGTGTTAATAAAAATAAACATATGTGGTATCACCGCGTGCGGAAATGTCCGAATTATAAAAATATATTGTTAATTAAACCGCACGGTCAATGGCGTGCGTGCAAAAAAATTCCAAAGTCCAAAATAGTGTATTTTTGGTCACTTTTTATATCATGAAAAAATGAATAAAAAGTGATCAACAAGTCCCATCAATACAAAAATGGTACTGCTATAAACTTCAGATCACGGCGCAAAAAATTTGCCCTCATACCGCCCCATAGGCGGTAAAATAAAAAAGTTATAGGGGTCAGAAGATGACAATTTTAAACGTATACATTTTCCTGCATGTAGTTATGATTTTTTCCAGAAGTACGACAAAATCAAACCTATATAACTAGGGTATCATTTTAATCGTATGGACCTACAGAATAAAGATAAGGTGTCATTTTTACCGAAAAATTTACTGCGTGGAAACAGAAGCCCCTAAAAGTTACAAAATGGTGTTTTTTTTTCAATTCTGTCTCACAATTATTTTTTTTTCCGTTTCACCGTACATTTTTGGGTAAAATGACTGATGTCATTACAAAGTAGAATTGGTGGCGCAAAAAATAAGGCATCATATGGATTTTTAGGTGCAAAATTGAAAGGATTATGATTTTTAAAAGGTAAGGAGGAAAAAACGAAAGTGCAAAAACGAAAAAACCCCTGGTCCGTAAGGGGTTAACCGTATGGACCTACAGAATAAAAAAAATGATATTTTTTCTTCAATTTGGTCGCACAATTAATTTTTTTTCCGCTTCGCCGTGGATTTTTTGGTAAAATGACTAATGTCACTGCAAAGTAGAATTGGTGGCGCAAAAAATAATAATATGGAAAACTGCAATCGCCCTCAGCGCTGCAGCAGGGATCCGATCATCCAGCATGGCAGCCGGAGGTCCCCCTCACCTGGCTCCAGCTGTCTCCCGGGGTCTGAGATCGAGCAGACCAGAGCAGAAGGTCACCGATAATACTGATCAGTGCTATGTCCTATGCATAGCACTGAACAGTATTAGCAACCCAATGATTGCTATAATTTATAGTCCTATGGGGACTAGAGATGAGCGAACTTACAGTAAATTTGATTCGTCACAAACTTCTCGGCTCGGCAGTTGATGACTTTTCCTGGATAAATTAGTTCAGCTTTCAGGTGCTCCCGTGGGCTGGAAAAGGCGGATACAGTCCTAGGAAAGAGTCTCCTAGGACTGTATCCACCTTTTCCAGCCCACGGGAGCACCTGAAAGCTGAACTAATTTATGCAGGAAAAGTCATCAACTGCCGAGCCGAGAAGTTCGTCACGAATCGAATTTACTGTAAGTTCGCTCATCTCTAATGGGGACTATTAAAGTGTAAAAACACGTCCGTGTTTCCCATTTTACCCCCAAAAAAGCGTAAAAAAAAAATCATTAATACACATATTTGGTATTGATGCGTGCGTAAAAGTCTGAACTATTAAAATATATTGTTAATTATCCCGTACAGTGAGCAGCGTAAATGTAAAAAGATTAAAAAAGGCCAAAATTGCCGCTTTGTCACATTTTATTCCAATTTTTTTTTATAAAAAAATGTATAAAAAGTAAAACCTAGGCAAAAGTGGTACTGATAAAAACCACATGATGATGATCATGATGCAAAAAATGAGCCCCCATACCACCTCATATACGGAAAAATTAGTAAGTTATAGGTGGTCAAAATAGGGCAATTTCAAACATACAAATTTTGTTAAAGTGGTTTGAGATTTTTTTTCAGCGGTACAATTATAGATATGCATATAACATGGGTATTATTTTAATCATATTGACCCACAGAATAAAGATACCGGAAAGTGTACCGTGCACAAAAACTTTCAAAATTAGTTAAATTGCAGATTTCTTTTCAATTTGGTTGCTCATATGGGTCTGTGGATGGAAATATAAAAGTTATGATTTTTAGAAGGCGAGGAGGAAAAAAACGGAAATGGAAAAATAAAATTGGTCTGGTCCTTAAAGGGATACTCCGCCCCTAGACATCTTATCCCCTATCCAAAGGATAGGGGATAAGATGTCAGATCGCCGCAGTGCCGCTGCTGGGGAGCCCCGGGATCCCCACTGCGGAACTGCGCTATCATTACAGCACAGAGCGAATTCGCTCTGCATGCAATGACGCGCAATACAGGGGCCGGAGCATCGTTACGTCATGGCCCCGCCCCTCGTGACGTCACGGGCCGCCCCTTTCAATACAAGTCTATGGGAGGGTGCGCGGCGGTTGTCACGCCCCCTGCCATAGACTTGCATTAAGGGGACGGGCCGTGATGTCATGAGGGGCGGAGCCATGACGCCACGCGGCTCCGTCCCCTGTATCACCCATCATTACGCACAGAGCGAACTCGCTCTGTGTTGTAATGATAGGGCAGTGCCGCAGCGGGGATCCCCAGCAGCGGCACTGCGGCGATCTGACATCTTATCCCCTATCCTTTGAATAGGGGATAAGATGTCTAGGGGCGGAGTACCCCTTTAAGGCCAAAATGGACCTGGTCCTTCACCCCCTTAAAGACTCAGCCCATTTGGGCCTTAACCCCTTAAGGACCAATGCAAATAAACCTGTACGCCCCTGAAAGACCAGGCCTGTTTTTTCAAATCGGGGATGTCTGTCTTTATTAGAGAATAACTCTGGTAACGTTTTGCCAATCACGATAATTCTGACATTGTTTTTTTGTCACAAGTTGTCCTTCATGTACATAGTAAAAGTAAGCCGATATCATTTGTAGTTTTTTTTTACAATGCAAAAAATCATGAAATTTTTACAAAAAATTAAGATTTTTTGCTATTTTAACACTAATTGGTTGCATATATTTATACTTACTGACCAAATAGTTTATGAAACTTATACTTTCAGATGTCTACTTTATTTTGACGTCATTTTTTAGTTTTTAATTAACATTTTAAATTAGTTAGAACCCTAACAATTTAACTTGAAATTTTGAAAATTTCGAAAATTTGAAAAGTAAATTTTTTTTATGTGCTATGCAAGGTTTGCAGAAATTAAAAGGTAGTAGAACATAGGAACACCCCCCAAATGACCCCATTTTAAAAACTAGACCCCTCAAGGTATTCGCTAGGGGGTACAGTGAGTATTTTAACACCATAGTTTTTTGGCAGGAATTATTACAAAGTCAGTGTTAAAAATTCGAAAATTGCAATTTTTCACAAATGCATCATTTGGGGGGCATATTTTTTGTACATCACTTCTGATATTGAAAGAAATGCACCCTATATTTTATTTAGCTGCTTGTCCCATGTTCGGAAATACCCCCGCTTTGGCCATATATGGTTCCTTGGCCGCGTGGTAGGACTCAGAAGGAGAGGAGCGCCATTTGGCTTTCAGGGCAGAACAGTACCCCCACCCCCACAAGTGACCCCATTTATATACCGCACCCCTACAAGTTATTGGCTGGACCAGGGACCTCTCTGATTGGTCCTTGGTCGGCTGGCAGTATAACGCGTCTGTCTGTGACAGTTAAGGCTCCTGATGGATATATCCGCCATGTTGTGGGAATAAGCACCCGCTCATGGCGAATATATCCATCACTGCTGCGGCTGGGTAGCTCAGTGTGTCCGCTCATGACTGCTGGCGGAAAATCCGCCGCTATGAGTGGACGCACAAAGCTACCCAGCCGCAGCAGCGAGCTCATTACCGTGACTGCTGCATAATGTGTAGGATCACGTGGCAGACATTCGCAGCATATTACATGCTGCGGATGTCCGCCAATGCGATCCTACACATTATGCTTTTTTTTTTATTAGATTCATTTAATAAATGTATATATAATATATATTTTTTTTTTACACTTTTATTACATTTTTATTTATTTTTACACTTTTATTTTATTTATTTATTTATTTTTACACTTTTTAATGCTTTGGAATACTTAGTATTCCAAAGCATTGTAGTTATATGCTGCCTGCCAGTTTTCACTAGCAGGCAGCATATTTCACTGGCAGGCAATACCCAGGGCAGACCTGGGGGTCTTTGTAGGACCCCCGGCAGCCCAGGTATGCAGCAGCACCCCGCGATCGCGATGCGGGGTGCTGCAGGAGAGACAGAGGGAGCCCCCTCCCTCTGTCAGAACTCCTTACAGCGCGCGGTCACTTCTGACCGCGGCTGTAGGGGTTAAACTGTCGGGAGTGAAGTGAACTTCACTCCCGGCAGTGCGGCCACACACAGCACCCCGCGATCGCGCTGCGGGGTGCTGCAGAGGAGACAGAGGGAGCCCCCTCCCTCTGTCAGAACTCCTTACAGCCGCGGTCACTTCTGACCACGGCTGTAAGGGTTAAACTGCCGGGAGTGAAGTGAACTTCACTCCCGGCAGTGCGGCAGGTCCCGGCCAGCCGCGGACACACACAGCACCCCGCGATCGCGATGCGGGGTGCTGCAGGGGTGACAGAGGGAGCTCCCTCCCTCTGTCATAACTCTTACAGCCCGCGGTCACTTCCGACCGCGGCTGTAAGGGTTAAAACTGCCGGGACCGAAGTTTACTTCGGTCCTGGCAGTGCAGCAGGGTCCCGGCTGTGTGATACAGCCGAGTCCCTGCCGCGATCTCGTGGGTGCACTGGGCAGCACCCACGAGAAGAATGGACGAGTATAGACGTCCAGGTGCGGGAACGCCCGCCAACCTGGACGTCTATACTCGTCCATGGTCGTTATCGGGTTAAGGACTCAGACAATTTTATTTTTACGTTTTTGTTTTTTCCTCCTCGCCTTCAAAAAATCATAACTATTTTATATTTTCATCCACAGACTAGTATGAGGGCTTGTTTTTTGCGTGACCAGTTGTCCCTTGTAATGCCATCACTCACTTTACCATAAAATGTATGGCGCAACCCAAAAAATACTATTTGTGTGGGGAAATTAAAAAGTAAACCGCAATTTTGCAAATTTTGGAAGGTTTCGTTTTCATGCCGTACAATTTACGGTAAAAATTACGTGTTCTTGATTCTTTGGGTCAATACGGCTAAAATGATACCCATGATAACATACTTTCTATTACTGTTGCACTAAGAAAAGAAAAAAAGAAAAAAAATCGCAAATTTTTTAACCAAATTAGTACGTTTAAAATCCCCCTATTTTGAAGACCTAAAACTTTTTCATTTTTCCGTATAAGCGGCGGTATGAGGGCTAATTTTTTGTACCGTGATCTGTACTTTTTATTGATACCATATTTGCTTATATAAAACAATACATTTTTTATAATTTTTTTTGGAATAAAATGTTATAAAAAAGCAGTTATTTTGGACTTTTTTTTATTTTTATTTTTTTTATTTATTTTTATTTTTTTCATTAACATTTTATTTTAATAGTTTGGATATTTACACACGTGGCGATACCAAATATGTATATAAAGTATATATATATATATATATATATATATATATATATATATATATTTTATTTTTACACTTTTAGGGGGTGAGATAGGCAAAATTAGACAATTTATGTTTTTATTGGGGGAGGGGGTTTTTCATATACCGTATAACACGCACTTTTTAGGCTAAAATTTTTAGCCTAAAGTCTATGTGCGTGTTATACGCCGATACACTCCCAGGAAAGGCAGGGGGAGAGAGGCCGTCGCTGCCCGCTTTTCTCCCCCTGCCTTCCCTGGGGTCTAGAGCCCTGCTGCCGGCCCTTCTCACCCCTTAGCTATCGGCGCCACTGCCCGTTCTGTCCCCCTGACTATCGGTGCCGGCGCACACACGCACCCTCATTTTACCATGGAAATTTGGGTAAAAAACTTTTTTTACCCAAATATCCTTGGTAAAATGAGGGTGCGTGTTATAGGCCGGTGCGTGGTATACCCCGATAAATACGGTATATATATATTTTTTTTACACTTTAATAGTCCCCAAATAGGACTATTTATAGAAATCATTCGATTGTTAATACTATTCAGTGCTATGTATAGGACACAGCACTAATCAGTATTATCGGGCATCTTCTGCTCTAGTCTGCTCAATTGTAGGCCAGAGCAGAAGACCCGTGGAGGGCAGCGGAGGCAGGTGAGGGGACGGGCAATCCGATCATCCATTATAGTGACCGCAATGCTGCAGATGCTGTGATCTGTATTGATCACGGCATCTAAGGGGTTAATGGCGGAAATCCACTCGATCACGGATGTCCGCCAGTACCAGCGGGTCCCTGGCTGCTATCAGCAGCCGGGACCTGCCGCGCATGACCCGAGCATTGGTCCGATGCTCGCGATTATGCATAGGACATAAATGTACGCCCTGGTGCGTTAAGTACCAGCTCATCAGGACGTACATCTACGTCCAGCATCGTTAATGGGTTAAAAGGTTACTCCGGTGGAAAACATTTTTTTTTTTTTTTTTAAATCAACTGATGCCAGAAAGTTAAACAGATTTGTAAATTACATCTATTTAAAAATCTTAATCTTTCCAGCACTTATCAGCTACTGTATGCTCCAAAAGAAGTTCTTTTCATTTAGAATTTATTTTCTGTTTGACCACAGTGCTCCCTGCTGACACCTCAGTCCATGTCAGGAACTCTCCAGGGTGGATAGGAGCAAATCCTTATAGCAAACCTCTCCTGTTTCAGACAGTTCCTGACATGGACAGAGGTGTCAGCAGAGAGCACTGTGGTCAGACAGAAAAGAGATTAAAAAAGAAAAGAACTTCCTGTGGAACATACAGCAGCTGATAAGTACTGGAAGGGAAAGGAACAGGACATATAAAAGAAGGACTTGCACTTCTCCTCCCTTATGGATCCACTTCTGACTTTGGCTCAAAAACTGCCAGAAAAAACCCAATCCTAAGAGATGATAGTGAGAGGGAGTGAGGGGGAGTGTGGGCTGTAACAGAGAACTGTGTCCCTGTTGGGAGGGTCACATTCCGCTACAGTGCAGAGGTCACATTCCGCTACAGGGACACAGTTTTCTTCATTAAACTGTATGGCTAGAAGTTGGTGATTTACAATGCAACAATGAACAGTTTTATAATCCATTATTACAGTGCAAACAAAGAAAGCATCTACCTCGTCCACACGCAGTCCCGGCGGTGTATTCGGTACATGATTCACTACACAACCTCATCTCCCGGGCACCGGCACCGCAGAAAACCCCCCGCGCCGGTCTACAGCAGTATAAAGCACCCTTGTGACGTCACGAATAGTGGGCGGGACATGTCGGCCTGCAGGCTACAGCCAACAGCACTCACGTACAGGCGGCCGCGAGTCTCCTTCCCAGATAAACAATACCTGTACTGTGCCCTGTCGTTTTCCAGGTCTTATAGTTCAGTAACATTGTGAGGGAGGTATATACAACGGGAGGCACAGTAACCAATCAGATTGCAGCAGTTTAGCACGGACTACAGCTCCACCTAGGGGCGGCCGCGGATTTGAATGTGCCCGTCGCGCCTCCCCTTCCCGCCCTCGTCCCTTCGCTCCGTGTCCCTCCTCCTGGTTTTACTATCAGCTTTCAGAGCTTCCATTTACACACTTGCGGGGGGGGAGGGAAAACAAGAAAATAATAGAAAAGATCACTAAAGACTAAACAATAACCATAGGAACAATAAAAGAGAAGAGCCGGCCTTGTGCGGGTGGCAGCCTGGCATCTCCTGGAGGGCACACACGGGAGGGATAGCAGAAGGTAAGCCTGCTGTGCACAGCTCTTTCAATGAATGGCTGCTGCTCGCCTCAGAACACTACGGATCAAACAGACAAATAACCTGCATTTAAAGGGGACGCGCCCCCCGGAGATCAGACGTGACCCTGATGGAGATTATGATTTATGCACAGAAATGAGCAGTCAAGGGGGAGGAGACAGCAGGATGTGTGTACATACATGTGCGCCCCCCCACCCATGTACTGCTACATGTTTAACCCCTTGGGGGTGGGTGAGGGGCTCGCTCTCCCGCTCAGGCCGTCATACATAATGTCTGTGGGTGCAGAGAAGCTGGCACTTCCTGGGCCTACTGCAGCTGGCTGGCTGCTCACAGCGGGGGTTTGGTGGGATTTTAGCTTTTCATTTTGTGTTGTAAATATTTTTATTTTACCTTTTGTTTATTTTTGTAAGTGAAATGTTCTCATGTTGCTATGTACACAGCGTGCCCCCCTTCATGCCCGTCTTCCCGCCGATAGGTACAATGACCCCTGGAGGCATCAGGATGGCAGTGAACGCTCCCATGCCCAGGCTGCTGCTTCTCCTCTTTGCTTCCCCTGAGGCCTCCTCCCCCCCTCTGCCCCTGGGAGTTTCTGGCCTCCAGCATTATCTCTCTATATTGGAATAATATACACTTTCTTTGTTACAGTGCATTTACCTTGTACATTGTGGGACATAGTAAAAATGAGGTGGGGGGTAATTCAGACCTTGAGGGGGTTCCTATCCTTTGCCTAAACTGTAAGGGACTGTCATTTTATTTGGATTTCTTTTAATATTTTAATGGATAATCCGGATTTGTAGGCTTTGGAGCCTGTGGTTTTGCAGCTAGGCCTCTTAAAGAGACAGGCATTTTTATTAGCAATTGTGCATTCTTCTTCCATTTACCAAGGCACCTGGGCTGGCTCCATTGTTCCTGGAGTAAAATAGTATTTTAGGTGGCATTTCCATGGTTAGATGTCTTTGTGTGTTCATTCATTCTTGGTGAATTGAGACATGTCACCTTTACATGAAGGATTTGTGACACATTGTTAGGATCCTGTAGTTATTGTAACGCGCTGTGCACTTAATCTGGTTAATAAATCCATCTGTTCGCTGACTTCTAATCTCTGACACATGAAATGTCTTCATCTTTCTTCTTGATCACAAAAGATTTGATAGGATGACTGATGTAGTAGAAAAGGAGACATAAACATGATCTGGCGGCAGTGAAGGAGCTTTTTTTATTTTTATTTTTTAAATATTTTGTCATGCAACGTCTTACAGTACAAATAATAAATCGTAATATGAAGAAAGAAAAAAGTTGAATCCTTTATTTCCCCTCCATTGTTTTTTTTGTAATATAAGTTTAAAACTATATTTATTTTTTTGACAGCATGACATGTAAATGTGTACTTGTGAGCTATGCTGGGAGTTGTAGTTTTGCAACATCTGGGGGTCCGCAGGTTGAAGACCACTGTTGTAAATGTGTACTTGTGAGCTATGCTTTATAAAAGCAGTGGTCTCCAACCTGCGGACCTCCAGATGTTGCAAAATTACAATTCCCAGCATAGCTCACAAGTACACATTTACAACAGAGGTCTTCAACCTGCGGCCCTCCAAATGATGCAAAACTACAACTCCCAGCATGCCCGGACAGCCAACCGCTGTCCGGGCATGCTGGGAGTTGTAGTTTTGGAACATCTGGAGGTCCGCAGGTTGAAGATTACTGTTATAAAGCATAGCTCACAAGTACACATTTACAACAGAGGTCTTCAACCTGCGGACCTCCAGATGTTTCAAAACTACAACTCCCAGGATGCCCGGACAGCCGTTGGCTGTCCGGGCATGCTGGGAGTCATAGTTTTGCAACATCTGGAGGTTCGCAGGTTGGAGACCACTGCTTTATAAAATATACAAAGAAAAGGGGGGGGGGGGGTTATTAACAGGCTGAGCCACTACTGCAATGTTTACATAGTAAGGCTGTGTTTGCAGGGTGGAATTTGCATTGCCGTCTACAAATTCTGCAAATTTCTGAGTGGTCATAGTTCTCGCAGAACATGCAAATTTGCGAATTGCCCATCCATGTGTTTTTGGCAGACATTTTGTACATTTTCTGCCATGTAAACATAACCGAAGAGATAGAGAAGTTTTAAAAAAAGAAAATAAAAAATTAACAGCTAAAAGAAAAAATTCTATCTATTAAAATAAAAAAAATTTTTTTTTTATAACTGCGCTTGCTTCAGAGTCCCTGGCGGAAGTTACCTGCTGATGTCCCCCATACACTGTGCAGGGGATGTTGCAGCCAGTCACTGGCCTTAGCGGTGATGATGTGCGAGGGACTGTTAGGCTAGGACTGCGCAAACATTTTTTCCTTAGAATTTTCTGTCGGAAATTCCAACCAGAAAATTCTGCAGTGTGAATAGGTTCATGGAAAACCTATTCATCATCATGCAGCGGAATTTCCAACCTAAATTCCTGAGCGGAATTCCGGTCGGAAATTCTGTAGTGTAAACACGGCCTTAAAGGGGTACTCTGCCGCAAACATCTTATCCCCTTTCCAAAGGATAGGGGATAAGATGTTAGATCTTAGGGGTCCTGCGGCTGGAGACCCCGCAATCTCTATGCCGGCAGTGGCGGTTCCAGGAACGCGGAAGCTTGCAGCTTCTGCGTTCGTGACATCATGCTACGCCCCCCCCCCTCCATTCATGTCAATAGGAGGAGGCGTGATGGCTATAACGTATTAGTCACAGTTCCTCCCATAGAAGTGATTGGAGGGTGCGTGACGGCCTCATCGCCAGTCATCGTGCACGGAGAATGAAGGGGTGCCGCACAGGAGATCGCGGGGGGTTCCCAGCGGCGGGACCCTGAGATCTAACATCTTATCCCCTATCCTTTATGGCGGTGTACCCCTTTAACCCCTTAACGACGCCGGACGTAAATGTACGTCCTGGTGAGCTGGTCATTAATGCACCAGGACGTACATTTACGTCCTATACATAACCAAGAGCATCGGAGCGATGCTCGGGTCATGCGCGGCAGGTCCCGGCTGCTGATAGCAGCCAGGGACCCGCCGGTAATGGTGGACATCCGCGTTCGCATGGATTTCCGCCATTAACACCTCAGATGCCGTGATCAGTACAGATCACGGCATCTGCAGCATCGCGGTCAATAAAATAGATGATCGGATCGCCCGCAGCGCTGCCGCGGCAATCCGATCATCCATCATGGCGTCAGGAGATCCCTTCACTTGCCTCCGCTGCCTTCCACAGGTCTTCTGCTCTGGTCTGCGATCGAGCAGACCAGAGCAGAAGATCACCGATAATACTGATCAGTGCTATGTCCTATGCATAGCACTGAACAGTATTAGCAATCAAATGATTGCTCTAAATAGTCCCCTATGGGGACTATTAAAGTGTGAAAAAAAAGTATTTAAAAAAAAATGTGAAAACCCCCTCCCCCCAATAAAAACCTAAAGTGTCCCATTTTCCCTATTTCTCCCCCAAAAAGTGTAAAAAAATAAATAAAAAATAAATAAATAAAAGTTATGTACACATTTGGTATCGCTGCGTGCATAAATATCCCAACTATTAAAATAAAATGTTAATGATACTGTACGGTGAATGTAAAAAAAAGTCCAAAATAGCTGCTATTTTATTCCCCAAAAAAATGTATTAAAAGTTTTATATAGGCAAATATGGTATCAATAAAAAGTACAGATCACGGCGCAAAAAATGAGCCCTCATACCGCCGCTTATACGGAAAAATGAAAAAGTTATAGGCCTTCAAAATAGGGGGATTTTAAACGTACTAATTTGGTTAAACAGTTTGCTATTTTTTAAGCGCAACAGTAATAGAAAAGTGTATAATCATGGGTAACATTTTAATCGTAATGATCCAAAGAATAAAGAACACATGTCATTTTTACCGTAAATTGTACAGCGTGAAAAAGAAACCTTCCAAAATTTGCTAAATTGCGGTTTTCTTTTTAATTTCCCCACACAAATAGTATTTTTTTTTGGTTGCGCCATACATTTTATGGTAAAGTGAGTGATGGCATTACAACGGACAACTGGTCTTGCAAAAAACAAGCCCTCATACTAGTCTGTGGATGAAAATATAAAATAGTTATTTTTTGAAGGCGAGGAGGAAAAAACTAAAACGTAAAAATAAAATTGTTTGAGTCCCTAAGGGGTTAAGGCATGTGACAGGCTGCAGCATCCCTGTGGCAAGAGGGAAAGCGAACATGGAGGGAACATAAAATATGAGCATAGAAATCAAGGGAGAAGAAAGTAAGGTACGATGGACAATGCGGCTCAATAGGGGAGTATGACATCTTGTCTTTTGTTTAAAGGGGTACTCCGCCCCTAGACATCTTATCACGTCCCCTCCCATAGACTTGCATTGAGGGCTGGGGTGTGACGTCACACGTGGGCGGAGTCGTGACGTCATGATCTTCCATCCCGGTGGTCGAGATGGACTCAGCCTGAGGACCTCCAGCGGTTCCGGAAGCCGCTACTGGTGGGTGCTGCATGGTAGATCCAGGGGGTCCCCAGCTGGCTGGCGTGGCTGGGCGGTGTTTGATAAGTTTAGTCTTGAAAGTCATTCCGCTTTCTAAGTGTTCTTTATCCCCAGGGAAGTCTAGTGTGATTCATCAAAACCACCAAAGTGGAAAAGTTGATCAGTTGCCAATAGCAACCAATCAGATTGCTTCTTTCAGTATTTAGAAGGCCCCTGAGAAATAAAGAGATTTGAATGGTTGCTATGGTTTTCACTGCACAAATTTTGATAAATCTTCATGTTGGTCTTTTTCAAGACGAAACAAATTGACTGCCGATTCGGTTAATCTTGCTGTAGATTCACTCATCTCTTTTACAGTTTTTTCTTTTTTCTTCCATGTTTGTCTCTTGGTGTCGCTGCTAATCTGTATTGCAGGGGGCGGGCTCTGGACATAATCATCCTCCTTCCTCTTTTGGCAACTCAGAATCTAGTTGCATTTTGTATTTTTACGACATCTGATCATGCATGTGTACATGCAGAAAAAAGAAATGGATTACGATCATTAAAAAAAATGTTATTGACGTCAAAAGTTTTGATCACAGCGGATTTCACTCCTGAGATCTGCTGCTAGTTATAAGCTGGGGAAGTTTGTGGCGTCATGCTGCTCACTCCCCGGCTGTAAATCAAATCCGATCTTTTTTGCTACTGTAGTTCATGCATTAAAAAAGTCAGATGGTCTGAACGGCCGGGGAGCAAAGCGTGATGCTGTGCACTTCCCTGGCTTATAACTAGCAATTCTCAGGAATGATACCCAGTGTGACCATAACTTTTGATGTATCTGGGCAACATCTCCCCAGCCTCACTAATATTCTGACCCGTTAGGCGACATCAGAGCGCTCATCCGTCACCCAACACCACCAGACTCCACTATATTGATGAGGTAGGGGAGCTGTGTGAGCTGGCGCCCCTCCCCCAATGTGCCGTGGAACACAATGACAAAGAGCTTCTAAAGGGCAGAGCTATGAGTATACCTAAGGTAAAACTGTAAGTGACCCTTCTTTGTACAGCTATTCACTATAACCCAATATATAGGGTTTAGGCGGGTGAAATAGCTGACAGATTCTCTTTAAAAATCATATTCATTAGAGAGATCATAAAACTGAACTCACACAAAGTTAATGAACCTTCTTTGTACAGCTGTTCACCCGCAATATATCCCCATGTATTGGTTTTAGTGCGGATGAAATAGCTGACAGATTCTTTTTTAAAGGACAACTGCAGTGGTACACTTTTTTATAAATGCCCGGGCCTCAAAAATAAACTCATACATACCTTCCTACGAGCCCCTGTTGGTCCGGCACAGGCCTCACGGTCCGGCAGTGCTGACGTCATTCCACTTCCTGGGGACGGGGACGCCGCAGAGCCGTCAGCGTATCACCGGCCATAGCGATGTCCCACCCCGGCCGGTGATAGGCTAAGCCCACTGTCCTGTAAGAAGCCGGCCAGAGCTCCTTACAGGACAGTGGGCTTAGCCTATTACCGGCCGGGGCGGGACATCGCTACGGACGGTGATACGCCGACCGCTCTGCGGCATCCCCTTCCCAAGGAAGTGGAATGACGTCAGCACTGCCGGACCATGAGGCCTGTGTCAGACCATCGGGGGCTCATAGGAAGGTATGTAGGAGTTAATTTTGTTTATTTTTGAGGCCGGGCACGGACATATATAAAAGTGTTCCACTACAGTTGTCCTTTAATGGTGGAACAACCTCTTAACCCCTTAAGGACCAAGGGCGTACAGGTATGCCTTTGCTCCCTGGTACTTAAGGACCAAGGGCGTACCTGTACGCCTGTGGGAATTTCGCTCCCTGCCGGGCGGGGACCGGGCCGGGTTGACTGCTTATATCAATCAGCAGGCACCCTGCGCCAATGCCCCCCCCCCCAATGTAGGCGATAGCCGAAAATCGCAAGTGAATTCACACTTGCGATTTTTGGCTATGCCGGTGATGCGTGTGACCCGCTGGCCCGGAAATACAAGGTGATCGGGGGTGATTTCGTCACCAATTTGCCCCCCCCCAGGATCGCTGCTATCCAATAGCAGCCAGCAGGGGAGGGGTTAACGGCCCCTTCTCGCGGCTCTGCTTGCCCCCCGAGTTCATTCAGCGGGCAGAGCTGCGGAAAGGAGCCAGGGACCCCCCCCTCTGTGAAGATCTGAGCCCCTCACAGAGGAAGACACCCCTTAGAGCAGGGAGAGAGTACAGCCCCAGGGACAGGTGGGGTTAACCAGTAAAGTAAAAAAAAAAAAAAAAGTTAAAACATTTCCCCCCCCGACCCCCTAAAGGGTCCGCCACAATTTTTTTTGTGTGACCCGGGCCCTATTAGGGGTTCAGGGCGCTGCATTTGCCCCCCCCCCCCCATTTTCTTATTTTTTTGCTGAAGCGCTTCCCCCCCCCCCCCCCATACAGTTACAGTTACACCAATCACACACACCACAAACCCACCCACCCCCCCCCCCCACACCCATCGTTTGGGAGCTTGTGCACCCTTTGCTGGATAAGAGTTACCACGTGTACGTGGACAACTTTTATACCAGCATCCCTCTTTTCACATCCCTTGCCGCCAGATCCACGTCCGCTTGTGGGACCGTGCGGAAAAAACAGAGAGGCCTCCCTCTAAATTTTCTGCAGACACCTATGCCCAAGGGTGAATCCCGTGCCCTTACCAATGAAAACCTGTTGCTGGTCAGGTATAAGGATAAGAGGGATGTCCTTATGCTGACCACTATTCATGGTCCCTGTGCGAGGTACCACAATAACGGTCCTCAAGCCCGATTGTATTCTGGACTACAATCGGTATATGGGGGGAGTTGATCTCTCTGATCAAGTCCTCAAGCCATACATGGCCATGCTGAAAACACGGGTATGGTACAAAAAAAGTTGCGGTTTACTTGGTACATGTTGCCATGTACAACGCTTTTGTACTGTCCCAGTACGCTGGCAACACAGGGACATTCCTCCAGTTCCAAGAAGAAGTCCTAAAGGCCCTGATCTTTGGCGACCGGGAAAGAGCAGGCCGGAGTTCCCAAGGAACTGAAGTTATAGGTGCCAGGATCATCCCAGGCCAACACTTTCCAGGTGAGATCCCCCACACTGGAAAGAAGGGACGATCCCAGAAAAAATGCAGTGTGTGTAATAGGAGGGGGATACGGAAGAACACCACCACTCAGTGTGACACTTGCCCCGATCATCCGGGCCTCTGCATTAAAAACTGCTTCAGGGAGTATCACACTTCCATGCAGTACTACATTTTCCCTTTTTCATTTTAATTTTCCATAATTTGTCCCCACAGTACCAAGTCCAGACATACCAAATTTTAACACCATAAACCACTAAATTGCCCCAAAAAAATCATCAAAAAAAAAAAACAAAAAAACTGATAAGACCTCTGGGGGTATTTTTTTTCTCTGGGTCACTGAGTCACTATCATCGGGGACTTTTTTTGTTGCCTCAAATGCGCAGCGCTCTCCCTCCACCTGAGCGGGGTGCGCATTTGAAGCAACAGGTTAGGGACGGCCACACACATCACATTCCCAGAATGATGATTCAGAGCATAAGGTTTGGGGTGGGCATATTTTTTAGTTTTGGCTATGCTCTGGGTCATCATTCTGGGAACATAACCTGTTTTATCATTTTATGTCCCACTGTACCCCATTTTAGTTATTTAGTGTACCCCAGTTATTTACCCCATGTAATGCCCCTTGAGGGGGGTCCCACTGTGCTGGCTCCATAGGCCGCAACGCAGAAGCTCAAGGCCCCTGAATGCGACCTGCTCCTCTCAGACCAGTGTGCAAGCTTTTTACGCCCAGACTTGAGGTATGTCCTTACTCCAAAGAAATATATTTACAAACTTATATTTATCAAACACCTGTGGGGTGTGAAGACTCACTGTACCCCTTGTTATGTTCCTTGAGGGATGTAGTTCCTGAAAAAGTATGCCATGTGTTTTTTTTTTGCTGTCCTGACACCATAGGGGCTTCCTAAATGCGACCTGCCCCCCCCCCCCACCCATTTCCCATTTCAGCAAAATTTGTAAATGTGACTCCTTCTCTTCTGAGCATTGTAGTGCGCCCAAAGTGCACTTGACGTCCACACATGGGGTATTTCCATACTCAGAAGAGATGGGGTTACACATGTTGTGGGGCATTTTCTCTTATTACCTCTTTTAAAAATGTAAAATTTGGGGAAAAACCAGCATTTTAGTAAAAAAAAAAAAAAAAAAAAATCATTTACACATCCAACTTTAACGAAAAGTCGTCAAACACCTGTGGGGTGTTAAGGCTCAGCGGACCCCTTGTTAGTGTAGTTTCCAAAACAGTAGGCCATGTGTTTTTTTTTTTTTTTTGCTGTTCTGGCACCATAGGGGCTTCCTAAATTGGACATGCCCCCCAAAATCCATTTCAGCAAAATGTGCTTTCCAAAAGCCAAATGTGACTCCTTCTCTTCTGAGCATTGTAGTGCGCCCGCAGTGCACTTGACGCCCACACATGGGGTATTTTCATACTCAGAAGAGATGGGGTTACAAATTTTGGGGGGCATTTTCTCCTATTACCCCTTGTAAAAATGTAAAATTTGGTTGAAAACCAGCATTTTAGTGGCAAAAAAATAATCATTTACACATTTTTAACGAAAAGTCGTCAAACACCTGTGGGGTGTTAAGGCTCAGCGGACCCCTTGTTACGTTCCTTGAGGGGTATAGTTTCCAAAATAGTATGCCATGTGTTTTTTTTTTTTTTTTTTTTGCTGTCCTGACACCATAGGGGCTTCCTAAATGGGACATCCCCCCCCAAAAATCATTTCAGAAAAACTCACTCTCCAAAATCCCATTGTCGCTCCTTCCCTTCTGAGCCCTCTACTGCGCCTGCCGAACTCTTGACATACACATATGAGGTATTTGCTTACTCGAGAGAAATTGGGTTACAAATTTTAGGAAGATTTCTCTCCTTTTACCCCTTGTAAAAATTCAAAAACTGGGTCTACAAGAACATGCCAGTGTAAAAAATGAAGATTTTGATTTTTCTCCTTCACTTTGCTGCTATTCCTGTGAAACACCTAAAGGGTTAACACACTTACTGAATGTCATTTTGAATACTTTGGGGGGTGCAGTTTTTATAATGGGGTAATTTGTGGGGTATTTCTAATAAGAAGGCCCTTCAAATCCGCTTCAAAACTGAACTGGTCCCTGGAAAATTCTGCTTTTGAAAATTTTGGGAAAAATTGGAAAATTGCTGCTGAACTTTGAAGCCCTCTAATGTCGTCCAAAAGTAAAAACATGTCAACTTTATGATGCAAACATAAAGTAGACATATTGTATATGTGAATCAAGATATTTATTTGGAATATTCATTTTCCTTACAAGCAGAGAGCTTCAAAGTTAGAAAAATTCAAAATTTTCAAATTTTTTTTCATCAAATTTTGGATTTTTTCACCATGAAATGATGCAAGTATCGACAAAAATTTACCACTAACATAAAGTAGAATATGTCACGAAAAAACAATCTCGGAATCAGAATGAAAGGTAAAAGCATCCCAGTGTAATTAATGCTTAAAGTGAAAATGGTCAGATGTGTAAAAAAACGCTCTGGTCCTACAGTGGAAATTGGCCTGGTCCTTAAGGGGTTATCCAGGAAAAATCTTTTTTTATATATCAACTGGCTCCAGAAAGTTAAACAGATTTGTAAATTTAGTGTATCAAGACAGAAAGAAGTTGCACTCACCCGGACTGTAGTATAAATGCAGAGATTTATTCTTGCAACATACAGCTGTGAAGGTACGAAGGATTACAAATCCATAGCGGGGAGTGAGAGCCGGCACAGCTCTCAGACGTGGGGCACACCACTGAAGGATACTTCTATTAAAAAATCTTAATCCTTTCAGTACTTATGAGCTTCTGAAGTTAAGGTTGTTCTTTTCTGTCTAAGTGCTCTCTGATGACACGTGTCTCGGGAACCACCCAGTTAAGAAGCAAATCCCCATAGCAAACCTCTTCTAAACTGGGCGGTTCCCGAGACACGTGTCATCAGAGAGCATTTAGACAGAAAAGAACAACCTTAACTTCAGAAGCTCATAAGTACTGAAAGGATTAAGATTTTTTAATAGAAGTAATTTACAAATCTGTTTAACTTTCTGGAGCCAGTTGATATATATAAAAAAAAGTTTTTTCCTGGAATACCCCTTTTAACCTCTTAACCATACGCCCTGCATCCCGAGTCCTTAAGGACATAGGGCGTATGCATATGCCCGTGGGAATTCCCGTCCCTGCCGCTAGCTGGTTGGGGACCGGACCGGGATGCCTGCTGGAAGCTGGAATCATTCGGCAGGCATCCCGGCACATCGCCGAGGGGGGTCCTGGAAATGAAAGTGAAAGTAAAGCGAACTTTACTGTGGCAACCACTAGGAAGGCCAAACTGCAACTCCTTGCATGCCCAGACAGCCAAAGGCCAAAGGCTGTCTGGGCATGCTGGGAGTTGTAGTTTTGCAACATCTGGAGGTTCACAGTTTGGAGACCACTGTTACAGTGGTGCCCAAACGGTAGCCCTCCAGATGTTGCCAAACTACAACTCTCAGAATGCCTAGACTGCCCAGGCATGCTGGGAGTTGTAGTTCTGTAATATCTGACCCTTTTAGATTTTGCAATTTTCATGACATTTTAAAAAATTGTTGCTCTACTTTGAAGACCTCAAATTTTTTCAAAAAGTAACAATATGTCCATTTTACGATGCCAACATAAAGTGGACATATTGTATTTGTGAAGAAAAATAATTTTTTGGGGAAAATCCATTTTCCTTACAAGTAGAGAGCTTCAAAGTTAGAAAAATTAAAAATGTTCATGACATTTTGGAATTTTTCACCAAAAAAGGATGCAAGTAACGCCGAAAATTTACCACCAAAATAATGTTTTTTCGTGACATATTCTACTTTATCAGAATATTCGGCAAAAGCATTTTAGAGTTATTAAAGGGGTACTCCGGTGAAAACCTTTTTTTCTTTTAAATCAACTGGTGGCAGAAAGTTAAACATATTTGTAAATTACTTTTATTAAAAAAAATCTTAATACTTCCAGTACTTATTAGCTGCTGAATGCTACAGAGGAAATTCCTTTCTTTTTGGAACACTGATGACGTCACAAACACAGTGCTCTCTGCTGACATCTCTGTCCATTTTAGCAACCATGCATAGCAGATGTATGCTAAAGGCAGCACGGTGGCTCAGTGGTTAGCACTGCTACCTTGCAGTGCTGGGGACTAAGGACAACAATAAATAAAGCGTTATTATTATTATTATAATAACGTCAGCAGAGAGAACTGTGGTCGTGATGTCATCAGAGAGCATTCCAAAAAGAAAAGAATTTCCTCTGTAGTAATCAGCAGCTAATAAGTACAGGAAGGATTAAGATTTTTTAATAGAAGTAATTTATAAAAATGTTTATCTTTCTGCCACCAGTTGATTTAAAAGAAAAAAGGTTTTCACCGGAGTACCCCTTTAATGCGTAAAGTGACGGTGGTCAGAATTGCGAAAAAGGGCTGCGTCCTTAAGGGGTTAAACCCCATGGTCAATAACTTAAACTTAAAAAAAATACTAAAGTCCAGAATTGCTTTTTAAAATTATTTTTTATTGGTCTCTTCCTATACCATAAAAAAAAAAAATGAGCCCTCATACATCCTAGTTTACAGAGAAAAAAAAAGCTATAGGCGTTAGAAGAGGACAATTTTAAGCCTACTAATTTTCATATAAAACGTTATAATTTATTAAAAGTAGTAAATTGGGTATAGTTGTAATCGTATGAACCAAAATATTAAAGATAATGTCATTTTTTTTCCTGAAAAGTGCAGTGTAGAAATGCAAGCCCCCAAAAGTTACAGAATGCCACTTTATTTTTTTTTTTAATTTTCTCCAGCAAATATAAATTTATATATCTTTTTTTATATTTTATTTTTGTCTAAGATTTTGTTATGAAATGATTGAGGTCATTACAATGTATGATTGTAGGTAGAAAATTGAAAGCGTTATGATTATTAGTAGGTGAGGAGGAAGAAAAAAAAGCCAAAATGTTTAAAACCCTGCGTTCTCAAGGGGATAAAGTGACCACTGGGCTAAGACTTGTTTGGACGTGTTTCAGGACCCCTCTTAGGTCCTTTCTTCTGCAGCTTATTATATTGAACAACCATATAATCACATTATATGTATGTTTAATATAAGCTGCTGAAGAAAGGACCTAAGGGGGTAAGGAGTCTGCCAACTAAGGGAGTGCGTGCTCCATCCCCATGAGGACGCATCATCTGTCCACCAACATATATCGATAGTGGATCCCGGCACCGAGAGGGAATTCATTGTTGCCTTTAAATACTAATATCAAAACCGAATGACCAGGGAGTCAGGAGTTTGTCTGGCGCAGAGAGGAACCATGGTTCCTCTCTGCGCCAGACAAACTCCTGACTCCCTGGTCATTCGGTTTTGATTTTACTCTCACCCAGGAGGGCTGCAGTGGACCTTCTTCTATATTTCTTCTGCACTTTACCTTGTTGTGTGTGGGCGCACAACCAACTTTGGTAAGCGGCTTGGGAATTACCGTCCCCTACCCCCACCAACAAGATCTACTGATCCCGCACATGAGGCGCCTTCCTCCCTCTCTCTAGATTTAAATACTAATGTGACATTTGATTGGGGAAAATTTTAAGAAACAGCACTCTCTTATGGATGAGCAGTTCACAGCACCATAAAAACATTCATTGCTTTACAGGAGAATATGGAAGAATATAACTGCAATTTCTTCTTTTTCAAAGAGCCGAGGTATAGCTCTCGAATCACCCAAGTGCAATTAAAAGGTGCAAGTGTTCTGCGATTGACTTCAGGAAGGGATGAGTACATCTGGGAGCCTTTATCTTACAGGTCCCTATTGAATGCTGGTGGTTGAACTGGTTTCAAGATGTTGTGGTGACTTTGAATCGCTTGTGGGCATTGTTTTTCTGTTTACTGCGGGACACAGATATGATCGACTGTATGTACTAGGGGTACAATCTAGGTGTACATACTTAACCACCAATATGGGCTCTATTCAGACTCTGTTTGCTCCCATTACATTCCATCTTTGGACCTAGTTCATTGGCTTCCATTATCATACTGTCTTTAGCCTCTGCCTTGTGTCTTTGATGTAATTGTGGCCACTGCGCTATGTTGGACCATTTCCATAAGGGACATCGGTCCATTGAGTTCCCATGAGGTGTCTGTTTTGGTCTCTGCAGATGTGACCAGAGCTTACATCATATAGCTGATAAATGATAACTCTACATTTGTATAATTGAAAGTCTAAAGCTCAGCTGGGGCTTTGTCTGGACTCACTCGGAGGAAGTATGGGCTGTGGGGGTTACTATCAAAACATTTTGCATCTTTTGAATGGCAGGCAAATTAAATTGGTATATTTTAAAGGAACCACTTTTAGCTATAACATTTATGTACCCTCCGAAGTGTTTAGTGTTTCTTAGAGAGTTCTTATTTTTCAAGTGTTTGAGGCCCTTGATTCAGCTATTATTATTACTGAATTACTATCATCTTCAGTCTCTAGTTGAGTCTGAAAGAGAATCCTTATTTTCCAGCCTCTTGTGTATGCTATTTAGTCTACACAAGGCCTATATCTTGTAATAAATACTTTCCCATAATCATTACAATATATTGTTCAGTCATTGGATACAACCATATACTTTTTTGTGGTCGATATTTCTTAGGAACAAATGGTTCTACTGGCCATTCTGTTAGTTTGTTTTAAGGTACATTCACACCTTCAATGCAAACTAAATGATTGAACACAAGGTCAGATCTGCAGAATATTATCAGTCTTGTTTTGTGCTTTTGTTTGTGTTAAATAATTATTTTTATAACTTACGTTTTATGGCTTAGAAACTGTCACTGCCAGCATCCACATGAATCTGCTACGATAGTTATCATTCTTCAGTAATGGTGAGGATTGGAGATAATTCAACTAATGTGTTATTTTTAAAATAACATGAGAAGTAAAAGTCCTCTAGGGGGGCGAATATAAAGAAATAACTGTAATCTTAGTGCCCTGTATACATTTTACATTCATAAAAATCAAAGGCTAATTTGTTTGTACCTCATACTACCATGTCAATGAAAAAAATAGTTGTGATTGTTGTAATGCATTTTACTCTTCAGGGATGTGGAATTCCTATCACCCGACGCCCGGGACAAGCAGTTTTGGGCGCCGGGCAGGTGAATTTGTCTGGCCCTTAGCCCAGCTTCGGGCAAGCAGGGCCGGACCTGACAAGTCGCCCGGACCTCTGCAGTCTGTATGGAGCGGGCTGCCGACTCCTGCCCGCTCCATACTCTGCAGCCCCCATCTGTAAAAACCTGTGTCCTCCGAAGCAGAGCAGGGGAGATGAGAAGCTGTGTATTTGTCTTCTCTCCCCTGCTCTGCTGACCTGCGTCCTCTGCCTTCACTCCCCCCAGCTGTAGCTTGGGAGAGCTGAGGGGAGGAGCGGACGCGCGTCTGCACGGGGAGATGCATGCGGCGCTCAGAGGGGTGTGTGGAGCGGGCTCCGGACTTGTGCCCGCTCCATACTCTGGAGCCCCCGGCTGTTCTCAGTAGCCGGAGGCCGCCGCCAATAGCCAGCATGCGGCGATCGCCCCGGCTGGCTATTAACCCTTTAGATCGCCGCTGTCAAAGCTGACAGCGGCGTCTAAAGGGACATGTGAATGCCCCCTGGTGGGCTAGTGGGGTGGATCGCTCAACCCCACGCCCCCCCCCGCAGCGCGATCGTGGGGGGAGATCCACTATAGAGGTAGCCGGAGGGCTTACCTCTGTTCCCTGCTGTCCCGCTCGGTCATTGATAGAGCCTGGCTGGACTAGGCTCTATAAATGGATCACAGAGCACACAGATTAATAGAGTTCAATAGATCTCTATTCATCTGTCTGAGGAATCTAATGATTCCTCATGTAATCATGTAATAAAGTGTTAAAAAAAAAAAAAGTTTTAATAAAAGTTTGAAAGACCCACATTAACCCAGTGGTCTTCAAACTGTGGCCCTCCAGATGTTAAAAAACTACAATTCCCAGCATGTCAGGACAGCCGTTGGCTGTTCGGGCATGCTGGGAGTTGTAGTTTTGCAACATCTGGAGGGCCACAGTTTGAAGACCGCTGTATTAACCCCTTCCATATTAAAAGTTCAAATCACCCCCTTTCCTATATAAAAACATGTAAACATAATAAAAATAAACATATTTGGTATCGCTTTGTGCGTAATTGTGCAACCTATTAAAATATAACATTATGTATCCCGTACGGTAAATGTAAAAAAAATACCAAACCACAGATTTGGAATTTTTATAATATCCCAGAAAAAAAGTTAAAAAGCGATTTAAAAAGTCAGATCAATACCAAAATGGTACCGATACAAAAAACTGATTATGGCGCAAAAAATGATCCCTCATACAGCCTGGTATGCAGAAAAAAAAATAAAGCTACAGGGGTTAAAAAATGGCAATTAAAAAAATTAGAAAAAGTCCAGAATTAGTAAAACATGACGTAAACTATACAAATCTGGTATCGCTGTAATCAGGCGCCTAAAGTATAAAACTAACATGTTACCTCAACCACAAGGTAAATGGCGCAGAAAAGAAAAACACCAAATCTGCAAAATTATCTTTTACTATTTCAATTTCACTTCCCTATATATATATATATATATATATATATATATATATATATATATATATATATATATATATATATAATATATAGATTATTTTTTTTTTTGGTTCAGAGAATGTTATTGAAAAATTCAAAGGTATCCTTATAGTAGGTAGTTATGGCTATTATAGGGCGAGGAGGAAAAAATCCGAGCGTAAAAGCGAATATTGGCCCGGACAAGTGGATTGTCATGAGGGACAAGTAGATTTTGCTCCATTTTAGTCCCGTGGACAAGTAGTTTTTTAAATAAAATTTCCACACCCCTGCTCTTAGAGTTGTTCTCCATTATGGCATATTGGACACAATGGCCTAGATTTATCAAACTGTGTGAGAGAAAAAATGGAGTGATTTTCTCACAGCAACCAATCACAGCTCAGCTTTCACTTTACCAGAGGTCATTAGCTGAGCTGTGATTGGTTGCGGGGGGAAAATCACTCCATTTTTTTTCTCACACAGTTTGATAAATCTCCCCCAATATGTTTTCATACCACAATCTCTGTAACAACAATACTGACTGTGTACTAAAGGGTACCTATTGGAATGTTCAAAAGGTAATAGTGTGAATATGATGGGCCTTACCCGGAATAGTACGTGAGGTGCTGAATGTCAGATTGTCTGGGTGGTTGTTTCACACGGACTGGAAGTATGTTAGTTGTGAGTTAAGGTGTGGGGTGTTCAGATTGATATAATTATTTCATCACTTATTTGTACAAAACACCCTCATCCTGCCTTTCCTGTATTTCATAATAACGACGCTATCATACCTGGAAGGCTTGGCACTCCTTATAATTGATATAGTTCACTGTGTAGGTGCATTAGAGGTCCGAGAGAACTTTATTGTACTTTTAACACTTTGCTTTCTTTACAAACAATCCATAAACGAAAGCCAGAGTCTAAAATGAATTTAAAACTCTATCAGTTCCATAAGTTGAGTGTTGGACTTATAAGTAAAACTTGGCTTGTTATAGTTTTGTATGTGTCACCGCACCCACATCCTGAGCTCCTGCACCCTGTGCATAGTGCAGCTGTAAAGGAAACTTCTCTTTTATAACGTGTTCCTGTACTACACATTCTGCTTCTCACTTTTACTTTGTTTCCCAAAAATAAACCTATTCTTAGTCTGGAGTTGATGAACATTTTTAATCTTCTTATATATCCATTACGTTTTATCCTAGCATCTAATAGTATATTTAGAAATGTTCTCTTCTTCCTATAATTAATAAAGATGTTGCTAGTAATTACAGATATACCCTGCACCCGTGTCCTTGCACCTTATTTTAGGGTTAATTTTATAGATTGTGTCATAAATAGCTTGCAACATTTTTCTGTTGCTGTTTTTCAGTGTTACCAGTCCCAACATGTCTAACATGCCCGAAATTTGCGGCCCGCCATTGGATAACTTACACCCAGTGTTTGTAACCTTTGCACATTAGCTGTTTTTTTGTGCTCAGTGTAGGTACTCGGGTCTGCAACCAGACATGTGACCTCTTTCACCTGTAGGTACAGTGGTCCCTCAACATACGATGGTAATCCGTTCCAAATGGACCATCGTTTGTTGAAACCATCGTATGTTGAGGGATCCGTGTAATGTAAAGTATAGGACAGTGGTCTACAACCTGCGGACCGCCAGATGTTGCAAAACTACAACACCCAGCATGCCCTGACAGCCAACGGCTGTCCGGGCATGCTGGGAGTTGTAGTTTTGCAACATCTGGAGGTCCGCAGGTTGAAGACCACTGGTATTGGAGGTTATACTCACGTGTCCCCGCCGCTCCGGACCGTCACCGCTGCCCTGGATGTCGCCCACCATCGCTGTCGCCGTGTCCCCGACGCTCCGGCAAGGCCTCCGCTTCCCCGGCATCCCCGCTCTCAGTCGCCGCCATCACGTCGGTACACATGCCGCTCCTATTGGATGACGGGACAGCGTGCGCTGCGACGTGATGACGACGATGGAGAGCGCCGATGATGCAGGGGATCCTGAAGAGGACGCGCCGGAGACCCGAGGACAGGTAAGTGATCATCAGCGGACCACACGGGGCACCGTAAACGGCTATCCGGTGGCAGCTGAAGCAGTCTGCGCTGCCGTTTATGCGATGGCCCCGACATACAAAAGCATCGTATGTTGATTCTGCCTTCAACATGCGATGGCCTCTGAGAGGCCATTGCATGTTGAAATGATCATATGTCGGGGCCATCGTAGGTCGGGGGATCACTGTATTAAAAAAAAAGTTAGTCCAGTGAAAAACTTTATAATACAAAGTTAATGTTAATCTATAAGGCTATTCACGTGGCTGTACAAAATATGCTAATATTTTAATAATGCAGCATGTGCTACTGTCATATTTACTAATGGAAAAAGCCCATAGACATCTAAGGAGAAAGATTAAAACAGGGCTTGACAAATCCCAGGCACCAAGTAGCAATGATGACTAAACATTTTGTGGTAGCGACTAGGTTATTGTCATGCCTTTCCAATAGGGAATGTTACTCTTTTAAAAAAACTTAGTATTACTTACCTCGGCCTCTGCTTTTATGCTGCTTCCCCCGTTCTGCCTTCGGTATTCATCTTCAGATTTCTTTAGTCGGCGCTCCTATGTTTAATAATGGATATCTATGGTTGGCACTCTGGTGTCCCCTGAGCAGCTGATGTCAGGTGACGGCTGTGTCCTCAGCGGTCCGGGTCCGTGCTCAGGAATATGGAGCGTCACAGTGAGGCCGCTGATTTGATCCAGTGGTCTCATGAAGACCGCTACTCAGATGACACCGGAACGCTGATCAAAGATATCTATTGCTGAGCTCCAGAGCACTGACCGAAGACACGCGCTTCTGAACACAGCAGGCAGAACGAGGATTCAGTGTGGGAATGAAGGAGGGAAGTTATATATAAATGTATTTATTTATTTTTTTACAAGAAGACTAGGGCTGGGCAGTATACCGGTTCATACCGAATACCAAATTTTTTGGGCTGCACTATATGAATTTTCCCCATACCGCAATACCGGTTGGGCCCCTCCCCCTCTGGAATGTATTATCATCCTAGCGCAGCGCTGTCCCCACATCAGGGAACTAACCCTATGTTACCGGCCAGCGCTCTGCCCCCCCAATTAATGATCAGCCCAGCGGGGTACTACTCACAGATGTCAAGCACTGCCTTCCTCCTCTTTGTTGGGGGCCGCCGGGTGCTGGAACTCACTGCATGCCAGTGGTCTCCAACCTGCGGACCTCCAGCTGTTGCAAAACTACAACTCCCAGCATGCCCGGACAGCCAACGGCTGTCCGGGCATGTTGGGAGTTGTAGTTTTGCAACAGCTGGAGGTCTGCAGGTTTGAGACCACTGCTGTACGCTGTATCCCTATGCCGGGGCTGCAAAAGATACAGAAAATCAGAAAATAAACTTTTAACTCACCCACCTCGGCCGCACGCTGGGGACGGGGGAGGACAGCCGTCAGCCTATCACCGGCCGGAGCGATGCCCCGCCCCAGCTAGTGATAGGCTGAGCCCACTTATGTAAGAAGCAGGCTGAGCCCACTGTTATGTAAGAAGCCGATCAATGGCCGAGGTGGGGCATCGCTCCGGCCGGTGATAGGCTGACGGCTGTCCTCCCCCGTCCCCAGCGTGCGGCCGAGGTGGGTGAGTTTAAAGTTTATTTTCTGTATCTTTTGCAGCCCCGGCATAGGAATACAGCGTACAGCAGTGGTCTCAAACCTGTAGACCTCCAGCTGTTGCAAAACTACAACTCCCAACATGCCCGGACAGCTGTTGGCTGTCAGGGCATGCTGGGAGTTGAAGTTTTGCAACAACTGGAGGTCCGCAGGTTAGAGACCACTGGCGTACAGTGAGTTCCAGCGCCCGCTGGCCCCCAACAAAGAGGAGGAGGGCAGTGCTTGACATCTGTGAGTAGTACCCCACACGCGGGTCACACGATTGCGGGGAGGTTGGGGGGGCAGAACAGCGCTGGCGGGTCACATGATTTGGGGGGGGGGTGAAAATACCGTTATATACCGTGGAACCGCCGTAAGTTAATAAAATACCGTGATACACATATTTGGTCATACCGCCCAGCCCTAAAGAAGACAGACACAGGAGAGATGAGGGAACAGTAAACACTGACATGTCGTGGTATGAGGAGACAGTAATTGTGATACACTGGACAGATAATGGGGCTTTAATAACTGATCATATGTCTAGAAGACAGCCCATCAGTATTTACTGTACAAAATACAGACGCAGTACTGATTGCTCTGTAAAGTGTTACATGAAAACCTTTTCAAGCCTCCAAGCCATATGAGTTGGAATAGATATGTTAATTTGGGTCACTTCACTTGAGTACTTCATGTTCCGGCTCTGTGAGAGTAAATCTGACCTGTTTCACGTCAAACAAATGAAATGACTTGTTTTGCACATGATTTGGGTGCTGCTCGGTAATTGCACCTGCTTTGTAAATCAACGTGTGCCACAAATACAAATATGGTGCACATTACTCGCTTTCACCAGCACACTGAAAATGCCTAAAATTCACCATTTTTTTAATCTTCTTTATTTTCTTTACATTGCATCACTCTCCTCAAGTTGTTGCAACTCTGTTTCATTGAAGTAAATAGAGAAATACCAAAGGGCAAAACTCTTTAGGAACTGAGGTGCCTTACAAACCCCTCACTGAAACAATCGGTGAGATCCTTGTGGTTAAATGACATCGTCAGAAAGTGACATCTTTGTGCCGAATAAATGATGCCACAGAACATTTTACACTATTAGTATACAAAATAATTGCCGTATATACTCGAGTATAAGCCGAGGCCCCTAATTTCACCCCAAAATCCCAGGAAAAATTATTGACTCGACTATAAGCCTAGGGTGGTAAATACATCATCCCCATGTCATCATCCAGACTCGTCATCATTACCCTGTCATTTTCACCCCCGTCATCATCACACTGTCATCACCCCGTCATCATCCCCTTTGTTATCATCCCCCCCCCTTTCATCATCACCGCCTGTCAATCCCTTCATCAGTGGTCTTAAACCTGCGGACCTCCAGATGTTGCAAAACTACAACTCCCAGCATGCCTGGACAGCCAATGGCTGGGGAGTTGCAGTTCTGAAACCTCTGGAGGTCTGCAGGTTGAAGACCACTGTGGCCTTCGTCATCATCCAGCCCCCCCCCCCTTTAGTTTTCTAGTCACCTCCCCTCGGTGGGAAGTTACGGTGAGCTGGTCCAGGCCATCTATGCTGCAGGGACCGTCCGGTGGGAAGGGTTAGTCGTTCCGGCCTGTCCATTTTCACCTGGAGGCCCTCTTCTCCGGCCCGGGCCTAATGACGTTGCCTTGACGACAACGCACAGGGACGTCCCTGCCCATGAACGTCCCTGTGCGTCGTTGTCAAGGCAACGTCACTAGGCTGGGGCCGGGCCTTGAGCGGAGAAGAGGGCCTCCTAGTGAAAATGGACAGGACGGAACGACTAACCCTCCCCACCGGACGGTCCCTGCAGCATAGATGGCCCGGAGCAGCTCACCCTTCCTTCCCACCGAGGGGAGGTGAGTAGAAAACTAAAGGGGGGGTCTGGATGATGACGAAGGCCGCAGTGGTCTTCAACCTGCGGACCTCCCAGATGTTTCAAAACTACAACTCCCAGCATACCCGGACAGCCGACGGCTGTCCGGGCATGCTGGGAGTTGTAGTTTTGCAACATCTGGAGGACCCCAGGTTGAAGACCACTGAGAAGGGATTGACAGGCGGAGAGTTCACTCGAGTATAAGCCGAGGGGGGCGTTTTCAGCACGAAAAATCATGCTGAAAAACTAGGCTTATACTCGAGTCTATACGGTAATATAAAAAACTATTTGAGCTCTAGCGCCATTAATACCAGTGTAAATTACAAAGTATGTTGGCTCTCTAAGAAAGCTGGCAGTGAGAATTATGTAATATAATGTATTGGGAAAAAAGCATTTTTAATTGGCAAATATGCATTTCAATACTGTCACAGGCTAAATTCAACCAGGAAGGAATTCTATAACCATAATAGAATTGATTGCACAGCAGCATTCAGAATACCGTCTATTCTGATAGTAATCGGTTATTTCATATTTAATTGTCACCTGACATTGTGAAGAAAAATCCCATTAGGTGAGTCGGGGAAACCTAATAAATTCTGACATGTGGCCGTATGCTTGAATCGATTTTTCAGGAAAGATTCATTTTTCATTAATAGACATATAAAAGTGTTCTCTGAACACCATAAATGTGCTAACCACTAGGTTCATTATCTGTCTATTATCACTCGACTTACTATTATTTGGTTGTATGGAATGTGTCTAATACATACTGTACCTTGTTGTTACTATACTATTGATCTGCTTGTTGCACAATACAGACACACAATTAAGGATGTATACATTTAAAACCCTTTGACCCTATTCTGTCTTATGTTAAAATTGAGAAATATATCTGTTTCTGTCCCCTGAGAACAAATGCCATAAACTTGTAAGTAACTTTGCAAATCTACACAAACCTTTAATTTTCGCTTCAGTTCATGGGACAATCCAGGAAAGAATCAGCCTGTATATGTGGGTGCGAGGGAAGAAAATCTACAATATTAGAAGTGATTTTCAATAAGACAAGTATTTTGTGCCTGTGCAGATATACATATGTTGCTGTAGGTGTCTTTATATACATGCTATAGTGAGTGGTCTGGATTTGATCCTTTGTTTCCCTCTCCTGTGCTTTTACTTATCTTGGTAAGAGGAGAGATGAGGGACATTCAGTTGTCATAGTAACAGCCTCCATTTAGTCGGAGAGGGCCTGAGGAATCATCGCAGGGAGGTGGTACCAAGGAAGGACAGTAAGACAAACTGTGATTTATTAATTGGAGAGGACGGCAATTAAACAGACTGGTAAGGTGTCTTATTGTGACCTGAAGATGACAAATTATATGTACCCAGAGGATTTAGAAAACCCTAACCTAGTTAATGACTTTTGGCTTCACCTTGCTATGGTCTCATGGACACCAATGAGTAAAACACTGTTGCATGTGGATGAATACACCTAGAAAAAAGTAGGCTAACGTGCTTGCAGACAATAAGAGCTAAGGAGCTGAGGTCATTCCATATGTGGCAAATAATCTATATATATATATATATATATATATATATATATATATATATATATATATATATAATATATATATCATCTACCGGCAGTGACTAGGATTAGAAATTATTACAATTTCATCCCTTTACCCCTCAAATTCTGCTGGCAACATTGGCTGTGGCATTTAAGGGGACTAGGAAGGGGCTTTCTCCATCACCTGACCATGGGGTTTCCTCAGGCATAGCAGCTGTTTTACCCTTTAGATGCTACAAGGATGTGGAAATGAAGAAAAAAAAACACTATATATATATATATATATATATATATATATATATATATATATATATATATACTTGTCCAAGGGACAAAAACGGAGCACAATCTACTTGTCCCTCATGACAATCCACTTGTCCTAGTACACAAAATAATACCAAAATAGTAAGTAAATGAGGTCTTTATTAGTTTTATTTAGTTTTTGGGCTTTCGTATTCTCCTACTCGCCCTATAATAACCAAAGCTCTTATTTTTCCATCTACAGACTCATATGAGGTGTTTTTTGCAGCACCGATTGTACTTTGTAATGACACCTCTCCTTTTTCCATAACATATTTATTTTTATTTTTTTTGGAGCGTATTACTTGTGATGTGAAATAATTTTGTAAATTTTTGTGGTCAAACTTGCATGTTTAGGTGGGCTGATTACAGCAATGCCAGACTTGTTTGGTTTCCATCATGTTTTATTAATTAAAAAAAAAATATTCAAAGCTTTTTAGAATTTTTTTTTAAATTGCCATTTTCTAATGCCTATAAAAGTAAAATTTTTCTGTATACTGGGCTGTATAAGGGCTCACACATTTTTTGCACCATAATCTGCTGTTTGTATTGGTACCACGTTGGTATTGATGAGACTTTTTGGTCACTTTTTTACTTCATTTTTTCTGTTGAATTCTAAGTTTGCTATTTTTTTATGTTAATGCCATTGACTGTATGGGATATTTAATGTTACATTTGAATAGGACAATTACGCATGCGGAAATACCAGATGTTTATTTAAAAAACTTTTTTTTTTATATGGAAGGGGTTAATGTACGTGTTTTTAAACATTAAGGGGGAGATTTATCAAAACCTGTCCAGTGGAAAAGTTGCTGAGTTGCCCATCGCAAACAATCAGATCACTTCTTTCATTTTTAAAGAGGCCTGTGAGAAATGAAAGAAGAAATCTGATTGGTTGCTATGGGCAGCTTTTACTCTTGGCAGGTTTTGATAAATCTCCCCCTAAGACTTTAAGAAGGAATCATTAGATTCCTCATACAGATCAATGAAGTTCCATAGAACTCCATTGATCTGTGCTCATTTGGTTGAGCCTGCTCAAAAGATGAGAGGTAAGTCCTCCGGCTACCTCCATAGTGGATCGCCCTCCCACCATTGCACTAGACCACCAGGGATTGTGATAAGATCCCTTTAGATCGCCGCTGTGAAAGCTGACTGTGGCAATCTAAAGGGTTAATAGCCAGCCGTTCTGACCGCCGCATGCTGGCTACTAGCTGCGACCCCGGCTACTGAAATCAGCTGGGGGCCCCGGGTATGGAGCGGGCATGAGTCAGGAGCCCGCTCCATACACCCTGAGCGCTGCGGTCTTAAAATTAAAGGTCCGGTGTGAGGTGCGAACCACCTAAGTTTCAGTTTATTAAAATAATATATGTGCATTCCCTTTCTTATTACTGTTTTATGTTATTCTTCATGTGGAATATTGATCTTCAGTTGTGCAATCAAAGAACCAATGCAGCCTCTAAACGTTCACACTAGGCAAAGATGCCCAAGTAATGTTTGTTTTGTTTTGTTTATTTTATTTATATGGAATGGTCCTAATGTTGTTTTGTTTTTTACTTTCTTTTTTTTTTTTTTTTTTTTTTTTTTTTTTTTTTGCAGTGATTCCTGTTTGTAAACTTTTTGTGCATTACATAGAAACGGGCAACAGACAAAACAAAGATGTCTGCACGAGGGGGGAAGAAGAAAACCACCAAACTGTCCCGCTCAGCCAGGGCTGGAGTAATCTTTCCAGTTGGTAGAATGATGCGTTACTTAAGAAGAGGCACACACAAGTACAGGATAGGCATGGGTGCCCCTGTTTATATGGCAGCTGTAATAGAGTATTTGGCAGGTAAGTAACAAGCATTATTACTCTGTTCAACGATGTGACTACAAAATGTAAGTCTGATGCACGCCATAGAGCTTTTGACGAATGGAACTCATTGTAAAGTCAAAAGTATATGGCTAACTAATATATAGTTGTAGCTTGACAGACAATCTTTAAATGGACACTATCACCAAAACTATATTTTTAAAAGCAATAGAGCCATAGAAAATAAGTATATATCTAATACTATTTCATTTTTTCCCCCACAGTTTCCCTTATAAAACTGCTCCTATAAAAGTGGCCACTAGAGGTCCTCATAAAATCTCCCACACCTGTTACTATGGTCTTTCTGACATTAGCAACAAACAGCAGCGTCTCAGTCGGAATACAGGAAGTGAGGGGGGGGGGGGGGGGCTTTATGTGTGCGCTCCCTGTGTGAAGATCTCCGAACACAGAGAGAGCAGAAGAGAGCGGGCAGTGACTGAGCTGCTGTGATTGGCTGAGAGGAGGCCACACCCCCTCACACCTCCCCAGCTCTCAGCAGCATCATTCAGTGCACATGTCCATGCATAGCATAGAGGAGAAGAGGGAGCAAGTGAGGCAGCATGTTCACCCTCATACAGCAACATGTACACTAGTAGTAAGCAAAAGGGAGGGGGTTTGTTACAGTGTGCCAGCCCAGTAGTCAAAAGATGGCAAGGGGAAGGGGTTTTGTTACAATGTGCACGTCAGTAGTAAAAAAGATGTCATAAGGAGGAGGTTTGTTACAGTGTGTCACCACAGTAGTAAGGAGATGGCATGAGGAAGGGGGTGTTACTGTGTGTTATCAGTGTGTCACCCCATTAGTAAGGGGATTACATGAGGAGGCGATTTGCTACAGTGTGTCACCCTAGTAGTAATGAGATTACCAACGCAGCCTCAATAGAAGTCCGACTCGTTGACTGTCTCACAGTTCTCCTCCCAGTCCTGTCTGCTCCCCTTGCTGCCACCGCACCGCCATTTTATTGCGCGCTCAGCCTGCCCTGGAGGATTGTTTACTCTGTACTCCATCTTCTGCTGCCGGCCTGGTAGGTTAGAGCTGCCACCAGTATTACTAACTGCACTGCAGAGCATCTTCTACAGACCCTAGGGTGCAGTGCTCTGCTGTCTGCACATTGCATCGGTCAGTGACCTAGGGCCCCTGAGTCTGCACAGTCACTGCTTTTCATATCTGTACATACACTAGAGTGCAATGCTCTGCACATACCCCCTTGTATAGCAAAGTGTGTACTACACATACTGTTATACATGGAGAGTATGTGCAGAGTAGGGATCGACCGATTATCGGTTAGGCCGATATTCACGATTTTGGCCGTTATCGGTATCGGCAATTACCTTGCCGATAATCCGATAATTATCGGACCGCACCGCCCCCCTCACCACCCCGGCCAGAGTCCGCCGCTGCCCCATTGCCTCCTCCATCCCCGGTTTTATAATTACCTGTTCCCAGGGTCCGCGCTACTTCTGGCTCCGGCGGCGTCCTGAGCTGTCACTGTGCGCACTGACGATGACGTCACGTTGAGGACGCCACTCGTCAGCGCACAGCGTAACGCGGGACGCCGCAGGAGCCAGAAGTAGCGCGGACCCCGGAAACAGGTAATTATAAAACCGGGGATGGGGGAGGCAATGGGACAGCGGCGGTGGTTGGACTAAGGACCGGCAGGGGGAGAGAAGCGGGTGGCGGTGGTCTCTGGCCAGAGGATAGGGGGGGTTTGGACTCAGGAGGACCCCAGGACAGGCCAGGCAGGGAGAGAGAAGCGGGCGGCGGTCTCTGGCCTCGCAAAAGGCGCTGCAGTTCATTGATTTAAAGCGCCCGCTTTAAATCAATGATCTTCTGATCTTCAGCCGCTTCTTTGGCGGGGGGGGGGGGGGGGGGAGAAATAGCCGATAGTTTCTACCGGAATATCAGTATAAGTTATTGGCTACCGGCCTGAGAGGCCACGGATTATGGATATCGGCCATAAAAAAATCGATATCAGTCGATCCTTAGTGCAGAGCATTGCACCCTAGTGTCTGTACATTCCTATGTTAGTGGACGGGATTGGACAAAAAAATCATCGGGAGCGGGCTGGAGCAGGATTGAAAAACCAGTCCTGCGCAGGGCTCTACCTCATAGTGTATAAGGAGAACATAAGGCAAACTCCAGTAATCCTTCTTCCTTTCTGCAGCATAAAACCAGAGAGAAAAGGGTTACAGAGCAGAGTGCAGTGATTGGCTGATGGCTCAGTGACACACAGGGAGGGAGGAAGTTTAGTCATGTACAGTGAGGGCAAGAGAGGGACACACCCCCTGCCTGAGAGAAGATGGAAATTCAGTGTGAAGTAATATAAGCTGATTTTAAAAGAAATACAGAAGCTAGACACATAAAAGTTATATGTACCTGATCAGGATGAGGTACTGAGTAACATATGCATTTTTTTTCTGTGATATGATCTGTACTCTTTAAGATAAACTGTGCAATGATTTGGTCCCTGCTGTGCTGACAGTGCTGCCGCCACCAGGAGGTTGTAGGGAAGCACACACAGTCCCTGTGGCTTTGTACTATACATGCTCTCTGTGTACTGTGGCATAGCAGATTTTACAGTCAAAGCCTTGCCTTATGAACTTTAATATACTATAGATGTCAGATCAATACCGATTAGGCTACAGAATGAATGTCTGATTGCTGCTCTTTGCAGAGTATTTGCCACTATTAGTCTCCATTGAAGTCTTCTATTGACTGAGCTTACAGTCAGTGCATCATGGGGAGGGAGGACTGAAAATCTCTGTTCTCAGATTCGGTGCTTGTATTGTCAAAAAAAATTTGTTTTTGGGGAACGAAAATTAAAAACAATTTGTGAAATTTTGAATGTATCATTAAATTTTAATTTATAGCTAAATGTATTTAATATATTGAAGTTTTCTATTTATTATTATGAATTATAATTATTATGTGGCGTCATCTATACATACTGCTTTCTTGACTTGCAGCCGAGATTTTGGAGCTTGCAGGGAATGCAGCCAGAGACAATAAAAAGGGAAGAATTACCCCGAGGCACATCCTTTTAGCTGTTGCCAATGATGAAGAACTCAATCAGGTACATGTAGAACTTTTCCACAATTGCAGGATGGAGTTGAACCTATGGAAGTTGTTAATAGAAGTAACCTTTACACCTTGTATTCAGAGGAGTTGCCTCACTCGTCAATGAACACTGGTGGGCATACAGAAACAGTCAAGTGCGCCAATTCCTTAGGTTCTGTACCTCTCATAGAGTGTATTGGAGAGTGACTGCATGTGTGTGCTGAAAACAGGAATAAGCAACACTTTGAAGATGCTGGTGCAGGTCTCAGTGATTGTACATCACGTTGATTTAATCTTCTGTCTAAACTGTGGTCATATCCAATTCCAGTCTTTTTCTTTCCATAGCTGTTATTCATGACGTCCTACTTTGTAAGAACATTCTTTTCTGCTTAGCGTTCATAGATATTCAGCAACACAGAACATAGCTTCAAAGAGCTGGTCCCTTTTGCTAATGTCTGGAAATTCTTCTGTGCCATGTATTGCAGCAACCTATGCTAAAATAACAACCATGTTGTGTGCAGGGTGCCCTTTGTTCCCTCATTTTCTCCCTTCTCCGTTTCATAATAGTATGTCCCTCTTATATTACAGTAGGAATCAAAAGTTTGGGCACCCCAGGTAAACATTTGTATTAATGAGCATAAAGAAGCCAAGAAAAGATGGAAAAGTCTCCAAAAGGCATCAAATTACAGATTAGACATTCTTATGTCAACAAAAGTTAGATTTTATTTCCATCATTTACACTTTCAAAATAACAGAAAACAAAAAAATGGCATCTGCAAAAGTTTTGGCACCCTGCAGAATTTATAGCATGCACTGCCCCATTTGCAAAGCTGAGACCTGCCAGTGTCATGGATTGTTCTCAATCATCATCTGGGAAGACCAGGTTATGTCAATCTCAAATGTTTTAAATGCCCAGACTCATCTGACCTTGCCCCAACAATCAGCACCATGGGTTCTTCTAAGCAGTTGTCTAGAAATCTGAAACTGAAAATAGTTGATGCTCACAAAGCTGGAGAAGGCTATTAGAAGATAGCAAAACGTTTCAGATGTCAATATCCTCTCTTTGGAATGTAATTAAGAAATGGCAGTCATTAGGAACAGTGGAAGTTAAAGCAAGATCTGGAAGACCAAGAAAAATATCAGACAGAACAGCTCGCAGGATTGTGAGAAAAACAATTCAAAACCCACGTTTGAGTGCACAATCCCTCCAGAAATATCTGTCAGACACTGGAGTTGTGGTACACTATTCCACTATAAAGAGATACTTGTACAAATATGGTCTTCATGGAAGAGTCATCAGAAGAAAACCTCTTCTACATCCTCACCACAAAAATCAGCATTTAAACTTTGCAAATGAACATATAGACAAACCTGATGCATTTTGGAAACAAGTTCTGTGGACCGATGAGGTTAAAATATATAACTTTTTGGTCTGAATGAGTAAAGGTACATTTGGAGAAGGGTAACAGAATTTAATGAAAAGAACCTCTGTCCAACTGTTAAAGGGGTATTCCAGGCCAAAACTTTTTTTTTTATATATCAACTGGCTCCGAAAAGTTAAACAGATTTGTAAATTACTCTGATTAAAAAATCTTAATCCTTCCAATAGTTGTTAGCTTCTGAAGTTGAATTTTTGTTTTCTGTCTAACTGCTCTCTGATGACTCTCGTCCCAGGAGCTGTGCAGTTCCTATGGGGATATTTTCCCATCATGCACAGCTCCCCGGATGTGACATCATCAATGAGCAGTTAGACAGAAAACTTCAGAAGCAAATAACTATTGAAAGGATTAAGATTTTTTTAATAGAAGTAATTTACAAATCTGTTTAACTTTCCGGAGCCAGTTGATATATAAAAAAAAGTTTTTGCCTGGAATACCCCTTTAAGCATGGGGGTGGATCAATCATGCTTTGGGGTTGTATTGTAGCCTAGTGGCACAGGGAACATCTCACGAGTAGAAGGAAAAATGGATAAAGAGAGTTAAAGAGAGGATGGCTTCTACAAACGGATAATGATCCTAAACGCACCTTGCAATCCACGGGGGATTACATCAAGAGGCGAAAACTGAAGGTTTTGCCATGGCCTTTACAATCTCCTGACCACAACATAATTGAAAATCTATGGATAGACCTTAAAAGAGCAGTGCTTGACAGACAGCCCAGAAATCTCAAAGAACTGGAAGACTTTTGTAAGGAAGAATGGGCAAAGATACCTCAATCAAGAATTGAAAGACTCTTGGCTGGCTACAAAAAGCATTTAGATACTGTGATACTTGCCAAAGGGGGGCAGTACAAGATATTAACTCTGCAGGGTGCCCAAACTTTTGCAGATGCCATTTTTTTGTTTTCTGTTATTTTGAAAGTGTAAATGATGGAAATAAAATCTAACTTTTGTTGACATATTATAAGAATGTCTAATCTGTAATTTGATGCCTTTTGTAGATTTTTCCATCTTTCCTTGGCTTCTTTATGCACATTAATACAAATTTTTGATCCCCACTGTACTTCATCTAGACTGTTCCACTTATTTTTACTTCTTGCCCCTTCTCCAGTTAAAGGGGTACTCCAGTGGTTAATTTTTTTGACTATATGGCATCTTCTTTGTAAGTTTTTTGTTTTTTTGCAATATACATGTGTGTTATGTTTTGGCAGCATGTGTGTGTTTTGCTTACCTGTTTGTTGGGCAGGAAGTTCTGTAGTTCAGAGGGTTTTCGTTTACTGTTGTCCACAGTTCTGAATCTGTTGTGGAGAATGTCACAGCTTTTTTTTTCTCTGTCTGCATGAGAGGAATTAGCCACGCCCCCTCATCTCCCCCCTCCCGAGGTCTGCATGAAAAGCCATAGTACATAGCTCCTCACCTCCCCTCCCCCTGCTCTGTATTCTAAGGACACAGGTCTGCACAGGAGAAGGACCTCACAGAGAAGATAAGTGTTATCTGAAGGGGAGGATGAGAAGGTGCACGGGCTGGGGATGTATGGACTGGAGGGGAATAAATCTCATACTGGGGATGATCTCTATATGTGCAGGGGGAGGGGAGGGGGACTCCTGAATGACACATGCTGGGAGTTGTAGTCCCTGTTATGTGTGTGTATGCTAGTGTTTACAAACCAGTGTGCCTCCAGCTGTTGCAAAACTACAACTCCCAGCATACAATGACAGACTTTGGGCATGCTGGGAGTTGTAGATTTGCAACAGCTGGAGGCACACTGGTTGGGAAACACAGTTCACATCATGTTACACCAGTGTTTCCCAACCAGTGTGCCTCCAGCTGTTGCAAAACTACAACTCCTAGCATGCCCAAAGGCTGTCAGGGCATGCTGGGAGTTGTAGTTTTGCAACACCTGGAGGCACCCTGGTTGGGAAACACTGGTGTATGCCCTACAGAGGTGTGGTGAACTACAACCCCCAGACTACAGAGGCAGCATGATGGTGTTATACCACAGACTGAAGACTCCTGAATGACACATGCTGGGAGTTGTAGTCCCTTTTGTGTGTGTATGCCAGTGTATCCCAACCAGGGCTGATTTATATTAGTGTGCTGTGTATAAGGGGGCCGACCCGGGAAAATGGTAGGATTGGTAAAGGGCGGGGGGAAAAAAAAGAGCTGCCCCAAACCAGCAAGGCATGCTGGGATTTGTAGTTTTCAGCACAGCAAGTATCAGGAAATAGAAGCAAAGATAGGAAAACAAAGTGAGGAATAAAAAGACAACGAAGAATGAAAATAGTCGCCTAAACAACAAGAATAGAAATTAAACAAAACAAATAGGGTCAAATAATTAGTCAAAAACTGAAAAACATGTTGACCACCGGAGTACCCCTTTAATTTTATGGTTTTTAAAAGTGTTTATAGTTGCGTCCTTTAATAGCTAGAGGATATGGTGATGTTGTCATTTGTGTGTGTATATATGTGTGTGTGTGTGTGTGTGTGTGTGTGTGTATATATATATATATATATATATATATATATATATATATATATATATGCCAAAAAAGTATTGCAGCACTACTCAGCCTCAATGTGTGGGTGCCAGCGTCCAAAAAACTTCTTGACCAAAAGTCCTCAGTTTAAATAGGATCCAACAATAACGCAGCACTCCAAAGAACGGTGAAAAAAGTGTTGATTTATTCCTGTCACATCAGTACAAGCAACGTTTCTGTTCCTATGGAGCCATTTTCAAGCTTAGTGTCACACATCAGTAGGGGGTTTAAATACCCATGTGCATTAAACGTCATACAAATTTCAATTAAGTGCTCATTACATAAAAACATTAAAATTTTATAAACAGTGTGTACATACATCTTCCATTGTGTATATATCATAGATCTTCAGTGCATATTTCATATATTAAAGTGCAAATTAGTGCATATTAGTGCATATAAGTGTTTTAAAACATAGCAGCGCTCGAAATTGAATGCTCCACTAACATTATGTTGATACATAGCAGCTGTATGATATAATTATACATATATAATATAATGAAAATGGGGAGTTTGACTCTTACCCGCTCTGTACTTGTTTAATGGCGTCCAGTGGCGTGGGTGAAAACACCACTGCGCCTGTGCAGGAAGCGGTCCCAGTCCAGAGCTGTCGCGCGAACAAGTCACGTGACTAACCCTGGATCATGTGATCACTTCCGCATACTACTGCACTGAAAGCGTCGCCCGTTGTCCTGGTTACCACCTGTGCTGATCAGCCCTGGTGTAAAGCAGAAAACAGGCGCAGCGGATGTTATAAAGATATATGCCAGACCTGAATACAAGTTATTCCATAAAGGCTTGTGATGTATACTTATTATTAACCGAATCTATATAAATAGTGCATGAAGGTCAGTTCGTTAACCAACAAGGGTATTGGATAAAGAAAATAAAGAATATATATAAAAAAAAAAATAAAATATAAAAATATAATAAATAAAAATTTAAAAATTAAATTTTTATAATAAAAAAAATACATAAAGAAAGATAAAAAAATGAAAAAATTTTTTTTATAAATAAATATCACTCCTTATTTATAAGGATCCCTTCTTTTTTAGGACAATTTTATGCCCAGACACACCTTACATTTACATCTCAGAACCGCTCCTCTTATGTAGGACTTTCATCCCTCAGAGTCATCTCTGATCTCCAAAGGGATGTCTGTCACCGGGGGACAGTGACATTGGGATTGTAGGGTCCCAACATGTCTCCGTCTACCCACCTACATCTTGATTGGAGCTTCTCTGCTATCATAGCAGCATCAGTCACACTCAATGTGGTCTGGGTTGTCCATTGATGGTATATGAATAAAAAAGAAATAATAAAAAGACAAAGTATAAAAAAAGGAAATAAAAAAGAAAAGAGATTTGGAAAAAATAAAGAAATAAAGAAAATAAATGTGTGTTGAGACAGAATAACTTGTATTCAGGTCTGGCATATAACTTTATAACATCCGCTGCGCCTGTTTTCTGCTTTACACCAGGGCTGATCAGCACAGGTGGTAACCAGGACAACGGGCGACGCTTTCAGTGCAGTAGTATGCGGAAGTGATCACATGATCCAGGGTTAGTCACGTGACTTGTTCGCGCGACAGCTCTGGACTGGGACCGCTTCCTGCACAGGCGCAGTGGTGTTTTCACCCACGCCACTGGACGCCATTAAACAAGTACAGAGCGGGTAAGAGTCAAACTCCCCATTTTCATTATATTATATATGTATAATTATATCATACAGCTGCTATGTATCAACATAATGTTAGTGGAGCATTCAATTTCGAGCGCTGCTATGTTTTAAAACACTTATATGCACTAATACGCACTAATTTGCACTTTAATATATGAAATATGCACTGAAGATCTATGATATATACACAATGGAAGATGTATGTATACACTGTTTATAAAATTTTAATGTTTTTATGTAATGAGCACTTAATTGAAATTTGTATGACGTTTAATGCACATGGGTATTTAAACCCCCTACTGATGTGTGACACTAAGCTTGAAAATGGCTCCATAGGAGCAGAAACGTTGCTTGTACTGATGTGACAGGAATAAATCAACACTTTTTTCACCGTTCTTTGGAGTGCTGCGTTATTGTTGGATCCTATATATATATATATATATATATATATATATATATATATATATATATATAAAATATGATATGATATAAAATCTGTGGCTGCTATTTGTGGTACATAACCCTGGGAAAAATATCATATAGTCAAAGGGTCAAACAAATTGTGTGAGCACTTGGGGCAACAGGTAAGTAAATAGTATTTGTGTGTGTTCTTATTTTTTCATTATTTACGTAATAGGTTGCACCAGGTTTAGTTTAACTTTCGGTGCATTAAGTTTTTGGATACACAAATTATTCTGTGCTGTGATTAGGTATGCAGACAATAGATTACCTTGCAGTCCTAACTGCAATAAAAGAAATATTTTGTTTCTTGTATTCATCCTTTATTTTAAACTTTGAGCCCCACTGGCTATTTACTTACTTATAATTTATTTTATTTTATTTCAGTTACTCAGAGGAGTGACAATTGCAAGTGGAGGGGTCCTGCCAAGAATTCACCCTGAGCTCTTGGCTAAAAAGCGTGGTACCCGTGGTAAAGAGACTATCCTTTCTCAACCTGTAGAGAAGAAAAAGAAAAAGACTGGCAAATCTTTGGACAAAGTGGCAAAGAAGCCAAAATCTGGGAAGAACAAATTACTCAGAAAGGTAATCATTATTACCTAGGACTATGGCATGTCATTCTCTCTGGTGCTTTGGTAATGTATAGCAGTAGATTTCAGTTTACTTTTTAGATTCATTCTTTTTTCGGGTATTTGCAAGGTTAAAAAAGAAAGTTAATGTAAAGTGGACCTATCAAGAGCTGAACTGGGGTAAAAATAAGCCTGTGCCTAGATAGGGCATCATCAGGATTCTGGGTATAAATTAAGCAAAATAATGTGCAGTTCACCACAATATGCCAACCAACCAAGGTCAATAGTAATCTATACCCAAGTAAACATTTCCTGCATGGCCCTTGGAGTAGAAAAGGTTATAGTCAACATCCTTGCTTATTGCAGTAATAAAATGTATGTAATTATTATCACAACTGTACAATTAAAAAATAAAGAATACAAATTATGCATAAAATATATTACCCCAGTCTACATGGATGTGGCAATCATTGATCACTGTACTACAACTATTCCCAGCAAATCCAAGAGTTATGCCATATATTTATACTGTAGATTTTCTTAACAGTTGCCTTGTCGATATGAGGTGCCTTAAAAAAGGAGGTAACAGGCGCTTATTTACTGTATTTCTGGTATAAAATCAAAGGTGCCTTATAGCTTTAAAGGGAAACTAACAGCAGATTTACCCATAGTAAACCAGTATACACAGGGTTATAGTGCAGGTAAAAAACAGATTACAAAGAGCTATCACTTACCCAGATCTATGGTTTGGTTCTGTTGTATTAGCTAGCATTGCTTATCTGGAAATGGGTGGCTTTGCGCAATAGAGGCAGGACCAAGCATACCCAGCTTCCCTGCCTCCATTTCCCCCGCACCGATATGTACCCTCTCCTCATGAATATAAATGGGACCCCCAGTGAGCCCCAAACACTTGATACCTCCCTCTCCTTTATTCAACATGCATGCTGTCATGGCAAACACAGTATAAATAATATAAATATATATATATATATAATATTATTATTTTTTTTTTTTATAAGGGTTGTTCTCTATCTGAAGCTGTCCATAAACATGGCATAGTTGGAGTGTCTTTCCTAATCGCACCATTAACATGATTGGGTTAAAGCACAACTGACACCGCCGAGTCCTGACTGTTCCCATTGACTTGAGTGGGGTCTGTTGGGAGTCTGGCATTTAACAGGAGCTTCTGTATATACTGGGTTTGAAAATAAAAGGATGATTTGTATTGGAACAAAATCTCTTTTTTGTAATATAAAGAATCTACTTTAGATGTTTTATTTTAATGCACTCTTAACAAGTACAGTAGTTTGTATAGTAATGTCTTGTAAACTAGATTTTTCCTACCACTTTATAGGAAAAACAAGCAGATGGAAAAGAAGGTGCATCCAGTTCCACGTCAGATGATGGACCAGGAGATGGGTTTACCATTCTTTCTTCAAAAAGTCTATTGCTTGGTCAAAAGGTGAGTTTTGTATTTAAACTCAATATTTAATATATTGGGAAGATTTATCAGAGCATAATACAAGGGAAAATGGATTTGTTGCCAGTAGTGTAATGTTGCTTTAAAAATGAGAGCTGAATTTTGATGAAATATTTTTTCATGTCCATGTTTATACATAACAATTGACATGGTCCAACATATTTCAGAAGGATTTGTATTTAAAAACAACTAATTATTTTTCCTAGTTGTCCTTGACGCAGAGTGATCTTGGTCACATAGGCTCAATGAAAGTCGAAGGCATTATCCATCCAACAACAGCTGAAATTGACCTCAAGGAAGATATAGGTAGGTTTTGTAGTTATTGATGTGCCTGTTAGTGCAATTTTTATAGTTACGTAATTTGTGAAGCTGAAAGGAGTTATAAGTTTGTTTATACATATTTATTCTCATGTGTATAGGAAATGCTTTAGAAAAAGCTGGAGGGAAAGAGTTCCTGGAAGCTGTCAAAGAGCTCCGTAAATCTCATGGACCCTTGGAGTTGACTGGAGGTAAAGTATGATATATTCCTATGGCCAGTATACAGTGGTAACCATATTTTTATCTGTTTTCTACCAACTAGGGTGTAGCTCTGCATTAAGATTAACCTGCCAGCAAGTTTTTGCATATAAACCAAGGTCATCGCTAAATTGGGCTTCAGACCCTGACTCCACACATACCTTTGTTTCCATAATTAATCCTTCAAATGCTGAGATTTCTGGCGTTTAAGGCTTATTTGAATATTAATTGTAAAGTGTTATATCTCAGCATTTGAAGGGTCAATTATCAAAACAAATGTATGCATGGATTCAGGGTCTGGGCCCTATATGGCTATAGCCATACACCAAAAACTTGCTAACAGAACCTCTTTAGGCTAGAATTCAATTGAGGTTTAGTTTTGGCATTTTTTTTTGGCTAAAAAATGCCATAAAAACTGCCACTGAATTTCCTCTGTGATTTTTTTTATTTTTTATTTTCTTTTCCTGGCGTTTTTACCTTTTGTGTGGAAATTGCATTTTTGCCCCGTTTGGCAGTTTCCCTGCAGGCATTTAGCAAATTTGTTGGGTACTAAAGAAGAAGGGAAAAAAAATAATCATGCAGTAGTGATGACAAATATTTAGGGAACAAATTCTATATTTTTTAAAATGCCTTTTTTTTTTCCAACAAGCACAGCGATCAGTTCACCCCTTTGCCTGTAATGCGACTCGGACAGGAACGGACTTGTAATTTTGTGACAGAAGAAAGTAACGGGAGAAATAGTGCATGCACTATTTCTCCCGTTACTATCTTCCGTCACAAAATAACGGGTTAAAATGGCTATTAGAAAAATCCCATAGACTATAATGGAATTTTCTAACGGCCGTACATGATTTTGTAACTGCCGTTATAAAGCTGATTTTCAGACGGAACTTTGTACGGATCTTTAAAACTGAGTGAGTAATTGTTCAAATAAAGACATTGTGCATTGAGACTGCGCTGGACATCTTTCTCTTGTTGTGACATTTTTATTTTATTTGAAATCTGGGAGAAATAATTGGGAGTGGGACAGGAAATTGACAGCTACAGACACAAATTGCGAACATGTATGAAACTTTTACCTTTAATGTATTCATTTATTTTGTGTAATGTATGTATTTTTATATGTAATAATCTGTAATGGCCTTAAGATCATCCACATCTCATCACCCTGTGTAAATGGGGGATGTGCGACTGAGTGATGAAAATAAAGGCCTGCACTTACGATCCAGTGATCACAAGAATGGATTTAGCTGTGTGAAGGCTCATTAAAGGGGTTTGCCCATAAATAGAATTTATCAGGATAGGGGATAACTATCTGATTGCTGAGTGTGGTGGGGTCTAAGTGCTGGGATTCTCTTTATCTCCAGAACGGGGAACAGAATCTCCCCTGAAAAAGGGGACTGAGTCCCCATTGAGAACAAAGTAGTCATCGTTGCACCACTGCCCCATTAATTTCTCTATGGGAACTGACGAAGGTAACAGAGTACAGTGTTTAGCCATCGTCAGCAGGTCCCATAGAGATTTAATGAAGTGACAATGTGCACGCTACTCTGTTATGGAGATGTGCTGTGAAAAGATGCTCTGGGCTACCTTAGCCACTTCTTTTAGACAGTTTTTATTTATTCCATCCACTGGGACTACTTTTTTTTTTTTTAACACATCCAAGAAAGAAAAGACTGCCCGCGTGATATTAAAACAGTGTCTCTAAAGCTGAATGAGGGTAAGTGTAAACCAATCTCCTAAGGTGTGCTGCATGATGTAGAACACATTTACTGCATAAATGAAATGGGAGAAAGAAAGAAATCAGAGCACTCCCCACGGATCTTTGCTGTAGCGTTTATTCACAGTCCACAGCCATGAACATGCATCCCCAAACCCCCAGATGGCAAGCAGAGTTAAGAGAGCAGAAGCGTGTGCCCGGGCGACAGGTCTCCGGGGACATCTTCCTGTTTCTCAGTACCATCCATATATACTGTGTACACCCACAACAGATGCTAAAAAACCTAATACATAATAGGGAAACCTATAATCAATGAGAAACACATTTAATGTTAGCATATGAGTATAACAAAGATATAAGGTTACATACTTAAAAGTGCAACAAAACCTTACAGAAGGACACTCGAATCCTGTCTATCATTCAGACCGGCTGGTCCCAAGGCATTTAACTTGATAATCCAGCAGGATTCCTTACTCTGCGTGATAAACTAAAATTAACAGTAGAGTCACATTTATTGGTGGTCATTAACAGGTGATCCCTTACCTGATCACCTGTCACACGAAATGTCCTCTATACCCTCATTTGCCCCTGTGGACTCTTATATAGGGAAAGCAAAAAGAAGACTTTACATTCGAGTGAGAGAGCATTTACGCTCCCTTGTCACTGGACACAGACTGGGGTAATGGCAGGTGTATCAGATTTTCCGGACTAGAAGTAGTAAGAGTTCCTAAACAGAGAGGAGATAGACATCGTACGTTGTTACAAAAGGAATCCTGCTGGATTATCAAGTTAAAATGCCTTGGGACCGGCTGGTCTCAGTGATGTATTTGTATGACAGTATTTGAGTGTCTTTCTGTAATGTTTTGTTGCACTTTTAAGTATGTAACCTTACGTCTTTGTTATACTCATATGCTCACATTGAATGTAGCCCTGCCCCCTCCTTGGGCCTTCCGCTCACCTGGCTTATTAGTTTGTGATGATGTGTCTACTGGAATAAGTCCACATGTTGATCAGCAGCGGTGAGTTAGTTATTTCTTGTCTGACCATTTGCATAGAAAATTTACATAGAAAATAAGTAGCAGAATAGCTTAGTTAGTTGATCTCCCACAATGTGCTGTATTTATGACAGAAAATCAGCAAAATTCTAAAAGGAAAACTGTTAAGAATCTGTACTAGATTGTACATAGTTTAGAAAGGTTACTCAACATTTTTGGTGTTATATTATTAATTATTTATTTATTTTATGGACATTTTCTTTACTATACAATAGCAATAAAAAAAAAATAAACAGCAATTAAAAAAATAAATAAATAAATAAACAGCAATAAAAAAAAAAAAAAAAAAAAAAAAAAACAGCCAATGAGACAGAGCTACTTAGCCAGCTAATACATCGCCTTCTACACTTCGTTCAAAAAACTTTAACTAAGTTGAACATACCCTATGCATTGTCTGCTTAGGCCAATGTCAGGCTGCCCATGATATGCTACTACAACAAGTTAGAAGCTGGAAAATATATATTGTGGAAGATTAGGGAGCCAAACATCTAACGGCAAAGATTAGTATAACAAAAAAAAACAACTTTACATTCAGGCACAGGTTATCTTGCTATCTCTACATGTGGGTTACTACCATCCGACCAACAAAATAGACATAGCCACTGAAAACCTGGACTGACCAGGAAGGGAATTAAAGGTTCCATTACTAACCTGCCTTTTATTCCATCAGTATCCAGGCCCGAAAATGCACTCTACCAAAGATTTCACAGCAGCTATTGTCTGTTATTAATGCAGTGTCCTGGATTTCCCATATCTCACCCAGCTTTTTCTTGATAAGAGATGCGCTTCCTTAAATCTGTTAGATGTGTATGACAAGAACCTTGGGGAAATGTAGCAATCCCTGATCACCATTCCATAAATATACTGGCATATACCTAAAATTTTTTACATGTGTTGAATCATTAAAATGTATGTTTTAACAAATGTCTTACATAAAGACTAAGTTATTATTTAAAAAATAATGTCACAGGGCATTTCCCCATAAAACTGTGAATATTGCCTTTTTTGGTCCTCTGATTTAATATTCCCCTGTGTTGGTGAAACTGGGAAAACACTCCTGCCTACGCCAGAGAAGATTTCCCAAAATCCCTCCAGTTGGACTTTAGGTGCATCTACAATGCATCCAGGGATTATCAGAGTCAAAATTTTAGAAATTACACATCACCCCAAAATACAATTACAATCAGTATCAAACATCTTCAATATAAGTTAGGAAAAGTTGTTTGATGTTCACACGTATTATTAAAGGGGTACTCCTCCCCTAAACATCTTATCCCTTATCCAGGGGTTAAGATGTCTGATCGCTGGGGTCCCACCGCTGGGACCCCCACAATCTCCCTGCAGCACCTGGCGTTTGTTTAGAACGCCGGTTCCAGCATCGGAGGCTCGTGACATCACGGCCACATCCCCTCGTGACGTCATGGCCACACCCCCTCAATGCAAGTCAATGGGAAGGGGACTTTGCGGTCATCACACCTTGAGAGGGAGGGCGTGACATCATGAGGGGGCGTGGCTGTGACACTAGTGCCGCAGCGCTATTCATCAGGCATCCCTGCGATCATACATCCTTTGGATAGTGGATAAGATGTATAAAGCCGGAATACCCCTTTAATGATATCAAAGATATTACTGTATACCATTGTTTCAGAATTTCTTTCTTTCCTCATGAATTTTGCTTCAGAAATGTGAAGTGTAGAACAAACTATGAGTAAGATTAAACATGGTTGGTTAAAGGGGTACTCCGGTGCTTACACATCTTATCCCCTATCCAAAGGATAGGGGATAAGATGCCTGATCGCGGGAGTCCCGCAGCTGGGGATGCCCGCGATCATGCACCCGGCACCCCGTTAGTAATCAGTCCCCGGAGCGTGTTCACTCTGGGTCTGATTAAGGTCGACCGCAGGGTCGGCTGCGTGTGACGTCACGCTCTGCCCCTCAATGCAAGCCTACGGGAGGGGGCGGGACTCCCGCGATCAGGCATCTTATCCAATATCCTTTGGATAGGGGATAAGATGTGTAAGCACCGGAATACCCCTTTAAAGTTAAAGGGAATCTGACAGCACATCAGCTACACTAACTTTAATATACATGTTTATAGTGCGTATATAGATCTTGATTAAAACGCTGTTTCCCTTGGCCCATATCAGTGGTCATTCCTGAGATCTAGTTATCATTGCTGAAGGACCCGGGCCGACCTCCATTGTTCACAAGGTAACATTTGCATATCACAATGATAACTATATATTGGTAATGACTGCACTGATATATACAAGCAAACAGCATTTTAAACTGTATCACCCGCACCATAAATCTGTCAGTGTAGGTCATCCAGCTTTCAGATTCCCTTTTACACTTACAGTTGCCTGGGGCGAACCAGCCCTATGAATGATTTATCAAACCCATATCTCCTCAAAAAAGTCCATGAATACCCCTTTTTACCCTGTCAAATATGCTTTTGCTGTAACCAAAAACAGGTTAGAGTGAGGACTCCCACAGCATAAATCTGCATTCTGCGAAAGACAATAAATGCATGGTCTAGTAGCTCTACCATGGATAAACCCATTCTGATCTTTTGTACTAATTTTGTTATGACTCTTGCCAATCTGAATGCCAACTTAGTTTGCCAACAACTTTAGATTCAACAATGAAAGTGGAAGTTAAAGGGGTACTCTGCCCCTAGACATCTTACACCCTATCCAAAGGATAGGGGATAAGATGTCTGATCGCGGGGGTCCCGCCGCTGGAAACCCCCATGATCTTTCCTGCAGCACCCGGTCATCTGGTGCACGGAGAGAGCTTCGCTCCATGCCTGATGACTGGCGATGCAGGGGCCCCGGAGGATCGTGATGTCACGGCCTCGGTCCCGCCCCCTCTGGAGAGATCGCAGGGGGGCCCAGCGGCGGGATGTCTAAGGGCAGAGTACCCCTTTAAGAACCCCCCTTCAAGTAGATCCCTACCTTGTCTTGTAATTTAATATTATGCTAGCCTCCATCATAAAGTCTGGCAAATCTCCCTATTCTAATAAAGCAATGTAATAGGCCGATCTAAAGCCTTACTCCTCAGATGTGGACACTAGGGTTATTCCTCTCAAATACCATCCAGTTGTTCTTCACTTTACTTTTAATCAGGTCTGTTTCTAATTAACAATTTCTCATGGGGTCCCCCTTGATTCTTTATGATTATTAACATTTTATTTGATTTACCTGATTTTTCCTAGTTTATTTTAAGCTTTTGTAATAACATTCTTTTTATATTCTATTTGGGTATCCTAGTATTTCTTCTCATTTTCTTCAGTGGGGATTTTAACAAAAATCGTTTCCAGTTCAGAGGCTTTTTTTAAAACCTTGTTCTATTACATTACTCTCTTGGTTGAAATTAGTTATATGTTTAAATAATAGGCATCGCAGTAAGGCCTTGCTGAGTCCCAGACTACTCCATCAAGAGCTTAAATCCAATAACATCATGTGCCTTAACTGGTCCGTAATCTCCTTCAGATCTTTTATCAGATATTCGTTTTGCCCCCAGAGCTAATTCATTGCTTAAGACTAAATCAATTTTTGACATAGTGATAACTACTGTGACATGAATATGCCAATTTGGGCTGCATTTAGCCACGTTTTTGCAATACAGTTCCTGTATCAGGTCTTTGATGAAAAACGGATTCCTCAAAGCCGAACTAAACTGTATGAAAATGTGTGTACAAATTTGAACCCGTATATGGTTGAAAACTGTATAAGATTTGAAAAATGATGTCCGGTTACATTATATATTTTTTTTAAATTATTATAAGTTTTTTAACTTCTCATTTCATTTGGTGTGCAAAGCGCATGTGCAAACTCAAAAACCGTATTGTGCAAACCGGATGGAACCGTACGCACTTACGACTTATTGACTCCCATGTTAAAGGAACCATATACAGTTTCAGTTCGGATTTTCACCCGGACAAAAAACAGTGGTAGGCTACGGTTTTGGGTACGGGAAAATAACGGACAAAACCGTACAAGACACAAAAAGTACAAAACCGGATGCATCGTTTGGCATGTGGTTTTCAATGTAAGTCAATGCATACGGTTTTCAATACGGTTCAGCACAGTTTTCAAATTGAAAATGTATACGGGAACTGTATTGCAAAAACGTGGTGTGAATGCAGCCTTATCTAGATGGGTTTCTTACCTTACTCTTCACATTCCTTTTGTTTTCTGAGAATAAGTAAATCTTGCGCAAACCAGTTGAAGATAAAGGAGGGGACATAGACAAAAGTGTACAAAACAAACCCTGAATCCTCAAGGAAAAAAATTATTATTTCTTCCTTTTTTAGCTTATTCTTTAGCCAAAACATTGCATTTCATCTCCTATTGAATAAGGACACTCACTCCCCTAAAGAAACAAGGGTTTCTTTAAACCCTTGAGGACATATTTATAGCCATATGTATTTTAATTTATTTTTCACCTACAGGGCCAAATGAGGGCTTGTTTTATGTGGGACCACATACAGGTGCTTGGCTTCTTTACTAGATACAGCAACATCTGGCGGGGAGCCAGGCAAAGTGTGGTGATAATCGATAAGATTATAACTGCACTCTGCCTGGGGCCCTGCCAGATGCTGCTGTATCCTGCACCATACCAATAAAGAAGCCAAGCACCTGGCCACCTGTATGTGAGTGCCCCCCATTTTTTCTGTGCTGTTACATTGTATAAATGGACATATTTTCTTAGAGATGGAGCACCAGAATTGCAGGGAGTGGGCTCCCATGCATACCTAGCTGTGAACAGCAGATGTTTTCTTCTAGTGTGCTAGTGCCAACGTCTATTTCTTGTATTTTACATGTTATGTTAACTCTGTAGATCAATACGATTACAGCAATAACCAATTTATATAGGTTTTGTTTTTATTTTATTACGTAAAAATTTTATATCTAGTTTTTATCTGTATAATTTTTGTTTTGATGGGACTTTTGATTGCTTTTTATAATTTTTTTCTGTTTTATATGGAGTAACCAAAAAAATCATTCATTTTTTAATGTTTACCCATTCACCATGTGGTTTCAATAATATCATATTTTAATACATGGAACAAGGACATTTCCGCATGCAGTGATACCAAATTTTTTTGTTCCCATATTACATGCCACCTTTCAATTGCACTTACCATAGCATAGCATTAATCAGTTTTATTGGTGAAGCAGCCTGGAGAAGTAGTTCGACAAGCAGAGGGCACAGAGGCAGGTAAGGGAGTCCTGGCCATCATGTTGGCTGATCAGGACCCTGCGATAACGCCACAGAGATCCTAACAGCCCGCTGAGCTAGCCTGCAAAGGAATTTTAACAATTAAGATAAAGGGTTAATCCCTTGCATCCTGGTACTTAAGGACTGATGGAGTACTTGCACGTCCTGGTCCCATTACCGAGGGTTTAAAGCATGCTCACGAGCTGAGCACGCTTCATACCAGGTGGGTCCTGGTTGTTATGAGCAGCCAGGACCCACAGTTAATGGGGGGGCATCGCCAATAGGGCCTATGCCTGGCATTAACACTTTAGTCACCGCCATCAAAGTTGATTGTGGTGTCTAAAATGCTGGCTTAATGGTGCCGGTTAGCTCAGGGCAGCTGAGTGGAGGGTAGGGAGGGCCCTTACCTGCCTTCTCACCGACCGACCGGCTCTGAGGCTCTGGCCAGCTATGGCAGGCTGTAGCAGCAGAGCACCGATAACACTGATCATGTTATTTGCATGTTATAGCCTTTTTTACTCTAGTGATACTTTAAAGGGGTACTCCGCTGCTCAGCGTTTGGAACAAACTGTTCGAACGCTGAAGCCGGCGCTGGGAGCTTGTGACGCCGTAGCCCCTGCCCCCTCAATGCAAGTCTATGGGAGGGGGTGTGACGTCATGAGGGAGCGGGGCTTGTTCCAAACGCTGAGCAGCGGAGTACCCCTTTAACCCCGTAAGGACGCAACCCATTTGGGCCTTAAGGACGCAGAAAATTTTATTTTTACGTTTTCATTTTTTCCTCCTCGCCTTCAAAAAATCATAACTCTTTTATATTTTCATCCCCAGACTAGTATGAGGGCTTGTTTTTTGCGCGACCAGTTATCCCTTGTAATGCCATCACTCACTTTACCATAAAATGTATGGCACAACCAAAAAAATACTATTTGTGTGGGGAAATTAAAAAGAAAACCGCAATTTTGCTAATTTTGGAAAGTTTTGTTTTCACGCCGTACAATTTATGGTAAAAATGACGTGTTCTTTATTCTTTGGGTCAATGCGATTAAAATGATACCCATGATAACATACTTTTCTATTACTGTTGCGCTTAAAAAAAATCACAAACTTTTTAACCAAATTAGTACGTTTAAGATCCCCCTATTTTGAAGACCTATAACTTTTTTATTTTTCCGTATAAGTGGCGGTATGAGGGCTCTTTTTTTGCGCCGTCATCTGTACTTTTTATTAATACCATATTTGCTTATATAAAACTTTTAATACATTTTTTGTTAATTTTTTTTGGAATAAAATGTTCTAAAAAAGCAGCTATTTTGGACTTTTTTTTTTACGTTCACGCCGTTCACCGTACGGTATCATTAACATTTTACTTTAATAGTTCAGATATTTATGCACGCGGCGATACCAAATGTGTATAAAATATTTTTTTAACACTTTTTGGGGGTGAAATAGGGAAAAGGGGGCAATTTAAGTTTTTATTGGGGGAGGGGTTTTTTCTAATTTTACTTTTATATTTTTGACTTTTTTGACTTTTATTTTTACACTTTAATAGTCCCCATAGGGGACTATTTAAAGCAATCACTCGATTGCTAATCCTGTTCAGTGCTATGTATAGGACATAACACTGATCAGGGTTATCGGTGATCTTCTGCTCTGGTCTGCGGGAAGGCAGATCAGAGCAGAAGACTCCCGGAAGACAGCAGAGGCAGGTGAGGGGACCTCCGGCTGCCGCGCTGGATGATCGAATCGCCGCGGCAGCGCTGTGGGTGATCCGATCATCCAATTAAGTGACCGAGATGCTGCAGATGCCGTGATCTGTATTGATCACGGCATCTGAGGGGTTAATGGCGGACATCCGCGGGATTGCGATCAACAGCCGGGACATGCGGCGCATGATCCGGGCATCGCTCCGATGCCCGCGGTTATGCTAAGGACATAAATGTACGTCCTGGTGCGTTAAGTACCACATCACCAGGATGTACATTTACTTCCTTCGTCGTTAAGGGGTTAAAGTATCGTCAGAGTAAAAAAGGTACAGAATAGAGATGACCAAATTTCAATTATTACAGCCTAGGCAGAAATCTCATAGTACAGTTTCAATAGAATCAGACTAATCAATTAACGGCAAACCAATATTTCTTTATAATTAAAGTGTACAGTGCAATAGAATAATATACATTAAGTGCACCGTGCATCAGAAATACATTCCAGCTGGAATCGTAGTCAATTAATAACAGTTCATACTCCTATTTCTTCACAATTTATGAGCAGAGTGCAGCAAGATGAACTGGGAAAGCCAGAGGCAGTTAATTTCATCCCACAACATATATCATTCATTAAAAAAAATTATAAAGAAGAAAAATCTTGCAAGCTATTTATAGGAAAAAAATCCTTATACCAGAAATAAATTAATAACCGTTCATTGGGGTTGTCCACACAAATTGAAAGTGCTTAGTCAATGTGCAGCGAATAGCAGGAGGATAAATAATTCAGGTCTTTATCTAAAGCTTGTATGATTTTAATAATAATAATCAGCAAAAAGTGTACCGTCCTCTAGTTTGTTTTACTAAAGCAGACGACAGCAACCCTTAGCTATATTAGACTTGGATTAAATCCCTATTTGGCAGCATTATTGCTTCAAATATTTCAGTCAAGGACTTTACTCTTGTTAAAATAATATACAGTATATACAAAAAGAGAATAGGTAGCTCAACAAAAATTAAAGGAATGACCAAATTAATACTGGTATTGAGTGAGGCTGTGTACCCTATACAGCCTGAGGGAAGAAATTATCAACCAAACATATACCGTCCTCAAGTTTGGTCTGCTGTACGTATATTTGTATAGCTATTATGATTGTATATACAGTTCTAAATGCTGACATTTTTTTTATTGTCTTCTAATGTGGCCTATTATAATGCTGAGGATAGGGAGGTAAGCAAAGGTATATAGTGCTAAGAAGAGATATAGAAGATATCTAGCTGATCTTATTATACAAGGAGGGTTATTTAGTATGGTAGGTAAGGTACCATTTTATATATACTGCATATCAGTTGAAACATTTGTAACAGTGCATGTATCAAATCACTTTGGTCTTGCTAGAATATTAAACACATTTCAAAACGGCCTGGGCTTCTTTTTGAACCACTTGGAAACAAGTCTAGCTAAACATGGCACGTGTTCTCTATCTTAAAGGGTTACGCCCTAGGAAAAAAAATTATCAAATCAATTGGTACCAGAAGGTTATACAGATTTGTGAATTACTTTATATTTAAAACCTTCCAGTACTTATCAGCTGCTGGATGCTCCATTAAAAGTGTAGTTCTTTCTAGGCTGACCACAGTGCTCTTTGCTACCACCTCTGTCCATGTCCGGAACTGTCCAGAGCAGGAGAGGTTTGCTATGGGAATTTACTCATGCTTGGGACAGTTCCTGACATGGACAGAGGTTGCTGAAGAGTATACCGGGGTCAGACTATTTAAGATTTTTAAATATAATTAATTTACAAATCTGTATAACGCTTTGGCACTAGAACCCCTTTAAATATTTGTACCAAATCTGTATGTACAACTCGCTGCTATACAAATGTCTTTTTCGTATTTCTGTTATTTTAATAAAAAAATATAAACAAAGTCCTTGACTGAATAATATTTGAAGCAATAATTCTGTAAAATAGTTTCAACCAAGTCTAATATAGCTGTTGGTAAGTTAATAGATTATTTTCCATTAGCTATGGTTTGCTGCTATCTGATGGTTAACAAGCTTAGATCTCATCTGTCCCAGGGACTTAGCAGCATTCCTCATAGCCACACATCATCAGCTCTTACATTGGGCTTCCATCATAGCAAACCTTCGGCTTCTCCTTACTTCATCTGGTTCCACTCTAAGCAAAACAGCCGGGGACAGCAGTGGAGATCCACCACACCTCTCTGCTCCTCACAACAGCAATATCATCCCAATTGTCTCTCCACTCCTCCATATGTGCGGACAGGTTTGCAGCTTATAAGGTAGTAGGTCTTCCCCTTCAGTACGCCTTTCCAGCATTCTCTATATTTAAGTTGCATAGGCTAAGGCTGGCGTGAGATGTGTGAGTAGAGAGCTTGCCTTCCTCCTACATGATCCTCCTCCAATCATCAATTGTTTTCTTAACTTTTTCTATGAGAATAATTTAACAATTATTTATTTTGATATAAAAAAATGTTTGTACATTTGACATTTCACTATCCAATTATGAATTTTATAACCTTTTTTTTTTTTAGCTGCCCTTAGTCAAGCAAATGGATTAGCAGCCAAGTTTGTTATCCACTGCCACATCCCACAATGGGGATCAGATAAGTGTGAAGAGCAGCTGGAAAAGACCATCAAGAACTGTTTATCGGTTGCTGAAGACAAAAAGCTGAAGTCTGTGGCGTTTCCTTCTTTCCCAAGTGGAAGGTATATACAGTTTATTCCTTAGTATGCTGGTTCACTTTATTGTACTGTCAGCAGTATATATTAGGAATATTTCCTACCATAAACCTCTCTTACAAGACAGACATATGCCAAGGTGGATCACACTCTAGCGTATGTCAACTGTAGGCTTCCATTGTAAAAAAAACAATTATGTTACCAGAATAAAATTTGAATATGGATGCCTGATCAATTGATAGTGCCGAGTTGGAATTTCCTGTTTTATTGAAATATTTCATATATAAATTAGAAGCTTTGACTAAGTTTTCCAGGAAATGGAAATGACAATAACAACAATAAAGTAATAAAAATAAATTAGTATATTTAAATTCATAAATACATTCAATTATTATTATAAAAATAGTTTGTCTTGTCTGTAGAGTGATTATTATCACAAATAAAAAATGCCTTCTGCCATGTTAGTAAAGACAGAACCCATTCTTTAATGGGAATTAGAGCTCAAAACTAATGCTCTGGCTGCCAGTCATCAGCAATGGGAATGCACAAAGCTGAGTATGTGTGTTATGCTTAGTCAGGCTGATAGAAAACAAATACAAAACACCTAAACAACCCATTTCTAGCAGCCCACATGTGTTCTGTTCAGACGCAGAAACAGCTAAGGTGGTTTGTCAGCTGTGATATGTATATAGCCTTTAGCTGGTTTACATGTTTGTAATTATATTCTGTTGGGCTGATTGAGCATTGCACACATTCTCAGGTTTACACATCACTGATGATTGACTACCGAAGCAGGAATTATGGCTTACATATGTCTCCAGCTTTGTGCTCATGGAGATACTGGATTTCTCAACCTGATTCTGGGGATACTTTTGTTTTGTGAATTGTCCCTTTCAGTATTGACATATAGTGCTTTTAATTAATGTGCAAGTTCCCAGAGGTGTTCCCCTTGGGCTGCAGGAGCCCAGTACAGTTCAACCCATCTGCTACCAAACACCTTTTCTCTGGCCACCTGTACCTGCCTCCACAGTTTTGATTGACAGCAACTAGGCTGTCTTTTTATCTCTGCCTTTTATCACAAAACGTATGCATCTGCAGTTAAGCCATGGGATGGCACGTGCAGTAACACTGATTCTGGCAGACTAAAAGTATGTTATACACTTATAATGCGCAGAACACTGGAGGAGAAAGCACGTAAGCACAGAACATGCCACTGGAAGAATTCTTAATTGCATCAAATGCCCCACCCCTGGGTCATTGGCGCTTGTGCAAGTTTTGTGATGAAAGGTGGAGATGAAAAGACAACCCAGTGGCTGTTGATTTAGAGGGTGGAAGCGATTGCAGATGGCAAGAGAGGAAGTGTTTAGAACTGGATGGGCTGAACTTCTTTGGCCTCTTGCAGCCCAGCGAAGCACCCCTAGGCCCTTGCACCTAATTATGAATATTTAAAAGCTTGATATCTCGGCACTGGAGGAGACATTTCTAAAAACAAAGGTATACCAGGATTCAAGTTAAGTTGCACTGTATATAGCCATGAGCTTAGTTATGACACCAAAAATCTGTAGACAGGTCCGCTTTAAAGGGAATCTGTAAGCTGTATTTGCTACTAAGAGATGCAGACACTGTTGGATAGCTGTTAGGATATAAGGGCAATATGTACCTTTCCTGGAGCCGGTGGTGGTTGCTAAACTTATAGAATCATATATTTATATCACAGCCAAGTGTCAAGAAAATAGAACTGAGCTGCTCAATGCCGCAGCAATGCCCACCTCCTTTCTTCCCTTACCTCCCAACCCCTCCCTGACTGATGTACAAGTTTCTGTAAATTAGTCAAGGAGGGTCTGGAAAGTGGGGATATGGGAGGAGGTGTGCCAGGCTGTGACACTTGAGCAGCTTGCCCTGCCTCCTTAATACTTAAGATGGTTTTGTAAGTTTGCCAACCACCCAGTGTTCATCCTAGTTTTAGTCAACAACTATTTTTATTGACTAAAACAAGAGCTAAAATCTATGGACGTTTTAGTCAAGTGACTAAAACTAGAATAAAATGTTAGGTAGGGAAGATTTGTGTTTAATGTTCAAACCTTACTACCATAAGTAATAGTCGACTACCACTCGGATGACTTAAATATGACTAAAACTAAATAAACATTTGCTGTCAAAATTAACAGTGCAATAACTATCAGCTCTAGGAAAGGTACAGTTTACTTTTATGCCTTAACAACTATCCAACGGTGTCTACAGCTCTAAGCAGCAAGTAGGGCTGACAGACTCCCTTTAGTTAACCTAGACACAACAAAAGCTTATAAATATTAGAAGTATTTATACATTTTTGTATAGTAATCTATGTTGTTTAAAAGTTTGACTTTTTTTGCTCTGAATTTTTTTTTTTTTTTTTTTACTTCCATCTCTCCTAGGGGACATTTTTCAGCAATCATTCAATTGCTTATACAGATCAAAGCAAAACATTTGTATTGCATTGGTCTATTCAATAATCAATCTTCTGTAGTAGGTGGCAGACTTTAACAGTAGATCTGTGATGGCAGCCATGGAGGTCTAGAATACCTTGAACCACCAGTTATGTGCATTGTAACTGTCTAGAAACTGCGGTCAATGACACCAGCATCTAGATAGTTAAATAGTAAACAGCTGAGCTTACTCCAGGCCAGATACTGCTGGCGGCAGCTGTCAGTTGTTCAAAGGTGCAAGCATCCGCTTGGTATAGAGCGCACGTTTCCGGAGCACTCTCCATGCCTCCTTAATGCCACCATGATTTACAGATACATCATGGTGGGTTAAATTTGGTTTAAATCTGATTTAAAGCTTTACTGTTATAGAAAACACATTTCATATGTTGATTAGACATATCCTCAGTTATTAGCTGGGTAAGCGGGCAGCAATGTGCTCCACTCCCCGGCCAGAGATCTGTCCATTTCTCTGCATAGACTTCTATGTAGAGAAATGTATGAATCTCTCTACTGGCCGGAGCGCAGTGGATCTCAGGAGTGAGACCCAGTGTGATCAACACCTTTTGACATGTCTGATCATGATAAATCTCCCACACAGTAGTGTCCCCTTTTATACTTCCTCTCACATTATTATGCACACCTGGTTTTGACTTTATAAAACTACATGACACCTGAACATGTCAGTTGACCCTCAAAATCTCCCAACAGGGCTGCCATGGTTACCATATGGTCAAGATTTATCCTCCTGCTTGAAACTAAAACTTTTTATTTTTTATTTTTTCCCATCACAACCAATCACTGATCAGCTTTCATATCCCAATAAGCTCTGGGGAAATGAAAGCTGAGCTGTAATTGGTTGTTCTGGGCAAAACCAGACCACGTTGATTTCAGGCAGATTAATAAATCTGGGCCAATTATTGTTGCAAATATATAACTATACATTTTTATACATATATAACTAAACATTTTTCTCTTCTTGTCTCAAACAATACAGAAACGGTTTTCCCAAGCAGACAGCTGCTCAGGTCATTCTGCGAGCCATCTCCAGCCATTTTGGCTCCTCCAGCTCATCCACTGTGAAGAATATTTACTTCCTACTGTTTGACAGCGAAAGCATTGGGATCTATGTGCAGGAAATGGCCAAGCTTGACACAAAATAGAAGCAAGCGTTCACAGAGCAGCTTGACACACCAGGATGGTTGTAAACCATTAGAAGATTGGAGACCTAGAGCTGAATTATTGTTAAGATGGTGTTGAAACATGTTTGAAGTTTTGTGGTTTGAGGACAGATTTTAAGTTTTTATTTCCCATGGTTGAAGAGGTATATATGGGCTAATTCTCAATGAATCTCTCCTATTTCTGTACCAAGCCAGCACCCTGTTTGCATTTTTATAGAATCTGAAAACTATACCCCTCTGTCATTATCAACCATGTTGTTTTTTTTTCCAAGGATGTTGTTCCCGATGTCTTCTCTTACTTTTCCTGTCTTATTATTTTAGATTTAGTGTTACAACAGCTAAAAAACCTGTTTTAGATTTGTAGTAATGGATTTTACAAGAGAAAATAAGACCACAATATTATTTAAAAAAAACTAAGCAAAGTTCTTACATATCGTGTTTTGTGTTTTCTTTAATGGATAAGGGTTGTATTATTCTTTCATTGTCATTTCTTTTCATAATACACAACACTAGGAATCTCTGATGGTTTTATTGGTAAACATATTCTTATTCTTTGCAAGGAAATCCTAAATTTGTTGTTGGCCATTAGTTAAACAAAACAAAACAAAACTATTCTACCAAACTGCACTGTGGAATGATTCTTCAACTTTCTGGATACCTGAAAAAAATCCTTAGTTCATGCAAATTAGTCAGTATTTAATGATATATCAGAGACCCGTGAATAAATGTTTACTTTGGGGCCAACAACCACATTTTAAATTGACCTCTTAGGCTAAGTTTTTTTTTTTTTTCTGGCAGTTTTTGGAATACTGCCACTGCAGTTTTTGAGCCAAAGTCAGAAGTGGATCCATATGGGAAGAGAAGTGTAAGTCCTTCCTTTACATGGTAACAAAGTTCATAATGTTGAAAGACCAGAGTACATCAAGTTCAACCTATAACCCTAATAAGTCCCTATTGAGTTGAGTTGATCCAGAGGAAGGCAAAAAAAAAAAAACTCATACTAGAGGTAAAAATTATTTCCCGACTCCAAATACGGCAGTCAGAATAAATCCCTGGATCAACCTTCTGTCCCTATAAATCTAGTATACATAACCAGTAATGTTGTTACTCTCCAAGAATGCATCCAGTCCCTTTTTTAACTCTTATTACAGAGTTCACCATGACCACCTCCTCCGGGAGAGAATTCCACAGTCTCACTGCTCTTACAGTAAAGAACCCCCGTCTGTGCTGGTGTAGAAACCTTCTTTCCTCTAGACGTAGAGGATGCCCCCTTGTTATTGATACAGTCCTGGGTACAAATAGATCATGGGAGAGATCTCTGTACTGTCCCCTGATATATTTATACATAGTTATTAGGTCTCCCCTAAGCCTTCTTTTTTCTAAACTAAATAACCCTAATTCTGATAATCTTTCTGGATACCGTAGTCCTCCCATTCCCTGTATTACTCTGGTTGCCCGTCTTTGAACCCTCTCCAGCTCCACTATATCTTTCTTGTACACTGGTTCCCACATTTGCCATGCGCCAGTCCTGGGGAACAGTCCCTGTCACTATAGAGTCCCTGAATCTTAAAAATAGGGGTCTGTCTATTACATTACTTAATTCCTTTAGAACACGGGGGTGAATGCCATCTGGACCTGGTGACCTTTGTCTATTTAGATTTTTTTGTAGGCGGCACTGTACTTCTTCCTGGGTTAGACAGGTGACCTGTACTGGGGATTTTACCTTATCTCACTGTATTTCACCTGGCATTTCATTTTCCTCAGTGAATACAGTGGAGAAGAATTTGTTTAATATATTTGCTTTTTCCTGATCCCCGTTTATAATTTCTTCATCATCATTTTTTAAAGGGCCAGCACTTTCATTTTTGACCTTTTTGCTATTTATATAGTTAAAGAACATTTTGGGGTTAGTTTCACTCACTTTGGCAAGGAGTCTTTCTGACTCTATTTTTGTGGCCTTTATCTGTTTTTTACATATTTTATTTTTATTCCCATAAGGTATATACATCTTACAGTGAAAATTGAAGATATTTTTAAAAATCTCCCATTTAGTGTCAGTATTGTTCTTTTTGAGGACATTATCCCATTTTATATTGTTATGTGCTTCTCTGAGTTGATTGAACTTTGCCTTCCTAAAGTTAATTGTTTTTGTGGCCCCTCGAGAGTTTCCCTTATTGAAGAATAATTTATAATGTATTATATTATGATCACTATTTCCTAGGTGTCCTTCTACTTGCACATTAATTACTCTGTCAGGTCTGTTGGTTAATATGAAGTCTAGTAGGGCACCGCCTCTGGTAGGGCCCTGCACCATTTGGGACAGATAATTGTCTTTAGCTATAGTCAGAAACCTGTTTCCTTTATGAGATTCACAGGTCTCAGTCTCCCAATTTATATCAGGATAGTTAAAGTCCCCCATTATTATCACATCATTTTGATTTGCTGCCTTGTTTATTTGCCTCAGTAATTGATCTTCTGGCTCTTCCATTATGTTTGGTGGCTTATAGCAAACCCCTATCAGAATTTTTTTTTTATCTCCATATATTTCTACCCATAATGACTCCACATTATCGGTTCCCTCCCAAATATCCTCCAGCAGGGCGGCCTTCAAATTGGACTTTACATAAAGACAGACTCCTCCCCCTTTCCATTTTGTCCGATCCTTCCTGAATAGACTATAACCCTGTATGTTGACCGCCCAGTCACAGCTATCGTCCAACCAAGTCTCTGTTATACCGACTATGTCATAATCCTCCTCAGAAATTTTCAACTCCAGTTCGTCAGTTTTATTGGACAGACTTCTGGCATTAATCAACATGCACTTCAATGGTTTATGTTTTTTTTTTCCTATGATGCCTATCCCTATTAATTATTCTAACCCCTAACCCTTATGTTATATTCCTCTTGAATACACTTCTGGCTTTGGCTAAAAAACTGCAGTGGCAGTTTTCCAAAAACTGCCAGAAAAAAAAGTGGAAACTTAGCCTTAAGGACCAAGGACGTGCCGGTACGTCCTGAGTCCGCTCACGTTCTATAACGCAGGGCCACGGCATAGCGGGTCGGGCCCGGCATCTAGCAACGGCCGGGACACGTGGCTAATAGCGGCAATCAGTGCCGCGTGCTATTAACCCTTTAGACGCGGCGTTCAAATTTGATCGCCGCGTCTAAAGTGAAACTAAACTACCACCGGCTAGCTCAGGGGGCTGTTCGGGATCGCCGTGGTGAAATTGCGGCATTCTGAACAGCTGTAGGAGAGCAAGAGGGTCCCTTACCTTGCCTCCTGTTGTCCGATCGCCGAATGACTGCTCAGTGCCTGAGATCCCTCTATAGCTATAACATTGCAAAAAAAAGTGAAAAAAAATTGTTAATAAAGATCATTTAACCCCTTCCCTAATAAAAGTTTGAATCACCCCCTTTTCCCATTTAAAAAAAGTGTAAATAAAAATAAACATATGTGGTATCGCCGCGTGTGTAAATGTCTGAATTATAAAAATATATAGTTAATTAAACCACATGGTCAATGGCGTATACGAAAAAAAAATTCCAAAGTCCAAAATAGTGTATTTTTGGTCACTTTTTAGATCTTGAAAAAATGAATAAAAAGCGCCCTCATACTGCCCCATACGCGGAAAAATAAAGTTATTGGGGTCAGAAGATGACTATTTTAAACATATACATTTTCCTGCATGTAGTTATGATTTTTTCCAGAAGTACGATAAAATCAAACCTATATAAGTAGGGTATAATTTTAATCGTATGGACCTACGGAATAAAGAGAGTGTAATTTTTACCGAAAAATGTACTGCGTAGAAACGGAAGCCGCCAAAAGTTACAAAATGGTGTTTATTTTCTTCAATTTTATCGCACAATGATTTTTCCATTTCATTGTAGAATTTTGGGTAAAATGACTGATGTAATTACAAAGCAGAATTGGTGGCGCAAAAAATAAGCCATCATATGGATTTTTAGGTGCAAAATTGAGAGAGTTATGATTTTTTTTAAAGGTTAGGGGGAAAAAATGAAAGTATGTATTCCATACAGTTTTGAAACCTCTTTTAGATGTTTTTTTTTTTTAGATTACATAAAAATTGGTCTTTTTGTGCCCAAAGAATGTTGCACAATGAAAAATGGTGTAACTGAAAATCAGTTACAAGAAATCTGATCTTGATAAGGAAGTGGTGTTCTCAAGGTCTTTTGAAGAGGTTTCACTGAATTTAGTCCAGCTGAGTACAGAAAAACCTTGAAGTAGATGGTCTACAGCTCAGAAGATCACACTGGGTGCCTTTTCTATCAGCTAAAAACAGGAAACTGAGGCTACAATTCCAAAATTGGACACTGAAATAACTTTTTTATGGTTTTTATGAGTTTGGATTCCAGCTGTGACATTCAGACGATGGAGTTAGAATTTGGTGTAAATAACATGAAAGCATGGATCCATCCTACCTTGTATCTACGGTTCTGGCTGTTGGTTGTGGTGTTATGGTCTGGGGGACCTTTTCCTGGCACACTTGGGGCCCTTTAGTACCAATTGAGCATAGTTCAAATGTGACAGCCTACCTGCTGGTTTACCTAAGAAAAAGATCCTTGGGGGACATGTTTCATTATTTGTGTATGGTAGAAGCAGTTTATCCCTTTTCCCGAATTCTAAATTATGTGCAGAAGCGCAAAATTTATCAATCAAGCGCAATGAGCTTCATAAATTGCAGGTAAATATAATAATCTCCTCAATCCACTCTTTGGAAAATAACATTACAAGATGCTCTAAATCATCGATTCTAAGTCCAAGGTGGCTTATATTTGCGCAAAAAAAACCTGCTCTTGCGGCATTTTTTGGTGTAAAGGAAAAGTACGCAGTTAATAAATCCATGTGTACTGTAGATGTCACTCCAAGGTACCCCAATTCAGCCACATCTGGAGGACATGCTCTACCAAAACGTGCACAAAAAAATGCGCAAAAAAAGGCTTGCTCAAAATGTTGCACAAAAAAATTCACATAAAACAGGGGTAAAATCTTTAATATATGTCCCCCCGTGAGTGTATATTCAAGTTATCCATTTTGAATGATTAGGACGGGTTAAAGGAAGTGTAGCTTGGGCCAAATGCCAGTGCTTATTTGAGATCTCCTCACATCCAACTCCCACTGAGCCCTAGGAGGGACGAGTCTCCTTTTGTAATTGCATAAAATCAGCATAAATAGTGGAGAAAAAAGGAAAGCCTAAAATCTTTCAATGTAAAGGAGGCCCCAGGAATTGTGAATGCAGAGGGAGCTGTACGGATTGAAGAGCTGATAGGATAATATTGCCAGAACATACATCTTCCACATAATATACACTGGTGGAGATATTTAAAATCTTAAATTCTGAGGAAACATAAACTTAGACAGGCAGTCTAGTGGTATATTTACATCTAGGATTTGTGAATCCAGCAGCCGGATATGACAGGAGAATAAAAAAAAAAAGTCAAGAAGTGTCTCCAGTTGGCTCTTTTTTTTTTTTAAACTGTATGCGTTTTTTTTTTTTAACTGGGCTGAGAAATTTGCAGTGATACAGCATGATCCAAAAGTCCTAGCACACAAAACGGATACCATCCATCCCATGGAGGCGCTCCTGCTACACTGCCCTGTGCACCCGCTTACAGTCTTCAATAAAGAAGTTTGAAACCAGACCGGTGAGTATGACATCCTTTGCTTCTTTGTGCACAACTAGATATGATTGTACCCAAAGATTGCTGCAGATTTTTAACTGTTTGAAAATCTGATGCATGTTACACTGTCTGTTCGTAAGTCTGCGCTATCTATTAGCTGGCCTAGTTAACACCACGAATGTTTTGGCACATAATATCATTAATTTTTGGTGCAGTTTAAGCCCTGAACCCCCTTTTACAGAGACCACACCTAATTGCCAAACATGTTGCAAACAAAGAAAAAAATGAGGTGTTAACATTTGAAAATGTGGCGCTAATGTGTGCCACATTTCATCCAAATTTGACACAGAATATGCAAAAAAAGGTGGTAAATCCTTTAAATATTCCCAACCCCTGTACACAATTATTAGACAAGTTTTATTTCTGAGGATTTATTTTAATATCGAACAACTAAAGTGCTCTCCGTCAATCCAAAATGTTAAAAGAACTTAAACCTGAATATTTAAGAAAGTTAAAGGAGATTTATCAAAACCTGTCCAGAGGAAAAGTTGCCCAGTTGCCTGTAGCAGCCAATCAGATTGTTTCTTTCATTGTTAACAAGGCCTCTGCAAAATGAAAGAAGCGATCTGATTGCTTGCTGTGGGCAACTGGGCAACTTTTTTTTTTGCACAGGTTTTAAAGGGGAACTCTGGTGGAATTTTTTTTTTTAACAAATCAACTGGTGCCAGAAAGTTAAACAGATTTGTAAATTACTTCTATTTAAAAATCTTAACCCTTCTAGTACTTATCAGCTGCTGTATACTACAGAGAAATTTGTGAATGTCTTTTCTGCCTGACAACAGTGCTCTCTACTGACACCTCTGTCCGTGTCAGGAACTGTCAGGTTAGAAGCAAATCCCCATAGAAAACCTCCTGTTCTGGACAGTCCTGACACGGACAGAGGTGTCAGTAGAGAGCACTGTTGTCAGGCAGAAAAGAAATTCACAAATTTCTCTGTAGTATATCTGTAGTATACAGCAACTGATAAGTACTAGAAGGGTTAAGATTTTTAAATAGAAGTAATTTACAAATATGTTTAACTTTCTGGCACCAGTTGATTTGTCAAAAAAATAAAATAAATTCCACCGGAGTTCCCCTTTAATAAATCTGCCCCAAAGTGAGGCTTTCTTAAGAGAATATCTATGTGCACAATTATTGGGCAAGTATTCGTGGTCAGAAATGATTATGCAAATAAATGAAGAACAAAGATTTTCTAATCTAACTTGTTTTATTTTTTCCTGTTGAAGTGAGAATAATAAACAAACAACTCAGATTTTACAAATTAACATTGTAAACATTGGGACATTTCAAAGAAACAAACAAACAAAACAATGACCAGTAAAGCCGTATGACTGTTCTATTCATGGAGTCTCTCGGTTGACTGATCTGTTGACTGATCAACTTTTTGTGAAGCCGCAACCACAACCTCCAAGACACGGTTCAGAGAGGTGCACTGTTTTACTTTACTGTATATCTCCCATTTCAGAAGGGCCCACAAATTCTTAATAGGGTTTAGGTTAGGTTTGTCATTATTTGTTTGTTTGATTTATACGATGGAGCATTGTCCTTTATAACAATTATGGCCTTCTTGAGACATTCATACTTTTTTCCTGTACCATTGCTTGGAGAAAATGTCTTCTAAAAACTAGCAGTAGGTTTCAAAGTTGATTTTGAATCCATCTTCAACCCAAAAAGGTCCAACTAGCTCATCTTTAATTATACCAGCCCATACCAGTACCCCACCTTCAACTTCCTAGCATCTATTTTGAAGTGAAGCTCTGTGCCCGTGAAGGCTATGTTTACATGTTAGAATGTCTGCAGGGAAAATCTCTGTGAGGATATTCTACAGACTGCGGGCGCCGACGCTAGGACTGCTTGGGAATGCGCCATCTCATAGACAGCAAGGCATTCTGTGCGGAGTCTACAGAATGACATGTCCATTCTTTCTAGGGACACTGGAATTTTAATTTCCACACCAGATGTTTCCGTCATGGAGATTATGCTATGTAAACAGCACAGCAGGGTCTCATTGAAATCAATGGGACTCTGCTGCTGCGGATTTCTGCATTGGAATTCCACATGGAAATTTTGGCGTGTGAACATAGCCTTACTGTTTGTGGCTGTTTGTGAGCTGGCACCGCGGCGTGCAGCTCAAACAGGTGGGTGGCAAATACAAGATTGCGGGGGTCCCCAGCGGCGGGACCCCCGTGGTGAGACATCTTATCCCCTATCCTTTCGATAGGGGATATGATGTCTCGGGGCCGGAGTTCCCCTTTAAGACAGATTCTGTGAGTTTCATAGCCACATAGGCCTCATTATACAATTCAAGGAGTTGTGGGCTAGAAAGAGGGATAAGTCTTATAACATTGGTAGACTCACCATTCTGTAAAGAAAGGGTGTTCTCAATGGGGGAGATTTATTAATAGCAGTGCAAAGGAAAAGTTGCCCATAGCAACCAATCAGATTGCTTCTTTCATTTTGCAGAGGCCTTGTTAAAAATGAAAGAAGCGAGCTGATTGGTTGCTGTGGGCAACTGGGCAACTTTTCCTCTGGGCAGGTTTTGATAAATCTCCCCCAATGTCCTCTTAAGGTATTCTACATTCTTTGGACTTAGGTTAGGTAGCGGGATAGCTTTCAGAGATAGTGGAGTATAGAGTTTCATATAAATGCCTAAACTGTGAAATATGATTGGGATCCTTTACAGGATCAGCTGTGGGGGTCTATCAAATTTGTTATTGAGTGGGGGATGGGGTTGTCAATAAATCATGCAATATTTTCATCAACAACGTAAAAGACAGTGGCTTCTCTCAGGAGGCGCTTCATATTGATCAACTGCTGCTTCTTGTGCTGAACCTTGAGGGAGACGTCCGGGGAGATCTGAATCTGCACGTTCTCCTACTCTGTCTCTGGAGAAGTGATGAAGTGCAGCCCTGTCTCTGTAACTGAGGAATTTAGCAATAAATGTCCAAGGAGGTGCCCCAGGAGGTGGATACTTTGAATGCAGTGGGTTCTTTCAACCACAGACATCGCTGAGAACTGGCACCCTAACATAATTCAGGAAAGATAAGTGAGAAGTGCTCTTAGCTTGTTCCGGGAGCCTACAAACCACAGAATACAGGGGAGATTTATCAAATCCTGTCCAGAAGAGAAGTTGCTGAGTTGCCCATAGCAACCAATAAGATCGCGCCTTTCATTTTTAACAAGGCCTCTGCAAAATGAAAGAAGCGATCTGATTGGTTGCTATGAGCAACTTTTCCTCTGGACAGGTCTTAATAAATCTCCCCTACGATGCCTAAGATGGTTTACTTGGTCATCCAATCAAAGGTATTCAACTGGCTTGTCACTTCTGCAAGTGAGGTGAGCAGAGGGAAACTGACCCTTTCTTCATTTAAAAGTACACAAACGGTAAAATACATGTACCATGAACAGCTTGACGCATTTCGTGGTTGCCCACTTTGTTCAACTGTGGTCAGGTGTTCTCTTGTCTGCCGGGCTTCTGGCAAATGAGAGAAATGTAAACTTTTATCTCCTCAGGCCTTAGGTAAACTGAGTGCAGAAGCAATGACAGAAATTTACTCCTGGGCACTAAGTAGCTGTATGTTATGGAGTTTGTAAGGTGTTATTATGATCGAGTGCACCACAGTGGCATTACAACGGTCAAGAAGCATGGAGGACAAGGCTGGAGGATAAATGCATGCTTTTCACTGGTTGTCAGCCACAAGTACGACACATAAGAGGGGTGCCAGTGTACATACAGCTTACCCAAGTTTAGAAAGAGAGAAATCACTCTGGTGGCATCTTTGACCCCAGGCTATACACTAGAGATTATCCCAAAAAAGAATAAAACTTTTCTATTTGAGTTCTCTAACAGTATGAGAAAGAATGTAATGTAAAGATATGGTTGTATTTTATGTATGTCCACAAGGTGCCAGCAAAGGGGTATAGGAGCAGCAAAGATGCCATTACATGGTGGTAATATTCTACTTATGTCCACAGGGAAGCAGCACAGATGCTGCAGTATATCCATTGTGTCCACAAGGTGTCAGCAAAGAGTTATAGTAGGAGCTCAGATGCAAGTATATGGTAAGTATTATTCAACAAAGTGTTAGCAAAGGGTTATAGTAGGAGCTCAGAGCTGTTATATGGGGAGAAAACACTGAACATTAATAAAAACGTCCTCCTAAGATAGTGAGTAAATACAGTAGCCCACCCACAGCAGGTGTGTTTTTATGATATAAAGACACAGTAAGTAAGGTGATAAGTGCTCTTGCTATGTTAGTTCTTGAGGTAGGTCTTAAACTGTTACTTGTGTACACACTGCAGGAGCTGTTTACCAGCTAAGTGGAGATTCTGTAATGGCACACAATCAGCCATTGCGTCCCCTTTATGAACTCCAGAGGGAGTCCTCCTTCATGGAAAGCCCAGAGGATGCAGCCAATAAATCAAGTTTCCCTTATTTGTGGGGTCCCTGCTGGCACCAATAGAGGAATTATCAGTGATGCCTCAACAGCAGTTAGAGGTGCCTTGCTGCTGGGTATGGCTCCAGTCACATCTCATAGCTTCTTGTGCGGCTCTCCTCTTCCGATGTCTGTGGGACAGGCTAAGATCATGTTTGGCAGTGTCTCTTTTTTTTTTTTTTAAACAGCATTTAGAGATATGCCTTACTGCAAGCCTTATGGACACGGACAGCAATGGCGATTACCTTTCTCAATCACATGAATTGGAAATGTTACTGGGCATTCTCTGTGACTTTTAAGATGGTCATTCCACAAGGATGGGGACCCTGAGCTCTGAGCTTCAGCTATTGTGAATGTGGTTGTATGTATACACTGGTGTCACTTTCCAGCAGGCTCCACCTTATAATCACAAAGTCTCAGCTTAGTTTTAGGCCTAATGGTCAAAATAAAAACTGCAGGATCTCAGAATTATTTCAAAAATATAAATAGTAAAATGGAAAATTAGAAAAAAAGAACACAAACATTCTTGTTTAACATAAAACTTAACAATAGGTTATAGGATAGGGATATTTTCTGATGATGCATTCTCTTTATGTTGCCCGCTTCGTGTTTACATGTCATACCTTTTAAGATACCTCCTTCTCCACTGATCAGGGATTAGATGAGGCTTCCAAAATTCTTGACTGTAGAAAAGTCCAGGTAGCCTTCCAGTATCTGGTTCATTGAAAGAGTTTTTGGTCCTGAGAGTAGATCCTGGGTATCTGCTAAAGATCTTTATGTGGATAAACTGATCAAAAATTTTCACAATATTAATCCTGATAAGCCTTCACCAGTTGTTAAAGGACAACTGTAGTGCAAGACTTTTATATATTCCTGTGCCTCAAAAATAAACAAAATAAACTTTACCTCAACTTCCTACGTTCCCCTGTCGGTCTGGTACAGGCCTCATGGTCCAGCGGTGCGAACCTCATTCAACTTCCTGGGGATGGGGACACCGCAGAGCCGTCGGCATATCCCCGGCCGCAGCGATGTCCCGCCCCGGCCTGTGATAGGCTGAGCCCACTGACCAGCTTCTTACATGAAAGTGGGCTCAGCCTATCACCGGCCAGGGCGGGACATCGCTGCAGCCGGTGATACGCCAACGGCTCTGCGGTATCCCAGTTCCCAGGAAGTTGAATGAGGTTCGGACCGCTGGACCGTGAGGCCTGTACCGGACCGACGGGGGAACGTAGGAAGGTGAGTAAAGTTTATTTTGTTTATTTTTTGAGGCCGAGGCACAGGAATATATAAAAGTATTGCACTACAGTTGTCCTTTAAGGGTCCCGAGGCCCCTCATAAAAATGGTGGGTACTCTCAGGAACTTACTTTTCTGTCACTCCAGTGTCACCTGTTGCTGTGCCCTGCAGAGTAAGCGGGCCAAACAGGAGGCAGGGATTGTGTGCCAATTAGGTCTAGAACTGGCATCCTATGGTTTCCCTACACTAGTGTATTTAACACTAGATTGGTCTTTAGCAATTTAACTTTGACATATTACATTAACATTGCACTTTAAAACCATATCAATAAACAGTAAAATCTTTTCAAACATCAGGGGCAGTGTGTCACACAGATAATAATCTTTATAACTAAAACAAGTAATCTCTTTACATGGATCAATGATTGGTTTCTCAGTGGACAAGCTTGGACATAATACACCTCACAGCAGATGTGCCTAAAATTTAGTTTTATCGTAGATTTAAAGGGGTACTCCGGTGCTTAGACATCTTATCCCCTATCCAAAGGCTAGGGGATAAGATGCCTGATTGCGGGAGTCCCGCCGCTGGGGACCCCCGGGATCTTGCACGCGGCACCCCGTTTGTAATCAGTCCCCGGTGTGTGTTCGCTCCGGGACTGATTACCAGCGACCACACAGCCGGCAGCGGGTGATGTCACACTCTGCCCCTCAATGCAAGCCTATGGGAGGGGGCGTGATAGCTGTCCCGCCCCATCGCGTAGGCTTGCATTGAGGGGCGGAGCGTGACATCACATGGGGGCGGAGGCGTGACGTGACGGGGTTGAAACCAATAGGTTTTGCAATTGCTTTTATTAGAAAATGTTCAGTATTTCATACTGAAAAAGCCAGTCAAACAACTGCCCCCCCTTGCCTGCTTGGACATATACTAGTCCTGCTGTGTCCATGCTTCATCACCTATGTCATGGACACACTTCCTTGATTGATTGACAGCTGTGAGCGCAGGGCTTACACCTGGAGGAAAAATCCTCCCACTGTCAGCTTGTGTCCCGCTACTGTCAGTGAGGACAAGCTGGGAGTTGTAGTTTTGCTAATGCTAAGGGAGATGTGAGCAGACATCATACTGAGGGAGGGGGCGGAGACCTGCACAGTGAGGTAACACCCCCTCCCTTTGAGAGGAATTCAGACTAGTGAGCTAAATTAAAAGTGTAATAAAAAATAAATAAAGGTGCTAGACACATAAAAATTTATGTACATTGTCAGGATTAGTAACTGAGTGATATATTTAAAAAAACATTTTTTGTTGCATCTGACGTGTATGCTTTAACCCCTTAAGGATCAGGCCAATTTTCACTGTAGGACCAGAGCGTTTTTTGCACATCTGACCACTGTCACTTTAAGCATTAATAACTCTGGGATGCTTTTACCTTTCATTCTGATTCCGAGACTGTTTATTTCGTGACATATTTTACTTTATGTTAATAATAATTTCTTGGTGAAAAATTTCAAAATTTGATGAAAAATTAAACATTTCGCATTTTTCTAACTTTGAAGCTCTCTGCTTATAAGGAAAATTATATATTGATTCACATATACAATATGTCTACTTTATGTTGGCATCATAAAGTTTCCATGTTTTTACTTTTGGAAGACATCTTAGGGCTTCAAAGTTCAGCAGCAAATTGCAGCTAAGAGTTGTAGTTTTGCAAGATCTAGTGGGTCACAGTTTAGAGATCACTGCACAGTGGTCTCCAAACTGTAGCCCTCCAGCTGTTGCAAAACTGCAAATCCCAGCATGCCCACAAAGCAAACAGCTGGCTGGGCATGCTGGGAGTTGTAGTTTTGCAACATCTGGAGTAGAGGTGCACCGAAATGGAAATTTCAGAACCGAAACGAAACCGAAATAAAAAAAAATGTCCGGCCGGTCCCCGTCTTCTGGTAAAATGCAGCGCTCCGCTCATTAGATTCCCCCACATTAGATTGCCAGCTCCCCCACATTAGGTCGGGAGTTCCCCTACATTAATAGGCAGCTCCCCCACAATAGTAGGTAGCTCCCCCACAATAGTAGGCAGCTCCCCCACATTAGGTCAGCATTTCCCCCACAATATTAGGCAGCTCCCCCCCACATTAGGTCAGCAGTTCCCCCACAATAGTAGGCAGTTCCCCCACAATATTAGGCAGCTCCCCAAAAAAATATTAGGCAGCTCCCCCCAACAATATTAGGCAGCTCCCCCCAACAATATTAGGCAGCTCCCCCCGCATTTGTAGGCAGCTCCCCCCCCCCAATATTAGGCAGCTCCCTCCCAACAATATTAGGCAGCTCCCCCCACATTTGTAGGCAGCTCCCCCCCCCCCACAATATTAGGCAGCTCCCCCCAACAATATTAGGCAGCTCCCCCCAACAATATTAGGCAGCTTCCCCCACAATATTAGGCAGCTCCCCCCCCACAATATTAGGCAGCTCCCCCCACAATATTAGGCAGCTGCCCCCCACAATATTAGGCAGCTCCCCCCCAACAATATTAGGCAGCTCCCCCCCCACAATATTAGGCAGCTCCCCCACATTTGTAGGCAGCTCCCCCCAACAATATTAGGCAGCTCCCCCCAACAATATTAGGCAGCTCCCCCCAACAATATTAGGCAGCTCCCCCCCACAATTTTAGGCAGCTCCCCCCACAATATTAGGCAGCTCCCCCCCACAATATTAGGCAGCTCACCCCACAATATTAGGCAGCTCCCCCCACAATATTAGGCAGCCCCCCCCCCCACAATATTAGGCAGCTCCCCCCCAACAATATTAGTCAGCTCCCCCCAACAATATTAGGCAGCTCCCCCCAACAATATTAGGCAGCTCCCCCCACAATATTAGGCAGCTCCCCCCACAATTTTAGGCAGCTCCCCCCAACAATATTAGGCAGCTCCCCCCAACAATATTAGGCAGCTCCCCCCACAATATTAGGCAGCTCCCCCCCACAATATTAGACAGCTCCCCCACAATATTAGGCAGCTCCCCCCCCAACAATATTAGGCAGCTCCCCCCAACAATATTAGGCAGCTCCCCCCAACAATATTAGGCAGCTCCCCCCCCACAATATTAGGCAGCTCCCCCCCACAATATTAGGCAGCTCCCCCCACAATATTAGGCAGCTCCCCCACATTTGTAGGCAGCTCCCCCCCCACAATATTAGGCAGCTCCCCCCAACAATATTAGGCAGCTCCCTCCAACAATATTAGGCAGCTCCCCCCAACAATATTAGGCAGCTCCCCCCAACAATATTAGGCAGCTCTCCCCAACAATATTAGGTAGCTCGCCCCACAATATTAGGCAGCTCCCCCCCACAATATTAGGCAGCTCCCCCCCCACAATATTAGGCAGCTCCCCCCACAATATTAGGCAGCTCCCCCCACAATATTAGGCAGCTCCCCCACATTTGTAGGCAGCTCCCCCCCCTCAATATTAGGCAGCTCCCCCGCAACAATATTAGGCAGCTCCCCCCAACAATATCAGGCAGCTCCCCCCAACAATATTAGGCAGCTCCCCCCTACAATATTAGGCAGCTCCCCCCTACAATATTAGGCAGCTCCCCCCACAATATTAGGCAGCTCCCCCCACATTTGTAGGCAGCTCCCCCACATTTGTAGGCAGCTCCCCCCACAATATTAGGCAGCTCCCCTCACAATATTAGGCAGCTCCCCCCCAACAATATTAGGCAGCTCCCCCCCCCCAACAATATAAGGCAGCTCCCCCCACAATATTAGGCAGCTCCCCCCCACAATATTAGGCAGCTCCCCCCACAATATTAGGCAGCTCCCCCCCCCATTTGTAGGCAGCTCCCCCCCACAATATTAGGCAGCTCCCCCCCAACAATATTAGGCAGCTCCCCCCCCATTTGTAGGCAGCTGCCCCCCAACAATATTAGGCAGCTCCCCCCCCCCATTTGTAGGCAGCTCCCCCCCCATTTGTAGGCAGCTGTCCCCCAACAATATTAGGCAGCTCCCCCCCCCACAATATTAGGCAGCTCCCCCCCCCACACACATTTGTAGGCAGCTGCCCCCCAACAATATTAGGCAGCTCCCCCACAATAGTAGGCAGCTCCCCCCACCCCACAGACATACAGCTTCCAGCCATATACAGTGTATGTCTGTACTGCTGCCCCCACAGTGTTCCGGTCAGTGTTCCCCCCCACAATATTAGGCAGCTCCCCCCCAACAATATTAGGCAGCTCCCCCCCAACAATATTAGGCAGCTCCCCCCAACAATATTAGGCAGCTCCCCCCAACAATATTAGGCAGCTCCCCCCCACAATATTAGGCAGCTCCCCCCACAATATTAGGCAGCTCCCCCCACAATATTAGGCAGCTCCCCCACATTTGTAGGCAGCCCCCCCCCACAATATTAGGCAGCTCCCCCCCAACAATATTAGGCAGCTCCCCCCAACAATATTAGGCAGTTCCCCCCAACAATATTAGGCAGCTCCCCCCAACAATATTAGGCAGCTCCCCCCCCCCACAATATTAGGCAGCTCCTCCCCACAATATTAGGCAGCTCCCCCCCACAATATTAATCAGCTCCCCCCCACAATATTAGGCAGCTCCCCCCCACAATATTAGGCAGTTCCCCCCCTCAATATTAGGCAGCTCCCCCCACAATATTAGGCAGCTCCCCCACATTTGTAGGCAGCTCCCCCCCCACAATATTAGGCAGCTCCCCCCCCAACAATATTAGGCAGCTCCCCCCAACAATATTAGGCAGCTCACCCCAACAATATTAGGCAGCTCCCCCCCACAATATTAGGCAGCTCCCCCCACAATATTAGGCAGCTCCCCCCACATTTGTAGGCAGCTCCCCCACATTTGTAGGCAGCTCCCCCCACAATATTAGGCAGCTCCCCCCCAACAATATTAGGCAGCTCCCCCCCAACAATATTATGCAGCTCCCCCCACAATATTAGGCAGCTCCCCCCCCACAATATTAGGCAGCTCCCCCCACAATATTAGGCAGCTCCCCCCCATTTGTAGGGAGCCCCCCCCCCACAATATTAGGCAGCTCCCCCCAACAATATTAGGCAGCTCCCCCCCATTTGTAGGCAGCTGCCCCCAACAATATTAGGCAGCCCCCCCCCCATTTGTAGGCAGCTCCCCCCCCATTTGTAGGCAGCTGCCCCCAACAATATTAGGCAGCTCCTTCCCCCACACATTTGTAGGCAGCTGCCCCCCAACAATATTAGGCAGCTCCCCCACAATAGTAGGCAGCTCCCCCCACCCCACAGACATACAGCTTCCAGCCATATACAGTGTATGGCTGGAGGCTGTATGTCTGTACTGCTGCCCCCACAGTGTTCCGGTCACCGCTCCTCCGGCCTGGGGTCACATCTACTGCTATGGCCCATGGACCATAGCAGTAGGTGCCGGGACCGGAGGAGCGGTGACCGGAACACTCAAGAAGATGACGCGGTCACTTACCAGGCCTCCGCCAGCACGCGTTCTCCTGCGATGATCCTGCGGTCCTCCTGCGTCTCTATGGTTGTACGCACGGGACGTCAGTGACGTCCCGTGCGTACAACCATAGAGGCGGAGAAACGAAGGACCGAAGGAGGATCGCGGGAGGACGCCGGGGAATGGTGAGTGACCGGCAGACATCCTTATGTCCCGAAAAGATTTTTCGGGACACAGGGATGTCCGGGATAGGATTAGGAATACTTCTTTTTATGTGCCCGGGCCGTCTCCCGTGTGTGGCTGCAGGCGGGTGCCGACCAGAGCATATAAAAACTAATACTGTATACTAAAAACCAGGGGGCCTACAGCTGTTGTGAAACTACAACTCCCAGCATGTCCGGACAGACTTTGCCGGTCCGGGCATGCTGGGAGTTGTAGTTTCACAACAGCTGGAGGCCCCCTGGTTTTTAGTATACAGTATTAGTTTTTATATGCTCTGGCCGGCCCCGCCTGCAGCCACACACGGGAGCCGGCCCGGGCACATAAAAAGAAGTATTCCTGTCACGGAGACTAACCTCCCCCCCCCCCTCAGATGTTGCGGCCGGCCCCCCCTGCACCGCCCACGAGTGCCTCGGCCACTGGCAGTGTTTGCAACTTGTGCTGTGGGCGGGCAGGGGAGGTGGTCATTATCGGCACATTTTTAGTTGTTTCGGCATTTCCCCGAAACAGCTATTTTCGGACGATATGTATTGGCCGCCGATATATCGGTGCATCCCTAATCTGGAGGGCTACAGTTTAGAGACCACTGTATAGTGGTCTCAAACTGTAGCCCTCCAGATGTTGCTAGGCAACTCACCAACCAGGTAGCCGAATCGCTTTTCTCTGCTGCCACCGATCCCCGTCTTTGATCGTCGCCTCCGCCGTGGTAAGTGGACTTTGGCGCCGTTCCCCTTAGGTTTCCCTGCTCTGCCCCGCCTATTGTGGGTGGGCAGAATGGGGAAAATGAAAGTTAACCCCCCCCTGCCCCCGATCTGCTATTGGTCTTCGCTTCTCTATGACCAATAGGAGGGGTGGCACCCCTGCCACCTCACTCCTATCCCTTCAGGGGGATCGTTGGTGTCTTGGACAACCCCGATCCCCCTTATTTTCCGGGTCACCATAGACCTGTATGATTTGCGCGGGGTGACTACTGATCGATACCAGCAGTCACCCTGGTCCAGCGCGTGGCAGGGACCGAAAACTAGATATAAAGCCACAAACATGTCCACAGAAGATTCCTATGACACAAAAGAGCCACCTGACCTGCACATCTTATGTTGGAAACCCCAGATGCCACCCAGCCAGGTGCACATAGAAGTGGCCAACAATCCAAACCAAACAGAATGCAGCTCCTACAAAGCACAAACAACTAAGCTCATTAAAACAAGCAACTACTGGGGCGTGGCTTGCCATGTAGAGAGGAAGCAGCGGGATCTGTAAGCTTCGTCTTCACGGCCTGATTATCGGGGTTTATCTGCAGCCTAAATGGGATCCAGATGGCCCGGGAGGCACCGTATCTCTAAGAGATCCTCCCAGGCACCCGAGGTGCCAATTTCCAATTATTTTGAGCCCCTTAGGGAGCTCAGAGAAACTCCCACCAGGACGGCGGGACAATCCAAGATGGCGCCGGTCCCCTTCGGTTTCCCTGCTCTGCCCCGCCTATTGTGGGTGGGCAGAATGGGGAAAATGAAAGTTAACCCCCCCCTGCCCCCGATCTGCTATTGGTCATCGCTTCTCTATGACCAATAGGAGGGGTGGCACCCCTGCCACCTCACTCCTATCCCTTCAGGGGGATCGTTGGTGTCTTGGACAACCCCGATCCCCCTTATTTTCCGGGTCACCATAGACCTGTATGATTTGCGCGGGGTGACTACTGAGCGATACCAGCAGTCACCCTGGTCCAGCGCGTGGCAGGGACCGAAAACTAGATATAAAGCCACAAACATGTCCACAGAAGATTCCTATGTCACAAAAGAGCCACCTGACCTGCACATCTTATGTTGGAAACCCCAGATGCCACCCAGCCAGGTGCACATAGAAGTGGCCAACAATCCAAACCAAACAGAATGCAGCTCCTACAAAGCACAAACAACTAAGCTCATTAAAACAAGCAACTACTGGGGCGTCGCTTGCCATGTAGAGAGGAAGCAGCGGGATCTGTAAGCTCCATCTTCACGGCCTGATTATCGGGGTTTATCTGCAGCCTAAATGGGATCCAGATGGCCCGGGAGGCACCGTATCTCTAAGAGATCCTCCCAGGCACCCGAGGTGCCAATTTCCAATTATTTTGAGCCCCTTAGGGAGCTCAGAGAAACTCCCGCCAGGACGGCGGGACAATCCAAGATGGCGCGGGCGCCGGAAATTTCCTGCGCTACCACCGCCTTCTGCACTGCAGCTCTCAGGAGAGACCACGAGGAGCCCCTTGCGACCGGAGGACAGCGAGACCATCTACCTGCTCTCCGAGATCAGCCCTCCAGGGATCCTCAGCCCAAGCACTCCTGTCCAGCTGCGGCGGTGTCCCTGAGCCCCCTTCTCATTCTGCAACAGGAGGAACATGTGACGGGACCCTCCTCCACATCCGAGGCAACGGAGACAGAGGCTGCACTGCGCACTCTGAAGCCGGAGATGCCGCTCTCCCTCCCAGGTGCCCCTGACTGCGGGATTGAGCGGACGGTTCCTGCCTACAAGAAGATTATTGGGGGTTCGGCCCCTGACGAGGTCGGTGATTGTGGGGCCCTGTGTACAGGACATACGAGAGACAGGATGAATGCCTCCCCCCCCCTCCCCTCCATCTCCATCAATGTCCTAGAGCATCCCTGAGTTGTTTAGGAGCCCCCCCTGTCCTCCTACACCCCAGTTCTCCCTGCCTGAAGGGGGGGAGGACGCTGTGGGGACCCCTGTGTCCCCCCACCTTGTGACCCCTCTGCATCTTGCTGGTAAGCCGCCTTCTTCTGGGGGGACTCCTGGCATGATCTCACAGCAATTGCTCCCTGGACCTTCTGCTGCCCCCTCACCTGCTATGGTGGATTTGCCTGTTGTGGACCCTTTTACTTCATCTTTACCTCCCCCCGTGGTGGCGCTGCTTAAGGGGCATCCTGAACTTCAGGCACTTCTGGTGCTCCTTCCTACTAAAGCGGATGTTTCTGCATTGACCCATGATCTGAAAGTTGCTTGGCAGCATGATCTCCAGCCGGTCCAACAAGAAGTGTCAGCCCTGCAGGGTAGAGTTGAGGCCCTTGAGACCTTCCAAACTTCTGGACTCTATACAGGACATGCGATCCTCCTTACACTCTCACGCCCTCACTCACCATGCTTTAGCAGATCATTTGGGCGATATTGAAAATAGGAGTAGACGGAACAATGTCCGCATCAGAGGGCTTCCGGAAGCAACGCCGTCACAGGACCTGTTACCCACGGTTACAGGTATCTTTAACATGATCTTGGGGCGACCACCAGAGACACACATTGAAATCGACAGAGCACACAGGGCCCTGAGAGCTCCTAATACAGACTCTGCACGCCCCAGGGATGTCATCTGCCGTTTACACCGTTACAGCCTGAAGGAACAACTTATGATGAAAGTGCGTCAACAGGGAGATCTGGACTTTGATGGGGCTAACATCCAAATCTACCCAGATTTATCTAGGCGCACCCTCCGTCAGAAAGCTCTGCTTGGACCCCTGCTGCGCGTTCTGCAAGAGCGTAGATTGGCATACCGATGGGACTTCCCTTTTTCCCTACATGTCACTTCTGGTGATTCCATGGCAACCCTGTGAGTCCCGAATGACCTGCCTGGATTTTTGGAGACACTTCAACTGCCAATGATCACTCTTCCTGACTGGGTTGATTTCCTGAGAGATCTATACGACCCTGCGCCTGCGTCTGGGGTGGCCCAAAGATTGGCGACCAGGAGACCTCATCCTGACTGGCAATTGCCTCAACGCCAAAGACGCCCTAGATATCGCTTGGAGGGCCCGCCACCGGAACTCTGATCTGTGTGCTAATGATCTTACTGTCCCACCGCAGTGGCTGTTCCTGTCTTGGAATTAATGTTGCTGGACTCACTGTTGCTGGACTTTTTCATTCATAGGTCTTGCCCTTGTTAATAGCCTGAATCCCTCTCAGTGAAAGTTCTTCTAGTATTTTATTTCCCCATTAATATCTTGTTTTCTAATGTCCTTTCATGGCCGTGGACGGCTCTCCGCTGTCCCTAGTTATTTGAGTGTTATTGTATTAGACCCGACTAGGTGTTTAATTTACCTTGGTAACCCTTCGCAGATTGCATTTCTGCACTCCTATAGACCCTTGCAAGTTTTCTTGCTTATTGAGTTAGTTAGGTTTTCCATTTGGTTACCTCCCTACCATTCCTTACCTGTCTTATCCTCCCCCCCGCCTTCTTTCTTCTCTCCATCTCCTGCCCTAACTTTTTCTTTTTAGTGCGCTCCTGTGGGCCTCTGGTCGTTGCCTCCCGACTGGTCTCTTTTGCTGGTTCTCCCGGTCTCTGCCTTCTGAACTGTGAGTATGTCCACTGTCACCCTAGCTACGCTTAATGTCCAAGGATTTAATATCCCAGAAAAAAGGTCCAAGATCCTGTACCATATGCACAAACACAGGGTGGGAGTCCTTTGTATACAGGAGACACATTTCAAATCAGGACATGTTCCTGACACTATCAGTCGCTATTATCCTACCTGGTATCATGACACTAATCCTGACGCTCGTACAAAGGGTGTGTCAATCGGTTTTCACCGCTCATGCCCTTTCATAGTCCAGGATGTCATGATGGATCCTGCAGCCAGATACTTATTTGTTAGGGGCCGGATCCTTGACCAGGATGTGACGGTAGCGACTGTATATGTTCCCAATACTGCCCAACTATCCTTCCTTACTCATACACTGGAGGAACTGTCCTCATTAACCCGATGCATGCTCCTTCTGGGGGGTGACTTTAATCTACCTCTGCAACCCCTCCTTGATACATCCTCCCGACACTCTTTGGTCTCGTACCGCCATCTGAACAATCTTCGACGACTGCTCTACTCCCTACAGTTATGCGATACGTGGCGTATACAACACCCTTCAGATCGGGACTACATGTTCTACTCTAGTTCTCATGGAACCTACAGTAGGATTGATTATGTTCTCCTCCCACACTTTTATCTACCCCGTCTGACATCCACATACATTGGTAACATATGTTTATCGGATCTTGCCCCAGTTAATTGTACCTTCCTGATCCCTTCTCTCAATTCCCCCAGTTTTACGTGGCGTCTTAATGAGTCCCTTTTATTGGACTCCGTATGCGTGTCGGACCTGAAATCCACCATCAGTCACTTCCTCAGGAATCATGCTGCTGATCCCACTCCCCTACCGACCCAATGGGAGGCCCTTAAATGTGTCTTGAGGGGGGTGTTGATTCGTCATGGCTCCCGCCTTAAGCGTGAGAAAGCGGCCACATTGCAGCTTTTATACAAAAAGCTAAATGCATTGGAGACCCAGCACAAACAGTTTCTTCAGGAATCTACTTTGAGAGACTTTATCAAAGTGCGTCATGACATCAATGCCCTCCTGAATGACTCTTACAAATACTTCAAGCAGCGTTGTGCCAAATCATTCTATGAGTGGGGCAACAAACCCGGAAAGGCCCTTGCTAGAGCTCTCAGAGCTAAGAGGGCGGCCCTATATGTCCCCTCCATACACACACGGGATGGGTTTAAAAGTTACCTTACCAGGGATATCTTGCAGACTTTTGAGAATTACTACACTGACCTGTTTAACCTCCCGCCCCGGCCAGCTGATTCTCCTGGGACTGAGCCCCACCCCGCACTAGCAGACTATATTAACGTCACTGCGCTCCCCACCCTATCTAGCGAGATTGTTGAGGATCTGGAGAGACCGTTCACGGAGGGGGAGATGGAGGAGGTGGTGAAGGGACTGCCCTCAGGGAAAAGCCCAGGCCCGGACGGGTTCAACGGTAAATTCTTTAAAACATTGAGAGCGGACCTTGTCCCCACGTTATGTAAATCCTTCAATAGTATTACTTCCATAGTGAGATTCCCTGCTTCGGCCCTCGATGCTCACATCACGGTCATACCCAAGGAGGGTAGGGATCCCAACCAATGTTCCAACTACCGTCCAATTTCTCTACTTAATGTGGATACGAAAATATTTGCTAAACTGTTAGCGAATAGACTGGTGGCGGTCCTGGGGCCCCTAGTCCACCCCGTTCAATGCGGTTTCATACGTTCACGTGAGACTCATGATAATACTGTCCGCACTTTCTCGATCATACATCGGGCCATAGCTCGTAATCAACCACTGATGCTGCTCTCACTGAATGCCGAGAAGGCGTTTGATCGGGTGGATTGGGGGTTCTTGAGGGCCTCTCTGTCGCAGATTGGGATAGGACCTTGTATGCTAGACTGGATTTTTGCCCTATATGACAACCCCCGAGCACAAGTACGAGTGAATGGTTCCCTTTCCTCTCCCTTCCCCACGGTACGAGACAGGGGTGACCACTCTCTCCGATCCTCTATGTTTTGTGTATGGAGCACCTTTTGATTGCACTTCGCAAGGACCCGAGCGTTAGAGGATTTGGGGTTGGGAGGGGCGAGCATCTATGCTCTGCCTTTGCGGATGACCTTCTCCTATTCGTTTCCTCCCCGAACACATCCATTCCCGCGATCACTCGTGCACTACACTTCTACTCAGTTCAATAGTAATCACAAAATAAACATGTCCAAAAGTGTAGCGTTAAATATCACTCTCCCTGCCTCCGAGCTCTCTGAGGCACGTGCCACCCAGCCATTTAGGTGGGCTACCGGTTCATTCAAACATCTGGGAATACAAGTCCCTGCTAACCTACAGGACAGTTATGCTCTTAATTTTCTCCCGCTGCTTGCTGCCTTAGAAGGTGACTTGAAAAGGTGGTCTAAGGGCACTTTCTCTTGGCTAGGGCGCACAAATGTGCTAAAAATGAAGGTCCTGCCGCGCTTATTGTACCTCTTCCAAGTGATCCCGATCACGCTGCCAGTTACGTTCTTTAAGAAATTAGAGACCCTTTTCCGCTCCTTCATCTGGGCGGGTCGGCCGTCGAGGATCTCCAGAAAAACGCTCATGAGACGTAAGCAATCCGGGGGTCTAGCGGTCCCAGACTGTAGAGCCTACTACGTCTCGGCCACCCTGACCAGGTTTCTGGACTTCTTCCACGGCCGCTCTTCCAAAAGATGGGTGGAGGTGGAATTAGAGGGATCGTCCTTGGAAATGACAGCTGTGCTATGGCTGCCACCCGGGACGGTGTCCTGCCGTGTTAGGAGCTCTCTCCCCTGAATTTCTAGAGAACTGCCTGCTACCATTTACAGACACTTGCCACGCACACAGCTCTTTTCTCCGGATGACCCCTTAACACCGCTCTTGGGCAACCCTCGGCAAGACCTCGCACTCTCCCTTTCTTGGTATCTCAGGCCCACCTGCCTTGCCACTGAGGGTGTTTTTGGACGGTACGGCCCTACGCCCTTATGAGACCTTAGTCCCAACTCAGAGCCGCACACCTTTGATACACATGCAATATCTCCAACTCAAACACTTTATTGCTAAAGAAGGTAGTCGTCTGCGATTGGGCAGGCCTCTTCTACAGTTTGAAAATCTGTGCACTTCTTCCTCCCCGACACCCAGAGCGGTCTCTCACATTTATGCCCTTCTGCTTGCAGAGGCAGAGCTGCGCCCACCGTCCTTTGCTGCGGCATGGGAGGAGGAACTGCAGATTTCGATTGCCCCATCTGACTGGACTGCATCCTTGACGTTATGCCACAAGCTTTTGATTTCCTGTAAGGCTCAAGAAAGCAACTTTGAGCTGCCTTCCCGTTGGTACAGGGTCCCAGTGACCTTACATAAAATGTTTCCCTCTGTCTCTGAGCTCTGTTGGCGCTGTGGTCTAGACAGGGGTACAATATATGGTGGTCCTGTTCCCTCCTTAGCCCCTTCTTGACTGTAGTGGTGTCTCGTATTGCATTGATTACTGGAGTCACATATCCTAGCGACCTTAAGGTACTGCTTTTGACCATCTTGCCTATGTCCCGTATGTCCCCAGCTAAGTGTCTAGCCCATTTTCTGTTAATGGCAGCGCGTACAGTGATTCCCAGAAGATGGAAAAATTCAGGTCCCCCGACCCTGTCTGAATGGTACTCGGAAACACTTTTCATGTGCAGGATGGAGGAGTTAATGGCGGACTCCTCGGGCCGAGTTGATCAGTTTACAGCCATTTGGAGCCCCTGGCTCTCGTTTGTAGATTCCCCCCTATATAGGGAACAGTAAGCTCCTGCCCCCCTCCCCCTACCCAGTCACTGCAAATTGGTTGGGAGTCCCTTCAAATTGATCTGGCTCAGAGACTGGCGGATGACCAACTGTCGGGGGGTGCTGGCCGGCGGACCCCAGGTTAGTGCGCTCCTTTTTTCTCTTCTTTTTTCCCCTCTTTTCACCTTTTTCTCTTCCTACCCTGCCTCTTGTCCCTCTTGGTCCCCCTCCCCCTCCTTTTTAGTTTACCCTTTTGACTGATTACTACTTGTGTCACATGGTTTTACCCACTAGTCTACATGTGTTTGCAGCACCCTCCATGCAAGCCCCTCAGCTGCTCGACGTAGCTCCCACTGGCCCTGATTTAATAAGTGCTGCTTGGTAGTATTCTCAGGATGTTTCCTTATGCATTTCTGGTTTACCTATGCTGACTTTATACTGGTGGTGCTGATTATTGTTTTTATGACCTATGTCTGTATTGTTTTACTATCTGCTCCTCTTGCAATAAACATACTTTTGAATGATAAAACAAACAAGCAACTACTGTAAGTTCAAACATCCCCACACCCCACAGGATGAGCCAAACCCCCATCACAACAAGTGAGGCCTAACATAAACCGAAATTGCTTGGATTCCCACTGACAAATCCGCATAACGGGTCCCAAACTTCACCTGGAGGCACACAAATCAAGCACCCCATGGGAAGGCCAAAATCACAAAAAACTGTTCTTGCTAACGACACCCCAACAACTGAAACCTGGCCGGATGTACCAACAACAGGCTAAATGCTGCCTAAATATCCATTTTTGCAAGAAGGGCTCCCTTCCTGTTTCTCTGTACCCAAGCTAATACCGCATCGAAGGACGTGTATAAAACCATGCAGAGCACAGGATCAATCCCATAATTTACTGACTCCCCTGCAGGGTGTGAGAGGTAATAATTAAGCTGATACTTATTAGATTTTTTTGTTCTGAACCAACCTCAGGGGAAGTTGGCAACTCAAATGCAATTGAAGAGGAAACAAACGGGCCTGTCTCTTTCAACAATTTGTCCCGCACAATCTCCGGCTGAGCCAAGGTCAATGACAAGTTGCACAATTCACCCAATAATACGGAAATCGACTGTTAACACCTCCCCACAACAACAATGCCGTCTGCCTTTTTGGACACCACTCTAGGAATGGCAGTATCTTTTCCACCCTCACTGGCATCACCTCTCTTCTGCTTAGCCTCGCCGGACTATCATTTTTCCTGTCTAAAGCAACATGACAAGGCATGTCCGCTTCCTTAGCCGGAACAATTATGTTAGAAGTTATCCATCAACAGAGTAAAAAGAAAAGTATGGCACCGCTAGTAGGTAGAACTAGTAAACTTTAGCAGCAATCAGCGGCATTCAACACGTGTGTAAGTCTCAGTGTAATCTGAATCGTAGAGGTGCTCTTATCCCAAGACTGAAAGGCTTCAACAAACTCAAACACTGTAGAAAACAAGGATAATGCACTCACCACCAACTTGATCAGTAGAAAATCCAGGCTTTATTTAACTAGAATATGGATATACATCCAGATGGACAGATACACAGGGAGCATCGGTGGACAGGTGAGGTTGGGGGCGTACACAGGGGCGGCAACAAGTTTCACGTACAACGGCGCTTCCTCTGGCCCGTACTGACGTTACATGTCAAGGTGTGGTTTATATGGAGTAACCTACGGGCGTTACCATAGAAACATTAAACAAGTGCAAAATATTGTGAAAATATATTAAAACCATAAAACAACACCTTTAAAATCTATGCAGGTAAGGCATTAGTGGAGAACTCATTTTTGGCATTCAGCCCCCAAGGACCAAGCGCATTGGCTCTGATAATCCAGTGGGCTTCTTGTTCCGTGAGTATATGGTGTCTGTTTCCACCTCCGGATGGTACTTCAACTTTCTTAATACCAGCAAATTGTAAGCAGGACGTATCATTGTTATGAAAATTATGGACATGATCTATGAAGCATGTCGCTCCTACTCCTGTGTGTATAGAGCGAAAATGCTCTTTTATTCTGAACATGGGCAGATAAGGCAATATACTACAAAAGTAGTTTGGCAAGTAATGAGCTCCTTTTACCATTACTGAACAATCTCCAAATCTGAATCAGTTCCTAACCAGGTTCTGGTCACAAATTGAGCAATTATGGCACTTAAAGTTCCCTTTTGGGACACTGTCCATCAACCAATTTTTTTATATTAAGTTCATTTTTATTTTGGTTTTTAAAGGTCCGTAATTTTCATAACAACGATACGTCCTGCTTAAAATTTGCTGGTATTAAGAAAGTTGAAGTATCATCTGGAGGTGGAGACAGGCACGGTTTACTCATAGAACAAGAAGCTCGCTGGATTATCAAAGCCAATGCGCTTGGTCCTTTGGGGTTGAATGACAAAAACGAGTTTGGCGCCTTTCTCCACTAATGCCTTACCTGCATAGATTTTAATGGTGTTGTTTTATGGATTTAATATATTTGCACAATATTTTGCACTTGTTTAATATTTCTATAGTAACGCCTGTAGGTTACTCCATATAAACCACACCTTGACGTGTAACATCAGTATGGGCCAGAGGAAGCATCATTGTGCGCAAAACTTGTTGCCGCCCCTGTGTACAGCCCCGCTTCACCTGTCTACCGATGCTCCCTGCATGTCTGTCCGTCTGGATGTATATCCATTTTCAAGTTGAATAAAGCCTGGATTTTCTACTGATCAAGTTGGTGGTGAGTGCATTATCCTTGTTCTCTACAGTGTTTTAGAAATTATGCAGCCTTCTGAATACTTGGTATCCCCGCTCCTTTTCTTTTGGGCACAAGCAGGGACAGCAAGTCGACCTTTGCAGCCAGCTCTGAGTCCAGTTTGGGATCCAGGTATGTCCCCTCTTCTTTTGCTGGGTTATGTGTACGCACCTGGGGCACTTTCCCCAGCTTCCTGGCGTCCTCCACATCTGTGCTTCCAGCACACTCGCCGGGCGGCGCGCTTTCTCTTTCCTTCGGGATGTCGCTGGTAACCCGGGTAACATGATTCCTGGGTGTAGGCTCTCTCCTAGTTGGCAGAAGCTGCATCTCTCCACCTCTCGCTGCCGGCTTCCCTCTGAGTCTGGAGCGCAGGCAGCAATCCCTGGTTTCGCTGGCTACCTGCCAAGTTTCCTCTCCTGACATAGGAGCATACTCTCCTACATAGAGATGCCGGTGGATCCCGGTGGCAGATGATGCATGGCACTCAGAGGTTATTACCAGCAATTTCTGGCCTCATTACGCTATGCTATTTAACTGGAAGTGAATGTGACCGCAACTGGTGGGCATAAAAAAGAAGACTGTATCAAAATGCATATACACTTCTTTCTATTTATACTACCACAAAACAGACTCAAAGCGGAGGATTTTGAACTTTATAAAAATGGTGCCATGTCCACTCTATCATTGAAGCTGAGTGGGCCCTGCACATCAAAGCGTAGAATCCACATCACATAAGAACGAACAATCGGGTCTCATGATCAAGAGTTGAAGGTGTGTGTTTAATTACTTCAAGACCACCAAACCTAATGCCTTCTGTACTGCTGTTGTGTGTTTCTCTCATGTGTTGGACAAAGCGAGGAGCCCCTACTCCTGTTTTTATCGAGTAGATATGTTCTCATATTCTGATTCTTAGGGGTCTAATGGTTTTACCGATGTAGAAACATAGACAGCTACACATTAGAAAATAGACTACGTAAGTAGTATGACAAATAATTAGATCCTGTATGGGACAAAATGTGTGTCCTATTTTTATCTCGTCAGTGTTAATGTTGTATTTACATTGTGGGAAATTGCCGCATCTTCTGCTTTGGAATAGATTTCAATTTTCTTTTCTCTTATCTATGGATCTGGCATTGTTGTTAATTATTTCGCCCAGAGTTTCATTTCTTTGATTTGTTGACAACGATATCAGACAAATTATTATCGCCTTCAAGAATATGCCAATTTTTTATTGGTATCTGAAAATGGAGGTGACAGCGCTCCATGGTGTGATAAAAGAGGATTGCATGGAAATTAAAAAACATGAAAGTCGCTCACCTGATAAAGTTGTGTACCCACATACACAACAATAGTTACTGGTCAGTAATGGTAATCGGGAGAGAAAAGCTTCAAGAGCGACGCCGGCTCAACGTGGCACAGGACACAAGCAGCAGGTAGGTAAAAGCCAAGGTATTTTATTTCCCAGAATGCAATGCGTTTCACTGCCTCAGCAGCTTCATCAGGCATAGGTAAGAACAGTACAATGGTGCCTTTTATCCTAGCACTAATTAGTCACAGCAGGGGCGGGTTAATCACCACGGACCAATGAGTGCTGGAGAAAATGCATTTACAAATGTCGACCATATATACACAGTGACCCCTCGACATACGATGGCCCCGACATACGATAATTTCAACATGCGATGGCCTCTCAGAGGCCATCGCATGTTGAAGGCAGCATCAACATACGATGCTTTTTTATGTCGGGGCCATCACATAAACGGCTATCCGGCAGCGCTGACTGCTTCAGCTGCCGCCGGATAGCCGTTTACGGTGCCCTGTGAGCTCCGGTGATGGTCACTCACCTGTCCTCGGGTCTCCGGCGTGTCCTCTTCGGGATCCTCTGCATCGTCGGAGCTCTCCATTGACGTCATCACGTCGCTGCGCACGCCGTCCCGTCATCCAATAGGAGCGGCGTGCGTAGCATCGTGATGGCAACGATGGAGAGCGCGGTTGCTGGGGAAGCATCGGGGACACCTTGGGGACGCGGTGACAGCGATGGACGGCGACATCCCGGGCAGCGGTGACAAGCGGTGGGGACAGGTGAGTAAGCTTTCTATAACAGTGGTCTACAACCTGCGGACCTCCAGATGTTGCAAAACTACAACACCCAGCATGCCCGGACAGCCGTTGGCTGTCCGGGCATGCTGGGTGTTGTAGTTTTGCAACATCTAGAGGTCCGCAGGTTGTAGACCACTGTCCTATACTTTACATTGCATGGATCCCTCAACATATGATGGTTTCAACAAACGATGGTCCGTTTGGAACGGATTACCATTGTATGTTGAGGGACTACTGTACATGATTTCTAAACATTTTTTCGAATGTATTCGAACCACGAGACTTATAAGATAACAAATAAGGATATATAAAAGAATAATAGATATATAAATATATGTATATGCAATGTAAACATATTTTAAAAAAAATTATAAAAAATTCAACACAAAAATCTGTAGCAAAAAAAGAGGGGAAAGGATCAAGAGAGGGGGACGGGGGGAAGGAATGGGAGAGAAGGGAATGCGGCCAGAGAGAATGGTTGGAGAAATTAACGAGCATTCTCTATGGTCTCATTCAGACCATGCGGTATTAAAGTTGAAAGTGTAAAAATCCAGTACGATTCTCTATTGATTAAATATTGGAACTGATTGGGTTTATCAACTGGAATGGATTCAAGAATTATTAAACGTAGAGATGAAATATCGTTATTGTGAACTATAGTAAAATGCCGCCATAAAATGTGTGTTGGTTCTTAATATTCGAACAGTGTTTAGACATACGGCACCGCATGGTCTGAATGGTACGTCCAACATATTGAAGCTTACAACTACAGGAAAGAAGATATATTGCATGCTGGGTGTTACAATTTAAAAATTGATTAATATTGAATGATTTTTTTTGTATATGTAGAAGAGAACTTATTCGCAAAGGGATCCATCATACCACAACATAAACACCTATTTTTTCCACAAAGGGGTGCATCCTGGATTCAAAATAATTGGGGAGGAGTTGTCATTAGATATATTTTTTTATCTATTAGGGGCTATCATGTTTTGCAGATTTTTTGATCTCCTGTAAGTAATGCCAGGTTTTGTGGGGACCACATCCTTGAGAATAGGGTAGTTTAAAATGATATGCCAATTGCGCTTGAAAATATTATGTATCTGTGTGGCTGCTCGATTGTAATTAGTTAGCAAAAATTAATAATCCTTTTAAATATAATTTTATGAGTCAACTTCTTTATTTTCATTTTGTTCTTTGTCTCTTTTCACTAAATCACTTTGTTTTTTTATTTTTAACACGATGAAATGCTTGTGTTAACAAGGGGGCTGGATAACCCTTCGATAAAAATCGTTTTTTCAGTATTTTTGCTTGTGTGGAAAAATCTGTATTCGTGGTGCAATTTTTACGGACCCTCAAATATTGTCCGAAAGGGACCCCCTTGAGCCAACTCGCATAGTGGACGCTATTATAGTTTAAAAACTATTCACGTCTACCGACTTGAAATGTGTTTTAGTACAGATATGACCAGCTTGATTTGTAATTTCTAAATCTAAAAAACTAATTTTATTCAGGGCATAATTCAAGGTAAATTGTAATCCCCATTTGTTGGAATTTAAAGTGGTAACAAATTTGTGGGCTTGTTCTTCCGTGCTCGTCCATAGAAAAAAGAGATCATCTATATATCTCCGAAAATAAAATATATAAGGTGAATAGATCAGGGACTGTGCTATGTGGAGGGCTTCGAAAGCCCCCATAAATAAGTTAGCATAACTGGGGGCAAAGCACGTCCCCATAGCACAGCCCCTGATCTGTTTATAAACAATATTATCAAATGAAAAAACATTGTGTTTGAGAATGAATGATATGGATTGTAACAGAAACGTGGCTTGATCAATATGTAAAGGAATATCACCAAAAAGGAGATCTTGATTAACCATCAGACCTAGGTCGGTATCATTATTGGAATATAACGAACATACATCTAAAGTAAGAAAAGAAAAAGAAGGTAAACTAATTTGTTGAAGTTCAGAAATGAGTTGTGAAGAATCTTTCAAATAAGATGGTAAACATAAAACATATGGTTGGAGAAATAAATCAACAAAATGTGACAAATTAGCCGTGAGTGATGAAATGCCAGAAATAATAGGGCAACCAGGGGGATTAACCGAACTTCTATGTAATTTTGATAAATAATAAAAACGAGGAAGAGAAAAATGGTTAATATTAAGAAAAGATAGTTCTTTTTTATTGAATATGCCTTTGGCTGAGGCGCCATTGATGATACCGATATAGATCCGATGGTAATCAGAGGAAGGGTCTGAGGGAAGAACAGTATAATAATTTTTATCTGAAAGAATTCTCAAAGATTCAAGGATGTAGTCCCCACGATGTAGTCCCCCTTATCTGCGGGGTGTAGGATAATTCGTTTATTATTTTGTAAACTTTTTATAGCTGCCCGTTCACTGTTAGTGAGATTATCACTTTTTTGAAATTTAATGTTGGTGTTATTAATATTACTGAACTCAGTCATGACTACTGTATAAAAAGTTTCTAAAAAGTTCCCACATTGATGTAGTGGGTAGAAGGAGGAGGGTGGTTTTACTTCAACATGTTTAAAGGAAGAGTCGGAAGTGTTTTCACAATTAAAATTTGTAGTGGTAACTGTATGTTGGTTATTCGTTAACATAGAAAAATGGCTGGTGAGTGTTAATTTTCTAATTTATTGATTTAACCTCCTGAGCGGTATTCCCGAGCGTGACTCGGGGTTAATTTTTCCTGCCAGGATCGGTAACCCCGAGTCACGCTCGGGGGTAGAATTACAGAGTTCCCGGCCGGGCTGCACGATATATCGCAAAAGCAATGCGATATAGCGATGCGGCCCCCGGGAAAACATGCGATTATCTGCTCTGGTCGGCTCCCGTTGCGGGGGCCGGCCAGAGCAGGTAAAGGAAAATACTAAAAGTCAGTGTTTCCCTACCAGGGGGCCTCCAGCTGTTGCAAAACTACAACTCTCAGCATGCCCGAACAGCCAAAGGCTGTCCGGGCATGCTGGGAGTAGTAGTTTCACAACAGCTGGAGGCACCCTGTCAGAAAAACACTGAGCTAAATGTAAAAGGAAAAAGTAGTAAAATAAAAAAACCTTTTGCTCACCTAGTCCCGGTCCCTGAAGATGTCGTTCCCCTCCGTGCGCTCTGGTCCCTGCTCTATTCATCTTACAGGACCTTTCACTTTTCAGCCAATCACAGGCCGCAGTGGTGTAAAGCCAGTGATTGGCTGAAGGGGAAAGGGCTTGTTCTGCAGCAAATACACTAGGTTTGAAATCTGCCCGGCAATCCCAGTGTATGCTGCTGCAGGACAAGGTGACAAGGGGGGGGGGGGGGGAGAATGTGACAGAGGGGGGGGATGTGACAAAGGGGGGAATGTGACAAGGGGGGGGAATGTGAACGGGGGGAATGTGACAAGGGGGGGGGAATGTGACAGGGGAGGGGGAATGTGACATGAAGGGGGGGATTTGACAGGGGGAGGGGAATGTAACATGAAGGGGGAGAATGTGACAAGGGGGGGAATGTGACAAGGGGGGAAGAATGTGACAAGGGGGGAAGAATGTGACAAGGAGGGGGAGAATGTGACGGGGGGATGTGACAAGGGAGAGGGGGAATGTGACAAGGGAGGGGGAATGTAATGCTGGAGATGTGAAATGGGCAGGGGGGAGATGTGAGATTCAGTGCAAAAAATTGTACCGCTTTTGGTACAAATTTCCAGAAAGAATCATACCGCCAGGGAGGTTAAGTCCAAAAAAAGTTGAAACTGGTTAGGGTTGGATACCGGAAAAAATGATAATCCTTTTGAAAGGAGATCTATTTCACTTTCAGAAAGGAGATAAGAGGTTAAATTAAACAATTTTCTTTTTTCTTTTTGGATTGTTCCTGGTTGTGTGGAATGGACTCTGCGTGATTGTCCTCCTCTACACCCTCTATAAGATGTTTTCTTTTTAATGAGGGTTTGTTTGGAGAATTTTTGGTCAGTGGTGGAAAGTAGTGAGTTATGTGTTGGGGTAGTGAACTGGAGGCATGAGGGTGTAAATGATGGACCTGAGTTGATTCTGAACGGTAATCTAAAAAAGAGGTGTCTGATAATGGGGAGGGACAAAGGGTGAGGGATGACAGGTGTAATGCCTGGGAGGAAGTGGAAGTATTATGATTGGAAGGGCTGTGTGTAGTGAGTATGGATGAATCGTGAGGAATGTGCAGGGGTTGAGAGGGGATCAGATTAGAAGAAGCGAGAGCAGGTAACAAAGAACAAATATTGGACCATTTCTGGGCCATTTATGAATTTGACCAGATTCATAATCTTGTTTGTCTCTCTGAAACAAGCCCACGAATATGTTACCACTTTAAATTCCAACAAATGGGGGTTACAATTTACCTTGAATTATGCCCCGAATAATATACGTTTTTTAGATTTAGAAATCACAAATCAAGCTGGTCATATCTGTACTAAAACACATTTCAAGTCGGTAGACGTGAATAGTTTTTTAAACTATAATAGCGACCACTATCCGAGTTGGCTCAAGGGGGTCCCTTTCGGACAATATTTGAGGGTCCGTAAAAATTGCACCACGAATACAGATTTTTCCACACAAGCAAAAATACTGAAAAACCAATTTTTATTGAAGGGTTATCCAGCCCCCTTCTTAACACAAGCATATCATTGTGTTAAAAATAAAAAACAAAGTGATTTAGTTAAAAGAGACAAAGAACAAAATGAAAATAAAGAAGTTGACTCAGCAAAAATTAATAATCCTTTTAAATATAATTTTATAACTAATTACAATCGAGCAGCCACACAGATACATAATATTTTCAAGCGCAATTGGCATATCATTTTAAACTACCCTATTCTCAAGGATGTGGTCCCCACAAAACCTGGCATTACTTACAGGAGATCAAAAAATCTCCAAAACATGATAGCCCCTAATAGATTAAAAAATATCTAATGACAACTCCTCCCCAATTATTTCGAATCCAGGATGCACCCCTTGTGGAAAAAATAGGTGTTTATGTTGTGGTATGATGGATCCCTTTACGAATAAGTTCTCTTCTACATATACAAAAAAATCATTCAATATTAATCAATTTTTACATTGTAACACCCAGCATGCAATGTATCTTCTTTCCTGTAGTTGTAAGCTTCAATATGTTGGACGTACCATTCAGACCATGCGGTGCCGTATGTCTAGACACTGTTCGAATATTAAGAACCAACACACATTTTATGGCGGCATTTTACTATAGTTCACAATAACGATATTTCATCTCTATGTTTTATAATTCTTGAATCCATTCCAGTTGATAAACCCAATCGGTTCCAATATTTAATCAATAGAGAATCGTACTGGATTTTTACACTTTCAACTTTAACACTGCATGGTCTGAATGAGACAATAGAGAATACTCGTTAATTTCTCTGACCATTCTCTCTGGCCGCATTCTCTTCTCTCCCATTCCCGTCCCCCTCTCTTGATCCTTTCCCCTCTTTTTTTGCTACAGATTTTTGTGTTGAATTTTTTATAAATAAAAAAAAAAAAGGTTTACATTGCATATACATTTATTTATATATCTATTATTCTTTTATATATCCTTATTTGTTATCTTATAAGTCTCGTGGTTCGAATACATTCGAAAAAATGTTTAGTAACCATGTATATATATGGTCGACATTTGTAAATGCATTTTCTCCAGCACTCATTGGTCTGCAGTGATGATTAACCCGTCCCTGCTGCGACTAATTAGTGCTAGGATAAAAGTCACCATTGTACTGTTCTTACCTATGCCTGATGAAGCTGCTGAGGCAGTGAAACGTGTTGCATTCTGGGAAATAAAATACCTGGCTTTTACCTACCTGCTGCTTGTGTCCTGCGCCACGTTGAGCCGGCGTCTCTCTTGAAGCTTTTCTCTCCCGAATTTTTTATTGATGGCCAACTTGATTGTAGAATTCATTGCGCTGTTTTTAAAAGCAAACACAAAGCGTTGATCTTGCTTCTCTGGTTTCTTTCTTGAACCAGAATTAAATATCAGATTCTCTCTAGGAATCATGCTGACTTTAGCATAAGCCTTCTGTATAACATGACTAAGATAACCCCTTCTTATTAACTCTGAAGCAAGATCCTCGGCTTGTTGTTGAAAAATAAGAGAATTGCTGTTATTTCTTTTTAATCAAAAAAATTGGCTAAATGTAATAGACTTTTTAGTTTGTTTAGGATGTGAACTGTTATAGTGTAAGATGGTGTTTTTAGCTATAGATTTATGGACCCCTTTGGTGTATAGGGGATCATCTTCAGCATACACTATGAGGTCTAAAAATTCTACCTGCTGACCTCCGTATGTACTCGTAAAGAAAATGTTCATTTGATTAATATTGTTAAAATGGACTATGAAATCATACAATTTACCGAATCCTTTCATTGGCAGAGCACCTTTTCTTTAGTCACAGTGGACGTGGAGAGCCTGTACACCCGCATCCCTCACGATGTGGGTGTACAGGCGATCCGGTCCATTCTTCATAACACCAATAAAAGTACAGCATACATTAATTTTTTGTGTGATTCACTATACTTTATCCTTAACCAAAATACCTTTTGTTATAACTCTAACTGGTTTAAACAATTGTCAGGGACCGCAATGGGGTGCCCCATATCTTGCTCCTACGCTAATTTATTTTATCATACTTTGATAAAGAATATATCTACAATCTATCTAATCCATACCTGCAAAACATTAAAGCTTTTTTATGATACGTGGACAACGTATTGATTGGGGGGGGGGGTGATAGAAGTGTAATTTGAAGCCTTCATAGTCCATCTTAACAATATTAATCAAATGAACATGTTCTTTACGAGTACATACAAAGGTCACTTTTTGTATGGGCTTTGTGTCGGGCAATCCTCTTCTCACTATTTTTCTATTTCTCTAAAAACTTCCAATGATGAGGAACTTGATTCATTTGTATAGACTAATGCAGACTGTCGGTAGTAATAGAGTAGAGTTGGGAACATGGACATGTGTTGTCTCCATGTGGCAACCTTTGGCAGAAGGGATTATTACTGGATAGCTGCTATGAATGGTATTAATATACCCTCTTTTTAACCTATGTGAGAGTAAGACTTTGTTATACTTGGGCCCTTTATCAGCCTTGTTTTTTAATACTTCTCTTTTTGTAGAGAGAAAGGTTAACATTTTTCAGATTTCCATACTCTGTGGTATCTACACTGTTGGTCACAACACTATATACAAACTTATAGACAACAAACACTCAGTAAATACCAATTATGCTTCATTATTTTATTAAGCCAGATGCAGTATGACCACAATCCGATAGTAAGACATTAACAAAAAAAAAGCTCATTTTCCTTGTGTTAGCTCTAAATATTTTTGGGGGTTAAATATTTTATTTTCATATAGAATAATATAGAAAAATATATTAATAAACAGCAATCTTGATAAAGTATAAGTAAAAGGAAAGCACACACAGATACATGTTAGAACTGATGCATAGCACCGGTATGGATATTGGTATAATGAATATGTTCTTTAAAAAGACTGTGTATAATATATACAAGTGCATGTCAACCACATTGAAAAGTCACAAAACATAAAGAAATATAGTAGACAAATTGTAGATAAACAGATGATGTTTGTATTGTGACAGAAAGGAAAAGCAATCAGTTTTAAGCAGTCATCTAGTTCAATCTAGGCATGTTTACCTGTTGGACTGTTAGTTTTACACTAAGCCCCCTTTTGCCAGAACTGCTTCCAAAATGAACACACTCTTTTATATTATATTACTTGGAATGTAATTATTGCCACCCATCTGTAAGCTGAGTAGTTTGTGGACAAAATATAGGAGACATCTACTAGAATGTAACACAGATATGATTACTAGATTTTGAGACCCCTACAGGGATCAGACTCACAGTTCACTTTTCTCTGATTAAGAGCTTTTTTTTTCTTTTTTTTTCTCTTTAAATGTGATAACAGATAAAGTCGCTGTCATTGTGTTGGATGAAAAACTAATACTGTTCAATATCTATATTTAAAAAATGTGCATGCCAATATGTTCATATGTTCTATTTTTTATTGCTTTCTTAAAAAAAAAACAAGATTTTGAAATGACCTTTCATGACCTTCATGAAAAACGCAAATGCTGAATTACGATTTGTTCCAAGTGAGTTGTAGTTATCAACATGACCAGTAGTGGGTAAGCAATGAAAACATTAAAGATTTGTTACAGAAGTTATTAGTTATTTAAGGTTAAATATTATATAATATTGCTAGACCTTCAGATGTGGTATCATCTGTGCACTTAAGGAGATGTAAAGATACAAATTCATGCTAATCCTAAAAGTAATTTCTTCTAAAGAGTGTTATGTTAAGTGTGATGCTTTATCAACACTAGATTATAATATATGTGAACAGGGAACACTACAATGCCAGAAGCAATGTCTCGTCTACTAAGTTCCTGCTGTTTAATATTTTTTGTTAAATATATATGAGGTTAGGTTTACATCTACGATGAAGCTATGTTTGGGCAGAGCTAAGTCATAGAATACTTTTAAATAGTGGGACCTGAGCGGACAAGAAAAAAAATTATGCAAATAGTGTTATTTTTGTGTACACTCAAATCCTGCTAAATAAAAAGACATTAGACAAAAACCTGACGGACCCCTTTAAAGTCCGTGGGATCTGTTGGTGTTTGTTCTGCCCCATCTAGCTCAGTTTTTCTGCAGTGACTTAATTCACCCCAAAAGGAGCCTCCGACGCAGATGTAAACAAGGCCTAATTGATGTAGAAGTTGACATCAGTTCTTTTTCTGACATAGTTTACAGTCTACAGTTTACAACCACTCAAATGGTAACATGAACTCTTTAGCATAACTAGGTAGGGGTCAAGTAGTCTTTAGATCTAGATAACTCTAGAACATAAACCCCTCTAGAAGAGAGGACATTAAAGTTCATATTTGAACTGACCATCCACTTTTTTCTGCAAGTATGTTCTGTACCACACACACGCAAACATTGCTAAAGATGGTTTATACACACTATGTTTCATGTAATAAGACTAATTCCCTGCAATATATAATGAGCATTAATCCCTTCTACAATCCAAGATTTGACCAGATGCACTTAAGCTTCTGCTTCTTCCATTAGTGTAGGAAGAAATCACGGATCCTTGTGGCCTCAATCCAAGGAATATATGTTGAAGTCCTAGTGAAGACACTTGGTTTGTTCTCTACTGTGCAACCAATGGGTCCAAAGCTGACAATACCGTGAACTTCCCACCTTTCTCTTCCATTTTGACATACAAGAGGACCTCCAGAGTCTCCCTGTAGGCAACAAAAGCTTTGTGACATATGTGCTTATTATGCATGTTACCTCTATAAATATTTATATAGTAAGGATATGCAGTTAGATCTGTGGATTCTTTTTTCCAAGACACCTTCTCAATCTCTCAACAAAGGACCCCCATTTTCTTAAAAATAAATAAAATTAAATTAAAGATAGGATAAATATAGTTAAAGGGAATCTGACATAAAATAAAAACTTAGTAATCGGCATCACCCGCACTATTACACAGTAACAGCAGGTTAGTATGGGTGATCCTGCTGTCAGATTCCCTTGAAGTTTACATGTTTTCTATATTAGTGTTAAAAAAACCCATATTAGTACTGATCATTATTAAAACTCCACCAATAAAAAGTATAATAGATGGATCAAGCATTATACCATTTTTTGATCATACTAAATCTAGAAATATTTGTAATAGTATTTCTAAATCTATGGAACTCCAGCCAACCATAGTTAAAGGAATTATCACCAGTGAAGAATACTTGCAATGTTTAACGTCACAGAAATTCAGTTGGCAAGCTAGTTGTCGATTGTGTTCTGTGTAGTGCTATGCTTTGGGAAAGTCTTTCAAACAAAGATTAGGGCTGGGAAAGACTGTGTGGATAGCTTAGGTCCTGAGGAGACTTGAGTCAAAGGAGCTTTGGGATGTCAGTATTAGGGTTTCTTCTCTAACCTATCTAACAGTTGCAAGGCAAGTCTACCCTATGGCAAGAGGTGTAGTCTACAGAAGTTTCGCTGTTCTGTGTTGCTGTTATTGCAAGTTAAAGCAAGCAACCAAGGGTAGTAAGGTGATTTAATGTTGTACATAATGACTTTGTAGACATAGGGCCTACCAATAAATATTGGCTGGTGTAAACCTGGGAGTGACACAAATTAAGGCAGGCTGAGTCTACCGCAACTCACTGTAACATTGTTGTAGAGTGAGAGTTTACAGCCAACACGGGTGCATGACTCTGGATGGACCAGTGGAGCATTGCATGTTCCCAGCCCTAGTAATAAACTGTTTAAGAACAGAACCATTAAGCTATGTTCAGTAACATCAAGTTCTTGTGTCCACTTTCCGTGTTTAAAGCTGGCAAGTGTACTGAGCCTTGAAGACTGTTATGTAACTGTCAAGCCTATTGATGCAAGTGTCACCAACGGTCACTGAATGTAAAGGAAAAATTGTGCAAAGTTATCTGTTCTAATATCTGGTGATCTATTCTTTAAGGGGACTCCTGTGACCACTTCTCATGTGTTGTGTACTGCAAGTTCAGGCCAATGGACTGGTAGCGATCTACCACCAATGACCTTAAAAATTGCGGTCCTCACTTTCCTTTGCTTAAGGCAATGTTCATGATTCCACCAACAGGACCAAAATAGTATAGATAGGAGTTTTACAAAGGAAAGGACATTACTAATCAAGAGAATCACAAAGGCCTTTTAAGATAATGTTCTGTGGAGCAATCAGTGGTAAATGAGAATAATAAGAATATTATCCAAATTTCTCAACATTTGAGCATTGTGGTGTAGATTGATAGTGGGATGATTTGCTATTCAGACCATAGAACTGTGCCTTGAGAGGGAGAATACAGGGCTGGCGCATGCATAAGGCAGCTAAGGCGGCTGCCTTACACCGTTGATGCTCCTGAGCCAGGGATGGGGTGGCATAAAAATCTGAATCCCCAGCCACTCACTGGCAGGGAATTCAGACATTTAACTGGGGGCGGGCAGTGGACTGGGGTGGCTGTGACCTGGGGCAAACAGAACAGCAGCAGAACAGAGTGGGGACCTGCTGCGTGCATCCACGTCACGCAGGGGATGTCAGTGCCGCATTTCTCTGTGCTGATCCTGCCACATGACTGGAAGAGCAGTGTGACAGGTAAATTAAATATGTGCTTTAACTACTTCACGACCCATGAGGGACATAGTCCATCATGGTGCCACTCAGGGTGTATGAAACAGGCTCCTGACTCGAGCCTGCTCCATACTGGGCGGCCCCCAGCTGATTTCAGTAGCTGGGGGCCACCTCTAATAGCCGCCATGCAACGATCGCTGCAGCCGGCTATTAACCCTTTAGATCGCTGCTGTCAAAGCTGACAGCAGTGTTTAAAGGGACCTATGAACAGTCCCTGGTGGTCCAGTGGGGTGGATTGTCCCCCGTAGAGTTATCGCAGGGGAGGGGGCGATCCACTGTAGAGGTAGCTGGTACCTCTGCTTCCCTGGTGTCCATGGCTCTGCCATTGATAGAGCCTGTCAAGATCAATGGAGCACAGAGCACACAAGTCAATGTAGTTCAATAGAACTACAATGATCTGTATGAGGAATCTAATGATTCATCATAAAATTCTGCAAAGGAACCAAAAAGTGTAAAAAAATTAAGTTTAATAAAGGTTAAAAAAAACATTCATTAACTCTTCTATAATAAAAGCTTAAAGGGGTTCTCCGGTGAAAAACTTTATTTTTTTTAAATCAACTGGTGCGTTAGAACGTTAAACAGATTTTTAAATTACTTCTATTAAAAAATCTTAATCCTTCCTGTACTTATTAGTTGCTGAATACTACATCGGAAATTATTTTCTTTTTGAAACACAGGACTGTCTGCTGACATCACGAGCACAGTGCTCTATGCTGACATCTCTGTCCATTTTATGAACTGTCCAGAACAGCATATGTTTGCTATGGGGATTTCCTTTTACCCTGGATAGTTCCTAAAAATGGAAAGAGATGTCAGCAGAGAGCACTGGGCTCATGATGTCAGCAGACAGCTCTGTGTTTCAAACGGAAAAGAATTTCCACTGTAGTATTCAGCAGCTAATAAGTACAGGAACGATTAAGATTTTTTAATAGAAGTAATTTACAATCTATAATGCCGTATATATTTCTCTACTACTTGGCTCAATGACAGATATACCATGTATGCAAATTTACAGCATAATATTGGATATGTATAGCCTAAAGGTCTACACATTAGACACACTGGGGGGCATTCATCATTGTAGGTGTAAATGAAGCATGTTTCTATACCTTTTTTTGTGTGCTGGTAATGTGTAGGAGCACCCGATTTATAAAATGGTCCCAAGGGCGCATTTGATAAATTTTGTGGAGGTGCACATTTTCTGAAATTTCTCTCTTCACATACACCAAAAAGTCTGCGCTGGTGTAGTTTAGAGACTTTTCTGTGGTTTTGCACCTTTTCACAAAAAGTCTCAGTTGATAAATTCATTGACACTGCATAAGACTAACCTTAACAGCTGGTCTGTGTATTTTTATTTTATTTTTTTTCATTTTCGGACCCCTATAACTTTTATATTTTTTTTGTATGCCGGGCTGTATAAGGGCTCATTTTTTGTGCCGTGATCTGTCAGTACCATTGTGATATTGATCAGACTTTTTGATTGCTTTTTACTTAATTTTTCTGGTATATGATGGTTTTGGTATTTTTTTTACATTAATGCCATTCTTTACATGGGATACATAATGTTATATTTAATAGTTCGGACAATCACACACACGGCAATACCAAATATGTATGTTTTTATTATATTTACATATTTTTATATGGAAGATTGGAAAAGGGGGGTGATTTAAAGGGGTACTCCGGTGAAAAACTTTTTTTCCTAAAATCAACTGGTGCCAGAAAGTTAAACAGATATGTAAATTATGTAAGAAAGACAAGTGATGTCCTGCACAGCTGAGACTGATAAATATAGGACCGAAGGTAGGAGATCTGTTAGGTGGATGTATATCTGAACTGTGGTGGTGCTCTGACTCGTAATAGCAGTGGATATCTTCAGACAAGTAGATGAAGAAAAAGTCGGCAAACTCACCAGGCTTCGTTCAAGAGTTCTTCTTTAATGCAAAATACTCACAATACAAACATCACAGTGGAAGGAGAGGGATCGGTGCGGGGGGTATCGATGCTTGGCTACAGAACTGTTTCACACGATATACGTGCTTCTTCTGGCCTCTGGGCAGTGGTAATGAATTCTTCTGGCCTCTGTCTTATGCAGTGGCAATGAATTTATCAACTGAGACTTTTTGTGAAAAGGTGCAAAACCACAGAAAAGTCTCTAAACTACACCAGCGCAGACTTTTTGGTGTATGTGAAGAGAGAAATTTCAGAAAATGTGCACCTCCACAAAATGTATCAAATGCGCCCATGGGACCATTCTATAAATCTGGTGCTCCTACACATTACCAGCACACAAAAGAAGTATAGAAACATGCTTCATTTACACCTACAATGATGAATGCCCCCCAGTGTGTCTAATGTGTAGACCTTTAGGCTATACATATCCAATATTATGCTGTAAATTTGCATACATGGTATATCTGTCATTGAGCCAAGTAGTAGAGAAATGTATACGGCATTGTAGATTTTTTTCTTAGAGGATGCACCTGTATTAGGAAGCATGACCTACTACACTTTACATTATAATTATACAAAAGGTATTCTGAAAATTTCAGGCATACAGTAAAAAGACACTCTTTTGACTAGTTTAAATATTTTATAGGTACACTCAGTGTATACATCAGAAGCACTTCCCAGCATATGCCAAACCTGCACTACAAACTAAGTGTGAACATAGCCTTACACAATTTGTCCAGTGCAGATTCCAATTATTGCCTTATATCTGTAACTAAATACTAAATCAAAGAGCTGTACAGTAATATGTGAAATCATTTGTCAATAACCTGATGTCAGCTACTTACCTGGCAGGCAGCAGGGGGCCCTCCAATGTCTCGGAAGCCGGCACAGATCATTGACTCTCTTACCCTTTCACCCCAAAATTTTTTCTGTTTGCATGTCTTGGTGTCAATAATTGGCAGCTTGGCTTGGTTCAGAACTTCTGAGAATGTAAGGTTCTTATTTCCACCTTAAAAAAAACATCACAAACTAAATGAAATAATTTAAAACAGTAATGAACTCTTAAACAGCTGAATAGGTCAGATTGTTGTACGCACATATAGTACTGCAAGTTGTCTAGCTGTACAAGTCCTAAAAACGCTTTACTGCCTGGCTGGCGGCTCCGTCTGTCTAATGTATAATGACAGTTTTGAGTGACAGCTTGGGAGTAAGGTATGTGCTACCACGTACTTCGCCTGGCTGTAACCCATGATCACAGTTGGTCTCACGACTGAGACCTAGTGCGAACTAATCTTTTGACCAATCTAGGCAGAATGTCAAGAGTTTTTCCAAATGACAGTAAAGCTTTATAGGGGTACTCCGGCGCTAAGACATCTTATCCCCTATCCAAAGGATGGGGGATAAGATGCCTGATTGCAGAGGTCCCGCCGCTGGGGACCCCTGTGATCTTGCACGCAGCACCCCGCTAAACTCAGTCCCCAGAGCATGTTTGCTCCGGGTCTGATTACTGTCGATCGTGATCATGGGGCCGGAGCATTGTGACATCACGGCTCCGCCCCCAAGTGACATCACGCTCCACCCCCTCAATGCAAGCCTATGGGAGGGGGCGTGATGGCTGTCATGCCCCCTGCCATAGGCTTGCATTGAGGGGGCGGAGCCGTGATGTCACAATGCTCCGGCCCCATGATCAACAGTAATCAGACCCAGAGCGAACATGCTCCGTGGACTGAGTTTAGCAGGGTGCTGCGTGCAAGATTACGGGGGTCCCCAGCGGCGGGACCCCCGCAATAAGGCATCTTATCCCCTATCCTTTGGATAGGGGATAAGATGTCTTAGCGCCGGAGTACCCCTTTAACTCTTACTTTTAAAAAACTGTTTAAATAAGGCATACTGAATAAACATGTCAGTATGGAGCAGGTCCTATGCTATATACACTATATACATTATCTAGACAATCTGGGCAATATTTATCTAACACTGTATTACACCATCCATCCAGATGTGGCATGACACTATTTATCTGGATTTTTAGTGTAGAAATCTACTATCCAAAGCTGCACTGTAAATGTTCCTGACCAATTTATCTTTTAAGATATACATATTTATTTTTACATAAAGAATTTCGTCTTAATAAATTTTTATAAATGTACAAGCATGTTACCTCTAGTATCTCCCCATCCAGTTACCCAGCAAAAATGACCTGGGCGCAGAATCATTTCTTTCTTAGGAAGGCAGGCATACTTTATAAAGTGGGTGGTTAGTATGTCTCCTACAGGCTTGACTAGTGCAATATCATAGTCTAGCTCATTCAGATGTGGGTAGCGGAAACGTTCATGCCTGTATATGCGTTTCACATTGTAAATTTTTTCCGTAGGTTCTGTACGGTTGAGGTTATGCTTCCCAAGGACGATCCTCCAATTAGTGGCATCTTCTGCCTTCCCCCTTTTCAATAAACAAATGGCAATCAGATAAAAAAAAAACAGAAGGATCAGTGGTGCAATGAGATTTTTTCTTATTTAAAAGTTATTTTCCATATCTGACTCTGAAATTATTTTTCTGGTAATGTCTGTTGCCTCTCCTGACTGGTTATAATAACATTTTATAATACAATTTATTAATTTTATTCCCCATGCAATACCAATTCAGCATCTTCCTAATAACTCTGCGCTGTGTACCGTAGCTCCTTTGTTATTACTTACGAATAAGGGGACAACTGTGTGTTACTAGTTGGGAGTGTATTCCTACAGAAAGTATCAGACTGTACAGGGACACAAATGTGTGTCAAGGGAAAAGGTAATACCCAGTCGTCAAATAACTATACATTTCTAAGATAAATAAAAGAGGAATGGCACAGCACTGAAATAGAGAAGAGAGTTAGGAAAGAAAAAATGTCCCAAATTTATTTTTTCATAGGGAACACAAGTATTTACACCAATTAACATATCAAGGCGTTTGCTATGTCTTTAACCCCTTAAGGACGGACCCATTTTTTTACCTTAATGACCAGGCTCTTTTTTATTTTTTTATCTGATATGTGTCTCTTTAAATGGTAATAACGCTTTTTCTGAGCAGAGCGATTCTGATATCGTTTTTCTGGGACATATTGTACTTTATATAAGTGGTGCATTTTTGTTTACACATGCAGCATTTTTTGTGAAAAACTCCAAAATATTGTGAAAAACTGGAAAATTTCTGGCATTTTCTTATTAATATTTTTTTTATAGTGTACACTGTGCGGTAAAAGTGATGTTATATTTATTCTGTGGGTCAGTACGACTATGGCGATACCCATTTTATTTAACTTCCTATGTTCTTTTTGCTTTTCTGTGCAAAATTTTTTTTCTGTCATTCATGTTCCAACAGCCGTAACTTTTTTATTTTTCATCTGACGCCATTGAGTGAGGGCTTATTTTTTTGTGGGATGAGCTGTACTTTTCAATGGTATAATTTTTGCCATACGTGATACCTTTTGATCTTTTTTATTCCGCTATTTGTACCAAAACTGGTGAATTTTGCGCTTCTTTGTTGTTGTTTTTTAAGGACGTGGCAATACCTATTATGTATATCATTTGTGTTTTTGATCTTTTTTGGTGATAATACAGGGCTTTTATTGGGAAAGGGGCATTTTTTTATTTTAAAATTTTCTAAATTTGACTTCTAATTCATTTAAAGTGTTAATAAAAAAAAGAAATGCTTTCAAAATAAAGTAGACATCTGAAAATATAAGTTTCATAAACTATTTGGTCAGTAAGTATAAATATATGCCACCTATTAGTGTTAAAATAGCAAAAAATCTGAATTAAAAACAAAATTCATGATTTTTTGCATTGTAAAAAAAATACTACAAATGATATCGGCTTACTTTTACTATGTGACAAAAAAATGTCAGAATTATCGTGATTGGCAAAACGCCAGAGTTATTCTCTGATAAAGTCAGACATCCCCAATTTGAAAAAACAGGCCTGGTCTTTAAGGGGTGTACAGACCTAATTGTCTTGGTCCTTAAGGGGTTAAGATAAATTTAACAGATTTGCAAATTATACTCTTAGGGAACCTTTCTAAAAACTTACAGAAGGGGTCATAGGGTATAACAACTAAAATTCTAATTTTGTTTTTGAATGCAACTCAAACAGAAAAAAAAAAAACAGAATCAGCACTAAAATCGTGTTATAGGCACATAACATATCCTTTTATATTCGCTTTCTTTGCTATATCAGCTTACCAAATTCTAGTTTTGATAAAAACAATAGAGGCTAATGTAGAGTATATTGTAAATACAACACGGCCTACAGTATAGCCATTATCACTTTAAATGACCTGTTCTATTCTCTCCTTAGCTCTATCTATCTATCACAATTTTTTTTTACCAGTATTGGCCTAGAATTGTAACACTTACTTCTGAAAACAGTGGGCCGCAGTGAGGACCCAATTTTTGTGAATGAGTGTCCCACCACAGACGTGAACATATTTCTTATGCCCCCGAGCCCGAACCTGAAAAAGAAAAAGTATAATTTAATAACTTGATGAACTGAGAAGTTTGCTGGATAAAAGGGAAAACCTTATAGCTGAAGATAAATTAAAAGTCCTCTTCAACCCTACACCAGTCATGGCAACTTTTTATGCCTTCCCTAAAGTTCATAAAAAGACAACACCGACACCTGGTAGACAAATAGTGTCTGGGAACGACAATTTGATGCAAGAATGTCAATACGTCAATCAGATTTTCTCACCCTTTGTTCACAATTTACCTTATTTTCTTTGTGAAATTGCACAAAATTTCTGTACACAAAGCCATAATACTAGCGAGTCTAGACGTAAAGGCTTTATACAATAGTATTAGAAGCAACTTAGGTCTCATGACCAGGCCTGATGAGGATTAAAAGGGAGTTCTCAACTCTTACGCTAATATAACCTACAGGAGGGCATTAGATTAAAGAGATCACTTGGTCCATAGCCAATTTGATACAGAAAGACAGAAAACATTTTGATTCAGAAAGGAAGACTAACAAATCCAAATACAGGCATGTGTCTATTCGGACAATGTAGCTCTTGATGCTATGTACATAGGCGGAAAGAGTTTATAAATCTAGCGGATCGGAGAGTGTATAAACTCCATTATTTCATCAATAGCTGAAGTAAAGGCATAGTATATGTAGAAACATGCACTTGCTCAAAATTGTATGTAAGCCAAACAAATTAGGAATTTAGATCTACAATATCTAAGCATGTAAGTAGCATTAGGACATGTGCCAACATGAAAGACATATCTGGGACACTCATGGTAGAGATTACAAAAATTTGCAATTTTGGGGTACATGCAAAATCAAGTTGGGTCTGAGAGGTGGATAAGATTCTTCTTAAAGAATAATACAAATGTATATTCTGGTTCCATCCACTTGAAGGCTTCACCTATACAATCTTCCTAGAATACAGTAATTAGAGCTATGTCTGGTTGGGGTGTAATTTATGATGCAATTTATGATTTGTCATATTCAAATTCAATATATAGTACTTAAATAAAAAATATAGCTCTGTAGAGGCACCTTTGGGGGTTATTATGCTATTGTCCCCCTTTCTCAATCTTTCTTAATCTAGAGTGTAATGATCTTATTTAGACACCTACCTCCCACAATAATGACAAACTTCCTCTGTGCATGTACGATATGTTTAGCACTCCAAAGAGGTCACTTCCGGTATATTCAGAGAGCATGGTGCATATTCCTTTTGCATATTTTTTATGTATGTGTATACATGCACATTGTATGTTTTTAATAAACATGCACACTCCCTTAACCCCTAAGAACAAAGCCCATTTTGACCTTAAAGGGGTACTCTGGTGAAAAACATTTTTTTTTTTTTAATCAACTGGTGCCAGAAAGTTAAACAGATTTGTAAATTATTTCTATTACAAAAATCTTTACCCTTCCAGTACTTTTTAGCAGCTGTATGCTACGGAGGAAATTATTTTCTTTTTGAATTTCTTTTTTGTCTTGTCCACAGTGCTCTCTGCTGACACCTGATGCGGTATCATGAACTGTCCAGAGCAGAAGAAAATCCCCATAGCAAACCTATGATGCTCTGGACAGTTCCTGACACGGACAGAGGTGTCAGCAGAGAACACGGTGGAGAAGACAAAAAAGAGATAAAAAAAAGAAAATAATTTCCTCAATTTTCATTTTTGTGTTTTAAATCCACAACTCTATTATTTTTTCACCTACAGACCCAAATGAGGGCTTGTTTGCTTGTTTTTTGCAAGACCAATCGTACTTTGTAATGACCTCTTTCATTTTACTATATATATATATATATATATATATATATATATATATATATTATAGATTTGCTGGTGGAAATTTTAAAGAAAGCAGCAATTTTTGCAACTTTTGGGTGGTTTGGGTTTGTGTAATTATACATTGTCTTTATTTTGTAGGTCGATTCAATTAAAATGATACCTAATTTATATAGTTTTTCTATTATTGTACTACTTAAAAAAATTCAAACTTTGTTTTAACAAAATTCGAATGCATAAAATTGTCCTTTTCTGACCCCTATAACTTTTTTATTTTTCTGTATACGGGGATGTATGAGGGCTAATTTTTTGTGCCGTGATCTGTAGTTTTCATTTGTACAATGTTTGCTGTGATGTGACTTTTTGATCACTTTTCATAATTTTCTATATCTGTTGTGGTTAAAAATCTGTATTTTTGGTGTTTGATATTTTTTTACATTTACGGGGCGATACCAAATCATATATGTTAACTTTTTTTTGTAAAAGGGGAAAATAAGGGGGATTTAATTATGTTTTGTTTTTTTAGGGGAGAGAGTTTTATATAATTTTAGAAACTTTTAAAAATGTTTTTTTTTACACTTTTTAAGTCCCCATAGGGGACTTTGATATGCAATCATTAGATTGCATTTACTGTATAATGCTATACCTATGACATAGCAATATACAGTGTGATTAGCGATCCACTGATATAGCCTGGCTAAGCGAGACTACATCAGTGAATCTGCGATCGGCAGTAGGAGGCAGGTAAGGGGACCCTCCTCCGCTGTTTTAGCTCACGTAATCTTGGGGATTACGTGAGCTCCTCTGAGTTACCAAAGATTTTTAGTTTCACTTTACACGCTGTGATCAGCATTGATTATGGTGTCTAAAGGGTTAATAAACAGCAGTGCTGTGGGATCTCTGCTTCCTGTCATTAACAGTGAGTGTCTGACTACTGACTGTTCAAAGTCGCTTAAGGATTCAGGGTGTACAGGTAAACCCTTGGTCCTTAAGTACCAGGACGCAAAGGCGTACCTGTACACCCTTCATTCTTAACAGGTTAAGGAACATGGGGGTTTTAGAAATAAAATAAAAATAATAATAAAAAACTTGCCTACATCACTTTTCCTTTGGTGACCACTGGTACCCTGGAGTGGTGGAACTTAGACACAGTGAAAAACCTACCAGGAGGCGGGAGAGTACCCCCCCCCCCCCCCCACTGTGAAGTAAGTCACATCTATAGTTCATATGATGTTTATGCGAAACTTAAATTGGTAACCCCTGAGCACTGTTCCCTCTTTTTCTATAGATCATAGGCTAGGTGATACACATATCGAGCATCACAGGAAGATATATACTAGGATGTCATCTTGTTGCAACCATTGCTTTCCAATTTTCTCCTTGAGAAAGTCACAGTACAGTGGCAAATCATTTAGGAGTTAGGCAGGTGTGATACTTTTAATATCAGACCCTCATGTCTCCTGATTGACACAATTAACTAATAGTAAGCCTACTGGAAATGTGGCTTTCAGCCACTTGTAATTCCGAATTGCTGTAGTGCACATCAGCTGTGCAGCTAATACAATTTATTTAAATATGTTAGGGATCTATGTGACTGTACTATACATCTATTACTTGACCTCATGAAGTGCTGAATGATCCACTACCACAGTTTATCGGCGTATAACACGCATTTTTTAGGCTAAAATTTTTAGCCTAAAGTCTACCTGCATGTTATACGCCGATAAGCCGCTGCAGTTCAATGATTTAAAGTGGGCGCTTTAAATCATTGAACTGCAGCGGCTTTGCAAGTGCAGAGACTGCCACCGCTGCCGGCTCCTCTGCCCCTGCCTGTCCTGGGGTCTAGAGCCCTGCTGCCGGCCCTTCTCTCCCCCTGGCTATCGGTGCCGCTGCCCGTTCTCTCCCCCTGACTATCGGTGCCCCAATTGCCGGCGCCGATAGCCAGGGGGAGAGAAGTGGCGCTGGCAATGGGGCAGTGGCGCCGATAGCCAGGGGGAGAGAAGGGGCAGCGGCACCCATTGCCGGCACCTTTGCCCCGTTGCCTCCCCCATCTCCGGTTGTATAATCACCTGTTGCCGGGGTCGGGTCCGCGATGCTTCAGGCCTCCGGTGTGCGTCCCCTGCGTCGTTGCTATGCGCTGCGAGACGCAATGACGTCACTCGTCATTGCGCCGCGCCGTGCAGTGCATAGCAACGACGCATGGGAAGCACACCGGAGGCCTGAAGCATCGCGGACCCGACCCCGGCAACAGGTGATTATACAACCGGAGATGGGGGAGGCAACGGGGCAACGGTGCCGGCAATGGGTGCCGCTGCCCCTTCTCTCTCCCTGGCTATCAGTGCTGCTACCCCATTGCCGGCGCCACTTCTCTCCCCCTGGCTATTGGCGCCGGCAATGGGGCACCGGCACCGATAGTCAGGGGGAGAGAACGGGCAGCAGCGCAGATAGCCAGCGGGAGAGAAGCGGCGGCAGCATTGCTCTAGACCCCAGGAAAGGTAGGGGGAGAGAAGCGGGCAGCGACGGCCCCTCTCCCCCTGCCTTTCCTTGGGGGGGGGGAAAGGGGTATACGCATGCACACACACGCACCCTCATTTTACCAAGGATATTTGGGTAAAAAACTTTTTTTACCCAAATATCCTTGGTAAAATGAGGGTCCGTGTTATAGGCCGGTGCGTGGTATACCCCGATAAATACGGTAAATAAGATCTATGTGGATTATCACATGGAATTATGGATTAAGCCCAGCTGTTTGTGCAGCTATTGTGGACATCAGTGCTATAGATACAAATTATATATAATCATTATATATTATCACAAAAGAATAAGAAAAAAATCCGGCACTGTCACTTAGACCTGTGATGTGATTACTCCAATAGTATGGCTAGTGTTAGCAGTCTATGCTCTCCTATAGGTGGTGCTGCACTCCAGACTGGATACATGCACAATACGCACTCAAAGAAAAGGAGGTTTGCTAAATACATCACATCACGGTCAGGCGATGGTGAAGCGAGAAGGCGGTGGATGGAATGGGGGAAATCAGGCATAGGGCGCACCTTTTCTTTGAGTTCGTATTATATATAATCATGTTGTTCATATCTGACATATTGAGGTTCTTTTATAGTGTTCACATAATATACCAACCTGTAATTGTTCAATTTTTCAATGTGTAAGAAACATGTTAATAAAATGTGTGAGACTGATGGGACTGTTTTTTTTTTTTTTAAATCACTATTTGTAAATATGTTACATTTTTTGGGGGATTAACAAAAGTTCTGTTGGTTTTGAATCTCTGAAGTTCTGTTGCAGCAAACACCAATAGGGTTCCTAAATTGTACAAATCATACAGGACCATACTATAAAAGCACATATTGACTATGTACAGGGTGGGCCATTTATATGGATACACCTTAATAAAATGGGAATGGTTGGTGATATTCACTTCCTGTTTGTGGCACATTAGTATATGTGAGGGGGGAAACTTTTCAAGATGGGGGGTGACCATGGCGGACATTTTGAAGTCAGCAATTTTAAATCCAACTTTTGTTTTTTCAATAGGAAGAGGGTCATGTGACACATCAAACCTATTGGGAATTTCACAAGAAAAAAATGATGGGCTTGGTTTTAACGTAACTTTATTCTTTCATGAGTTATTTACAAGTTTCTGACCACTTATAAAATGTGTTCAATGTGCTGCCCATTGTGTTGGATTGTCAATGCAACCCTCTTCTCCCACTCTTCACACACTGATAGCAACACCGCAGGAGAAATGCTAGCTCAGGCTTCCAGTATCCGTAGTTTCAGGTGCTGCACATCTCGTATCTTCACAGCATAGACAATTGCCTTCAGATGACCCCAAAGATAAAAGTCTAAGGGGGTCAGATCGGGAGACCTTGGGGGCCATTTAACTGGCCCACGACGACCAATCCACTTTTTAGGAAACTTGCAGGAAAAACTCAGGGAACGTGCCAGCTTCAGTGCATAAAGAGGGAAACACATCATCATGTAGCAATTTTGCATATCCAGTGGCCTTCAGCTTTGCATTGATGAAGAATGGCACCACTATCTTTGTAACCCATATACCACACCATACCATCAATTTTTGTGTTCCAACAGTCTTGGAGGGATCTATCCAATGTTGGTTAGTGTCAGACCAATAGCGGTGGTTTTGTTTGTTAACTTAACCATTCACATAAAAGTTTGCCTCATCACTGAACAAAATCTTCTGCGTAAACTGAGGGTCCTGTTCCAATTTTTGTTTTGCCCATTCTGCAGCACCTGAAACTACGGATACTGAAAGCCTGTGCTAGCATTTCTCGGTGTTGCTATCAGTGTGTGAAGAGTGGGAGAAGAGGGTTGCATTGACAATCCAACACAATGGGCAGCACATTGAACACATTTTATAAGTGGCCAGAAACTTGTAAATAACTCATGAAAGAATAAATTTATGTTAAAATCAAGCACATCATTGTTTTTCTTGTGAAATTCCCAAGAAGTTTGATGTGTCACATGACCCTCTTCCTATTGAAAAAACTAAAGTTGGATTAAAAATGGCCGACTTCAAAATGGCAACCATGGTCACCACCCATGTTGAAAAGTTTCCCCCTTCACATATACTAATGTGCCACAAACAGGAAGTTAATATCACCAACCATTCCCATTTTATTAAGGTGTATCCATATAAATGGCTTACCATGTACTTTACTTTTAGCAATGGCTTTTAATTTACTTTCTTTTATATAGGACTGCCGGATTTATCCTGAACAGCTTTCCCACTGACCATAATTTTCTATAACAAAATAATGTCCTAAATTTGGTAGGCAGAAGGAAGAATGAAATAAGTAAGAACAGTATAAATAAACAGTATATCTAACAATTATAGATTTGATACTTTATTTTTGGAATTTCTGAGATGTTTGGTATTTTAAGTAAATTAAGGGTTTTGGTAGCATAAAATTCTAATAAAAATATAAACTTGTTTAATAGGTCCATAAATACTTTACATAGGAAAAATTTTTTTTTACCTGCAAGGAAACCTGCCACGGCCAGGAGAACGGACGTGCTTCATTTCCAGATACAATCCTTCCAGCTGTGTTTTGTGGGAAAAATGCAACCCCACAGTCTGCTGGCCAGTCTGAGAAAATGAAGAAAATACTTCTGAAACAATCTCAATGTGTAATGAATTTCATGTTGAAAGCTTTACCATCACAATAACAGCAGTGTACATTACATTCTACACACAGGTGAGCCTATTAGACATACGTGGTCGATGTCTATCATTTCTCAGTAAGCAAGATATACCATCCTCGGACCTAAAACAATGTGCACTATGTGGCAAGCCATCTATTCACATGACCACTGTCTCAAGTTGGACTGTTCTCCAAATCGCCCGTTACAAAGGCAATATTCTCCCCTGGCTAATATTTTTTGCATTGATAAGTGCTAAAAGTGGGGCCCATAACTAAACCATCTCTTACTAGGCATGATTGGTTGGGTATATGGTGCAGTTACAGGCATTGTTCAACAGAAGAAGGGTGTCGCTTAGTTTTGGGTATGTTCCATTGGGCATAAAATACTCCAAAAACATGCAGTTTCCTTTGGCTTTAATTGGGAATGTTCAGAGGCCTTTTCAAAAATGAAAGAAGCGATCTGATTGGTTGCTATGGGCAACTGGGCAACTTTTCCTCTGGACAGGTTTTGATAAATCTCCCCCATTGTCCCACACAAGCTACCTGTCAAATTAAAGAAATGATAACACAGTATCTACATGTCACTATCAACTATTGGTCCAAACACATATATTATCAACAAACTGGCACATGTTACATGTCTCATCATGTCTACAGAAAGGCTAGTAATACCATAGGTAATGAAAAATTGTGTATGAAATGGATAATAGCGAAATGGCCGCAGCACATTTTTACTATTTTGGTTTACTTTCCTGTGGTTACTGGAACATTCCAGGCATATAAGCATATTTATAATATAACACAACCCTCTAACACTCAGCAGATGGCTCGGCTTGGAAGGACTGTTTTCGTCATTAATGAACCCTCAGGGATCCTCAATCAGTAACCTTCTGTTAACATCGCTATACATTTAGCAATGCAGAAATATGATATATATATATATATATATATATATATATATATATATATGTTGTACTAATTCATTTGCAAATATTTACATTGTTTGAAATCAATATACCAAGATATAAAACAAGTCACTTACCCAGGTGTAGAAACTTGGGATGTACAATGTGTTGGGGCGAGGATGCCTGTGCTAATGACAGCACAAAGAGCAGAATAAAGAGATCCTTTAAAATCATTTCCAGGTCCCAGTACTGCTGTACTGAGGGTAGTGTGGGTATTTATACAGCAGAGGCAGTGTCATTATGAGCTTCAAACAGGGGACACAACACTAAGTTTTGCTGTTACCAGGGTCCTGATACACCTACAACAATGCACACTGATCAAAACACGTTGGCCTGGATGGTTCTGCATGTGCCCAGCATTCTACTCAGTAACTGGGAGTAATATCAGCAGTTTTACACTGGCAGGCAGAAAACAGGTTTATTCGAACTATGATAAGCATCAGAGCATAAATATATTTTAATAGGTGGAGATATGTTCTAAATGTAATTTATTGTGTTTTTAAATTGTGTCTTTATGATTGTGGCGGCAGTATTAAAAGCAAACTGACATCTTGTTCACCCACAGTAAACCCAATTAACAGGGCTATAGTGCAGATAAACCTGGTAAAGAGGTAGAACTCACCCAGATCCGTGGTCCAGTTTCGGAGATTCTGGCACTATACATTTACCATTGCTAATATCCCCATGCGCAATGGAGGCGGGAGATATTATACAGAGCTTCCCTGCTTCTGCCCCCTCTGCTCTAATGCCCAATTACCTCATAAATATTCATAAACCCTTTGATCATGTGAGCACAAGGTGGGCAGGCATATGAGAGTAGAAGGGGACGGAGGCAGGGAAGCTCTCTATACCGGCTCCCACTTCCATTGCAAAGGTAATACAGTGACCCCTCAACCAACGATGGCCCCAACATAGGATAATTTCAACATGCGATGGCCTCTCAGAGGCCATCGCATGTTGAAGGCAGTATCAACATACGATGCTTTTGTATGTCGGGGCCATCGCATAAACGGCTATCCGGCAGTGCTGACTGCTTCAGCTGCCACCGGATAGCCGTTTACGATGCCCCGTGTGGTCCGATGACGATCACTCACTTGTCCTCGGGGCTCCGAGGATCCCCTGCATCGTCGGCACTCTCCATCGACGTCATCACGTCGCTGCGCACGCCGTCCCATCATCCAATAGGAGCGGCGTGCGTAGCGGCGTGATGGCGGCGACGGAGAGCAAGGATGCCGGGGAAGCAGAGGCCTTGCCGGGGCATCAGGGACGCGGCGACAGCGATGGACGGCGACATCCCGGGCAGCGGTGACGGTCCGTAGTGGCAGGTGAGTACAACCTTTAATACCAGTGGTCTTCAACCTGCAGACCTCCAGATGTTGCAAAACTACAACACCCAGCATGCCCGGACAGCCGTTTGCTGTCCGGGCATGCTGGGTTTTGTAGTTTTGCAACATCTGGAGGTCCGCAGGTTGTAGACCACTGTCCTATACTTTACATTGCACGGATCCCTCAACATACGATGGTTTCAACAAACGATGGTAGGTTTGGAACGGATTACCATCATATGTTGAGGGACAGCTGTATTAGCAATGGTGAATGTATACAGCCTGGATCCCTAACACTAGGCCACTGATCCGGGTGAGTTATATCTCTTTTTAATCAGGTTCACCTGCAGTATAAACCTGTTTAAAAGGTTTAGAGCAGGTAAACAAGGTGTCCGTTTCCCTTTAATGATAATTTGAGGCATTTACTGTATAATAAACTGCATATTGAGGTCTGTATTATTAGTGCAGCATCCACATCCTGTAAATTATTTAAATCCAAATTAGAGGATCATGAAAACCTTTGAAGATCTTAGGCCTGGTTTACATCATATTTATTTAAGAATAATGTTTGGCAGGAAAGGGTCTGCCAATGTCTGCGCCAGATAAATGCACCTCTCTCCATACTACGCACATGTCTGGCACCAACAAACTGTAGTATTGAAATGTGCAATAGGCGCTTTACAATAGGTATGAAACAAAGAAATTACATTTAATAACTATTGGAAATTGAGTAATGACTTAAAGGGGTATTCCAGGATTTTTTTTCATTTGACTTTGCTACAGGGGCTGTAAAGTTAGTGTAGTTCATAATATGGTGTCTGTACCTGTGTGTGACGGTTTTCTCACAATTCTTATGTGATTTTTCACCCCAATATTTATTTTTAACAGCAAACAAATTGACTGTTGTCTCCGATTTTTCCCAGGTTGCAATGCGGGTAGCCTGTCTGATTCAATCGGTGGAGGCACGCCCTCCGTCCCCAACAGGTTAAACAGATTTGTAAATTACTTCGATTAAAAAGTCTTAATCCTTCTAATAATTATCAGCTGCTGAAGTTGAGACGCTCTTTTCTGTCTGACAACCGTGCTCTCTGCTGACATCTCTGTCTGTCTCGGTAACTGCACAGAGCATAATAGGTTTGCTATGGGGATTTGCGTCTACTCTGGACAGTTCCCATGACAGGTGTCATCAGAGAGCACTTAAAAAAGAAAAAGTCAACTTCAGCAGCTCATAAGTACTAGCAGCAATTTACAAATCTGTTTAACTTACCGGAGCCAGTTGATATATAAAAAAAAGTTTTTTCCTGGATAACCCATTTAACCCCTTAAGGACACAGGGTTTTTCCGTTTTTGCATTTTCATTTTTTCCTCATCACCTTCTAAAAATCATAACACTTTCAATTTTGCACATAAAATTCTATACGATGGCTTATTTTTTGTGCCACCAATTTTACTTTGTAGTGACATTAAACAATTTACCCAAAAATCCACGGCAAAACGGAAACAAAATTCATTGTGCGACAAAATTGAAGAAAAAAATGTAATTTTGTAACTTTTGGGGGCTTTCGTTTCTACGCAATGCATTTTTCAGTAAAACTAACCCCTTATCTTTATTCTGTAGGTCCATACGGTTAAAATGATACCCTACTTATATAGGTTGGATATTGTCGTAATTCGGAAATTAAAAATTCTCATCTTCTAACCCCTATAACTTTTTTATTTTTCTGCGTATGGGCCGGTATGAGGACTCATTTTTGCGTTTTGTTCTGAAGTTGTTATCGTACCATTTTTGTATTGATCTGACTTTTTGATAGCTTTTTATTCATTTTTTCATAATATAAAAAGTGACCAAAAATTTTTGGACACACTGACCTTTTACCCTGATCCCTGGAAAGCCCTAGCTTTGCATGGATCAGCGAGATAGGGGCTCGATTGCTCAAGCCTGTAGCTCAGGCTTGGAGCAATCAAATGCCGATCGGACTTAAAGGAGCAAGGTAAGGGGGTCTCCGCTCGCATCCTAGCTGATCGGAATATCACGATTTTATTGCGATGTTCCGATCAGCCTGACCGAGCTGCCGGGAAGCGTTGACTTTCATTCGCCGTGTCCAAAGGGTTAATAGCACGCGGCACAACGATCGGTGCCGCACTCTATTAGCCCAGGGTCCCGGCTATCGTTAGCAGCCGGGACCGACCCGGTGTGATGCGGTGTGACCCTGTTTTAAACTCCGGGACCGGGCGAGGGGCGTTCAGGTATGCCCTTCGTACTGAAGGAGTTAAGGACGAAGCCTATTTTGACCTTAAGGACGCAGCCATTTTTTGCAATTCTGACCATTGTGTCTTTAAGCATTAATAGCTCTGGGATGCTTTTACTTCTCATACTGATTCTGAGATTATTTTTATGTGACATATTCTACTTTATGTTAGTGGGTAAATTTTTGCCCAAGTTTAGCAATTTTCTGATTTTGAAACTCACTGCTTGAAAGGAAAACAGACATACCAAATAAATTATACATTGATTTACATACACAATGGGGGAGATTTATCAAAGTTGTCCCATATCAATATAGGCCAACCTACAGAGGGTTAGGCCGGTCTATTGTGCCCTCAATTTTTAAATGTTGCAAGGCTCTTGATAAATTCTGCGCACAGACTTCGGGATCTATGGTTTAGACTGTATTTAAACCAGCTCCAGCATGGTCTGACATTTCAGCGTACTTTCGACCAATTCAACTTTTCGTTGAAAAGTCGCTATTGATAAATTCAGCACCAATGCATTTTTCTGTCTAAAATAGACTAGAATGCGACATGTTCTAAAAATCCTCGAAGGCAAAAGTTGCAAAAAAGTTTGACATATTTAGATGGGAAAACCCAGTCTAAATCCTTGGATAAATCTCCCCCATTATGTCTACTTTATACTTGCATCATAAAGTTGACATGTTTTTACTTTTTGAAGACAATAGAGGGCTTCAAAGTTTAGCAGCAATTTTCCAATTTTTAATGGAAATTTCAAAATCGTAATTTTTCAGGGACCAGTTCAGTTTCAAGTGGGGCTTTCATATTAGAATTACCCCATAAATTACCCCATTATAACAACTGCACCCCCAAAAGTATTCAAAATGCCATTTAGAAAGTTTGTTAACCCTTTAGGTGTTTCACAGGAATAGCAGCAAAGTGGAGGAGAAAAATCAAAACCTCAATTTTTTTTACACATACATGTTCTTGTAGAACCATTTTTTTTTTCATTTTTAGAAGGGGTATAGGGAGAAAAAGCCTCCCAAAATTTGTAACCCAATCTCTCTCCAGTAAGGAAATACCTCATATGTGGATGTAAAGTGATATGTGGGTGCACTAAAGGGCTCAGAAGATAAGTGGTGCCATTGGACTTTGGAGAGAGAATTTTACAGAATTTTTTTTGGGTGGGCCTGTCACAATTAAAAAGCCCCCATGGTGCCTGAAGAGCAAAAAAAAAACAAAAAAAACAAAAAAACACACATGGCAACCATTTGGGAAACCACACCCCTCAAAGAATGTAACAAGGGGTACAGTGATCCTTAGCCCTCCACAGGTATTTCATGAGTTTTTGCTAAAGTTGGACGTGAAAATGAAAACATTAATTTTTTTTCACTGAAATGCTACTGTTTCCCCAAATTTTTCATTTTTCACAAGGGCTAATAGGAAAAAAGCCCCCCAAAACTTGTAGTCCAATTTTTCCCAGGTCAGGCAATACCCCATATGTGTACGTAAAGTGCTCTGCTGGCAAACCACAGGGCTCAGAAGAGAAGGAGCACCATTCGGAATTTGGACAGAGAATTTGCCTGGAATTGAATTTTGGAGCCATGTGCGTTTACAAAGCCCCCATAGTGCCAGAACAGCAGAATCCCCCCATATGTGACACCATTTCGGAAACTACACCCCTCAAGGAACATAACAAGGGGTACAGCGAGTTTTTACACCTCACAAGGGTTTGGAACAGTAGGTGGTAAAACAGACACCTGTGGGGTATAAATGCTCACTGCCCTCTCTGTTAAATTCCTTGAGGGGTGTAGTTTCCAAAATGGGGTCACATGTGGGTGGTTTTTCTTTTGGAGGAAAAAAAAATATGGTGCTCAAAGTTACATTAAATGGATATGATATCTCAATAATGCATTTATTAAAAAATCACAATAATAGTCATATAACAATCACATAAAATAGCTGCCTGAAAAACCACAGGGCCCTTGTGGCTTACTTCAAGGCATTGTTAATAGAGCATTGTGCCACTTATACCACTTTTGGGTTTATGTCTGAAATGCTGCAACTATTGGCCACCCGTGTGCAAATCACCAATTTAGGCCTCAGGTGCTCTCTCACTCCTGAGCCATGTTATACACCCACAGAGCACTTTATGCCCACATACGGAGTATTTCTGTACTCGGGAGAAAATGTTTTACAAATTTTAGGGGGTCTTTTTCTCCTTTTACCTCTTGTGAAAATTAAAAGGATGGGGTTACACCAACATGTTAGTGTAGAAAATGTAATTTTATTTACACTAATATGCTGGTGTAGCCCACATTTTTTTTTCACAAGAGGTAAAAGTAGAAAAAGCCCCCCAAAATTGTAAAGCAATTTCTCCTGAGTATAGAAATACCCCATACGTGGCTCTAAATTGTTGCCAGGCAAATGCAACAGGGCTCACGAGTGAGAGAGCGCCATGCGCATTTGAGGCTAAATTAGTGATTTGCACAGGGGCGGCTGATAGTTGCAGAGTTTTACTTACATGCGGTGTACCAAAACACAGCAGTTAGCAAACCTTACCATGTTGCAGTGTTTCCCAACCTGGGTACCTCCAGCTGTGGCAAAACTGTGACTCCCATCATGCTGGGAGTTGTAGTTTTGCAACAGCTAGAGACAGCCTGGTTGGGAAACACTGCCCTACTGTGTTGATCCAGAGGAAGGCAAAAAAAAAAACCTAGAGGCAGATGCCAATTTGCCCCATACTAGGGAGAAAAATTCCTTCCCGACTCCAAATATGGCAATCAGAATTAATCCCTGGATCAACGTTCTTGGAACTTTTTGGGGATTATTACAACCAGGGACTGCAATGTCCCTGTGTTGCCAATGCATCGGAAAAGCGCTGTACATAGCTGTGATCCAAGCTCATGTACAATGTCACCAACACATTGGAAAAGAAGACAAGCATTGTACAATGCCATATCCAGGCTCGTGTACAATGCGCAGTTAATTTGGGGAAAGATAAAAATGGGGTCAATTGTAAATTTTTTACTCCAATGGTACGTATGGTATGCCTTGAAGCATTCTTTGATGCAGAGGCCTGTTTTTTCAGGACAGGTGTCACCATGGAAAATGGTGTCCTTTCTTATGCCTTTTTTAGAACAGACTCAGCATCTTCTTTGGGACCGTCCCTTCTCTCCAGTGTGGGGGACTTCTCCTGGAAAATGTTGCCCTGGTACAATACAGACGCCTTCAGTTCCAGAGGTACTTGGGCCCGCTCCTTCCTGGTAGCCAAAGATCAGGGCCTTGATCACTACCTCCTGGAACTGAAGGAATGTTCCCGTGTTGCCAGCGCTTCGAAATAGTACAAAAGCGCTGTGTAATGCCGTCTGGACCATGTACAAGGCTACTTTTTTATACCATCTTCTGGTTTTGCGCATGTTGCTATATGGGCTGAGGACTTGATCAGTGAGATCAACTCCTCCCGTATACTGATTGTAGTCCAGGACACAATGAGGTTTGAGGACCCGTGTTGCGGTACCTCATACAGTGACAGGGGTGCTGCCATTACCGTGAATTGTGGTCAGCATAAGGACATCCCTCTTGTCCTTATAACTGACCAGCAACATATTGTCACTAGTAAGGGCCATACTTTCACCCCCAAAATGTCCTCATCTTGGCTGCATTTATGCGGATCCATCTCCTGGGCCTAGCCAAAAAAACAGTCAGGGTTCTGGGTCAAAAATTATTGGGCATAGAGATTAGTTTGCGTCACCATCAAATTGACAAATTCCTCACTGAATAAAAAATAAAAAAAATAAAAAGTCTATTTCAGTGAGGCCTGTGGTGTCAATTTGGAAAGAGGATTCAGTGTTGGAGGCAACAAAGGCGTATCCCTCCTGCACCGAATATACCCTCTGAGACATGGGGGGGGGGGAGATGTAGGTGTCTAAGGGAGTTTGTGTATGTGTTTTTTTGCTTGATCTTTATTTCACAGTGTAGAGTAGTGTAGTGTTGTGTTGTGTTTTTTTTTTTTTTTTTTTTACTGTAACAGTAAAGAAAAGGGGGGGGGGATGCTAATTGCTGATCAGTGAAGTGCTTCTCTGATCAATGTCGGCAGGATGCCCAGAATAAAATCAAAAAATCAAAAAAACGCAAAAAATGAAGAAAAAAAAAACCTTCACCTACTATAAAAAACTGATCAGTAAAAGAAGATTACTGATCATGGTCCAGCCACGCAGCACCAAACAGTTGCTGTTGGCATGGACCACAGTCGCTCAAGAAAAAAATGATAAAGAAAAAAAAAAATACACCCCAAAAAAACTGTACTGTGTGGGTCAGGCAGATGACCCAGACAGTACAGGGGGTGAAGCTGTTTTTACTCCCAGCCTAAGCTCTCCCTTGCTCCTGCTGCAACCTGTTCCTCACCACTCACCAACGATCGCCGGTGCATTACAAGCAGGCCCGCAGCAGGTCAGGGTCCCGTAGCTCGGCTCTGCTCACTGACCCGAACTGAAGTGAGTGGGCAGAGCGGAGGAATGGGAATTCATATTCCCTGCCGCTGCAATGATTGGCCGGTCCTTCGGGATCGGCCAATCATGCCGATCTGGAGCTGGCACCCATGACACCTCCCTCCTAGAACTAAAAAGTGATTGGCACTGTCGTGTATGGCACTAATCACCTTGATCTTCCGGGTCACCAGGGACCCGACTGACCCGGAAGATGGGTGATTCCCCGTTCTCAGGACCACCCTGGGCGATATGCCGGGATGGCTGCTGTTAAATAACAGCAGTCATCCCGCCCACGATCACCGCATCCGGAGACGCGGTGATCATGGAACTCAGCACAGTAAATGTATGGCGCTGTGCGCGAAGTGACACTTAGCAGCGTCGTACATTTACGGCGCTTGTCATTAAGGGGTTAAGGTTGGGTGTTCTACATCCTTCTAGTGTAAAGCAATTACATTATGGCATTCTGGATTTTGTCCTTGGACTCCCGTGTGCCAGGTGGTCTCAAGTATAGAAACGATTTGATGTACAATGTATGGATTTCTCCCTGTGGATAGCTCTGGGATTGTCCTTGACACCGCCACAGGACACGTTTCCACTTCAATCAGCAGTGTAACGGAGCTGGATGTGGATCATCTACCTGTGTGGCTGATGACTCGGACCGTATTGGGGAGCAGAGTCTAAGGTGCCGCTGGTCTTCACCAGAGCCCACAAGGCACGATGAGCTTGCTGCAGCAGGCGACACCCAGGTCGCTACCCCCGACACGCCTCGACCACACAGGTAACTAAGCAAGGCGAGGTACCGAAAGAAGAGAGAGTGGCATAGTCAACATAGCAGAAGGTCAATGCAGGCGGCAAAGATTTGTAGTCAAAAAACGTAGCAGGAAGGTCTGGATACACGGGTATGGCAACAGGCAATAGGAATGCTTTCTCTCAGGCAATAGGCACTGAAGATCCGTCAAGGAAGTGTGGGAGTTGCAAACAACTTATAATGTGGTGTCAGGTGTATTCACTAATTATGGTCATACTGGCCCTATAAATTTCGGAGCTCCGGTGCATCTCCATCCCTTAGGGCGTCCCTGAGGGACAGAAGGAGCTGCAAGAGCAGGGCGTGGTGAGAGACAGACCGGGATTCGCATGTGGGCATGTCCCGCAATGCGAATCCCGGCCCCACCGGCGGTCAGGGACACAGGGACACTGAGCTCACGGCTGGTGCTTGCGGCCGGAGTGCAGTGTGTAACAAGCAGGCAAACAACAGTACTTTATGCAAGTCCGGCCCCTCGCCAGCTTTATTAGACAGGTTGCAGGATAAATAAAAACATAAGACAGGAACAAACAAAACCCTACTCCGTCTAGTCACTAACTAAATAATCCAGTGTGCCCTGACTATTAACTGGTAGGCTTTTCCCGGCCAGTTAAACTTATGCCTCCTGCAACCATCTACTTACTGTAAAACACTCAGCGTTTGCAACCTCTTGCTGTGTGTCTCATCCACACTTGGGGCCACTCACATCTCGGGCTGTGTGTTCTTCACCAGGACCCCTGCCTCCCCCAAAGCCACCTTGCTGTCTTCTGGGGAGAGCCCCAACTCTTCTGTTTGACTTCCTTTTAAACACACTTCCCCTTTCTGCTATCTCATTAATTAGGCCACAGGTGGAGGTTTCTCCAGGGTTAGCTAGGGAAATGCACCCTTTGTTTGCCACACATATATTAGTGTTTCTTTTTTCACCTACCGCATATCTAGGGCTGTTGTATATACAGGGTGGGCCATTTATATGGACACCTTAATAAAATGGGAATGGTTGGTGATATTAACTTCCTGTTTGTGGCACATTAGTATATGTGAGGGGGAAACTTTTCAAGATGGGTGGTGACCATGGCGGCCATTTTGAAGTCGGCCATTTTGAATCCAACTTTTGTTTTTTCAATAGGAAGAGGATCAAGTGACACATCAAACCTATTGGGAATTTCACAAGAAAAGCAATGATGTGCTTGGTTTTTACGTAACATTATTCTTTCATGAGTTATTTATTATTTAAGTTTCTGACCACATATAAAATGTGTTCAATGTGCTGCCCATTGTGTTGGATTGTCAATGCAACCCTCTTCTCACTCTTCACACACTGATAGCAACACCACAGGAGAAATGCTACAGGCCTCCAGTATCCGTAGTTTCAGGTGCTGCACATCTCATATCTTCACAGCATAGACAATTGTCTTCAAATGATCCCAAAGATAAATGTCTAAGGGGGTCAGATCGGGAGACCTTGGAGGCCATTCAACTGGCCCTCGACGACCAATCCCCTTTCCAGGAAACTGGTAATCTAGGAATGCTCGGACCTGGCACGTTCCCTGAGTTTTTCCAGCAAGATGGTGCACCACCACATTATGGGTGTCAGGTCCGAGCATTCCTAGATGAACAGTTTCCTGGAAAGTGGATTGGTCGTCGTGGGCCAGTTGAATGGCCCCCAAAGTCTCCCGATCTGACCCCCTTAGACTTTTATCTTTGGGGTCATCTGAAGGCAATTGTCTATGCTGTGAAGATACGAGATGTGCAGCACCTGAAACTACGGATACCGGAAGCCGGTGCTAGCATTTCTCCTGCGGAGTTGCTATCAGTGTGTGAAGAGTGGGAGAAGAGGGTTGCATTGACAATCCAACACAATGGGCAGCACATTGAACACATTTTATAAGTGGTCAGAAACTTGTAAATAACTTTACGTTAAAACCAAGCATATCATTGTTTTTCTTGTGAAATTCCCAATAAGTTTGATGTGTCACATGACCCTCTTCCTATTGAAAAAACAAAAGTTGCATTCAAAATGTCCGACTTCGACATGGCTGCCATGGTCACCACCCATCTTGAAAAGTTTCCCCCCTCACATATACTAATGTGCCACAAACAGGAAGTTAATATCACCAACCATTCCCATTTTATTCAGGTGTATCCATATAAATGGCCCTCCCTGTATATCATTCTATACAACACCACTAGCTTCTGTTAGTAGTGGCATACATGCTGAGAGCACACACTTGTTTGCTTAAAGGAAAACTGTCAGCTTGCTCCCCCTGCACTAACCAGTACTGGCTGGTAGTGCGGGGGACGCTGATCAGTTTGATGCCTACCGTACCCGGCCCGGATCCACTGCGCCGTTTGCCCATTATCTTCTTTCTTCTTGATATGCAAATTAGATGCTTACTGGCACGGTTACTGCCTTCATCTGTCACTGTGACATAACCGCCGCCCGGCCTGCAGCACTGCCAGGCTTATGAATATTCGGGTTCTCCCTAATCATCTCGCTCTCCTCCAAGCTGATTTCAGGACTCCACTGCGCATGTGCTGACTTCCTGTCTACACCCGCTTCAGCGCGGCTTCATTCCAGCGTACAATGTACAATGCAGTATTTTGTTTAATTTATGGGAAATATAATAACAGATTATTAAATGAATGCAGGCATGAACCAGTCTACACCCTTACTGAAGCTCAGCTCCGCTGTAACGAAGCCACGCTGAAGCGTCTTCCGGGTGTAGACAGGAAGCCAGCACATGCGCAGTGGAGTGTTGAAATCAGCGGGAAGGAGAGGGAGATGATTAGGGAAAACATGAATATGTCACGGTGCCAGATGAAGACAGTAACCCCGCCCATGCCAGTTAGCAGCTAATTTACATACCAAGAAGAAAGAAGATAACGGGCAAACGGCACAGCGGATCCGGGCATGGTAGGCATCAAACTGATCAGCGTCCCCCGCACTACCAGCCAGTACCGCTGGTTAGTGCGGGGGGAGCAAGCTGACAGTTTTCCTTTAATTTTTATTCACTCTGGGAGTGCTCTTTGCTTAAAGGGGTATTCCGCCCCTAGACATCTTATCCCCTATCCAAAGGATAGGGGATAAGATGTCAGATCGCCGCGGTCCCGCTGCTGGGGACCCCTGGGATCCCCGCTGCGGCACCGCGCTATCATTACAGCACAGAGCGAGTTCGCTCTGTGCGTAATGACGGGCGATACGGGGGACGGAGCAGCGTGACGTCATGGCGCCGCCCCTCTTGACATCACGGCCCGTACCTTTAATGCAAGTCTATGGGAGGGGGCGTGACAACTGCCACGCCCCCTCCCATAGACTTGTATTGAAAGGGGCGGGCCGTGACATCATGAGGGGCGGAGCCGTGACGTAACGATGCTCCGGCCCTTGTATCTCCCATCATTACGTGCAGAGCGAACTCGCAGCGGGGATCCCAGGGGTCCCCAGCAGCGGGACCACGGCGATCTGACATCTTATCCCCTATCCTTTGGATAGGGGATAAGATTTCTAGGGGCGGAATACCCCTTTAAGTCTAGTATTACTGCTGCATTAGAATTTTCTATTTTTGGTGATTAGTATGTCATTCAGCCCAGCTGATGCTTGAATTTGCCATTCTAATTGTAACGCCTTACGCTCCGGCCACATATACCGGCCGCATGCATATTGTCCCCCTCTCTCCGGCCTTGCGGTGGGCTCTGGTGAAGACCAGCAGCACCTTAGACTCCGCTCCCCGATATGGCCTGTGACATAAGCCACACAGGTCAGTGGATCCAAATACAACATCACTACAGCAAGATCCGGCCATGGATCCCGCTGGGGTTCCTCTGCCTGACAATCTGGATCTCGCTTCTATCGTGGCTCACCAGTCACAGCAGTTGGCCCAGCCGCCATAACAGTTGAGAAGTTGCTATCTGCTCAACAACAACTGCAGCAGCCACAGCCTCTTCCTGCTCTAGTGTTGCCTCCCGCTTCTGCAGTCCTCTCCGGATCTAAACTCCATTTGTCTCTTCCTGAGAAATCTGAGGGGATCCCAAGTCTTGCAGTGGTTTCATGACACAATGCTCCATGCATATTGAACTCATGGCAGAACAGTTCCCTACGGAATGAGCGAAGGTGGCGTTTGTCATCAGTCTCTTAACTGGAAGGGCCTTGGCTTGGGTGACTCCACTATGTGATTGCAGTGATCCACTCACAACTAATCTTCAGGCTTTTCTGACCGAATTACGGGGTGTCTTTGGAGAACCTGCACGAGCTTCTTCCGCTGAGATGACTTTGCTGAGCCTTTCCCAGGGCAACTCCTCTGTGGGCAAGTATTCCATCCGACTTTGTACCCTGGCATCGGAGTTATCTTGGAACAATGAATCTCTTTGTGCCGCTTTCAAGAGAGGACTTTCTAGCCATATCAAGGATGTCCTTGCTGCCTTGGAATTGCCATCTACCTTGAATTACTCATTCAGCTGACATCTCAGATTGATATCCATTTCTCTGAGCAACGCGAGGAACTACGTCAAGAAACGGAGTCTGTATGACCTCGGTGCTTCCCTCGCCTGGCATCTGTCTTTCAGCAACCATCGCAACCTTCTACGTTGCCTCCCGCAGTGGAGGCTATGCAGGTTGACCGGTCTTGCCTGACCCTGCAGGAAAGAACCCACCGATGAGCTGAGAATCTTTGCCTCTACTGTGCCAGTGCAGATCATTTCCTCAAAGATTGTCCTCTGTGTCCACAGTCACAGGGAAACGTTTGCACCTAGGGTATGTGGGAGAAGCCTCCTTAGGTGTGAATTCCACCTCTCTACGTTTGAATTTGACGGATCAGCTTTCTCTACCCTCCAAAGAGACTATTTCCGTTCTTGCCTTCTTGGACTCCAGTTCCGCAGGAAATTTTATCGATGCCTCCTTTGTACATAGGTATCGTCTGCCAGTATCCCGCCTTTGGAAACCTTTGTACATCTCTTTGGTCAACAGAGAAAAACTGTACTGTACTGTCTTATTCCGCACAGAACCCTTATTCATGCAAGTTGGAGTTCTGCATTTAGAAGAATAGTCCTTCTATGTACTTCCTCATCGTACCTCCACTCTATTACTTGGCCTTCCTTGGTTGCAACTTGGTTCCGCATCTTGATTGGAAGACTGGAGAAGTACTTTGATGGGGAACCCACTGCTATAACAACTGTTTTCATACCGTTCCGTCCAAGCTGGTGTCTCCTACTACTCCTCTACCTGGTCTGCCATTGTTCCTTCAGGTCTTTGCTGACGTCTTTAGTAAAAAGCAAGCCAAAGTTTTACCTCCACATCGTCCCTACAACTGTCCAATTGATTTATTGCCCAGTACCACACCTCCTCGGGGCAGAATTTACCCTTTATCTGTTCCTAAAACTCAGGCCATTTCTAACTACATTCAAGAAAATCTACAGAAAGGATTTATCAGAAAGTCGTCCTCCCCTGCTGGATCCGGATTTTTCTTTGTGGAGAAAAAAGACAGGTCTTTGCGTCCTTGCATCGACTAGTGAGGCTTGAATAAAATTACTTTCAAGAACCGTCACCCACTTCCATTGATCTCTGAGTTATTTGATCGTCTGCGTGGTGCCAGAATCTTCTCCAAACTTGACCTTCGTGGTACCTACAATTTGATTCGCATACGAGAAGGAGATAAATGGAAGACTTCGTTCAATACTCGTGATGGACATTTTGTGTATCTTGTGATGCCTTTGTAATGCTCCAGCAGTATTTCAGGAGTTCGTCAATTATATATTTTGTGACCTTCTATACTCCTGTGTCGTTGTCAATTTGGATGACATTCTCATATTCTCGCCCAATGTCCAGTCATATCGCTCTCACCTCCGCCAAGTTTTACAGCGTTTCCAGGGCAATCATTTCTATGTTAACTAGAGAAGTGTACTTTTGAAAAAAACAGCCTTCCATTTCTGGAGTATATCGTTACCCATCAAGGTCTCCAAATGGATCCTAACAAGTTTTCCGCTGTTCTGGATATGCCACGACCTACTTGCATGAAGGCTATTCAGCGCTTTTTCAGCTTTGCCAATTACTATCGGCATTTTATTTCTCACTATTCCACTTTGGTAGCACCCATCGTCTCTCTCACCAAGAAGGCTGCTAATCCAAAGGTCTGGACTCCAGAGGCTCAAGAAGCTTTCAAACAGTTAAAGTCTGCTTTCGCTTCTGCTCCTGTTTTTTCCAGACCCGATCCAAGCAAGACATTTATCTTGGAAGTGGATGCTTCTTCAGTTGGCGCAGGTGCAGTGTTAATGTAAAAATCTTCAAAAGGAAGAACTGTAACCTGCAGATTTTTCTCTAAGAACTTCTCCCTGCAGAGAGAAATGATACCATTGGAGATCACGAGCTGGCTTTGGAAGATCGTGAGTTGGCTTTGGAAGAATGGTGTCACCTCTTGGCTCTGTACATCCGCTAACTATCAATTCTGACCACAAGAACTTGCTTTATCTTCAGTCTGCCCATCGTCTCAACCCCCGGCAGGCTCGTTGATCTCTGTTCTTCTTCAGGTTAGACTTCTTTATTCACTTCTGTCCAGCAGAGAAGAATCTTCGAGCTGACGCTCTATCCAGATCTTCAGATGTTCAAGACCAAGAATCTTATCCTCAACATATTATTCCTCCTGATCGTCTCATCTCTGCAGCACCCACAATTCTTCAGCAATTGCCTCCAGGGAAGACTTATGCATCTCCCTGTTTAAGACTCCAAATCCTGAAATGGGGTAATTCCTCTCTTCTGGCTGATCATTCCGGAATTTGTAAGTCCTTGCAGCTCATCTCCCGTCATTATTGGTGGCCTACTTTAAAACAGGATGTCGTTGATTTTGTCCGTTCCTGTTTGTTCTGTGCCTGTTCCAAGCCTGCAGGTCTTCTACATCCTTTGCCTGTTCCAGAGCTGCCCTGGACCGATATTGCAATATTACTGACCTTCCTCCTTCTGGTAGCAATACGGTCATTTGGGTTGTAGTGGACTGATTCTCTAAAATGGCTCATTTTGTGCCTCTGCCAGGATTACCATCTGCACCGCAGCTTGCCAAGCTTTTCCTTTGCCATATTTTCCACCTTCAGGGATTGCCTTCTTATATTGTGTCCGACCGAGGAGTCCAGTTCGTCTCTAAGTTCTGGAGGACCCTCTGTTCACTTCTTCAAGTTAAATTGGATTTTTCCCTCAGGTTACCACCCACAATCCAATGGACAGGTCGAAAGGGTGAACCAAGCCTTGGGAGACTATCTTTGCCATTTTGTTTCTGCTCGCCAAGACGACTGGGCCAATTTACTACCCTAGGCTGAGTTTTCTTACAACCATAGGGGTTCTGAAACCACTAGGACTTCACTTTTCTTTGTAGTTTATGGACTTTATCCTCATCCGCCTCTCTTCCCTTATCTTCTTCCTCCGGAATTCCCATGGCTGATAAACTAGTGCGGAAATTCGTCTCCATCTGGCAGAAGACTCGTCTCTCCCTTCTATATTCCACAACCTGTATAAAGTCTCAAGCAGACAAGAAAAGGCATCCTCCTCCCGAATTCTCTCCTGGGGACAGAATATGGTTATCTTCCAAATATATCAGCTTTAAGGTACCCTGTTATAAGCTGGGCCCTCGCTATTTGGGACCTTATAAGATCAAGAAACGATTAAAGGGGCACTCTGCCCTAGACATCTTATCCCCTATCCAAAGGATAGGGGATAAGATGTCAGATCGCCGCGGTCCCGCTGCTGGGGACCCCCGGGATCCCCGCTGCGGCACTGCGCTATTATTACAGCACAGAGTGAGTTCGCTCTGTGCGTAATGACGGGCGATACAGGGGACGGAGCAGCGTGACATCATGGCTCCGCCCCTCGTGACATTATGGCCCGTTCCCTTAATGCAAGTCCATGGCAGGGGGCGTGACGACCGCCACGCCCCCTCCCATAGACTTGTATTGAAAGGGGCGGGTCGTGACGTCACGAGGGGCGGGGCCGTGATGTAACGATGCTCCGGCCCCTGTATTGCCCGTCATTACGTTCAGAGCGAACTCGCTCTGTGCTGTAATGATAGCGCAGTGCCGCAGCGGGGATCTCGTGGGTCCCCAGCAGCGGGACCGCAGCGATCTGGCATCTTATCCCCAATCTGTTGGATAGGGGATAAGATGTCTAGGGGCGGAGTACCCCTTTAAATCCTGTGGCCTATTCTCTCCATCGACCATCTTCTCTCCTGATCCTGAATTCTTTTCATGTCTCCCTCTTGAAACCTCTTATCTATAACTGCATCTCTAAAAAAGACATCTTGCCTACTCCCATCTCTGGTACTTCTGATGTTTATGTTGTAAAAGAAATCTTTGCTTTTTTTCTTGTGGATTGGGAAAGATTCGGTCCAGAGGAGAGGTTTTGGGAGCCGCAAGACAATATCCTGGATAAGGACCAAAAGGAGGGGGAGACCAAAAGGGGGGGGGGGGGAGGTACTGTAAAGCCTTGCGCTCCGGCCACACATACCGGCTGCAAGCGTATTGTCCCCCTCTCTCCTGCTGCCGGCGGGACTGTTGAGATTTGCATCGCGGGACACCCCTGCATGCGAATCCCAGCCAGTCACTTACCAGGCTCCCCTGCTGCTTCCTCCACTGCTTCTCAGCTCCGGTGCACGTGTCCCCATCCCCTAGGGGTCTGAAATTTAAAGGTCCAGTACGCCCATAATTATGTATGTCACCTGTGGCTATTCTATAAATCCCTGGACCTCCCATTCTTCCCTGCTGGATCTTCAGTACCATTTGCCTGAGATTAAGCATACCCATTGTCTGTTTGCCTAAGCCTGTGTTCTGACCCTTCCGCTACGGTTTTTGACTACGAACCTTTGCTGCCTGCCTTGACTTCTGCTATGTCCGACTTTGTCTCTGCCTCATCCTACTGTACTTCGCCTAGCCCAGGTACCTGTGTGGTTGAGTCGTATCAGGGGTAGCGACCTGGGCGTCGCCTGCCGCAGCAAGCCCATCTTGCCTTGCGGCAGGCTCTGGTGAAGACCAGCGGCACCTTAGACTCCGCACCCTGATACAGCCCGTGTCATCAGCCACACAGTTCAGTGGATCCACTTGCAGCATCGCTACACTAATACTAATATAAATATGTTGTCCATTCTTTTAACACTGTGCAGATGATGCGATTTACAGCCTACCCGCGGGCTATATGTGCTGGGATATGAGCTGAGACGCACTATAGGTGTTACTTACGTATGTATGGGCGAGTGCAGTCCCTCCTTTGCAACTGCTAAGATTATCCTATACATGCTCGTACTACGACGAAACATGCAACTTTGAATTATGACTCTGAGATAAGTCCATTCCGGAGTTTGTGTGTGACTGTTATGTATGCACGATGAAAATAACTTTTCCCTTATTTTCTATTTTCCTTTTTTTTCTATGCATCATCACCCACACTGGTGACAGTGCTACACACCATACACACTGCTCTGTACTGGAAGCCAACCTCTGGCAATACAATATTACATGCACGTAGCTGCCATCCCCATCATATTGTCAGAAACCTACCCATTGGAGAATTTGTCATGGCAAAGAGGGCCTCCTCCTCTTCAGACATGTATGAAAACACTTTCAAAGGTTAAATTGGGGATATAAATCTACCATCCTTACTAGTGCCAAAGTAATAGCAGACACGAAGACGAGAGATCAATGTCTACAAACCACTACTAGGAGACATGTACAGGATTCTAAATGTACATCGCAAATAACATTCTCTACACCCTTTTCAGCAGACTTTAATGCCATTCGGGACATTATTTAGAGTCACCTTCCCGTCCTTCATCAGGATCCCACTGTTGCCAAAATTCTTCAACCTGGTGTCAGATACGTAGCCAGGAGAGCTAGGTCCCTTAGAGACCAATTATCCCCCAGAAAATATTATGATAGGTCTAAAAAAGACACATGGCTCTCCACTACTGGATTCTACAAGTGTAATCAACCACGATGTCCAATGTGCAAGTATGTCACCACAACCAAACGTTTTACATCCACAATAACTAAATTGACTTTTCCTATAAAAGGACTAATGAACTGCAATACCAGCCATGTTATATATTTAGCCATGTGCCAAACATGTCATGTTGAATACGTGGGATGCACAACAAGAAAGTTAAAAACACGAAAGTTAATAACATGTATAGCAGAGCATTTGAGGGGAGCACATCAGCACATACCCTATCAAATGCCAGAGTGGCATCAGGTCTCACAAAACACATTCGAGACATACATATTGAAGACAGCTCCAGTATACAGATAACTGGAATTGAAAAAGTGCAACAACCCCACCACGGAGGGGAATGGGCACGCCTGGTATATACACGGGAGGCATTTTGGATTTTGTCCTTGGACTCCCATGTACCAGGTGGTCTAAACTATTGAAATGATTTGATGTACATACCGTATATTAGTGTTTCTTTTTCACCTACCACACAGCCGGAACTGTCGTCATAGGCCAGGGATGACCGGAAGCATTGCTCTGGTAATCATCACAATTATATTTTGTGTATATAAGGGAGCACTGTCCTCTGAGTTATTGCCATGACAAAGGGCTTGTCTTAAGCCCAAAACGCATCAACATGTGTGTTTTTATGCACCTATTATTTTTGTTTTTTGCATCATGTTTTAATTGGATTTATTAAAGGTCAAGTTTTTAACTGGAACCCATGAGGCTTGAGAGCTGGACCACCCTTCTCTTTCTGCGATTACTTTATGGGCCATATATGATATTCTTAATATAGCTAGCTCTATTTTTTCTGAAACTAGCAACACAGATATATATATACTAAAATACATATTATTGGTAAATTATTTATAGTTATATCATAAATTCTTTCTATCAATTCTATTACTGTGTCCCCGTATCTCCTTAACTTTGGACAATTCCACATCATATGTATCAAGTCAGCCCTTGTTTCTTGATACCTTGGGCATTTATACACCCTATGTATTAAATGTATAAATGTACCTCATTAACAGAGGTCCCAGATATGTTTTTTAACATCTGACTCCACTGTTCTTTTGATACTGAGCACTTTCAATTTGTAGATATATATAAAAAAAAAGCTATTCTGGGGTGACTTGTACTCCCTCTGTAACTGCGTGAAGGATTTAAGTATATTCTCATATGGGGAAACCATTCTTGTTAGACCTTTTCTCATCCATATATCTACTCTGGGAATTTTTCCTATGTCAGGAAAGAGAGTATTAGGCCATATTGGTGTATACCTGGTATAACCATCTACACCTAACAGCTGTTTCATTTTATTCAACGTTTATTGCATAGCACATATGGTGGGCAGTTCTCTAAAACTATCCTTTAATGCTCCTACCTCAAGAGTCTCTATTAAGTTATCTACCCTACAAAAATGTTTTTATTAATTTTTGATTCAGGCTACTCTATTGCCCATCCTCTCATATGTTGTGTCTGGGTAGTCAAGTGATATAAACTTGGGTTTGACATAGTTAATTCACTATAATTTTTGTTCCTCTGGAGTGTCTCAAGTTTGATTCTAAGGGTACCAAATTTCCACATCAAAGGGGGAATTTATCATTATTCGTCTATTGTAGACACAGTTCTACCCCTTGAGGCTAGGTTTCCACTTGGTTTTTTTTCTGGCAGTTTTTGGATATCTGCCACTGCAGTTTTTGAGCCAAAGTCAGAAGTGGATTCATAAGGGAGGAGAAGTATAAGTCCTTCCTTTATATGTCCTATTCCTTTTGAATACACGTCTGGCTTTGGCTCAAAAACTGCAGTGGCAGTATTCCAAAAACTGCCAGAAAAAACCCAAGTGGAAACCTAACCTTTAACTGCTGTCTATTGTATACTCTTGCTCAGAATTTACTAAGGCTGTACACTCCTTTGATAAATCTTGTGCAAATATAGAATCGCCCCCCCTCGCTCTACCGTACACTCCTTCTCTACCTCACAGGAAAAGTGGACACAGGGATTTTGTTCTATTGCTTTGAGGTCAGATTCCATTGAGTTTTTTTGTCCATCAGCAAAAATGCCAGAAAAACTGTCCCAGCTTTTTCCTGTGTTTTGTCAGTTTTTCTTGTGTTTTTTACTAGCGTTTTTGCTGGTGTGTGGAAACAAAAAAAATGTACTAAACTTTTTGTTATTTTTTTCTTTGAAATTTAGATACGTGAATGCGGAGGACTATGTCAGATTTGGTGGCTTGCGACGATGAACAGCGTTTTTTTTTTAATGTCAATAAAAGGGTTAACGAGGGCTGTGGGGGGAGTGCTTTTTTTAAATAAATTTTTTTTTTCAATGTGTCGTGTCTTTTATAATGAAATTTTCAGGCTTAGTAGTGGAAGATGTCTAGTAGACAGAATCTATTACCAAGCCGGGGCTTAGCGTGAGCCCCCAAAACAGCTAGCACTAACCTCCAAATATTACCCCGGTACCCACCGCCACAGGGGTGCCGGTTAGAGCCGGTACCAACAGGCCCGGAGCGTCAAAAATGGCTCTCCTGGGCCTAAGCGGTAACAGGCTGGCGCTATTTAGGCTGGGGAGGGCCAGTAACAATGGTAGCCCACCCTGGTAACGTCAGGCTGTTGCTGCTTGGTTGGTATCTGGCGGATACTGTTAAAATGAGGGAACCACACCCTTTTTTTTTATTTATTTATAAAAAAAAAACGCATTGGGTTCCCCCTATTTTCAGTATCAGCCAGATACCAACCAAGCAGCAACAGCCTGCCGTTACCAGGGTGGGCGAGGACCAATGTTACTGGCACTCCCCAGCCTAAATAACGCCAGCCTGTTACCGCCTAGGCCCAGGAGCGCCATTTTTGAGGCTCCGGGCCTGTTGGTATCGGCTCTTCCCGGCACCCCTGTGGCGGTGGGTACCGGGGTATTAATTGGGGGTTAGCGCTAGCTGCTTTTGGGGCTTAACGCTAAGCCCTGGCCTAGTAATGGATTCCATCTATAAGACAGCTTCCACTACTAACCCTAAAAATTCAATTATAAAAAACACGGACACATTGAAAAAAAAAATGTATTTAAAAAAACACTCCCCCACAGCCCTCATTAACCATTTTATTGAAAAAGAAAACAAAAAAAAAAAACGCTTGGCTTTGTCGTAGTCCACCGAATCCAACGTAGTCCTCCGCATTCATGTATCTGAAATAAGAAGAAAAGAAAAACAAGAAATATGGGTTAGTACATTTTTTGCCCTGGGAAGAGCGCACATAAGCATCGTGTTCCTAAACAGGGAGCCTCCAATTGTTGCTGAACTACAACTCCCTTCATGGGGGGCTGTAGTTAAGCAACAGCTGGAGGCACACTGGTTGCGAAACACTGAGAGTTTGTTACTTAACTCAGTGTTTCCCAACCCGTGCACCTCCAGCTGTTGCAAAACTACAACTCCCAGCATGTACAGTTTGTCAGTGCATGCTGGGAGTTATAGTTTTGCAACAGCTGGAGGCGCACAGGTAGGGAAACACTGAGTTAGGAAACAGACAATGTTTCCCAACCAGTGTGCCTCCAGTTGTTGCAAAACTACAACTCCCAGCATGCCCAGGCAGCCGAAGGGCATGCTGAGAGTTGTAGTTTTGCAACAACTGGAGGAGAACAGTTTGGAGAACACTGTGTAGTGGTGTCCAAACCGTAGTCCTCCAGAAGTTGCAAAACTATAACTCTCAGCATGTCCAGGCAGCCGAAGGGCATGCTGAGACTTGTAGTTTTGCAACAACTGGAGGAGAACAGTTTGGAGAACACTGTGTAGTGGTGTCCAAGCCGTAGTCCTCCAGAAGTTGCAAAACTACAACTCTCAGCATGTCCAGACTGCCAAGGCATGCTGGGAATTGTAGTTCGGCAACATCTGAAGGACCAATGTTACAAAACTACAACTCCCAGCATGCTTGGACTGTCTGAGCATGCTGGGAGTTGTAGTTTTGCAACATCTGGAAGAGCACAGATTGGAGACCACTGTACAGTGGTCTCCAAACTGCGGCCCTCCAGATGTTGCAAAACTACAACTCCCAGCATGCCCAGACAGCAAAAGGCTGCCAGGGCATGCTGGGAGTTGTAGTTTATAAACTACCAGAAGCAGCAGTGAAGAGCTTCACTGCTGCCTCTGATGCAGATGCCGCCGCCGCCACAACCCGTGTGCCTCCAGCTGTTCGGTAAGCGCCGCGGTCCGCGCCGCAGCTCTCTGCGTCATCTTCACCTGCTGTGCCCGGACTTCTAGCGGCGGGCAGAGCAGGGGAAATTAACTTTACCCCTCAGTCAGCTCATTCACTGTGATTGGTCCACAGGGACCAATCACAGTGATCGCTGACCAGGACCATCGACAGATGGTCCTGGGGGGTGTTGCAGAAGTTGTCCCCTGCTGGAAACAGCGGGGCTTCTGCCAGTTAACCCGTTAACTGAATGCCGTTTATAAACGCGGATCACAGCAGATCTCCAGAATGATCTGCTGCGATCAGTATTTAAATTAAAAAGCCGGTGGTACATGCGGCTACATCGGACTGCCACCGGCTTCTATATACAGTACACTGTCATAATTCATAATCCCCGCCGGGAGACGGGAGCTCTGATTGGTGGATAGCTATTGATCAATCAGAGCTCTCCTCTCCCAGCGGCGGGGATTATGAATTATGACAGCTGTATACTGTATAGAAGCTGGTGGCACATGTAGCCGTATGTACCGCCGACTTCTATAGTTAATAAATGCGGATCGCAGCGGGTCTCTGGAGAATGACCCGGTGCGATCTGCACCTCAGCCCCTGGACTACAACTCCCATCATGGGCAAAGTCTGTCCATGATGGGAGTAGTAGTTCTAAATGTCCCACAGCCGGGGGATGTGCAAGTGCCATCCCTCAGCATTGCGGGACTACAACTACTCCCATCATGGGACAGACTGTCCCATGATGGGAGTAGTAGTCCAAGGGCAGAGGGGCAGATCGCAGCAGATCATTCTCCAGAGACCTGCTGCGATCCGAATTCATTAACTATAGAAGCCGGCGGTACATGCGTATACACTGCACTGCCCGCCAGCTCCTATATACAGCTCTTACAATTCATAATCCTCGCCGGGAGAGGGAGCTCTGATTGCTTAATAGCTATCCACCAATCAGAGCTCCCCTCTCCCGGCGGCGGGGATTATGAATTATGACAGTATATACATGAGCCGGTGACAGCGCAGTGTAGCGCTTGTACCACCGACTTTTACAGTTAATAAATGCGGATCGCAGCGGGTCTCTAGAGAATGACCCGGTGTGATCTGCACCTCAGCCCCTGGACTACAACTCCCATCATGGGCAGAGTCTGTCCCATGATGGGAGTAGCAGTCCTTACTGTGCCAAAATAGACACTTTTGGTAGGTGTCCTCCGATGTGGTGTATATTTGCGCAAGAAAATGCAGTTTGCGCATTTTGTTTGCGCAAAAAAAACCTGCAGTTAGTAAATTGATTCTACAGTAGAAAATGCTCTATTGTAGAATTATCCGTAGACAAGGGGATGAAAAGTTCTATCAAAATTTGCGCAAAAAAAGACGCAAAAAAAAACTTGCGTTTTTTTTTGCTAAAAAAAAAATAGACACAAAACAGCTCTAAATACAATGATAAATCCCCCCCCCCCCCCAAGTCTCTAAATTCTATTTACTTAAATAAAATATTTTTTGGTTATCCATATTGGAGCATTCTGTAGCATGTGTAATAATTGCGGCATTAATATCATTTTACACAAATTTACTCTCTCAATTAGGGAAAGTGGCAATTTGCACCAAGCCATAATTTGTCCAATTATGGAATTAAATTATTATTTTTTTTACTCTACTAGTTACTTGTACACCCAGATACATCTATTTGTATTAAACTTTTCATCTTCCACCTTTGCAATGGTTGACCAGTCAGGGGTAACACCGCCGTTTTCTGCCAGTTGATCTTTATACCCGAGGCCATACCAAATTAATCAATCAAATTGTGGCTGGTAGCGAGTCCTGCCAATTATTAAAAAACAATGGCAGATCATCTGCACTGTATCCTGTAGGTCCCCCTATCTGAGCCCCTCAACTATCCCAGATTGTCTTATTGCTATGACCAGTTCAACTGTCACCGCAAACAAGAGCAGTGACAGTGGACACCCCTGCCTTGTACTTCTAAATAGAGGAAATGTGTCTGTGATTTTGCCATTTAATCTTAGTCTCGCCTGAGGTGTTGCATACAATAGTTGTATCCATTATATAAATGTATGCCCAAACCCAAATTTCCTCAATGTATCCCAAAAGTAGGACCATTCCACAGAATCCAAGGCTTCGGCCGCATCCAGGGATGCTATTCGTTTATTCATAAATATTCTACGTGTATTCGTCCAGGCTAATCTATTGGGGATAAAGCCTGTTTGATCTTCATGAACTATAGTGGTGATAACTCCTTCTAATCGATTTGCCCACAGCTTTACATCGGCTGTCAATTATGAAATCGGTTTATATGATTCAGGCAATTGAGGTTCTTTATCTGCTTTTGGAGTTATCACCACTACAGCTTTCCTCATTGAAGTACATAATGGCCCTTATTTACTAAGAGTGTTGTGTAGGTTTCTTTGTGGGTTTTAATTCCCTACAATTTATTTTCCACGGTATTTACTAAGGTTTCCCTACATTTTCCACTTTCCCTACACTTTGCTTTTTTTACACATGCTCTGATCTGTCTGGTTTTCCTCAGCTCAAATCGACTGCATTTTCTGTGGAAATCTTAGTAAATATGTTGGGCTTTTGTGAAAATGTCGTGAACACGCCCCTTTTCGCTAACCAAGCACCCTTTTCCTGACGGCCACTCCCCTTTTTGGGTTTTCTTAGCAAAATGTAGAGTTAGTTTTTTTTTTTTTTTTTTCTGGTGCAAATTCAGGTGTAAAATCTGGCGCAGACAGAATTTCTGGCGCAATGCACCAGAATCTGGCGCTCAACCCGACAATACATGTCGGGTTTGCAATAGTAAATGAGGGCCAATATTTCATAGTAGCTTCAAGGAGTAGGCAGGAATCACGGTGCTGACAGGACCAGGGCACACAGTAAGAACAGATAAAAACAGGTTTATTGTCCAAGATGCAACGCGTTTCACTGCGCTTGCGCAGCTTCATCAGGCATAACAAGGAAAGGGAGGGTACAGACTTAAATAGCAAAATGTTAAATCTTTCACTGACAATACAAATTTTCACAGGATTAACTATTTGTTTCCCAAATCCAACAGACAACAGGTTACATACACAGGCTCAATACATGTATCTAATTATGAAATACAAAAGCTTATACTCTATATAAACAAACAAACAAAACAAAAAAGCATTACTATAAAAAAATAATAATAAATAATTAGCAAACATGTTCAATATTCTCATTAATACCCTGGGGGTCAATGTAGATAATTTAAAAATACAAAAGGATTTGCGGTTTATGAGGCGTGGATAGTGATTAAGGACAGTCTTGGGAATCATTTCAGTAATAACCAAGGACAAGGAGTCCATATTGTTATCATGTACCACTACAAAGTGTCATGAGACACTGTGTAATAGAAATTTATTCTTGATATTAGACCTGCGTTCACACATCCGTGACTGCACAGTCTGAACTGTGCGGCCCACGTACTGCAGCCAACAGCTGCAGGATAGCAAATAAATGGCATAACTAGTTTCACAGCTTACTGGATGGACAATTGGAAATTTTCTCAAGGTTTGAAAAGATGTAAAAAAAAAGTAATATTATTAGTACTAATCATGGCACTACAGAGACAACGCGTCTTCCTACAAGGAGAACACCCTGTAGGGACAGGTAAGAATTCACCAGTTAGAATCAGAGCGGGGATTCACGTCTCTACTTTGTTTTGCAATCAATTGGGAGCTATAAAATTTTAATAATATAATGAATAATATAATTTTATATAATGTAACTTGCAGATTACTAGGTAGAATATCCTTCAATATAGGGTCGTTGAGAACAATAGGCCATAATTCTGTCTCCCTCACAATTATAGTTAGTAATAAAGTTGTATTTGTATCTATTGGAATTTTCTTTTTTTTTCTTTTTTCCAATGTTTGAAGTAAGTTCAGATTGTTTCATACCTTTCACTTTCTAATATGCATCAGTAAGTAGACTCTGGGGATAACCTTTAGTGGAGAACCTTTCCCTTAAAATAGCAGCCTGATTAAAAAAATCTATATCTGATGTACAATTCTTACTTATTATTAAATATTGTCCGTAAGAGACTCCCTTTAACCATTTGGGGTAATGTGCATTTTCATAGTTGAAAAAAATATTGCCATCTACCTGTTTGAAATGTGTTGTTGTCGTAATTTGACCGGAGTTATTCAATATCTACAGATCTAAAAACTGTATAACTTCAGAAGAAAAATGTAAAGGAAACTGAATTTCCCACGTGTTGAAATTGAGGGTATTTACAAATTCAATGGCCTGAGTTTCCATGTCTGTCCAAATAAAAAACAGGTTGTCGATAAAACGACAAAAAAATTAAATATAGTTTATAATACAGTAGGTAAGGAACTGTGCTATGTGGACGCATTCAAATTGCCCCATAAAAAGATTGGTTTAACTTGGGACGAAATGCGTGCCCATGGCACAGCCCCTAGTCTATCTGAACACCGTCCCATTGAAGGAATATTGCATTATGTTGTAATATAAATTGCATAGATTCCCAAAAAAATTAGCTTGTTCAATACTCAAGGTAGGATCCTTAAGTAAATATTCACCCATCATGTTCAACCCCATTTCTGTGTTAATATTAGAATAGAGAGAGCACACATCCAAAAAATATGGACTCCTTGTCCTTGATTATTCTTGAAATGATTCCCTATAGAGAACTATGGAGCACCATTTTTTCTTTCTCATAGACTCATTGAAGTAGGCAGAGTTTCTCAACACCCTAGCCTACAAAAAGACATCTAATAATTTTGGGAGTAGGGTTTCCTCATACCTTTTATATACTTCAGCTAGAATCCCATCTATACCTGGGGCTTTATCATTTGCTATCTGTTCTAAGGCATATTTTAGCTCCTCTATTGTAATCAGAGTTTCTTCCCTTGTTAGAGTGGGTATATTTATATAATCCAGGAATCCCTGCGTTAAATTCTCGCCCTCTTCTTTCTTTGAACTAAATAGTTCAATATAGTAGGTCCTCATTATATCAGTTATCTTCTCAGTTATCTGTTATATTTGCTAGTGTACATCTATTCTTCCAAAAGCCCCAATATGGGCAATTCCTTGTAGCACCCTACTAATCACTGCTAACAGATATCCAAAATATGGTTAATAATCTTTTATTTTCATTCCCTTTAATGTAATATTGATTTAGTCTGTCTTGCACGTTCATCTATAATATCCTTGTAAATGTATATTCTTTTTGTTCTGTATGTACAACAATAAATTGTGATATGGACAAAAATAAACAGAGATTATGGTGTCCTTGCCATAAATATGGTGTCTTAAATGGTCTCTGTCAGATACAAAAACTTTTGATATGTTGTAAAGCATACAAAAATAAATAGGTTTTGCAATTGCTTTCATTAGAAAATGTTCAGAATTTCATACTGAAAAAGCCAGTCAAACAACTGCCCCCCCCCCCCCCCGCCTGCTTGGACACATACTAGTCCTGCTGTGTCCATGCATTGTCACCTATGTCATGGACACACTTCCTTGATTGACAGCTGTGAGTGCAGGGCTCATAGCTGGAGGAAAAATCCTCCCACTGTCAGCTTGTGTCCCGTTACTGTCAGTGAGGACAAGCTGGGAGTTGTAGTTTTGCTAATGCTACGGGAGATGTGAGCAGACATCATACTGAGGGAGGGGGCGGAGACCTGCACATAGAGGCCACGCCCCTCCCTTTGAGAGGAATTCAGACTACTGAGCTAAATTAACCCCTTAAGGACCGGGGTTTTTTCCGTTTTTGCATTTTCGTTTTTTGCTCCTTGCCTTTAAAAAATCATAACTCTTTCAATTTTGCACCTAAAAATCCATATGATGGCTTATTTTTTGCACCACCAATTCTACTTTGTAATGACGTCAGTCATTGTGCCCAAAAATCTACGGTGAAACGGGAAAAAAAATCATTGTGAGACAAAATTGAAAAAAAAACGCCATTTTGTAACTTTTGGGGGCTTCCGTTTCTACGTAGTACATTTTTCGGTAAAAATGACACCTTACCTTTATTCTGTAGGTCCATATGATTAAAATGATACCCTACTTATACAGGTTTGAATTTGTCGCACTTCTGGAAAAAATCATAACTTCATGCAGAAAAATTTATACGTTTAAAATTGTCATCTTCTGACCCCTATAACTTTTTTATTTTTCCGTGTATGGGGCGGTATGAGGGCTCATTTTTTGCGCCGTGATCTGAAGTTTTTAACGGAATCATTTTTGCATTGATAGGACTTATTGATCGCTTTTTATTCATTTTTTCATGATATAAAAAGTGACCAAAAATGCACTATTTTGGACTTTGAAATTTTTTTGCGCGCACGCCATTGACCGTGCGGTTTAATTAACGATATATTTTTATAATTCGGACATTTCCGCACGCGGCGATACCATTTATGTTTATTTTTATTTACACTGTGTTTTTTCTTTTATGGGAAAAGGGGGGTGATTCAAACTTTTAATAGGGAAGGGGTTAAATGATGTTTATTCACTTTTTTTTTGCACTTTTTTTTTGCAGTGTTATAGGTCCCATAGGGACCTATAACACTGCACACACTGATCTTTTACATTGATCACTGGTTTCTCATAAGAAACCAGTGATCGATGATTCTGCCGCATGACTGCTCATGCCTGGATCTCAGGCACTGAGCAGTCATTCGGCGATCGGACAGCGAGGAGGCAGGTAGGGGCCCTCCCGCTGTCCTGTCAGCTGTTCGGGATGCCGCGATTTCACCGCGGCTATCCCGAACAGCCCACTGAGCTAGCCGGCATGCTTTCGGTTTCACTTTAGACGCGGCGTTCAACTTTGAACGCCGCGTCTAAAGGGTTAATAGCGCGCGGCACAGCGATCAATGCCGCGCGCTATTAGCCACGGGTCCCGGCCGTTGTTAGAGGCCGGGCCCGAACCGCTATGACGCGGGGCCACGCCGTGGCCCCGCGTTATAGATCGGGAGTGGACACATGACGTTCCAGTACGTCATGTGTCCTTAAGGGGTTAAAAGTGTAATAAAAAAATAAATAAAGGTGCTAGACCCATAAAAATTAGATGCACATGGTCAGGATTAGGTATTGCATTTTTCACAGTACACCATATTGATATATGAATCCCTCAGGATCAGTGCACAACAACCATAACTGTGTCCCTAATATGAATTGTACAGTGATCTCAAATTCTTATTCTTTGCTGAAATTGTATTCATTTGTTTATTTATTTATGTTCTAAACCCATCTACATGCCTGTACACCCCTCTGTCACTCCTCAACACCCCACTGTCACCCCTCTGTGACCCCTTCATCATCACTCTATACCCATCACCTCTATACAACCCTGTATACCCACCCCACTCCACCCTGTCACCTCTCTGTCACCAATTCACATCCCTCTTCCCCCCATTTTACCCCTCTACACACCTATGTCACGCCTATACACGCCTGTCACTCCTCCCCCTTTCACCCCTCTTCACCCCTGTCACCACTAAACACCCTTCTATACCCCTCTGTCACCTATGTACACCCCACTACACCCCTCTGTCACACCAGTACTCCCTTCTGTCACCCCTCTACAACCCTCTGTCACCCATGTACACAACTATATAGCCTTCTATCACCCCTCTACATCCATCTGTTACCACTGTACACCTTGGTCACCCCTTTTCACCCCTCTGTCACCCCATTGTCACCCTTGTACACCCCTTTGTCACCTCTGTGCGTCCCTTTGTCACCCCTATACACCCCTCTAAGGCCCTCTGTCACCCATGTACACCCCTCTACAGCACTCTGTCACCCCGCTACACCCCTATCACCCCTCTACACCCCTTTGTCTCTCCTCTATACCCCTCTATTACCCCACTGTCACCTCACTTTATTCCTCTGTCATATCTCTACACCCCTCTGTCACCCCTCTGTCTCCCCTGTACACCCCTCTGTCACCTCTTTGCCACCATTTTACACCTCTCTGCCACTCCGCCACTCCTGTACACACCTGTCACCTCTCTGCAGCCCCTTTACATCCCTTTGTCACATATGTACACACCTCTGTCATACATGTACACACCTCTGTCACCCATGTACACCCTTGTAACCCCTATGCACCCCTCTGTCACCGCTGCCACCACTCTACATCCCTTTGTCTCCCCTGTATACCCTCTTTCACCACTTTGCCAACCCTTTACACACCTCTGTCACCCTGTACACACCCACCTCTGTTACCCTTGTACACACCTGTCACCTCTTTACACCCCTGTCTCATCTCTACACCCCTCTGTCACACATGTATACCCTTCAGCACCCCTCTGCCACCCCGGTATACCCCTCTTCACCCATCTGTAACCTGTGTACACCCTTCTGTCACCCATGTAAACCTATACACTGGGGGGTCCTACATTCAGGGGGCACGCTTCCTACAGAGGGGGTCTTACATTCAGGGGCAAGCTACTTACAGAGGCGCTTCTACCTGCAGAGGGCAAGCTACCTACAGTGGGGTCCTATTCTTTTTTGTCAGGGGGATGGTTCACTAGTGGGGTTAATGAAACTTTAGGAAACACTCACATTTCTTTTTTAAATATGCAGGTAATATGCTTCTACTCTTCCATTTTAGTAGACAGGATTAAAGGGGTACTACCGTGCTGACAACTTATCCCCTATCTAAAGAATAGGGGATAAGTTGCCTGATCACGTGGGGTCCTTAATAAAAATACAAAAAGTAATTAATTGTATTTACTCAGAGTGAAATGCATACATGCATGCACACGTGCGGAAATAGGCGTGTATGCATATATGAAAATGCATGCAAATCTATAACGATATAGTCACTATAAAATACACGAGAAGTGCATCCATAGCGTGGAAAAAATAAAATACAATGGGATGAATGAAATACACAAAGACTATACACACCTAGCTGTTTGTGACTGGTATTTCCTGTTTGACTTTTCTTTTTTTTTACTACAAATCCCACAATTCCATCTTCCTCCCACCCACACATCAGCTGCCCCACCCATTGAAACATAAATGAGCTGCATCCATTCAAATCAGGAACATTTGGAATAAGTAATGTGAAATAATAATTACAAGAGAAACATATCAAAAACATATATCAGAAATATCAAAACATATATGGACATATATAAAAAAAAAATAATAAAAATACAAAAAGTAATGAATTGAGCTGCATCCATTCAAAAATGAGCTGCATCCATTCAAATCAGTGTGGTTTTCAATCAGGGTGCCTACAGCTGTTGCAGATTGATCTCTCTCCCACCAAGCGATCGCTCCACCCATTGAAGCAGACAGGCTCCCTGTAATCAGCTGACTAGTGAGTCAGGTCTCGGTCGCATTGCAAGCTGGGAAAAATCAGAGACAACAGTCATTTTGTATGCTGGTAAAAATAAATATTGGAGTGAAAATGACAGAAGAACTGTGAGAAAACTATATTATGAACGACACTAACTTTACAGCCCCTGTAGCATAGTCGAATAAAAAAAATTCCCGGAATACCCCTTTAAAGCATACCTGTCAGATCCCTCAAAAAAATATATTACTAAGTATCTAATCCTGAACATCTAATTTTTATGCCTCTATGATCTATATTTATTATAAATACACCTCTTTTCATTAGCTCACAGTGTTAGAAATCCTCTATGGGGAAGGGGGTGTCCTTCCCTTGTGGTGGTGGGAGGTGATTGGTGTGTCTGCTCATGCAGCCCTGTTTATGAGCCATCTTTTGTCCATGGTATTCAATCGGTCTGGCTTCAAGGAGAATGCCGGCTCCACGTGGCGCAGGGTACAAAAGGAATGGAGATCAGATAAAATTGAGGTAATTTTTTCCCCAAGATGCAACATGTTTCACTGCAGAAAAGCAGCTTCATCAGGCATGACAGGGAATGGGTATTTTATAGGAGTGGTGGTTTGTTACTTCGGTACAAGGAAGGGAGGGGGAATATTTGGAATAAGTAATGTGATATAACAATTACAAGAGAAACATATCAAAAACATATATCAGAAATATCAAAAACATATATGGACATATAAAAAAAAATTAATAAAAATACAAAAAGTAATGAATTGTATTTACTCAGAGTGAAATGCATACATACATGCACACGTGCGGAAATAGGCGTGCATGCATATATGAAAATGCATGCAAATCTATATACGTCATATAGTCACTAAAACATGCACGAGAAATGAATCCATAGCGTGGAAAAAATAAAATACAATGGGTTGAATGAAATACATAAAGACTATACATAAACAGAAAAGAAACAAATTGCACACAAAACCCTTGCTGATTAAGTAGATGTAAAAATAGAAAAGTATGTAGACCAAACAGGTAATAGTGGAAATAATGAAAAAAAAAATAAAATAAATATATATATATATATATATATATATATATATAAAAAATAAAACAGGTAATAGTGGAAATAATGAAAAAAAGAATAAAAGAAAAGAGAATAAAAGAAGATGAATTAAATAATAAAGGGTGTAAATATAGGATGTAAATGTAGAAATGATATGTACATATATTTGATCCAGTGTATCTGAGTGTAGGGAGTAAAGTTTAGCAAAAATGAAAAGTAAAGATAATGTCAGCAATAATCGAGAAATTGCGGTGGTCATATTGCAACTGTAAATACAACTGCAGAGCATGAAAAATGGATATACGGAGCAGAGGGTTATGATTATGGCATATGCAGAGCATGTATACTGTATGTATTGAATGGAGGGTTATGGTAATGTGATAAAAAATTTTAAGAAAAATTATTCCTATTGTGCATGGTAATGTAATCAAAAAATTTTAAAGTAAAATTATTCCTATTGTGCAAACCATGTAGACTATGCAGTACCAGTATGAACGGCCTGCGAAGAATTATCGAACATTTTTGATGGTCTCATTCGGACCATGCGGTGCTCATGTGGATAATTTGAATATCCAAAAAGATTCGGGATTAATTAAACATTGAAACTGATTAGGTCTATTATCAGGTATTGTTTCAAGAATGATCAAGCGTAAAGAAGATATATCATTTTTATGGATAATGGAAAAGTGCCGAGAGACACTATGTAATATAAAGTTATTTTTAATGTTAGATCTGTGTTTAGACAAACGGGAGTTGTAGGTGACAACTGCAGGATAACAGACAGATAGCAAACAGTGTATCACAATATAACCCCTTGGGGACTGAGCCCATTTTGACCCTAAGGACCAGAGCATTTTTTGCAATTCTGACCACTGTCACTTTAAGCATTAATAACTCTGGGATGCTTGCTCTTATGAATTTGATTCAGAGATAGTCTTTTCGTGACATACTCTACTTTATGTAAGTGGTGCATTTTCGTCGATACTTGCATAATTTCTTGGTGAAAAATGCCAAAATTTCATGAAAAATTTTTTTTTTAAACTTTGAAGCTCTCTGCTTGTAAGGAATATAGACATACCAAATAAATTATATATTGATTCACATATACAATATGTCTACGTTATGTTTGCTTCATAAAATTGACATGTTTTTACTTTTTGAAGACATCATAGGGCTTCAAAGTTCAGCAGCAATTTTTCAAGTAAATTTCAAAATCTGAAGTTTTCAGGGATCAGTTCAGTTTTGAAGTGAATTTGAGGGTCTTTATGTTAGAAATACCCCATAATGGACCCCATTATGAAAACGGCACCCTCGATTTATTCAAAATTACTGTCAGGATCCGGGTTGGCGGAGGGTGAGGACACTGGAAGTGGATCCTCTGTACCAGAGAGGTGATGGCGTGGGCCGTACCAGGGGAACGGAGTCTAAGGGGTTACTGGTATTCACCAGAGCCAGCCGCAAAGCGGGATGGACTTGCTGCGGCAGGTAACCCCCAGGTCGTTCCACCCGGTAGCGACTCAACCTCTCTGGTGGCTGAGATGGCGCGGTACAAAAGGACAAGGCAAGGCAAGGTCAGACGTAGCAGAAAGGTCAGGGCAGGCGGCAAGGTTCGTAGTCATGGGCAACAGCAGAGATTCTGGAAACACAGGCAAGGACACACTGGAACGCTTTCACTAGGCACTAGGCAACAAGATCCGGCAGGGACAGGAAGGGGAAGTGATGTTTTATAGGGAAAACAGTGATTGGACTAGATTGGGCCAGGCACCAATTAGTGGTACACTGACCCTTTAAATTTCAGAGAGCCGGCGCGCGCGCCCTAGAGAGCGGGGCTGCGCGCCGGACTGGGACAGAGGAAGGACAGAGCAGGTGAGAAGAGACATGGGATGCGATCCGTGAGCGGGCACGTCCCGTCCCGCGGATCGCATCCCCTCCGGTGACAGGGTAGCAGCGCTCTCGGTCAGCAGCGCCGACCGGAGCGCTGCAAGCAAAGTAACGCCGCGAGCGCTCCGGTGAAGCAGCGGGACCCGGAGCGCTCAGCGTTACAATTACATTCAGAAAGTTTGTTAACCCTTTAGGTGTTTCACAGGAATAGCAGCAAAGTGGAGGCGAAAATTCAAAATCTTCATTTTTTACACTAATATGTTCTTGTAGACCCATATTTTTTATTTTTACAAGGGGTAAAAGGAGAAAAAGCCCCCCAAAATATGTAACCCAATTTCTCTCAAGTAAGGAAATACCTCATATGTTCTCAAAGTGTTCTGTGGGTGCACTAGAGGGCTCAGAAGAGAAGGAGCGACAATGGGATTTTGGAGAGCTAATTTTGCTGAAATGGTTTATGGGGGGCATGTCGCATTTAGGAAGCCCCTATGGTGCCAGAACAGAGAAAAAACACCCCACATGGTATACTATTTGGCAAACTACACCCTTCAAGGAATGTAACAAGTGGTACAGTGAGCCTTAACACCCCACAGGTGTTTGATGAATTTTCAATAAAGTTAGAGATGAAAATGAAATATTTTATTTTTTTCACAAAAATTCTGATGTTACCCCTGTTTCACGAGGGGTAATAGGTGAAAATGTCCCCCAAAATTTGAAATACCATTTCTCTCGAATAAGAAAATATATCATACATGGATGTAAAGTGATCTGCAGGTGCACTAGAGGGCTCAGAAGGGAAGGAGCGACATTGGACTTTTGGAAAGCGAATTTTGCTGATTAGGAAGCCCCCATGGTGCCAGAACTGCGAAAAACACCCCACATGGTATACTATTTGGGGAACTACACCCCTCAAGGAACGTAACAAGGGGTACAGTGAGCCTTAACACCCCACAGGTGTTTGACGACTTTGCGTTTAAGTTGGACGTGAAAATGGAAAATTTTATATTTTTTTTACTACAATGCCGATGTTACCCCAAATTTTTCATTTTCACAAGGATTAATAGGTGAAAATGTCCCCCAAAATTTGAAACACCATTTCTCTCAAGTAAGGAAATACCTCATATGTAGATGTAAAGTGATCTGTGGATGCACTAGAGAGCTCAAAAGGGAAGGAGCGACATTGGGCTTTTGGAAAGCGAATTTTGGTGAAATGGTTTTTGGGGGGCATGTCACATTTAGGAAGCCCCCATTGTGCCAGAACAGCGAAAAACACCCCACATGACACACTATTTGGCAAACTACACCCCTCAAGGAACGTAAGAAGGGGTGTAGTGAGCATTTACACCCCACTGGCGTTTGACAGATCTTTGTAACAGTGGGCTGTCCAAAGGAAAAATTACATTCTTCATTTTCACGGACCACTGTTTCAAAAATCTGTCAGTCACCTGTGGGGTGTTAAGGCTCACTATACCCCTTGGTACATTCCGTGAGGGGTGTAGTTTCCAAATTAGGGTCACATGTGGGTATTTATTTATTTTGTGTTTATGTCAGAACCACTGTAACCACCAGCCACCCCTGTGCAAATAACCAGTTTAGGCCTCAAATGTACATGGCGCTCTCTCACTCCTGAGCCTTGTTGTGCACCCACAGAGCATTTTACGTCCACATATGGGGTATTTCTGTACTTGGGAGAAATTGTGTTACAAATTTTTCAGTTTCTTGTCCAACTTTAGCGGAAATTTGTCAAACACCTCTGGGGTTTAATGGCTCACCCTTGTTATGTTCCTTGAGGGGTGTAGTTTCCAAAATAGTGTGCAAAGTGGGGCTTTTTTTTGCTGTTCTGGCACCACAGGGGCTTCCTAAATGCGACATGCCTCCCAAAAACCTTTTCAGTAAAATTTGCTTTCCAAAAGCCAAATGTGACTCCTTCTCTTCTGAGCATTGTAGTGCACCCGCAGTGCACTTGATGTCCACACATGGGGTATTTCCATACTCAGAAGAGATGGGGTTATAAATTTTGGGGGGCATTTTCTCCTATTACCCCTTGTAAAAATTGAACATTTCGGGGGAAAACCAGCATTTTAGTGAAAAAAATAATTTACACATCTGACTTATATGAAAGGTTGTCAAACACCTGTGGGGTGTTAAGGCTCACTGTACCCCTTGTTACATTCCTTGAGGGGTGTTGTTTCCAAAATAATATGCCATATATTTTTTTTTTTTTGCTGTAATGGCACCATAGTGACTTCCTAAATGTGACATGCCCCCCATTGTCGCTCCTTCCCTTCTGAGCCCTCTATGTACCCACAGAGCACTTAACATGCCCACATTAGGTATTCTCTTACTTGAGAGAAATTGGGTTACAAATTTTAGGGTGATTTCTCTCATTTTACCCCTTGTAAAAATTCAAAAACTGGGTCTACAAGAACATGCGAGTGTAAAAAATAAAGATTTTGAATTTTCTCCTTCACTTTGCTGCTATTCCTGTGAAACACCTAAAGGGTTAACACACTGTATGAATGTCATTTTAAATACTTTAAGGGGTGCAGTTTTTATAATGGGGTAATTTATGGGGTATTTCTAATATGAAGGCCCTTCAAATCCACTTCAAAACTGAATGGGTCCCTGAAAAATTCAGATTTTGAAAAAAAAATTAGAAAATTGCTGCTGAACTTTGAAGCCCTCTGATGTGTTCCAAAAGTAAAAACATATCAACTTTATGATGCAAACATAAAGTAGACAAATTGTATATGTGAATCAATATATAATTTATTTGGGATGTCCATTTTCCTGTTAAGCAGAGAGTTTCAAATAAAAAAATAGCAAAACTTTACAATTTTTCATAAAATTTTTGAATTTTTCACCAAGAAATGATGCAGGCATCGATAAAAATGTACCACTAACATAAAGTAGAATATGTCACAGTGGTCAGATGTGCAAAAAATGCTCGGGTCCTTAAGGTGAAAATGGGCTGGGTCCTTAAGGGGTTAACGGCCATTCTTGACGGCGAGCAACGCCATTGTGAAAGGGGCCTTAGAGATAAGAACATAATGGAAGTTATGGACCAGCTTTTATAATAGATAGGGGAGAGAAACCCTGGATAACAGCTAACAAATCCTGGCGAGAAAGAGAAGAGCACACAACAGGCAGTCTGCAGAGGAGGACCAAAAAGGCACAGAGAGAAAATGTAACTCATACCGCATATTGTAGAAACAAAAGCAGGCAATTTTTTTTTTTTATACAAATCAACTAATGCATTTCAAAGGTGCCCATAGCCTTCATTCCACATGACAGTAATTATGACAAAATGGAAATGTTTGCTTTGAGTCAGTTAATATTATCAATGATTATTGATAGGATGGGTTCAAAGTTCCTTCTTCTACTCAGTGGCGGTCAAGGGGTGGGGGTTTCAACGGGGCAATTGCCTACCCCCCCGATTAATTTCCCCCGTCACATTTGGGATATCCCTGTGTCCCGAAAGATCTTTTCGGGATATAAGGATGTCCCGATTACCTTTCTACCTTTTTAACTTAAAAAAAAAAAAAAAAACAGGTGCCATGTTCCGTGCGTGCGCCCATAGAAACAAAGCAGAGCAGCAGTAGATCATGACCCCTACCGGAGGAGCAGTGGTCAGAGCACTGAAGTGGGGCAGTACACAGGCATACAGCCTCCAGCCATACACTGTATATGGTTGAAGGCTGTATGTCTGTGGGGCCTCTGCCTACCTAATGTGGGGGAACTACAACCTAATGTGGGGGGAACTATACTGCCAGCCTAATGTGGGGGGGGGGGAACTATACTGCCAACCTAATGTGGGGGGAATTATACTGCCAACCTAATGTGGGGGAACTTTACTGCCAACCTAATGTGGGGGAACTACAACCTAATGTGGGGAACTATACTGCCAGCCTAATGTGGGGGGTAATTGTTTACAGTTAGTCATGACTAGGTATCCACATACACATTTATATGGTGTCACTGTGGTACTTGTGACCGTCTGCTGGCATCCTCCATTGTATGCAATTTTTTGCTGTGGATCGTCCATAGCAACGGCTCACAAGTGCAGGATCTCCACCCCAGCAAAGGTGCACAACAGCACTTGGGGTTGAGTTTGCTGCTAAAACCATGTTCATGCAAATATAAGCCGACATGTCTTTGCTCAAGGCTTATACTAATGCACCCTTTTATCTTATTGGGTAGCATTAAGGCTTCACCTGTGAGGCCGGCTATAAATGAACCAACCAGGGGTGGGGCATGTAGCCTGTCTCCCCCCTCCCATTGTATGTGTGCTCAGTTCACATTGGAGATAACTGGGGAGCAATCTGCAAGTCGGACCTAAGGCTGCTGTAATTTGGTTCCTGGTTTTATTTATCTGGCCAGGTAGGTTAGTTGATAGCTCCCGCACCACTTGAGAAACCTTGGCGTGGTGTGCGGGCTCAGGTGTGTCCTTCATATAAGGAATAAGGATATACTGGCTAATGTCTCAATTTTACATCAGTTTTGAGGGTTAGCTAATGTCATTGTTTACATCTGCCACAGGAGTGAATCCATATTGTGATCCATAGGTGCGGGTTCTCCACTCCAATGTATGTGCACAACTGCACTTGGGGTTGAGCACCTTGTATCTCCTTAGCTCATGCTAATATAATTGAACTATACTGCCAACCTAATGTGGGGGAAATACAACCTAATGTGGGGGAACTATACTGCCAACCTAATGTGGGGGGGGGGAACTATACTGCCAGCCTATTGTGGGAGGAACTATGCTGCCAACCTAATGGGGGGGGGGGTAACTATGTTGACAACCTAATTTGGGGGAACTATACTGCCAGCCTAATGTGGGGGGAACTATACTGCCAGCCTAATGTGGGGGGAACTATACTGCCAGCCCAATGTGGGGGGAAATATACTGCCAGCCTAATGTGGGGGGAACTATGCTGCCAACCTAGTGTGGGGGAACTATGATGTGTACTTAAAGGGGTACTTCACTACCCCAGCATTCGGAGCATTTTGTTCCGGACTCCGGGTGCGGGCTGTGGGGGTTGTGATGTCACGGCCATGCCCCTTGGGACGTCACACCACACCCCCTCAATGCAAGTCTATGGGTGGGGGCGTGTCGACCACTGCACAATACTCCGAGACTAGACTCTGGATCCGCCCCTGCTTCTACTTTATGACAAATCATAAAAAATATCACATCTATCTATCTATCAGTCATTTATCTATCTATCATTCGATCTACATTAACATGTTTCCTTCTCTATGTTTTCCTACCAGTACAGTAAGTAACAGTTAATATGACCTTTGTATTTGTGACTCAATGGAAGGCTCAAGGAGGTATTACATTGTGTGAAGGATAATTGGATTGTAAGAGAAACTGCCAAGAAATTTTGCAGTGTCCGAAAGAAGATTTAAAGGATTTAAATGCAAATTGAATATCCACATAGAGGACACAAATACCACTACTTAAACAGCAAGAGGAAGGAAACACCGATTAACATTATTTCAGAAACTATTAAGCACTAAAATAATTTTCTTTTTTTATTTAAAAAAATTAACACAGCCTGTCAGAGCACTGAAATCCAGCACTTACATACTAGCTACCATGAACGTTTCATTTCAATTTCATAGCCACTTAATTTATTAATTTTTTGCATGTAAATGTGTATTCCAGGGATTAACTTTTTTTAAAAGGTGCTCAGACAGGTGTTAAAAACAAAGAATACCTTTACTTCCTCTCCGCTGATGGTATCATGGAGCTCTGATGTCGCTGCTTAGTGCTTCTGGGTTCTGGGTCAGCACATGGCAGTGCCTGCTGAGCTAATTAGTGCACAGCAGGACTAGAGCTCCAGTGGTGGTGGGGTAAGCGAGAAGGATAAGTATAGGTGTTTTATTTTTAATTTTACCACTTGCCTGAGCACTAATTTATAAAAAGTATATTTGTGGAGGAAATTACATAGAGATGATAACTGTATTATTAGCTAACTATGAGAGATGAGCGAACCGAGTCCAGCAAACATGGTCTCGCTCAAAACTTTGGGGTGACAGCACCTCACTGAAAAACAAATCAATAAATGGCAGGTATGAGAGAATATGAACAAAACAGGAAAACAGGAAATACAGCAGCAAGATTAAACAGGAATAAAGGTTGTGGAGAGTTACTTAAGTCAGAACACTTCATAGATTAAGAATTAAACCAAACTCCAGGCTAGGAAGAAAGAAACAAGGATGGAACAGACCTAAACATATCAAAATTCACAGGTACTAAACAACACATACTACAAACAGGAACAAAACCAGACTCCAGGCCAGGGGGAAACAATGCTATGGATCAGAGCTTGATCATGGAGGAATTCAAAATGCAAACAAGTATGAATACAAGTTAAGAAACAAGTTACTAATACAGCTACCAAACCAGACATTACTAAACCGACCACACTACAGGCAGAATAACTGGCCAATCAAAACAAGGCTAAAAGCTAAGCAAACATGTCAAGACTAGAAAGAACTACAAAGACATGACTGACACAAGTGGGGACAGACAGACAGGAGGGGCATTGAAACTGAACAGAATCAACCCAAATCTGAACTGAATCAGAAAGTGAAATCAGCAGCACCTTCCAGAAGAGAAAACAAATACCCCTTCTCACCTGATGATTGGCCCTGGCCAGTATCACTTCACATACCAAGTACCACATACAAAGCCTAGTTAGGTGCAGTCATTACATAGGAATTTTAGTTAAATGCATTTCTTGTGTTTATAAAAAAGACCATAGCATTTGTAGCTGGGTTGAATATAAATACGCATTTCTAGCATTGAGAAGGAAAGTTGACTAGTAGATGAGTGACAAAAACATAAAAAATAACCTTCACATTTTTTTTCAACAAAATGTATGTCTGATAAAGGAACTGTTGGGCAGGGTAGAGAACAAAGCACTCCTGCCATGTCCTCTGCCAGTAAAAATGTTAGTGGTAGTACCAGCACCAGTATAGGTATCTACTGCAGCAAGATGCCTGGTGAAAGTAGTAGCAGCAGCAAGCAAAAGTTGTCACTGTCTACCAGGGATTGTGCCACAGTTTAAGGGGACTGTACTGTCCTTGTGGTGCCAGTGTATTCCTCATTGGCTACAGTTATATGGTGTGGTTTAAATGTCCATCCTAAATGGTCTGTTCCTTCATCTTTGCTTCCCCCCTAGTGCTAAGCAGAAGCATAGCATTTTGCCACAAAAAGGATTTGTGTCATAGCCAGCCTTTGTGTTGCAAATGGGAAAAAAGTAACAATTCCTTTTTTTACTATAATTATGTAATTATATTGTGCATTATGTTATGTATACTCTATTTCAGTGTAGGCAATAAAAATTACTATATTTTTGTTTATATAATGTGACTCAGTAGTGTTACATATCCTTTCATTTTTTCCATTTTAATTCTTCTTAATTTGAATAAAAATCAGGGTTTCACCCAACTGTGATCATTCTTTTTATGATGAAACACAGATAAAACCAATCTGTATGTTACATTTACACCTTTTTTTTTAACATAAATTTTGCCACGCACTTGCATACTTTTGCAACTTACATATTTTTCACATACACTGTGCCTGATGCCATGTGCAAGGGTCCGTATGCCAGGGCCTTAACAATTTCCAACACTGCTCGCAAACTCTGTATTTCTCACATGCTCCTGTGTTTTCAAGTGTAGTTCTGATTTCAGCAGATTGGAGATTATAATTCGCCATGCATACTTTTAACCCAACCCACAATCACCTACCTCATAAAATCCAGGTGTCTGAAGATTTGTGGTACTGCAAAGAGTGTAGTAATGGCAATAGGAGGCTTAGCAATGTCTCTCCCATAGAGCTAAAACTGACAAAATTCCACTGACAACTGTTTGAGTTTTATGGATAGACTGCATTTTATTGTCTCAGGCTGGATACAGTGTGATGGGTTTGTGCCAGCTTCAGGGTTCTGGTTGCTACATGCACTGAGTAGGTAGAAATAACAGGACTTATTCAATGGAAATTCAACCAACTGATTGATGTCAGGATGTTTTATGCAATCATGAAACAGCTGTACTCATCCTATAAATTGCATTATAAAGTCACACTTATGTTTAATAATAAAAGGCTAGAACACAGGAACATTTTATTCTTGTACCATGGCTCACTTAGTTTCAAATAGAATTATAGAATTAAATAGAATAGAATTCTAAGATATGATAACATACAGATGTCTTAATGGTCTGCAGTGTACGTGTAGTAAAGCCTAAGGCTTTGTACACACCTTGGAATGTCCGCAAGGAAAATATGTTGGCGCTAGGACCACACAGGAATGTGCCATCTCATTGACGGCTTTGCATTCCGTGCTGTGTCTGCAGGAAAAATGAACAGGTTTATTCTTTTGGCGGGCACGGAAAATGAAATTCTGTATCGGAAACACCTGGCACGGAAAGTCCGCCGTGTGCATAGCTTAGCAATAGAAACCTTTGAATTCAACGTGACTGTGCTGCAGCGGAATCTCCAATTAGTGAACATAGCCTAAGGTAATGTTTACTTGTGGGAATTCTGGGCCGGATTCCAAATTGTAATTTGGCAAGGAGATTCCGCTGCCGCTACGTTGTGTACAGGGCGGAGTTTCCGTGCCAGATGTTTCCAGCATAGAAATTCCATTTTCTGTGTCCGCAGAAAGAATTAACACGTTCATTCCTTCTGCAGACCCCGCATGGAGATGGTGCATTCCTGTGCAGTCCTTGTGTGGTGTGGACATAGCCTAGAGGGATATTTAAACCATAACCCCGGGATGTAATAACTTATCCCCTATCCTAAGGATAGGGGATAAGTGTTAGATTGCAGCCCCCCCCCCCCCGCACGATCTGTCGAACGGCGCCCTGACTCCCTGCATGAAACAAGCATTTTCGACCACTGCAGGAAGCGGCGGCTGACACGCCCCCTCCACGCAGCTCTATGGGAGAGCCTGAGCGCTGCTTTCTGCAATCTCCATCTCTGCTAGAACTGTATGCTTCGTGCTCTGGTCAAAAATACTTGTTTTATGCAGGGAGCAGGGCGCCGTTTGGGAGAACACGGGGGGCCCCAGTGGTCGGACCCCCCCTCCGATTATTCTTTATTAGGAGTTTGAATAACTGATATTTATCCTTCTATTCTATAATGCTTTTTGTCCTGGAGGACCAGATACCAGCAGAAACTATATGGGGGAGATTTATCAAAACCTGTGCATTGGAAAAGTTGCCCAGTTGCCCATGGCAACCAATCAGATGTCTTCTTTAATATTTCAGGGGCCTCTTTAAAAATAAAAGAAGCAATCTGATTGGTTTCTATGGGCAACTGGTCAACTTTTCCTCTTCGCAGGTTTTGATAAATCTCCACACAGGTTTTTTTCTGCCATATTTTGGAAAACTGCCACAGCAGTTTTTGAGCCGAAGTCAGAAGTGGATTCAGTAGGAAGGAGAAAGAGCAATTTCTGGCAGAAATTATTGATTTATTCACTAAGTAAATCCTGGCCATATAATTACTTTGCCACTAATGTCAGTAGTGTATTGATCTAGCAAACACAAAGCCTTTTGGGGGAACTGAAGCAAAAGTTAAAAAAGTGAAACAGCTTTTACAATAAATATAAAACCCCTGACATTAAAAGTTTTAACTAATTCACATTTCCCCTTTTATGTGTCCGTGAAGGTCAAAAAAATATAAAAATATTTATCCCATGTACTGAATGGGGAAAAAAATGTGGTTGAATTGCTCTGCTTTGGCCACCTTTTCTCCCTCCAAAAAATGCAATAAAAAGTAATAAAAAAAACACCCCATCCACTCTAAAATGGTATAAAAAAAAAGCTATAGCTCATGCCACTAAAAGAAGTATTTACAGAGGTCCACTGAAGGAAAAATAAAATTGCAATGCCTGTCCCAATAAGGTCACACAAAGCTAATTTGAAGATTTTTTTTCAATTTTTTTGTAGTAAAATATAAAATGAAAAAAGGTTTGCAGTGCTTTAACTGGACTAATTGGAAGTTAGTTAAAGGGTACCTCTCATCAAAAAAACTTTTGATATATTATAGATTAATGTATGCAGAATAACTTTACAATTGCATGTTATTAAAAAAATATGCTTCTTTCTATTTAATTTTCCACTTTGAAGAAATGACCACTAGGGGTCTCCCTACCAGTCCTGGCAGCAAGCATTTCAGACTCATGCTGGAGTCCTAAACACTCAGAGCTGCCAGCCTGCTTTGTTCACAGCCTGTTTGGCTGTGAACAAAGCAGGCTGGCAGCTCTGAGTGTTTAGGACTCCAGCATGAGTCAGAAATGCTTGCTGACAGGACTGATGGGGAAAAATACAATAGAAAGAAGCATATTTTTCATTAACATGCTATTGGAAAGTTATTCAACATTCATTAATCTAAAATATATCAAAATTTTATTTGATGAGAGGTACCCTTTAAGGGAGTACTCCACTCAATTGTTTTATCTTTCCACTATGCCCTGGCTGCAAAAATAAAAATAAACTCACCTTTTAGCGCTCCACTGGTACACAGATATTGATCTCCCATCTTCTGGGCACCAGTCTTCTTTCACATTCTGGGGCCCGGCACATCAGAATGTGCTAAGCTTATCGCGGGTTGCAGAAATGTTCCGCCTCGGTCGGTGATACGCTGAGCGGCAGTGTGATGTAACGTGCCCAGGCCCTGCCTTCTTCCTGATGCCCAGGTTCCCTGTACGGAGCCCGTGCTCTCCCCAGTAGCAGGACGTCACAACCGCAGCCGGAAGTGGGGCCGCCACGTCCCCTCTATATATCTCTATGGGAGAGCCTTTCTACAATCTTCAGCTTACCCATAAAGAGAGGGAGGGAAGGGGTCATGACGCGATGCTCCCAGGGAGAGCCGGTGCTCCGTACAGAAGATTGTAGGGAGGCCCCAGCGGTCGGACCCCCTGCTATATAAAACTCCTGCGGATAGGGGATACATTTTTAAGTATGATACTTCTCCTTTAAACTTGTTTTTCATTCTGACTCTTTTATGCAGTTAATTTCCTCCTGGTACTTTCCAAGATGTAGCCTCAACGTCACAGTTGTCTTACCTCTCACTGTGTATGCCGCTAAGGATCAGAGTAAGCGTCACCATGTGATTGTTTTGCACACTCTGAAGAAGTGAATTAAAGGGCAAAACCTTGGCATTTTTTTTCCTTCCATAGACTTCTATAGGAGAAAAAAAAAGCAAAGATTTCTTTTTCTTTTCTTTTTTTTAAAAGCCATAGAGGGAGATTTATTAAAACCTGTCCAGAGGAAAAGTTGCTGAGTTGCCCATAGCAACCAATCAGATTGCTACTTTCATTTTTGAAAAGGCCTCTGGAAAATGAAAGAAGCGATCTGATTGGTGGCTATGGGTAACTCAGTAACTATTCCTCTTGACAGGTTTTGATAAATCTCCCCCATAGTCTCAGCAAGCTGCGATTGGGAAAAATGCACATTTTATTTAACTTTATTTATGCAACTTACATGTAACATAAACTTTACACTGATAACATGAATCACAAAATAATAAACCTAAAAGCAATTGTAGTATTCCCATGTTTTCCTTCCCACAAAAGGATTCTTTGTGACTAAATAGGACTGTGGTTTTGGTAGTAATAAAAGTGACAAGTGTTGTGTGAGTAATGTGAGGTGATCTGTGTGTCCCAACCAGGAGAGACTGCATGTTAGCACACACGATTCTGGAAAACAAACATGAATGTGAGGGCTCATGTGCACCATGCCCAGTCAGCAGTGCAAGAAGCTTACTATGCTTCTGTAGTATAAAGTCATACAGACCATGTGAGCTATGTACCGGCTCTGCCAGAGTCCATGGGGGCGATTTAGGGAAACTTGTGCAGAGAAAAGTAGAGAAGTTGCCCATGGCAACCAGTTAGATTGCTTCTTTATTTTCAGAGGCCTCTTTAAAAATAAAAGAAGCCATCTGATTGGTTGCTATGTGAAACTGCTTCACTTTTCCACTGTACAGGTTTTGACAAATTCCCCGCATGTGTATGATTTTCTCCCCTGGAATCACTTGTGTATTGCCAGCTCTTCCATAGAGACGCATGGAGGGGCAGTGCCAATGCTGCATGAGCAAAGAGAGTTGGGGCGCCATGCAGGAGATTGCGGGGGTCCCAGCGGTCAAACCCCCAAGATTATAAATGTATCCACTAGGGATGCACCGATATATCGGTGGCCGATACATATTGGCCGAAAATAGCTATTTTGGGGAAATGCCGAAACAACAAAAAATTTGCCGATAATGACCCACCTCCCCTGCCCACCCACAGCACAAGTTACAAACACTGCCAGTGCCGCAGGCGTAGCGTGGGGGGTGCAGGGGGGGCCGGCCGCACCGGGCGCAACATCTGGGGGGGCGCGCTCTCCGGGATAGGAATACTTCTTTTTATGTGCCCGGGCCGGCTCCCGTGTGTGGCTGCAGGCGGGGGCCGGCCAGAGCATATAAAAACTAATACTGTATACTAAAAACCAGGGGGCCTCCAGCTGTTGTGAAACTACAACCCCCAGCATGCCCGGACCGGCAAAGGCTGTCTGGGCATGCTGGGAGTTGTAGTTTCACTCACCATTCCCCGGCCAGCGCGCGTCCTCCTTCGGTCCTTCGCTTCTCTGCCTCTATGGTTGTACGCACGGCACGGGACGTCCCGTGCGTACAACCATAGAGACGCAGGAGGATTGCAGGATCGTCGCAGGAGAACGCGCGCTGGCCGGGGCCTGGTAAGTGACCGGCGGCGCATCATCTTCTTCAGTGTTCCGGTCACCTCTCCTCCGGTCCCGGCACCTACTGCTATGGTCCATAGGCCATAGCAGTAGATGTGACCACGCGCCGGAGGAGCGGTGACCGGATCACTGTGGGGGCAGCAGTACAGCCTCCAGCCATACACTGTATATGGCTGGAAGCTGTATGTCTGTGGGGTGGGGGGAAGCTGCCTACTATTGTGGGGGAACTGCCTACTATTGTGGGGGAACTGCTGACCTAATGTGGGGTGAGCTGCCTACAAATGTGGGGGGAGCTGCCTAATATTGTGGGGGAACTGCCTACTATTGTGGGGAACCTGCCTACTATTGTGGGGGAAATGCTGACCTAATGTGGGGTGAGCTGCCTACAAATGTGGGGGGAGCTGCCTAATATTGTGGGGGAACTGCCTACTATTGTGGGGAACCTACCTACTATTGTGGGGGAAATGCTGACCTAATGTGGGGGAGCTGCCTACTATTGTGGGGGAACTGCTACTACTGTGGGGGAGCTGCTACTATTGTGGGGGAGCTGCTACTATTGTTGGGGAGCTGCCTATTAATGTGGGGGAGCTGCCTACTATTGTGGGAGAGCTGCCTACTATTGTGGGGGAGCTGCCTACTATTGTGGGGGAGCTGCCTATTAATGTGGGGGAGCTGCATACTATTGTCGGGGAGCTGCCTACTATTGTGGGGGAACTGCTACTACTGTGGGGGAGCTGCTACTATTGTGGGGGAGCTGCTACTATTGTTGGGGAGCTGCCTATTAATGTGGGGGAGCTGCCTACTATTGTGGGAGAGCTGCCTACTATTGTGGGGGAGCTGCCTACTATTGTGGGGGAGCTGCCTATTAATGTGGGGGAGCTGCATACTATTGTCGGGGAGCTGCCTACTATTGTGGGGGAGCTGCCTATTAATGTGGGGGAACTCCCGACCTGATGTGGGGGAGCTGGCAATCTAATGTGGGGGAATCTAATCTAATCTAATGAGCGGAACGCTGCATTTTACCAGAAGATGGGGAGAAGTTATTTTCAGTTTCGGTATTGGTTTCGGCCGGACATTTTTTTTAATTTCGGTTTTGTTTCGTTCTGAAATTTCCATTTTGGTGCACCTCTAGTATCCACTATTCTTTTGATAGGGAATAAGCAGTAAAGAGCTGGAGTACCCCTTTAAGGTTATGTTCACACACAGTCAAGTCCAGCTGGGTGCAGATTGCACAACATGAGCTCTTTTTTTGCAATATCTTCACACTCCTGCAGAAACAGAGACAAGGGCAAACTTCCTGAATAGTTTCGGGTATAAACCACACCCTTTCGCAAAGTACCTTTCTGTGGAATCCACTGGTTTATATTACTACAGCTGACTACCTAGGGAGCAGTAAGAATAAGTCATCTGATGAGATGAAGTCTTTGTTTTGTGTGTGTTCACACTCAGCAGATTGCAAAAAAATGTGCACCAAAACAATGTATTTAAAAACATAGAGGGTATGTTCACACTGAGGAAATATCCCAAGAAATTCCCTCAATGAATTTTCTCAGTGGAACTGAAAATGTTGGGGACACGCCTCCTTTCCCCAATGACCACTCCCCTTTTCATTGTTTTTTTTCCAGTTCTGCCGCAGAGAGAATTTCTGGCACAATGTGCCAGAATCTGGTGCACAACCCGACAAAACAGGTCAGATTTACAATAGTAAATCAAGGCCATTATGTTTGTGTGAAAGTGGCCTATGGTTGTTACTACACTGAGACTAATTGACACATTGGGGTTTTCCCAGTTTTATTCTAAGCTTTTCCACGCTTTGCTACAATTTTGTCACAATCATGGCAAAGTTAGTTTACCGTAATTGGCACAATCTCTGTAAAACAGCGCTATTTTTGTTGCAATTTCACCACAGTTATGTAAAAAATGATCTCCTGCAACTTGTGTGGCCATGCCTTAGATATGATAGCTTCATTCTCTTCAACAATTAAACTGTTATTGTCAATATACAATGTGGCTTGTCTTCAGGAATTGTTGTGCAACAAATACCTTTGGTTTACCATGAATTGCCACAGTTTCATGGCAAATGCAAGAAAATGTTTTTTCTGTCCAACATCTGTACCTGCCACAAAGCCAGTTTTTGATGTGGGTCTGCTTTGGATTTATACTTGTGATTTAAAATAGAGGATAAGTTAAAACCGCAACCAATATCTCTGGCAAATGATCCACTATCCTCTCCAGTGATTAGTGCAAATGTTGTCCCATCCGGAACTTGTTAATATATACCATACACTGGAGAAGGATATATTCAGCGCTGAGCCCATCACTGACTAAAGCTTGATGTGTGCTTATAGGGCAATAGCACCTGCAGTGTGGTCTTGCCTCTATTAATTTGTTCTCAGCCAGTGGATATTGGTGCACATTCAAACCTAATTCTGCTGCATCCTACATGTTTCACCACTCTACGTGGCTTTCTCAAGGATGGAGTATAGCAGACTGAGCATCCACGTGTCTGTCGGGCTTTATAAGCCCTCTGTGTATTACGTCATGTCCAATCAGCTGTTGCATTGTCGCATATTTTTCCCGTCATGCCAATCACATCTATTCACACACACTGGGGGACATGTATCATTATTTGTGTATGGTAGAAGCATTTTACCCCTTTTCCCGAATTCTAAATTATGTGCAGAAGCGCTAAATTTATCAATCAAGCGCAATGAGCTTCATAAATTGCGGGTAAATATAGTAATCTCCTCAATCCATTTTTTGGAAAATAGAATCAATGATTTAGAGCATCTTGCTACGTTAAGTCCAAGATGGCTTATATTTGCGGCAAAAAAACAGCTCTTGCGGCAAAATTTTTGGTGTAAAAAAAAAGTACGCAGTTAATAAATCCATGTGTACTATAGATGTCACTCCAAGGTACCCTGATTCAGCCACATCTGGAGGACATGCTCTACCAAAACGTGCGCAAAAAAATTGCGCAAAAAAAGGGCTTGCGCAAAATAATACACACAAAACAGGGGTAAAATCTTTGATACATGTCCCCCACTGAGTATTCCTTCTAAGCCAATAATATATTACTTGCTTCCATTGGCAATAGTAAAATCCCGATACCCAAGCTCTGTTCCTGGGTCGCACCTTTGAGTGCGCACGTGCTGCACATATATTGTGTTCTGCGCACACGCCTCACCCGGCCAATCCCGGAGTAACCGAAGCACATCGATTCTGATTGGTCCGGCATACTATCACCATATGCATGTCAGAGGACTTGCAATGGGCCATTTAGCGATCACATTGCGCATGACATAGGTGTTTGAATTATTTTCACTTAGTTCTCCACTGCATTGTGTCACGGAAATTGCCTTATATAATAATATCACATGTCCAGAAGATACATATCTTAATAGTTCATGAAATTATTTCATGAAACCATGAGCTATTAAGATATGCATCTTCTGGATATGTGGTATTATGATATATATAAGGCAATCGCCATGACACAATGCAGTGGAGAAAATAATTCAAACACCTATGTCACGCGCAATGTGATCGCTAAATGGCCCATTGCACTAAGACATGCATATGGTGATAGTATGCCGGACCAATCAGAATCGATGTGCTCCGGTTACTCCGGGATTGGCCGGGTGAGGCGCGTGCGCAGATCACAATATATGTGCGGTGCATGCGCACTCACGGGCGCGACCCGGGAATGGAGGTTGGGTACCGGGATTTTACTATTGCCAATGGAAGCAAGTAATATATGAGGATATATGATTGGCTTAGAATTGGCTTAAAATACGTGACAATGCAACAGCTGATTGGACATGACGTAATACACAGAGGGCTTATAAAGCCCGACAGACACGTGGATGCTCAGTCTGCTATACTCCATCCTTGAGAGAGCCACGTAGAGTGGTGAAACATGCAGCAGAATTAGGTTTTAATGTGCACCAATATCCACTGGCTGGGAACAAATTAATAGAGGCAAGACCACACTGCAGGTGCTATTGCCCTATAAGCACACATCAAGCTGGGCTCAGCGCTGAATATATCCTTCTCCAGTGTATGGTATATATTAACTAGTTCCGGATGGGACAACATTTGCACTAATCACTGGAGAGGATAGTGGATCATTTGCCAGAGATATTGGTTGCAGTTTTAACTTACCCTCTATTTTAATTCACAAGTGTAATAAAGGTTACGTTTCAAGAGTGAAAGATTAAGGAGGGATTAATGTGCTTTATGGCCACAACTGTTGATTGGCTTAAATATACCCCCCCTTCCTCGTGGGGCACATATTTTTTGTTGGCTGCTTTGGATTTATAGCATTTTTTTTCCCAAAGTGGTAAGTAAAAATCTGCAGCGCATTTTTTAAAATTTACAACTCTGCACAGAAACCTGCATAATTTTCTAAGGATTGCCGCTGTGGGTTTACATGCAGTAACGCTGCAGATTACGTACTTCAGACATTTACATGGTTGCGTTGTATTTGGATAGTAGTTGCTTAGAGAAGCTATACAAACATACACAAAGTCTCATTATTAAACGTCAAGCAATAGATTTATATATAATCTGGAAAATAATGTCACATTGCCTTATTAGGACATCTCTTCAAGCATAAAAGAAGAAAACCTCACAGAGGCTACAAATACTATCAATACTCAAAGTCCACAATGCAAAAGGTAGGAATTTGTGGAAATCTAATCGCAGCTCCTTATTATAGATGCAGCTTTTGTATAACTTAGTTTTCATTTGGATTTGAACACACGTTGCATATACGCTGCAGAATTTTTTGCAGTAGAAAATGTACCAAAGGCAGAAGGGCATATTTGGCATATTTTCTGCGGCAGTAAATCTGCAGCGTATCTGCAACTTGTGTTCCTACCCTTAAAGGGGTACTCCCCTGGAAAACATTTTTTTAAAATAAACTGGTGACAGAAAGTTAAACAGATTTGTAAATGACTTCTATTTCAAAAATTTCAAAAGGAAGTTCTTTTCATTTAGAATTTCCTTTCTTTCTGACCACAGTGCTCTCTGCTGACACCTCTGTTCATTTTAGGAACTGTCTGGAGCAGGAGAGGTTTGCTACGGGGATTTGCGCCTGCTCTGGACAATTCCTGACATGGACAGAGGTGTCAGCAGAGAGCACTGTGGTCAGACAGAAAGGAAATTCAAAAAGAAAACAACTTCTTCTGTAGTATAGAGCAGCTGATATGTACTGGAAGAATTAAGTTTTTTAACAGAAGTAATTTACAAATCTGTTCAACTTTCTAGCACCAGTTGATTTAAAGTACCCCTTTAAGGGCTCTTTCACATGAGTGTATTTCCTTTTAAAACCGCTGTGAGTTTTAAAGGGGACAGGCTCTCTGGCAGTGGAATCTCCGCTGCAGAAAATTCACTGCAGATTTTATTGAGGCCAATAGGGTCTGCGGCGGATTTTCAATAGCGTAACAGCTGAAAATTTGCTGCGGACAGACGGTGGAGAACACTCTGCAAGTTTGAAAGGTAACACACTTGGTTGAATGCACCCTTAAAGGGGTACTGCTAGACATCCTATCCAAAAGATAGGGGATAAGATGTCGGATCGTGGGGGTCCCATACCTGGGACCTCCTGCGATTGCTGTGCAGAACCCTTCTCTGGGTTCGGGAGGCAGTGGTAGTGACATTAGGCCATGCCCCCTTTTGACATCATGCCACACCCCCTCCATTTATGTCTATTGGGAGGGGTGGCAGATAAGTGCAAAACTCTGGTGCAAAACTTTTTTTTTTTTTTTAAATCAACTGCTGCCAGAAAGTTAAACAGATTTGTAAAATTACTTCTATTAAAAAATCTTATTCCTTCCAGTACTTATCAGCAGCTGTATATTACAGAAGTTTTTTTTCTTTATGGATTTCTTTTCTGTCACGACCACAGTGCTCTCTGCTGAGACCTCTGTCCATGTCAGGAACTGTCCAGTGTAGGAGAAAATCCCCATAGCAAACATGCTGCTCTGGACAGTTCCTAAAATGGACAGAGGTATCAGCAGAGAGCACTGTGGTCATGACAGAAAAGAAATCCAAAAAGAAAAGAATTTCCTCTGTAGTATACAGCCGCTAATAAGTACTGGAAGGATTAAGATTTTTTAATAGACGTAATTTACAAATTAAATTGTTAAAGTTAATTGTTAAATTAATTGTTAAAGTTGAAAGTGTAAAAATCCATTATGATTCTCTATTGATTAAATATTGGAACCGATTGGGTTTATCAACTGGAATGGATTCAAGAATTATTAAACGTAGAGATGAAATCTCGTTATTGTGAACTATAGTAAAATGCTGCGATAAAATGTGTGTCGATTCTTAAAGGGGTTATCCAGGAAAAAACTTTTTTTTATATATCAACTGGCTCCAGAAAGTTAAACAGATTTGTAAATTACTTCTATTAAAAAATATTAATCCTTTCAGTACTTATGAGCATCTAAAGTTAAGGTTGCTCTTTTCTGTCCTCTATGATGACACGTGTCTCGGGAAACGCCCAGTTTAGAAGCAAATCCCCATAGCAAACCTCTTCTAAACTGGACGTTTCCCGAGACACGTGTCATCAGAGAGCACTAAGACAGAAAAGAACAACCTTAACTTCAGAAGCTCATAAGTACTGAAAGGATTAAGATTTTTTAATAGAAGTAATTTACAAATCTGTTTAACTTTCTGGCACCAGTTGATTAAAAAAAAAGTTATCCACTGGAGTACCCCTGGAGTACCCCTTTAAGGAGGTTTTTCCATGTGGGGATGTTATCCCCTATCTAAGGTCTTCATTTTTATTTTAGTATGGGGATTGGCGGGCGTCCCAGTGGTCTGTGTGGATAGGGAATAACTTCCCACATGGAAAAAACCCTTAAAGGGGTTCTCCGGCGCTAAGACATGTTATCCCCTATCCAAAGGATAGTGGATAAGATGCCTGATCACGGGGGTCCACTGCTGGGGACCCCTGTGATCTTGCACGCAGCACCCCATGACAATCAGTCCCTGGAGCATGTTCGCTCCAGGTCGGATTACTGGTGATCACGGGGCCAGGGCATTGTGATGTCACGGCCCCGCCCCCGTGTGACATCATGCTCCGCCCCCTCAATGCAAGCCTATGTGAGAAGGCGTGACAGATGCCACGCCCCCTCCCATAGGCTTGCATTGGGGTGGAGCATGGCATCACACGGGGGCAGGGCCGTGATGTCACAATCCTCCGGCCCCGTGATCACTAGTAATCTGACCTGGAGCGAACATGCTCCGGGGACTGATTGTAACGTTATGTTATCATTCCCTTCTACTGTCTTATTTCACATATGAGTTATTGCATGAATATCATGTTGCTCCCCTTATGATCACTGGCCTTTATTAACCTTCATTTTAACACCTTAATAAAAAGCCATAAGTCTCTTATGCACTGCTATGCAGGCTCAATGTATGTGTGCTTTAGCCCTTAGGCTCATAGTACTGCATCAAAAACTGCATTTCTGTATCCAGCATGACATGTAGCCTGTTGGACTTTTGCACATTACAAAAATAAATGAGATAAATTATGGCTTTCTATCAGCTACTTCAAGTAACAGGCAATAGGGCCTACGTGCTGCAAGTAATAGAGTGCATGCTTGAAGATCAATGTCAGTATTTCATGTTCTCCAGTGTCAATCGGTTGTAGTGGTATTGCATACACAGCAGTTGGATTGTCTCAAGCATTGCATAACAGTTCTGATAGACCTCCGCTTCTGTCTATTTGGTTGCTCTATTTCTCCTGACTGTTCAGAAGGTTGTGTGTTTTGTTCTATCTGGATCTCTAAATGCTTCTGAATAGCTAAGCCAAGAACCTCAGGGTCCACTGCAGCTCCATAAACCTCCCATGTCATTCCTTCTTCATCATATCTAACCTCTCGCACTGGTGTCTGAGGACATTGGAGGCTAATTCCTAGACCAACATCCGGAAACAAGTGAGAGTGGCTACTGCTCTGAATGAAAGTGGTTGAAACGGCCTTGCTTTCCATAATAATCACACACTGTACTTCTGCATCTTTGCAGCTAAGGGAGTTTTTTTGGCCTAGGGATAAAAAGTTTTTTGACGTCATTGTCCAAGTATCTTTTGTCTTCGCGCAAGAATCTGGGATTTCCAAGACATCTAATGGGGTTTCAACTGTTTTGAGTAGTAAATCACTGGTATTAATTTCAGAAGCGAGACAATTCATTTCTCCAATTGAGACAGGAGGTGGTGGAAAGGCAAGTCGACCACATCGTATTAGCTTTTTAGTATCCAGTCCAGATTCACTTACTGATGATACTAGCTTCGGAAATGAAAATTTATCAGGATGTGAAAATTGAGTACAGTATTGTGGTAAAGTTTGCCTTAAAACTGGTTCACCAAGCGAATGCACCAATCCAGATGAATACTGAATAGATGGTATGGGCAAGGAGTGGCAATATGCAGCAATGGTGTCATCAACTTTCATCAATGGTTCATGGCCTTTGCTACAATGAACAGAACAACTGTTATGGATAATCATAGCTGGTGGCGAGAGTTTTGTTTCTGAGATGTTGTCACAAGACATAATACCTGGAATACTATAGCGTGGCTGACAATACACATAGTCATTATTTGGAAACCCCTTCCCAGAATTTCTCGATCCCAGTGTTCCGTGTTGATATGAACCTGGCACTGTATACACTGTGATGTTGTTCTGAATTGTACTGCTGTCCAAATGACTCAATGGAATCGTTTGCTCCTTTTCAAAAAACGCATCTGACAAATTGTTATGTACATTTGATGGAGAGTGAACAATCCCAGAGTCTTGGGTAATAATACTTAGAGTACAAGTCCTATCGCTGCCGGACCCAGAAATGCTGCTACAAGCTGAGAGATTGGAGCAGGTGGCACTGATTGGGATGTTTTCTCTTACAGAATGAGGCACCGAGATTCTCCTTCCACCAAAGTAATCTGAATAACTCTTTTGGACAATGGTGCCTGGTAAGTCAAGTGTATCCATGCTGTCAGCTTTACACATTAAAATTTCTGAGTGACCTAATAAAGAAACATTTTCTGAGACATTGTATCTGACAAAGCCCTTTGTAACCTCTTGTTCTGATGTTGCTAAGGAAGATTCAGCTGAGCGATAGTGAATTTTCTGATAAATCTTTTCTTGCAAGTGACCAACAGAAAGGTGATTACAGTCAGATTTCTCAAGATTAGGATCTGGAGGACAATCCTTGCTAGTAGACCACTCAGAACTATGTGACTGCTGAACATTACTCTTCTCATTACCCTTGGCCATGTCATTAATGCTGTTAAGGCTTTTATGAATCACTGGTTTCTTTTGTAGACCCCCAACACCACTGCTTGGAAGAGCAGAAGAGCTTTTTGAGAGGGAATGGCAGCGGCAATTAGTCTTCTCTTGGCAAAATACATGGAATGGTCCTTGGCAAGTTGGGGAAGAGAGGTTCTGGTCCCCACTCGCCATGATAAATAAGGTACTTCAGAACCTGTATGAAAAAAGATGCATGTATTAATTCATTCATTTATAATTTATATTAACATCAGAGTTTGCAATTAAGAAGGTGAATAAAAATATTAAAGGGTTATTCCGGGCAAAAACATCTTATTCCCCCCCCCCCCCCCGCGATCTCCCTGCAGCAACACGCGGAGCTGCGTCTCTAGTTTCGGAAACCTCCGGGTTTCTAGGACTGGAGACGTGACGTAATGCTACGCCCCCTCCATTCATGTCTATGGGAGGGGGCATGATAGCCGTCACGCCCCCTCCCATAGACATGAATGGAGGGGGCGTGGCGTGATGTCACGTCCCCAGTCCCGGAAACCCTGAGGTTTCCGAAACTAGAGACGCAGCCCCGCATAGAATGCGGGTGCTGCAGGGAGATCGCGGGGGTCCCAGCAGCGGGTCCCCCGCGATCGGACATCTAATCCCATATCTTTGGATAGGGGATAGGATGTTTTTGCCTGGAATACCCCTTTAAAATAGATTAATGAACATTGCCTAATTTATGTCGTAACAATTAAGGGATGCTTTTACTTATCCAAGTGATTCTGAGGCTATTTGTGTGACACATTGTATACTCATTGACAAAAAAAAACAACCCAAATGGAGACGTCAGATTGCTGTAAAACTCGTCATTTAGTAATGTCTGCAAGTTATTTCTCAGGCAGAAAGGTAAATGTGGTCTGAATATAAGTGTGGTCTTGCCACACAAGGGCGTAAAGATGCTTTCCCTGTTACCCTATAGAAAGGCTCTAGAGGCTGGTTTTTAAGAGAGATTGTTGATTGCTAGACAAGCCTCTTCTACATTCTCACATTTTTTTTTCCCAGTTAAGAGACTTTGCGAGGTCAGCACATCAATGGACAAAGAGAAGCAGGGTGGTCGTTTTGATGAACTGTTCATATGGCCCAGACAGAGCACCAGTGGACAGGGTCATTTGATCCACCCACAAACATAAGCAGCTTCTATAGTTTTCTTGACCCCTATTCAGACACAGGTGGCACCTTCATTACAGACCACTTGTCTCTGCCCAGACCATTTTCGCTTACTAAGCAAAAGGAAATCTAGAATGCCCATTAAGTGTCATGCCATTAATAGCCAGCCACCGTCACCTTCATTTGCAGTTTCGTCATGAACCAGACATCTGGACTGCTATGGACTGAACCAGTATCATCTTTAGTGACAAATCCAGGTTTTGTTTAGGATCAGACAACAGTTGGGTTTGAGTATGGAGGCCTCATGGTCTGAGTGCTTCAATCCTGCCTTCGGTATAAAGTGAAACACTGCCCTAACTGCTAGAGTGATGATCTAGGTAACCATTGCATATGACAGCTGGTTACCCCTGGTAGTGATAAAAGAGACACTAATAGCTGATTTATATGTGAAGGACATCCTACAGACAGCCACATGTTGCCTCTCATGAAAGTGCACCCAACTGGCATTTTTTAACAAAATAATGCTTACCAACACACAGCAAGGGTTGCCTAAGAATTTATCCACCAGATTAAAACACTTCCTTGCTCTGTCGGCTGGCAAATTTATTGTCAATCAACTTTGACAATAACTTAGCCTGGCACAAACATCCTTACTGTCAGAGGACATGGTAGGGGTGTTGTTGCCTCTACCCCGTCCTTCATCACCCTTTTGTTTATGAAACATTTTTACTTTAGTTTTATAACTGCCACAAACCCTGTATTCACAGCTTTTTGACAACAATTACTATACCACAAAAAAAAAGGTATACCTGTATTTGCAATAACACAGTCTGTACGTAAAACTGACGGACTATTGGATAATTTATGGACTTCTTGAAAAAAGCCAATACTTCTTCCAGTACCCCTGTAGTGAAGAAAACTGTTCCATGTAGAAAAATGTGTCCAAGCAGCTGATGATGAATGCTGAGTCCTCAAAGCCACTGTGATTGTCTGAGATGTGCACACCCGCCCCATACTATTGATTGTATGGCTCAGCTCAGTATTTGACATCAGCTCCCTGGACACATTTCACTACAGCCCGATCTCTGCGCTCTCACAGCAGGATAAAGCAAACTGTATCCTCGCTATGAGAGCAGAGAGATCGAAACAGAAGCGGAGAACATGTTGAAAACTATGTCCCTGCTGCTGCGGCTCACTCTTGCCGCTGCTGTACAACTGTTAACCTGATCCCTACGGCTTTCATCAGCCTGAGGGATGTAGAAATGTGCGTCCCCGCTGCTGGCTCTCTCCATCCCGATACCCGCGGTGAGGATGTAGAAATGTGTGTGCCCTAGTGCAGAGGCAGGGGAGACTGCTATCCATCACCGCTCTCCCCTGTCTCTGATTACTGCTTCTTCAAATCAGTGTACCCGTGCCTCACTGCTTCCCTATGACGGTGTCGCCATCCCCCGGAGGCAGGGAAGAGTACGATCACTGCTCTCCCTTGCCTCAAGGATGTAGAAGATCTGTGGGGAAACACAGTGAGGCATGGGTACACTGATTTGAAGAAGTGGTAATCAGAGGCATGGAAGAGTGGTGATGGATAGCAGTCTCCCCTGCCTCTGCACCCCAAGACACACATTTCTACATCCCCGCCACAGGGATCGGGGATGGAGAGAGCCAGCAGCAGGGGGACACATTATGCTATATTCCGCCATGAGAGCACAGAGAAATGTGTCCAGGGAGCTGGCGCCAAATACTGAGCAGAGCAATGCTGCACCCCCCCCCCCCCCCAACAACCAATAATATGGGGAGGGGGTGCGCGTCTCAGCCAATCAGAGTGGCTTTGCTGATTCAGCATTTATCATTAGCTGCTTGGACACATTTCTCTACAGGGAACAATTATCTTCCATTTTAGGAACTGTCCAGAACAGCATATGTTTGCTATGGGGATTTCCTTTTATGCTGGACAGTTTCTAAAATGGACAGAGATGTCAGCAGAGAGCACTATGCTCATGATATCAGCAGACAGCTCTGTGTTTCAAACAGAAAATAATTTCCACTGTAGTATTCAGAAGCTAAGAAGTACAGGAAGGATTAAGATTGTAATTTACAAATCTGTTTAACTTTCTGGCACCAGTTGATTTAAAAAAAGTTTTTCACAGGAGTACCCCTTTAACACTGACAGGCAACCTCCACCAAACAGGAATAATTAGTGGACTTTTCTAATTTTAAAAAACATACAAAATCTACTAGTGCAGTGTGTTCTTTAGCCCCTTAAGGACTGAGCCCTTTTTCACCTTAAGGACTGAGCCCTTTTTTGCAATTCTGACCACTGTCACTTTATGCATTAATAACTCTGGCATGCTTTTACCGATTATTCTGATTCTGAGAATGTTTTTACGTGACATATTCTACTTTAACACAATGATAAATTTTCGTCGTTACTTGCATCTCCAAATTTCATGAATCAGAATTTTTCAGAGACCAGTTAAGTTTTGAAGTGGATTTGAGGGGTCTTCATATTAGAAATACCCCATAAATGACCCCATTATAAAAACTGCACCCCCCCCCCCAAGTATTCAAAATGACATTCAGAAAGTGTGTTACCCCTTTAGGTGTTTCACAGGAATAGCAGCAATGTAAAGGAGAAAATTCATAAACTTCATTTTTTTACGCTCGCAAGTTCTTGTAGACCCAGAGAAAAAGCCCCCCAAAATTTGTAACCCAATTTCTCTCAAGTAAGGAAATACCTCATGTGTATGTCAAGTGCTCTGTGGGTGCACTAGAGGGCTCAGAAGGGAAGGAGCGACAATGGGATTTTGGAGAGTGAGTTTTTCTGAAATGGCTTTTTGGGAGGCATGTCAAATTTAGGAAGCCCCTATGGTGCCAAAACAGCAAAAAAAACATGGCATACCATTTTGGAAACTACACCCCTCAAGGAACGTAACAAGGGGTTCGCTGAGCCTTAACACCCCACAGGTGTTTTATGACTTTTTGTTAAAGTTGGATGTGTAAATGAATTAATTTTTTTCACTAAAATGCTGGTTTTCCCCCAAATTTTACATTTTTACAAGGGGTTATAGGAGAAAATGCCCCCCAAAATTTGTAACCCCATCTCTTCTGAGTATGGAAATACCCCATGTGTGGACGTCAAGTGCTCTGCGGGCGAACTACAATGTTCAGAATAGAAGGAGTGTCACTGAGCTTTTGGTGAGAGAATTTGGTTGGAATAGAAGTGGGAGGCCATGTGCATTTACAAAGCCCACCGTGGTGCCAGAACAGTGGACCCCCCACATGTGACCCCATTTTGGAAACTACACCTCTCACAGAATTTAATAAGGGGTGCAGTGAACATTTACACCCACTGGCATTTGACAGATCTTTGGAACAGTGGGCTGTGCAAATGAAAAATTTAAATTTTTCATTTTTACTGACCACTGTTCCAAAAATCTGTCAGACACCTGTGGGGCGTAAATGCTCACTATACCCCTTATTACAATACGTGAAGGGTGTAGTTTCCAAAATGGGGTCACATGTGGGGGTCCACTGTTCTGGGACTATGGGGGCTTTGTGGACACATTCTCTCTCCAGAAGCCCAATGGCACTCCTTCTCTTCTGAGCATTGTAGTTCGCCTGTAGAGCACTTTGCATCCACATATGGGGTATTTTCTTACTCAGAGGAAATGGGGCTACACATTTTGGTGGGCTTTTTTCCTATTCTCCCTTGTGAAAATTTAAAAATGTAGGGTAACACCAGCATTTTAGTGACATTTTTTTTTTCATTTTCACATCCAACTTTAACGGAAATTTTCCAAACACCTGTGGGGTGTTAGGGCTCACTATACCCCTTATTATATTTCTTGAGGGGTGTAGTTTCCAAAATGGGGTAACATCTGGGTATTTATTGTTTTGCGTTTATGTCAGAACCGCTGTAAAATCAGCCACCCCTGTGCAAATCATCAATTTAGACCTCAAATGTACATGGTGCGCTCTCACTCCTGAGCCATGTTGTGCACCCGCAGAGCACTTTACGCACACATATGGGGTATTTCCGTACTCCGAAATTGTGTTACAAATTTGTGAAAATTGTGAAAATTAAAAGTATGGGGCAACGCCAGCATGTTAGTGTAAAATTTTTTTTTTTTTTTTACACTAACATGCTGGTGTAGACCTCAACTATACATTTTGATAAGGGGTAAAAGGAGAAAAAGCCCCCCAAAATTTGTAACGCAATTTCTCCCGAGTACGGAGATACCCCATATGTGGCACTAAACTGTTTCCTTGAAATACAACAGGGCTCCGAAGTGAGAGAGCGCGATGCATATTTGAAACTTAAATTGGGGATTTTAATCCGCCACAAAAATACCCTACGGCAGTGTTTTCCAAACAGGGTGTTTCCAGCTGTTGCAAAACTCCCAGCATGCTTTGACAGTTAGTGGCTGTCTGGCAATACTGTGAGTTGTATTTTTTCAACAGCTGGAGGCTCCGTTTTGGAAACACTGCTGTACAATATGTTTTTTTTTATTTTTATTGAGGGTGGGGTGACTGTGTAGGGGTATGTGTATATGTAGTGTTTTACAATTTATTTTGTGTAGGTGTAGTGTAGTGTTTTTAGGGTATATTCACACGGTCGGGTTTACAGTGAGTTTCTTGCTGGGAGTTTGAGCTGCGGCAGAAAATTTGCCGCATCTCAAACTTGCAGCAGAACTTGCTGTAAACCCGTCCGTGTGAATGTACCCTGGAGTTATGCAACAGCTGGAGGCACACTGGTTGGGAAACACAAAGTTTTTTACTTAACTCAGTGTTTCGCAACCAGTGTGCCTCCAGCTGTTGCAAAACCAAAACTCCCGGCATGTACAGTCTCTCAATGCATGCTGGGAGTTGTATTTTTGCAACAGCTGGAGGCACACTGGTTGCAAAACACTGAGTTAGGTAACACTCTGTTTCACGAGCAATGTGTCTCCAGCTGTTGCAAAACTGCAACAATCAGCATGCATTGACAGTCAAAGGGCATGCTGGGAGTTGTAGTTTTGCAACAGCTGGAGGCACACTGCTACAACTCCCAGCATGCCCTTTGGCAGTATGTGCATGTTGGCAGTTGTAGTTATGCAACAGCTGGAGGCAGACTTTTTCATAGAAAAAATGTGTCTCCAGCTGTTGCATAACTACAACCCCCAGCATGCATAGACTACCAAAGGGCATGCTGGGAGTTGTAGCTTCAACTCCCAACATGCCCTTTGGCTGTGCATGCTGCGGGTTGTTGCTAAGCAACAGCAGGAGGTGAACAGGCCTCACCTCCTGCTGTATCCTGCCGCTGGAACAGCGGCCGCTGCTGCCGCCGATCCTGCTGCACCTGTCGCCGCCACCGATCCCGAGGGGACCCCTGCCGGACCAGGGCAAGGTAGAGGACCCCCGCCAAGGTAGGGGACCCCTGCCGCCATCTTTGCCGTCCCAATCGCTGCCCAGCAGAGCCGCAAATCACAAGTCTGAATTGACCGACATGGGGGGGTCTCGGGAACCCCACAGGGGTTTGCACGGGCTGCCTGCTAATAGATATCAACCCCGGTCACCCCGGTCTGGTTCCCGCCCTGAGAGCAGCGGGGACCAAAATTCCCACAGGCGTACCCATGCGCCCTCAGTTGTTAAGTACTTTACGCCCGGTGTCCTTAAGGGGTTAACAAGCTGTTAGTTATCTGGGGGTTAGGAAATGTTTCAGTAGTTTGACATTAATTTGTCCTTAAAAACAGCTCAAAAGTACAACTAGTTAAAAGGGTACTCTGGTGGAAATCAACTGATGCCAGAAAGTTATACAGATCTGTAAATGACTTCTATTTAAAAAAGTATAATCCTTCCAGTACTTATCAGCTGCTGTATACTACAGAGGAAGTTCTTTTCTTTTTGAATTTCTTTTCTGTCTGACCACAGTGCTCTCTTGGACATCTGTCCATATCAGGAACTGTCCAGAGCAGGAGCAAATAGCAAACCCCCATAGCAAACCTATCTTGCTCTGGATAGTTCCTGAGACTGACAGAGGTGTCAGCAGAGAGCACTATGGTCAGGCTGGAAAGAACTACACAACTTTCTCTGTAGTATACAACAGCTGATAAGTATGGAAAGGATTAAGATTTTTAAATGGAAGTAATTAACATATCTGTTTAACTTTCTGACACCAGCTGATGAAAAAAAAAAAATGATCTCGACCGGAGTACCCCTTTAACCTGATATAGGTGGATGCCTAACGTGAATGGCATTGTTGACCACCAACAGCTCAACACCAATGCTCATATGAGGAATGACCTAGTAGCCTTTCAGCCCCTCAACTACCAGACATAGCCCCCTGACTCTGGGCCATGTCTGGGCCGCCATGTAAGAACTCACCTTACTTTGCTCAATCTAGGGACCCACTCGAATCAAGTGGCATTAGGATGTAAAAAAAATGGGGCACAAGCCCAAGACATGATTTGACTGACAACTACCCCCCCCCCCCCCGCCTCAAAAAAAGAAAAATATACACTTATATAGGACATCGTCACTATAAAAAAATGTAAGACACAAGCATAGCGACACCCCCTCATCAGTATTTTGTTCTGGGAGATGACTGATGAAACCTGTACATCTACTCCAAATAATTTTTATACGCAACATCATATACAGTGGTGTCTTGAATTTACCGTACTAACAGCCCTATACAAGGGACAAATACTCTCTCCACACTGTGACCACATATATTGCATTTATTTCAGGAACCAATATAACCAATATTCCCACCATACAGTGACCATATGGCAGCAGATTCTGGTATGGTATATAGGTGCTCTGCAACCTGTAGAAGTGATTACAGTTATATCCAGTGACTACAGGTGATGACTTTTCTGATCAGAGTTGTTTTCTTTCCCTTTTCCTCTCCATCTCACTCAGACGGTCATAAAGATTACTGGACCTGTAAAGCAGTCATGTGAATAAGTCCTGATAAATAATTTTTTTTTACATTAAGGGTAATTTTAAGTCCATGCTATACTTTGGTTTAAACAAGACACAGAAAATTATTTGCTGACAGGATTTAGCCCTTGGTTTTCAGTGATTTGTTTGCAGCTAGGAAGACGGATTACAAGGAGAGATATAGAATTAATGCATACTATTTTTGGCTAAGCTTCCGTTGGCTTGTAAGACTGATCCTAAGTCTGTTCTCTGCTCTCATTAATTCTTTTTATGAAAGCAACAATTTTGCTTATTCACTTTGCCCATTGTCTTGTTACTTAGGATGTGACCTATTTCATCTTTTTAAAGATGAAGAGAAAGTTGGCTTTTGTAAGCAAGGTAATCTGATTTAGCAGTGCTAATTATTTTGGAGAATTAGAACCCCCTTCCACATCTACAGGTACTTTGCACTGAATATTAGCACATTAATTAAAACTTCATAGAAGATACTGAAATATACAAATACCAAGTAAAGGAGTCTCATTACAGAAAGATGACTGTGACAATTTAGAGCAAGTACAAAGTACAGCCTTTGGTTCTGTGTGTGACTTTTATCCTGGGTAAGGACTTGTTCACACGGGTGGATCCACAGCGTATTTTACGCTGCAGATCTGCCGACGATGGACCCCTAAAGTGTGTCTCCAGATGTGCCTGCTTGGAGCAGCAATCCGCCACTACGAGCAGACACACTGCTGAGATGTGCGAGTTTCCCCGCGCATGCATGTGAGTATACTGCGCATGCACGCGGCAACTCGCACATCGCAGTGTGTCTGCTCGTAGCGGCGGATTGAAACTTCAAGCAGGCACATCTGAGGCACACTGTAGGGGTCCATCGTTGGTGGATCCACAGCGTAAAATACGCTGTGGATCCGCCCATGAGAGCGAGCCCAAAAAATGTATCTCTATCCACAAGATAAATGGCTGGTGATAAGGGGATACATTTTTTCCCATGGATAACCTCTTTAATCCTGGGTGCATAAGGGTATATATACACATGGCAGATTTGATGCAGAAATCTTTTTGCCTGCTACTGAAACAACATTAAGTAAAAATAATTTTCATCTACATAAATGTCTTCATACAAAGTTTGAAATCTTGGCCTAGGGTTTATTCTCAATGTGGTTGAATCACTTTTAGCAGCATTGTGTCAAAAGACCCTTATATATATTTAGAAAGTAACAATCTAGGAATCACATGCTTTATTATGTGATGACAGTGATGACAAGTTTTTACAGGTTTGTAAAGCTACAAACATACAATGCGTTTTGAGGGGGTCCCATCCCTTGAAACGCGTTGTACGTTTGTAGTTTTATGGAGAATAAACCTTTCTGTTTGTTATTTTAACAGTCCATTCCTGCCAGTTATTGCTATTTTTTACTTTCACCTTCTTACCAGGAGGGGAGAGCTGTCTGTAGCATCCTGATCTTTTTGGATAGGAAACCCTCTATCCTACTCTTACATATTACAGATATGGCACACTAATATTTCTAAGGGTAGGGTCACACGCTGCATGTTTTCTGCAGATCACTTTCACTTCAATGGGTAGGAAAATATGCAGCAGCAAATATGCAGCAAAATATGGCGCATGTGACCCTACCCTAAAGCAGTAATATTGTGTCCCTGCCCCCCAAATAACACGTTTCATTGTCTCCTGAGCACCTATTTGCCATTTATTGCTGCTTTAAGCCGTGTTAGCGTATCATTAATAATGTATGCTTAGAAAGTACAGTGGAAGCTTTTCCTGGCATACACCCTGAGCATATTTGAATGGCTCTATTTCAGCCCTTTCCAACAATGGACGTATATTAGTAGTCAACAACAAATGCCGTCAATTTACACCATACAGTGCAGGAGTTCTATGAAGTAAGCACTCAAGCTGTGGTTGCTTTATAGATGATGTGATCTTGGCATTTAAGAGCTTTAATTACAGATGCCACACCTTTAAAGGGTACCTCTCATCAAATAAACTTTTGATATATTTTAGATTAATGAATGTTGAATAACTTTCCAATAGAATGTTAATGAAAAATATGCTTCTTTCTATTGTGTTTTTCCCGATCAGTCCTATCAGCAAGCATTTTTGACTCATGCTGGAGTCTTAAACACTCAGAGCTGCCAGCCTGCTTTGTTCACAGCCAAACAGGCTGTGAACTAAGCAGGCTGGCAGCTCTGAGTGTTCTCCTTTGTGAACAAAGCAGACTGGCAGCTCGTAGTGTTTAGGACTCCAGCATGAGTCTGAAATGCTTGCTGCCAGGACTGGTAGGGAGACCCCTAGTGGTCATTTCTTCAAAGTGGAAAATTAAATAGAAAGAAGCATATATTTTTAATAACATGCAATTGTGAAGTTATTCTGCATACATTAATTAATCTATAATATATCAAAAGTTTTTTTGATGAGAGGTACCCTTTAAGGGACGCGAATGGCACCTCCACAATGTATTTGCAGGTTGTTTCATCTGCAAAGGTATAATTTACTAACAGGCAGACTTCTCTATCTAGCTGCATAGCATAGCAATGATCAGTTTCAGCAATCTAGGCATTGCTTATAAAAGTGGCCTAGAGTGACTTAACATTATTTATCCCGTATGGTGAAGAATGTAAGCAGAAAAAAATAAATGCCCGAATTGCAGATTTTTTGGTAACATCTTATATCAGAATTTTTTTAAAATAAAAATTAGATCAATAAAGCCCAATAAAAACTTCAGATCATGGTGAAAAGATTTGCTCTCAAACAGCCCCATAGACAAAAGTTATGTAGATATAGGTAACGTTGTAATCGTATTGATTCATTGAATGAAGATGAAATGTTAGTTTTATCAGGAAGTGCACTGCATAAAAATTCAAACCATCAAAAATTATATATGTATTGTTGAAAAAAGACACAGGCGCCAATAAAATTCATAAAATGTTATTTCTTTCTAAGAATTTGTCTAAGCCTGTTTTAATGGTGTCAACTTTATAGCCAGTTCCTGAGCTAGTGTCCTCCTGTGTTTGAGGGGTTTTACCTACAACAGTTTTTCCCCATCTTTTTAAATAAGTTGATCATATCCCCCCTTAAACATTTCTTGTCAATACTGAGCTAATTTAATTATTTTAATCTCTTCTCCATTCCCCATATTAATTTAGTTGCATGCGTTTGTACCTTTTTTCAGCTTTAGAAAATCCTTTTTATGAAATGGTGCCCAAAACTGAACAGCATTTCCATGTGAGGCCACATCAATGTTTTACAAAGTGGTAATATATTCCTGTCCCGCAAGTCCTTGCCTCTTTTCATACATGACAATATCCTGCTAGCCTTTGTGGCAGCTGCCTGACATTGCATGCTATTCTGTAGTCTATGATCTACAAATACACCCAGATCCTTTTCTATTAGTGACTCTCCCAGTTTTACTCCCCCTAGGACATAAGATGCATGCAGGTTATTTGCCAAGTGGATGCCCAAGCACTCAGTCTATCCAAGTCATCTTGTAACCTAAGCACATCTTCCATAGACTGTATAGTGCTGCAAAGCTTGGTGTCACCTGCAAACATACAAATAGAGATGTAAATCCCATCCTCTATATCATTTATAAATAAGTTACACTGCACTTGTCATTATGCAAAACTTTTGACACGTCCTAGCGACATGTCAAAAGTTTTCATAGACGGAGGTCTGAGTGTTTAGACCTCAGCTGATCAGGAGAATGAACTGGAGAAGTAATTGCTGCCACGCGTTTCTCTCTCTGCCACGTGTTTTTTGCCCAACCCCACCCGCCTGTGTCATGGTAGTTTTTTTATATTTGAAAAGTGGGAAAAGAGAGGTGTGTTGGATTTTTATAACTTTTTTTTTCTTATATAAAGTATTAAGCCTTTTATGGCTGTATTTGTGTGAGGGACGGGAGTATCTCCACCCCCCTGCACTTCTAGGCAGGGTGTTAGGAAGTTGTGGGTAGGGGCAGGGGTATATAAATGCCCCCTGCTCCTACAGGCAGGGTGTATGTGACATTTTGAGGACGCCTGCTTTCGGCGGCATCATCTGGTGTTTGAATCTCCTGACAAAATCTTCAGAACAGCTGCTTACTATGCCGGTGACTCGGTGATTATGGGCCTATCTCGGTGATACAGGCACAGCCTCCCTGGAAGCTCTGCTGGCTGCCTCGCGGTGTGATGCTGCGTCACCCACAGCCTGCATAGTTATACACATGGAGCATACAGCGGTGGCGGACTGACTCTGCCTGCAGGCGGTGGCGGAAAGCGTGAGTAAACCTATTCCTGGAAGTAGCTCGGCCTCGGCATCTTGCGCAGACCCGACAGCTGCCTCAGGGCGGGAGGCAAGCTTGCCAGCCAATGGTACAGATGCGGTCAACAGTGTCTCTGGTAAAGAGGTTGCAGCCGGTACCCAAGGGTTGGATGTGTGCCGGCAGAGTGTCCCAGTTGTTTATCTGCTACACGTTAGGCGGCCCTGTTGGCTTGTGCAGTGGGAGGCTCTCACCAATGTCCTTCTGCACAAGGTGACTCAGGTATTGATCTCTTACTTCTAGGTACTGCAGGAGTTAAATTTCAGTGCAGCATTCGGCTGGCTCTGCTAGATTAACATTAAAAATTATTATAATAATAATTCATACACAATGTCAATATTTTAAGCTGTTTTAAGCAGCATGTTGTGCAGTTTGTTCTTTGTAGGTCGTGCATGGCATTTATACGGTATTCACGGTCATGGTACACACGGCTCATTCGGTTAGCATTTGTGTTTGGGGCATGTGGTCAAAGTTTTGTTACGATACATACAGAAGTAGCAATTATATACTAGTCACAGTACATACGGTCAAAGTAATCATTTATAGTCCAAGCGGTCATAGAATGTATACTATACATGGTTATAGTATTTATAAACAGTACATACGGTCATAGTATTTTATACACAGTCATAGTGTCATGATAGGTACAGTGCATATAGTCGCAGTACTTTCAAATATGTAGGTGGGCAGCTATATACATATTCGTGCATACGGTCGTAGTATACATTCAGTCACAGTATCTTTAGTGCTTACGGTTGTAGCATCTTCAGGGTATACGGTCGTAGTATTCATAGGGCATAGTATTGTACAGGACTCACAAAGGGTCCACAGTGTCAGATACAGGGAATACACTCACAGTATCATATACAGTACATATGGTCATAGTTGAAAAATTCGATTCAGCCGATTCGCCGAATTTTTCAAAAAAAATTTGGTTCACTCCGAATTTATTAAAAATAGTGAATCTATATTAAAAATGGCTATTTCTGGACTACAGAGAGCCTCAATAGGGGTGTAGAACACTTTGCTTTGTTCTAACATGCATATGGAGTGTGCTGGGGTAGTGAAATAATACTGTTGTTCAGTATGACATGCAGATTACAGGCATCGCTTTTAGAATCACTGAAGCAGAGCAGCACAATGACAGAACCTGGAAGTGGCATCAGTATGAGGAGACCATATAGTGGCTGAATGACACAGAGTGGAGGTGTTGGCAGCATGAGGAGACCATGTAGTGGCTGAATGACACAGCGTGGAGGTGTTGGCAGCATGAGGAGACCATATAGTGGCTGAATGACACAGCATGGATGTGGCTGAAGCATGAGGAGACCATATAGTGGCTGAATGACCCAGTGTTGAGGTGTTGGCAGCATGAGGATATCAAATAGTTGATGAATGACAGAGCAGGGAGCTGGCAGCAGCATGAGTAGACACTAGGGCTTTACAATCCCTAAGATTAAAAGATGAATTTTGAAATTTAAATTGAAGATTTATGGCATCAGTAACATCAGTAAACCATATATTGGCTGAATGACACAGCCTGGAGGTGACTAAAGCATGAGGAGACCATATAGTGTCTGAATGGCACAGCCTGGAGTTGGCGGCAGAAGAGGAGATAATAGGGCTTCACAACCTCTAAGATTAAAATATTAATTTTTACATTTCCATTGATGATGTACCTAGTGCTACCATAAACATATATAGGTAATGTCCTAGGCCCAGCAGCATCACTAAACCATGTAGTTGCTGAATGGCACAGCCTGGAGGTGGCTGAAGCATCAGTAAAACATATATTGGATGAATGGCACAGCCTGGAGGTGGCTGAAGCATCTGTAAACCATATATTGGATGAATGGCACAGCTTGTAGGTGGCTGAAGCATCAGTAAACCATATATTGGATGAATGGCACAGCCTGGAGGTCGCTGAAGCATCAGTAAACCATATATTGGATGAATGGCACAGCCTGGAGGTGGCTGAAGCATCAGTAAACCATATATTGGATGAATGACACAGCCTGGAGGTGTTGGCAGCATGAAGAGACCATATAGTTGCTGAATGACACAGCCTGGAGCTGGCAGCAGCGTGAGCAGACACTAGGGCTTCACAATCACTTAGATTAAAAGATGAATTTTGAAATTTAAATTGAATATTTATGGTAGCTAGTGCTACCATAAAAAATTTTTTAGACACAGGCCCAGCAGAATCAGTAAACCATATACTGGCTGAATGGCACAGCCTGAAGGTGGCTGAAGCATGAGGAGACCATATAGTGGCTGAATGACACATGCTGGAGTTGGCTGAAGTATGAGAAGAGACCATATAGTGGCTGAATGAAACAGCCTGGAGGTGGCAGCAGCAGCATCAGGAGTCCTGAAAGTGACCCGGTGACAGAGTGGTGCGATGGGTGGCAATACCAGCACTCGGTGACAAAAGGTCTGATGCGGAGGAATGTTTATAACTGGGGAGCAGCACCTTAAATCTGTTTGGCACTATCCATATTTGTGAAGTGTTGGTGTGGCACCATGGTTAATCTACTCTGAAGCATCAGTCATTGGTGGTTGGAAATCCTTGCTGATCCATGCCTGATTCATCTTCACAAAGGTCAGTCTCTCCACATTTTTTGTGGACAGACGAGTCCTCCTTGGGGTGACTATGGCCCCCGCCGCACCAAACACCCGCTCTGATGGCACACTACTGGCCAGGCAGGACAGCTTTTGCAGGGAAAACTCTGCTAGTTGCGGCCACAAATCAAGTTTGGCTGCCCAGCAGTCCAGCAGATCTTCAAGTTGTGTTAGCACGGGCATGGCAAGGTATGCCACCACCTGCTGGTTCAGGTCTTGCTCCAGGTCTACCTGCTGCTGATGAGTTGCTTCACTATGCAGGTGAAGAATGCTACTCATCTTCGACTGTAGACCCAGGCTGCTGCTGATGGAACTGGTACTGCTCCTGCCACCCCACCCCTCCCCAGCAGCCATGGCAGTGGAAGGTGAGCACAGGGGGCACCCCAATTCAGACCTGCGAGAGGATGGATGATCGGCCAACTTACTACATAGGATGCCTCTGTAGTAGGTCACTTTGTCCTCCATCTCAGTGGGTGTAAAAAAGGCCCCTATTTTGTGGCAGTAGAGAGGGTCCAATAAGGTGGAGATCCAGAAGTCATCCCGCTGCCGAATGGTGACAATGCGGCTGTCACTACACAAGCAAGTGAGCATGCATGGTGCCATTTGTGTAAGTGACTCAGAGGGACTTTCTGCCTCCATCTCCACTGCATACTGCCACAATGTGTCTGGGTCCTCTGTCTTGACTTCCTCATAACTCTCTAGCTCTTCTGGCTGCTCCTGCTCCTCCTCTCCTGTCTGACGCTGCAGCTCAAGGAGGGTGTGCTTTACGTGTATTAGTGGCTGAAGTGCCTGCAAAGTTTCCTTGCAAATGGGGGGAACACTTCAGGAACTGCTTCACAACCAGATTGAACATGCGTGCCATGCAGGGCGCATGGCTCAGCTTTCTCAGTCACAGCGCATGCAAGATGTTCTTCCCGTTGTCATTCACCATGGTTCCCATATCCATTTTTCGTGGAGTAAGCCATGCTCCGATTTCTTTACAAATGACTTTTAGCAGTTCCTCCCCTGTGTGACTCTTTTTGCCAAGACAAACCATGTGACACCGCAGTGCCCTGCAGACATGGTATACTGAAGGGGCGCTGAGACTTGTGTGGGCAGTGGAGGCCGAGGACACAGTGGAGGATGAGGAGGCGGAGTCGCACACTGTCACAGGACCAACGGGCTGAAAGCGTGGAGGAGGAAGCGGCGTAACCTGTCCAAGTTAGTGTTGTGGCTGTGCAGAAACCACATTCACCCAGTGAGCCGTAAAGGACATGTATTTTCCTTGACCGTAGTTACAGCTCCAGACTTCGGCGCTGCCGTGCACTTACACCGATAGGCTCATGGACTGGCCCACCTTCTCTTCCACAAAATTGTGCAGGGCTGGTACTGCCTTCTTTGCAAAGAAATGACGGCTTAGCACTCTCCACCTCGACTCGGCACAAGCCATCGGTTCTCTGAAAGGGGCAGAGTCCACCACTTGAAAAGGGAGGGACTGCAGCACCAGCAACTTGGACAGGAGCACATTCAGCTTCTGCACCATTGGATGAGTGGGAGCATACTGTTGTCTCTTGGACATGGCTTCGCCGATGGATTATTGGTGGAAGGGCTGACTTAAAGTAGGAGGAGCAGGAGCATCTGGAGTGACAGAAGGAGGGTATGACACACAGCTCCCTTCGGCTGAGGTGGTGGAGGCTTGGCTGACTGAAAGAGGGAGCGGCGTGCCACTGTGTGATGCAGCAGGCTGGACCACTACATCGGAGCCACGGTTCTCTGAGGCCGCTTTATGGTGGCGAAGCATATGATGACGCAGGGCCGTGGTGCCAACATTGGGACCCTGGCCACGCTTCAAGTCCTGCCTGCATGTGGCTATGAGAACCTCCTCCGGATGCTTGATGAAAAACTGCCACACCGCCAAGTAGCTGATTTTCCCACCAACAGTCTGCACTAATTGACCATTATTTCTGCTGTCTCCAGGAACCCCTGTTCCACTACCTCCTTTGAAGGTAAGCTGCCACAAAGCAGGTGGTCTCCCCCATGCACGTTTGGCTCCAGAATTTCCACTTCTGCCACCATGCTGACTGCCAACCATGCTACCACCTTGCCGGCTCAGCTGCTACCTCACGGGCAACCTGCAACTTTCTTCTCCTGATGACGATGAAGCCACTTCTGCACCCAGCTCCCAATTGCGATCGGCTTCATCATCATCAACAAGTGTCTGCATGTCACTGATGTCTTCCTCAGGTTCCTCAACAGTGTCTGCTTCAGGACCCTGAACCCTGGCAACACCGCCTCCCACGTCACTCTCCTCATCACTACCTGCCTGCCTAGCGGAGGAAGCGGCAGATGTCTCCTCCCCTTCTTGGCTAGGCAGTAGCTGCTGACTGTCCTCTATTAGATCGTCCTCAGTGAATAGTGGAGCTGAACCCCCAGCATAAGATACTTCTGTAGGGGAGGGAACAGCATAGGACAGAAGCAATGGGAGGACAGGGACTGTTCCCGGGCCATGCCATCTGAGGGTTGTGTCTGAGGAACCCACTGACTGGGGGTATCAGATGTCACTTGTGATGAAGTGGATGACCATGTTAACCAATCAATGATGGCAGATGGGTTGCTGGCCGAGACACGACCGCTCGCTGATACCGGTAGCTCAGACCTCTTGCTGCGACTCTTGCTGCCATTAACCCCTAGTCTGCTGCGACCTTTGCCTGATGAATTTAGGCCTCTGCCAGTCCTCTATTCACGTCCTTGCACTTCTCTGCCTGAGATACTTAGTGCGTATATGAGGGGAGTACAATACGCTTCACTACACTTAAAACAGTATTTGTCTAGAACAGCAGCAGGTGTGTACTTTTGGCTGTCCTTTCACAGTATGTAGGCCCTTGACAGATTAACAGTTACAAAATAGTACACTATTTAGATGTAGGTATATGGTATGCCCTTATGAGGGCAGAAAAATGCGGTACAGTACGCTTAAAAAAAACTTATTTTAGTAAAACAAAAGCCGGTGATTACTTTTGCCAGGACTTTCCCAGCATCTAGGCCCTTGACAGATTAAAAAGTACAAAATAGTACACTACTTAGATGTATGTATGTGGTATGCACTTGTGAGGGCAGAAAAATGCGCTACAAGACACTTAAAAAAGTATCTGAGTAAAAACACCAGCCGGTGATTAATTTTGCCTGGACTTTCACAGTATCTAGACCCTTGACAGATTAACAGGTTTAAAATAGTACACTACTTAGATGTAGTTATGTGGTATGCACTTATGAGGGCAGAAAAATGCGCTACAGTACGCCTAAAAACTCAGCATTTTTGTAAAACACCAGCCAGTGATTACTTTTCTCTGTCCTTTCACAGTATCTAGACCCTTGACAGATTAACAAGTTTAAAATAGTACACTACTTAGATGTAGGTATGTGGTATGCACTTATGAGGGCAGAAAAATGCGCTACAGTACGACTTAAAACTCTGTAGTTTTGTAAAACACCAGCCGGTGATTACTTTTCTCTGTCCTTCCACAGTATGTAGGCCCTTGACAGATTAACAGATACAAAATAGTACACTACTTAGATGTAGGTATGTACTTATGAGGGCAGAAAAATGCGGCACAGTACGCTTAGCAAAATGTATTTTAGTAAAACACCAGCCGGTGATTACTTTTGCCTGGACTTTCACAGTATCTAGGCCCTTGACAGATTAAAGGGGTTATCCACCATAAGGTGATTTTAGTATGTACCTGGCAGTCAGTAATGGACATGCTTAGGAAGGATCTCTGCTTGTCTTGGTGAGATTACCATAATACTGTGGCTAGCTTTTTGTGAACTGGTATTTCCTGTTTCAGATTTATTTTTTTGACTACAAATCCCATAGTTCCATTTCCCTCCTTCCCACACATCAGCCACCCCACCCACTGAAACATAAACGAGCTGCATCCATTCAAAAGACCTGTGGTTTCCAATCAGGGTGCCTACACCTGTTGCATTAGTTGCAGATTGATCTCTCTCCTACCAAGCGATCGCTCCACCCATTGAAGCAGACAGGCTCCCTGTCATCAGTTGACTAGTGAGTCAGGTCTCGGCTGCATTGCAACCTGGGAAAAATCTGAGACTACAGTAATTTTGTATGCTGTTAAAAATAAACATTGGGGTGAAAATCACATAAGAATTGTGAGAAAACCGTCATACACAGGTACAGAGACTATATTATGAACTTTACTAACTTTACAGCCCCTGTAGCATAGTCAAATAAAAATAAATAAATAAATACTGGAATACCCTTTTAACAGGTACAAAATAGTACACTACTTAGATGTACATATGTGGTATGCACTTATGAGGGCAGAAAAATGCGGTACAGTATGCTTAAAAAAAGATTTTTGTACAACTCCAGCAGTACACAACAGTGCCGCAGCACAAAAAAACTGTACTAAACACAAAATTGCACTCTGTCAAAGACTACTAGGAATGGACTGCTGGGTATCATACCGTCTACAGACTAGTATAACCAGCAGATGGTTTGTTGTGGAACAAAGACACAGAATTGCTCTGAAAAATTATTCCTGCCTCCTCTGCTAAGGTTTATGAAGTTGAGGCATAATGTATGAGGCCACACACAGCTATCTGCCCCTCTCTGTAATACAATGCTGGAGAAAGTAACTGGGAGGTATATGGCTGCAGTAAAAATCCTTTTCAGTAAAAAAAAACACTGCACTCTGTCCACCAGAACGCTGATGTGACTAGGATGTTAAACTCTGCTGGTATGAGCTTTTCTGTGTAACACACACACACACACAGCGATGTGCTTCTTATCTCTCTGCAGCGTAATGAATGATATGACGAGCCGCAAAATGTCTGCCGAATATATGTGGCTGTGACATCACAGGGGGGATTTTCTGCTGATAGGCTGCATCCTGCATGTGATTCAGGGTCATCCCGCCTACTTCCCTTCCCCCCTTGCCTTCCCAGTGTTCCTTGCCCCATGTACTGACATATGGATCCGCCATTTTAGATGCCCTGGAGCCTGGACCGCAGTAAATGGAGTTTAATGAAGAGATTTGCGCGATAGAATTGCAGTGATATTCACATTCATTGCGAATTGAATATTTCATAAAATTCGTAACAAATTTGGGTCTATCAGCTTCGATTCGCTCATTTCAAGTCATAGTTTTACATGCAGTACGGTCATAGTGTTCACATGCAGTGAGTACGGTTATAGTATCAGCACTCTTGACGTTGTACTTTATATGTCATACATACGGTCACATTAATTGTATGTAGCACATGTGGTCATAGTATCTATCTATATACTGTACATGCAGTCATAGTTTTTATGGCATTTATACTGTTCATGCGCTCATGGCATTTATTCTGTTTATATGTTCACGGCATTTATACGGTTCACATGTTCACCTTACTTATACTGTTCATACGCTCATCGTATTATTACGGTTAATACGCTCATGGCATACTGTTCACACGCTCATGGCTGTTATACTGGTCATATGCTCATGGCTTTTATTCTGTCTCTCTCATGGCATTTATACTGTTCATACACTCATAGCATTCATACGCTCTTGACATTTACACTGTCCAAACGCTCATGGCTTTCATACTGTTAATTTGCTCATGGCATTTATACTGCCCATACGCTTATCGCTTTTACACTGTTTTAATTGCTGTGGCATTTACACTGTTCAGGCACTATAACGTTTATATTGTTCATATGCTCATAGCATTTATTCTGTTCGTACGCTCAGGACGGCCATACTGTTTATATGGTCAGGACATCCGTACTGTTGCATACTGTTCATACATTCATGACATTATATTTATATGCTTGTGGCACTTACACTGGGCATACGCACATAGTATTCATGCTGTTCTTACTCTCATGCCACCGGTATTGCTCGTACGCGCACGGTATTTACTGTCCATACGTCATGGCTATATGTTGTTTCGGAGCTCATGGTATTCGTTCTCCCATGGAGTATATGCTGTCAATATGCTGGTGGCACTCACAAGCCCATAATAGTTATCTTGTCTTACGCTCTGCCATCTATACTCTGCATACGTTCATGGCATTCACACTTATCATGCTCATAATATTCACACTGTTCAAGCCCACGGGTTTTACTGTATATACCGTATACCGGCATATAAGACGACCCCACCTATTACAGTTAAAATATAGAGTTTGGGATATACTCGCCATATAAGACTACCCCTCTATCGATGTACGATACCTTACCATTGTTCCCCCACACTAGGTAGGCAGCATAGTTCCCCCTACATTAGGTTGTCAGCATAGGTCCCCCACATTAGTTTGGAAGCATAGTTCCCCCCACATTAGGTTGTCAGCATAGTTCCCCCTACATTAGGTTGTCAGCATAGTTCCCCCACATTAGGTTGTCAGCATAGTTCCCCCACATTAGGTTGGCAGTATTATTCCCCCCCCCACATTAGGTTGTCAGCATAGTTCCCCCTACATTAGTTTGTCAGTATAGTTCCCCCACCTTAGGTTGGCAGTATAGTTTCCCCACATTAGGTTGTAGTTCCCCCACATTAAGTTGGCAGTATAGCTTCCCCACATTGGGTTGTAGTTCCCCCACATTAGATTGGCAGTATGCGGTAGTTCCCCCTGTAGGTATTGCATCAAAGCTCTTCGACCGCTACCTCCGCCTTTGTGCAAGGAGGAGCAGGAGGAGCACTGCTAGAGCCCTGCAAAATGACCTCCTGCAGTCCAACACCATGCAGGACATTCGATATTTGCCTGAGAACATAAAGATTGGCAAATTTGCCTGATGCCCTGTGCTCTTCACAGATGAAAGCAGGTTTACACTGAGCACATGTGACATCTGTGAAGAACGTTCTGCTGCCTGCAACATCCTCCAGCATGACCGGTTTGGTGGTTGGTCAGTAATGGTGTTGGGTGGCAATTCTTTGGGGGCTGCACAGCCCTTCATGTGCTTGCCAGAGGTAGCCTGACTGCCATTAGGTACCGAGATGAGATCCTCAGACCCCTTGTGAGACCATATGCTGCTGCTGTTGGTCCTGGGTTCCTCCTAATGGAAGACAATGCTTGACCTCATGTGGCTTGAGTGTGTCAGCAGTTCCTGCAAGAGGAAGGCATTGATGTTATGGACTGGCCCGCCTGTTCCCCAGACTTGAATCTAATTGAGCACATCTGGGACATCATGTCTCGCTCCATCCACCAATGCCACGTTGCACCACAGACTGTCCAGGAGTTGGCGGAGGCTTTAGTCCAGGTCTGGGAGGACATCTCTCAGGAGACCATCTGCCACCTCATCAGGAGCATGCCCAGGCATTGTAGGGAGGTCATACGGTCACGTGGAGGCCACACACACACTACTGAGCCATCAAAGTTGGATCAGCCTATAGTGTGGTTTTCCACTCTGATTTTGAGTGTGACTCCATATCCAGACCTCCATGGGTTAATAAATTTGATTTCCATTGATCATTTTTGTATGATTTTGTTGTCAGCACATTCAACTATGTAAAGACGAAAGGATTTCATATGATTAGTTCATCTATTCATATCTAGGATGTGTTATCTTAGTGTTCCCTTTATTTTTTGAGCAGTGTAGTTCCAATACATTTATAAACATATACAATGTCATATGTTGTAATCTGAAAAATCTGCTCAGGACTAAACTCAAGTAGTAAACCATTGAAGTGCACAAATAAAATAAATTGTAAACATGGATCATGTGCAAAGTATGTCTTAAATATAACACAAAATAATTATCAACAAAGACAAAGTCCCTCAAAACAGTGTCTAAGTATCAGCATATACAAAGAAAATAACAGACAGTATTACCCAGTGGTTTTAGAGAACGTAAGAAGCCGTCACCACCCGACGTTTTGCGCACTTAAAGGGGTACTCCGCTGGAAAACATTTTGTTTTAAATCAACTGGTGTCAGAAAGTTAAACAGATTTGTAGATTACTTCTATTACAAACTTTTAATCCTTCCAGTGCTGCTGTATACTACAGAGGAAGTTATTATTATTTTTTTATTTCCTTTCTGTATGATCACAAGTGTTCTCTGTTAAAACCTCTGTCCATGTCAGGAACTGTCCAGAGAAAAAGAGGTTTGCTATGGGGATTTGCTTCTACTCTGGACAGTTCATAAAATGGACAGAGGTGTCAGCAGAGAGCACTGTGGTCACTGCCATCACTGCCATCTATTATACCTTGCCTATGACCATGACAACTCAATGGAACCTCACTAAGGGGTTTTGGGGGATAAAGTGTAACCCCTTGGTGAAACCCCTTCCTTTTTTAACCCATTGGGTTTAAAGTAATAAAAACTGGTCATTTTGTCCACACAGAACAATAAAAATTTGAAATGGGGAAAAAAAAAAAAGGATTTTTCACAGGGAATTCAACCTAAGGATGTCCTAGTTCCCTAGAGACACTATCGCCATGAGTTAGGCTGGGTCCACACTACGTTTTGTCCCATACGGGAGCGCATACGGCAGGAGGGAGCTAAAACCTCGCGCTCCCGTATGTAACCGTATGCGCTCCCGTATGCCATTCACTTCAATGAGCCGACCGGAGTGAAACGTTCGGTCCGGTCGGCTCATTTTTGCGCCGTATGCGCTTTTACAACCGGACCTAAAACCGTGGTTGACCACAGTTTTAGGTCCGGTTGTAAAAGCGCATACGGCGCAAAAATGAGCCGACCGGACCGAACGTTTCACTCCGGCCGGCTCATTGAAATGAATGACATACGGGAGCGCATACGAAGGCATACGGGAGCGCAAGATTTTAGCTCCCCCCTGCCGTATGCGCTCCCGTATGGGAGAAAACATAGTGTGAACCCAGCCTTACCCTGCTCCAGCCTGAAGTTCGCCTGGCTGCCTGCTTTTTTGTTCATGAACTGTGCCTTCTTTGTTGATGAGCTTGCTAACTTTCTATGAAAGAAATATCACCTGCCAGTACTTTCACACAGGGTGCATTAGGGAATAATTAACCCATAAGTGACACACAACATACATGTACATCACTGTGCCCTGGTACTTAGTGGACAGTGACGTACATGTACGCCAGGGGTTTCCATGTTTGCAGCATCTCCTAACTCGGTGATCGAAACAAGATGCCTGCTGTTGTCAGCAGCTAGGACTTCATAGATAATGGTGGACATGAGCAATCACACAGATGTACTCCATTAACCCTTCAGATACCATGATCAATACTAATCACGGTGCTGTTTCTGCAGGGATTAACCCCTTAAGGACCGGGGGGGTTTCCGTTTTTGCACTTTCATTTTTTGCTCCTTGCCTTTAAAAAATCATAACTCTTTCAATCTTTCACCTAAAAATCCATATTATGGCTTATTTTTTGCGCCACCAATTCTACTTTGTAATGATGTCAGTCATTTTGCCCAAAAATCTATGGTGAAACGGGAAAAAAAATCATTGTGAGACAAAATTGAAAAAAAAAATGCCCTTTTCGTAGTACATTTTTCGGTAAAAATGACACCTTATCTTTATTCTGTACGTTTATACGATTAAAATGATACCCTACTTATATAGGTTTGATTTTGTCATACTTCTGGAAAAAATCATAACTTCGTGCAGGAAAATTATGAGGGCTCATTTTTTGAGCCGTGATCTGAAGTTTTCAATGGTACAATTTTTGCATTGATAGGACTTATTGATCGCTTTTTATTTATTTTTTCATGATATAAAAAGTGACCAAAAATGCACTATACGCCATTGACCGTGCGGTTTAATTAACAATATATTTTTATAATTCGGACATTTCCGCATGAGGCGATACCATATATGTTTATTTTTATTTACACTGTGTTTTTTTTTTTTATGGGAAAAGGGGGGTGATTCTAACTTTTAAAAGCTCCCATAGGGAACTATAACACTGCACACACTGATCTTTCACATTGATCACTGGTTTCTCATAAGAAACCTGTGATCGATGATTCTGCCGCTTGACTGCTCATGCCTGGATCTCAGGCACTGAGCAGTCATTCGGCGATCGGACAGCGAGGAGGCAGGTAGGGACCCTCTGGCTGTCATGTTAGCTGTTCGGGATGCCGCGATTTCGCCGCGGCTATCCCGAACAGCCCACTGAGCTAACCGGCACTTTTTACTTTCACTTTTAGCCGCATGGCTCAGCTTTGAGCGTGCGGCTAAAGGGTTAATAGCGCACGGCACAGCGATCAGTGCCGCGCGCTATTAGCGGCAGGTCCCGGCTTCACTATGATGCTAGGCCCGCCGTGATATGATGCGGGGTCACCGTGGGACCCCGCGTTATATCACGGGAGCGGGACCAAGGACGTACTCATACGTCCTTGGTCCTTAAGAGGTTAAGGGACTCAGAAGAAAGAATTAAGAATGCAAACAACCCATAAATGCCACATCAAATAAAATAGGTTCACTGCACTCTTTTGTCTCCTTCTCCAAACCAGGGCCTGTGGCTGTAATAGCTCTAAGTGGTAATACCAGAAAACAAAGAGTATCCGCACTCACCGCATAAACTGCGACTCGATGCCTCTAGTTAGAGATGCCAAAGGACTCGGGTGTCAGACCATGCATAGTGCTCGAAGCTCTGCTTACCCTTCGTACAGCCGCTATACTGTTTTGTATGTAAGCCTACCACTACAGAGCTTTTGCTGTCTGTGGATCCCGCTACAGTGGCCACACGGCCTGTATCCTCAGACAAGAGGGCTGCTAACATAACAGTTGGGATAGCTGCACAGTAAGTTTACTCAAACACAGTCCTCAAGTACTGTCAAGGTATCCTTAATGGGGTACTCCCCCCCTAGACATCTTATCCCCTATCCAAAGGATAGTTTGTTTAGAGCATCGAGTGCCCCACTTGTGATGGCATGGCCACGCCTCCTCTATGCAAATCTATGGGAGGGGGCATGATGCCCATCATGCCCCTCCCATAGACTTGCATTGAGGGGGCATGGCCATGATGTCATGAGCGGCGGGTGACCATGGCGTCACAAGCCTCCACCCCGCATCGCCAGTCATCGGGCATGAAGCAAAGTTCGCTGTATGCACCAGATGTCTGGGGTGATGCAGCCGAGTTTGGGGGGGGAGGGGGGTCCCGGTCCCCAGCAATCAGACATCTTATCCCCTATGCTTTGGATAGGGGATAAGATGTCTAGGGGTGGAATACCCCTTTAATACTTGGCTGAGTTATTTTATAAGTTTGGCAACCACCACAGGCACTGGGAAAGGTACAGTTTGCTTTTATACCTTAACAGTTATCCAACAGTGGGGGAGATTTATCAAACCTGTGTAAAGGAAAAGGTGCCCAGTTGCCCATAGCAACCAATCAGAACGCTTCTTTCATTTTGCAGTGGCCTTGTTAAAAATGAAAGAAGTGATCTGATTGGTTGCTATGGGCAACTGGGCAACTTTTCCTTTGCATAGGTTTTGATAAATCTCCCCCAGTGTCTACAGCTCTAACCAGTAAATACAGCTGCCAGATTCAATTTAAAGGGGTACTCAGGTGGAAATTTTATTTTCTTTTTTTTTTATAAACTGGTGCCAGAAAGTTAAACAGATTTGTAAATTACAACTTCTCCAGAGAACAAAGAAACGGAGCACTCACCTCCAATATGAAGACACAGATGCAACTTTTATTGAAACTCACAGATTACAGGACACATCATTTGTAAATGACTTCTATTTAAAAATGTTAATCCTTCCAGTACAGTAGCAGGAGCAAATCCCCATAGCAAACCTATTCTGCTCAGGTCAGTTCCTGACACGGACAGAGGTGTCCGCAGAGAGACAGACAGAAAATAAATTAAAAAATAATTCCTCTGGAGCATACCAGTTGATAAAAAAAAAAAAAAGTTGTTTTACACCAGAGTACCCCTTTAAGCCTCCCCAGACTGGCTGTAAAAGTTTACACCCTGTGGGAAAGATTTCAGATGGCTTCTTTTAAATTTTCAGAGGCCTTTTTTTTTTAAATGAGAGAAAGGATCTAATCGGCACTATGGACAACTGAACCACTCTTTCTCTACACAGGTTTTGAAAAATCTCCCCTTATCTGGCAGCCTTCTAATCACATGTAACACCATCACATGTACAAACAGCATTAAAGGGGTTATTTGGGGCAAAAACATCCCATCCCCTATCCAAAGGATAGAGGATAAGATGTCTGATCGCGGGGGCCCCACTGTTGGGACCCCCCACAATCTCCCTGCGAGTTTCCGGGACTGGAGACGTCACGTAACACCACGCCCCCTCCCATAGACATGAATGGAGGGGGCGTTGCATTACAGGTGCTGCAGGGAGTCACGGTTCACGGGTGCTGCAGGAAGATCGTGGGGGGGTCCCAGCAGCGGGCCCCTGCGATCAGACATCTTATCCCCTATTCTTTGGATAGGGGATAAGATGTATTTGCCCGGAATACCCCTTTAAGTATCTTACAGCAATAAAGCAAATGGCACATGGTTCAAACAGTCCACTACAACTTGTCACTCATCACACTTTCCCACTATACCCATAAGGCATTTATAGGGTACATAGTTTTGCAAAGTGTCAAAGACACTTTAGAAGCACTTTAGAAGCTAAATGATCGTTGGGGTTTGGTGGCTAAGGTCTGGTACTCCATTTGCTCTTTGGCTCATTATTTTCTATCATTACATTATTTCTGTAGCGGTGTGCGGTTTAACTGTTCGTCCATGGCTCAGGCATTTGCTTGACCCTTTAGAGTTAGACTTTCCAGCCCACACTGCCATTAGCATTCTGTGCATGAATCTCTCTCTCTGTGTTTTTAGTTTCCCTTGCACAGTTACTTACCTTGTTGTAAGGTATTTTTCTTTCGGTGTTTATTGTCTCATGAATGACAGTAGCAACTAGAAATCTAAACAAAAGAAAAATGGGAGGAACTCCCCACACGATCCTGAAGAAGTTACTCTTTATTTTTGGTACATATTCCTTACATTCTATGGGGTACACCACAGAACACCATGAGGTGAGTTAACAATTGTTTCACACCAGGAAAGATTAAAGGGGTTTCTCAGGACTTTTTGATAGCTTATTTACAGGATAGTCCATCAGTCACTGACCAGTGGGGTGGAGACACTTGGCTCCCTGACATCAGCAGTTTGGTACCCTTCACTATCCAGGCATACAAACGAGGCCAGAAGCCTTACTCCATTCATTGTATAGCCCATGAACTGTTGCAGTTTTTGTATCCTACATATTCTGTAGAACACAGTAGCGGTACTGTTAGATACATCTGATATTAACTGGACGGACATATCACTTATCAATGGATACCTATAAAATTTCAAACCTTTTGACAAGTCACAGTAACAGTCATTGTCATCATTTCTGATTAGAAGGGATCCTGGTTCCAGTAACCCCCATGGATTGTTAAAAGAAAGTTACAAGGGAGTACTGTGTCCCTTTGTTTCTGGTCAGTTTTCCTCAATGAGGATTTATAGAGAGTCTCATGGATTTTCTTGGAATCCACATACGACATGGTCGAAGCCAAGAAACATAGGGGTGCAGTGCTCAGCTGAGCATTTTTTTATCCTTTTCTTTTCTACGATGGGGAAGTTAAGCATCCTACTCATAACTCACTATGATGACATTTCAGAACTGATAGGTATCCTTTGAACATTGTTCCCTGTTCCCTCTGAATAGAGTAACAATGTAATAGTGTAAACAGTCAGACTTGGTGGGTTTACACATCTAGTTAACGTGCTAAACTGTTAACTGCATTTGTATGTACGTAGGAATTTGTTACTTCTGGGCCCTGATGCAAAATCGCAATATCCGCAACAGGGCCTCATGTGGCAATTTTAATACTGGTCTCTCTTAAGGGGCAGATGTGCTTTTGCGCCGCCTTAGCCATGAAGGCCCAAGTATGACTTTGTATATTGTTATTGCTGGCCTTGACATATTGCAATGGAAAATAAATTCTGATCACAAATCACTTCTTTATGCACATATATGACAACTAAAACTAATCCTGAATCCAATATTTAATAATTCTTTTTAATCTTCAATCTACTTATACTGTACAAGTTAAAATTACAGAACAAAAAGCTTACAATGAACACTGGATTAGAATGATTTTCTGTATTATATTAAAATAACACTACATTTTATCAACATGTAACTAGCAAATGTTCTAGATGATAAAAATAAAGAAAAGACAATAGATTCCAATTAAAGGATCTGTTACAATTTAGTTTTAGATTATATTTGGCTACAGACTCATATTGGCCCGAAGGGGATCAAGACAATCCTTCTAGTAGGCCCCTGAACTAGAGCTGTCCCCCTCTTGTGTCTAGTTTTTTTTTTTTTTTTTTTTTTATAATTACAAATTTAGGAAATTTGTTTTCAATTTCTATCAATCCATCTCCTCCATTTCAACCAGCGCAGCGCTGGGCTATCAACTTTCGCGCATTATATAATAGTCTTCCCACCGCTAACTTACTATTATCTTCTATCGGCAATTCCTCCACATAACCCAGTATACATATTTTGACCTCCCTGTCAATAACAACCTCATATATTACTCCAATATATTCTATAATTACTTCCCAATATATTTTAATAACCGGGCATTCCCACAACATATGAAGCAAGTCAGCACTGGAGCATATACACCGAGGGCATTTTGCCATTTCTGCATACCCTATTTTAGCTAACAATGCCGGAGGCTGGTACACCCGAAACAGTATATACATCTGGGAAAGTCTCGCACCCTCTCCCAGTGCCTGGTTAGGTACACTACTCAGAATATTATTTCATTGGTCCAATGTCACCCGTTGCTCTTCTCTCCATTTATAAAAGGTTGGTATTTTTTGCTTTTCCCATCCCTTCATAGCTATCAATTGGTACAATTTTGAAATAAATCCTATCTTCCTTTCGTCCTTTATTATAAAATCCAATGCCAGGTCCTTGCTTAATTTAATATTTTATATATATTTTTGTTGGGCTGCCATCGCATGCCTCAACTGTAAGTATTACTCTTGTGTCTAGTTTTAACAAGGACACAGTCACTTATAGTATCTTTGTGACTTGTCACCTGTGTCCTGTGTCGGCGTAGCAGCAGGCCCACTTTCTTTCTCCCTGGGACCTCTTCCTGAACTCACATACATTCTCCTGCTTGCTGCATATATCTTATTTACCTAATTGTACTACAATACATTGATTCCACAATACATCATATGTTAAATTAAAAAACTGTCATTCAAAAGTACAACTGATCCCACAAAAACAAGTCCCCATATAGTTCTGTTGTGAAAAAAAAATAAAATAAAGAGGCTGCAACATTATAGGGTTTAGCCCATACCATACCTTAACATAACAGTACCACAAGGGCCTTAGATGGTAATCCTTTCATGAATTACTATTATGCCATGTTGCTCATATGGACATTGTCACTGAGCCCATTAAGAGCGTGCATATATGTGCAATAAACCAATGCGTGATCAGGTAATATTTTTATGTTCAGTAACTGTGGGGTGGGCCACAAGAATTTATTCCACTGGTGGGCCTTTGCCACCCGAGCCCAATACCAAAAAATAAACCTCTCATATGCAACTGTAGGCTATTTACATATAAAAGAAATATGTACTAATTAATAAATAATTTTTTCGTGGAATGTTTTTGCATTGAAAAGCATAGTCAACTATGGTTTTTGGTAAAGCTAAGAATAAGTTACGTTTATACCGTAAAAGTAAAACAAAAACATTGTCTAAACATAATCTATCAAAACTTTTTCAGACAGGTATAATAATAGCAGTAAAGGTAAATTCATCTTAAAAATGATGTATATCTCAGACTGAGTAGCGGATTCACAGTGGATTTTACCCCATATGCATTGCAAAACCTGTAGCTTTTCTGTCCAATAATGAGTTTCCTGCAGACAGAAAATCACAGATTTCTATGTGGATTTTTTCAGCTACACGTTGATAAGGTTTTAGTAAACTCCTTTCACTTGTACAAATAACTGCTGCACACATGCAGTGCGGAATCCATACTGCGACTAGTGATGAGCGGCATTCCCCATATTCGAATTCGCAATATTTTGCGAATATATAGATGAATATTTGTCCTATATTCGTGAATTTCGCATATTTGTTGTATTCGCATATTCGTATATGCGAATATTTGCATATGTGAATATTCGCATATTAGCGTATTCGAGGAAGAAAACAGTGAGGGGGTGGGCAACTTTACTATTGGTTGCTAGGGATGTTATGGATAACCTCTGACAAGTGTATTTGCATCATTTCAATTGGCCCACAAGTGAAAAGAAGGAATATGCGAATATGAGCACATGCGTATATTCACATATGTGAATATGCGAAAAAAATGCGAATATTCGCAATTTCAAATATATAGCGAATATATTCGCAATATTTGCGAATTTGCAATATTTGCAATAAAAATTTGAAATGTCAATATTCGCGCCCAACACTAACACATCTTTTTATGGCCCAAGTGTTAATGCCCAATGTATATGCTATGCCATAGAGCAGTAGTCTCCAACTTGCGGTCTGCAGGTTAAAGACCACTGCCATAGAGGTTCCATTTAAAGGAACATGCCACAGCATATGACAAAAAAAAAAAACACATTCAACATTGGTTACCTTGTGAAAGAAGACAAGTGCAGACCACTATTATTTAATTCAACAAGAAAGTTTACCAAACTTTTTAGTGTAAAAAAAAGTTAATGTTGTACAACAAAAGAGCAGTTGCAGTTCCTAATAGAGGCACATGCATTTAATAGTTTTTTTTCCACACAAGTGGTGTAATCAGCTACTCCCCTCTTAGTCAGACCACATATAATGACCATACTGTTACTAAATTAAAAAAAAATGGGATTACAGTGCAGCTACATTTAGTGACTCACATTTGAGGTTTTCTCTGATTACAGTTGGCCACTTTTCCTTTTGTGTATCCATCTTGCCCTGACTGCCAGGGAAATTTCTTCCAGCCACAATTACTTAGTGGTGAGCACTAGGGGTGACGATGAGGGTTTTGCTGGGTGAAGAAGTCCCTGATGAATATGTAACATGGCAGAGTCTAACTAAGCCAATGTTCCTCTACAATCTTTTGCCAGTAAAGCTGTTTCCGCATACAAAGCACTTCTGATGCTAGGATTCCATGGAACAACTTGTAAACTTTACTGAACTCCTTTTTCAAATCCAATGAAATACAGTTACTTAAATACAGCTTAAAATAATAATAATAATTACTGCTTCTTTAGCATATACACTAAATGGCTCAATCTTTAGGCTTTTCGTATATTAGGATTAATGGCTCTCCAGATCCAAGTCCAAATTACTGAAACTACTGAAAGAGGGTCTTCATAATTTGGTTTACCGTGGTATAAGGTGCAAAAAAGAAACAGCCCTTATTTGTCCTAGGGCTACAAACACCGCTACTAATGTAACCACCCCCCTCCCATAAAACATAACTTTAATAAAAACTGGTAAAATACCAGTATATTGATAGTGTGAAAACTGAGAGGGGCATTTACTAAGGGGTTTAGTCATTTTTTTCTGACTATTGGCGTTAATTGTCGCAATTGTGCCTACCCTATTTTTCGTGCGACTTTCCCTAGCAAGAGCTAGAAAGTCAAATTTTTTACGCTAGTTTTCATTTTTGACTTGCAGTGGTCAGGTATTTATTAACTGCGACAGTCGCAGCTGCACAATAAACTCGCAACGGTCGCAACGGCCGTAAAAATTTACTAAATTTACTCCAGGTCCAACATGGAGCAGGAAAAGCTACTGCCGCCCGGGCTCCGACATACTTCTCCCCGCTACCCTCACTTCGCTACAGGGCACTGCAGTGATTTACATCCCCCCCCCCCCCCTCTCACCTGCCAGCGCCACACAACTCCCATCTGCCTGCTAACTGTTGCAAGACTACAAGTCCCAGCATGCCCTTATAGTGAGGACACGCTGGGAGTTGTAGTCTTGTAGCAGCGCGAGCTGAGCGGCACGGGCGGGAGACAAGGGGGGATGTATATCGGTGTCCCCATAAGTGAGTGTAGCGGGGAGGCCGTATGAGGAGCCCGGGCGGCTGCACTGTAATGTCAGCCCAGGCTCCTGCCCTGACAGCCAAAGGCTTTGGCTGTCAGGGCATGCTGGGTGTTGTAGTTTTGCAACAGCTGGAGGGCCACAGTTTGCAGACCACTGGTTTGTGGTCTGTAAACTGTAGTCCTCCAGCTGTTGCAAAACTAAACAGCTGAAGGGGACCGGCGAAGACATTCACTTACCCTTCCGAGGCTCCAGCGACGATCGGTGACGGAGATTGTCATGCGGCAATGTCGTGCGGCGCTGGATCCTACGGAAGCCGGTAAGTTGCCCAAGCCCTAAAACAGTGTTTCCCAACCAGGGTGCCTCCAGATATTGCAAGACTACAACTCCAAGCATGCCTGGACAGCCTTTGGCTGTCCAGGCATGCTGGGAGTTGTAGTTTTGCAACATCTGGAGGCACCCTGATTGGGAAACACTGGCCTAAAAGAGTGTTTTCCAACCAGGGTGCCTCCAGATGTTGCAAGACTACAACTCCCAGCATGCCTGGACAGCCTTTGGCTGTCCAGGCATGCTGGGAGTTGTAGTTTTATAGCCAAAAACAAAGAGACCCACAATACTAATATTATTTCGAAAGGTATAACAATCTTTATTAGACAATAAAAAACAAACAATTTAAAAATAGTAAAAGGCAGAGGATGACCTTACGCAGGAGACAACAGGTGCCAGTGGACCTGGTTTGGGCGATGTAGGTATTCAGTCAAAAACATACATAATGTGAGACTGGCACGGCTGCACACTTATAATATCGTAACAATAGATATAATATCTAACATACATTGATGTAACATAGGGAGCAGCAATGCAATATATATATATATATATATATAAACATAAATAGGGACCCGAGATGGGTGATACCTAAAGAGACTACCTGTCATATACCCAAAGGCCAGGAACACCAAGCACCAACACCCCAACGCACGTTTCGCGTATGGGCTTCGTCAGGGGGCGTGTCCTGATCCCCAAAAGAGGCAACCGTGCCAGTCTCACATTATGTATGTTTTTGACTGAATACCTACATCGCCCAAACCAGGTCCACTGGCACCTGTTGTCTCCTGCGTAAGGTCATCCTCTGCCTTTTACTATTTTTAAATTGTTTGATTTTTATTGTCTAATAAAGATTGTTATACCTTTCGAAATAATATTAGTATTGTGGGTCTCTTTGTTTTTGGCTATATATCGGTACCCCCGGGACCTGCATACGGCGCGTATTGTTTTGCCGTTTTGTTGTTTGGCTAAATTGAGTTGTAGTTTTGCAACATCTGGAGGCACCCTGGTTGGGAAACACTGGCCTAAAACAGTGTTTCCCAACCAGGGTGCCTCCAGATGTTGCAAAACTACAACTCCCAGGTTGGGAAACACTGTGCCCGGCCTCTGCCCCACCTTACTGTAAGGGCATGCTGGGAGTTGTAGTCCTGCAGCTGGGGGCAGGGGACAAGCTTGTAACTTGCCCACACATCTCCTGCACCACACAACTATAACTCCCAGCATGTCCTTACTGTAAGGGCATGCTGGCAGTTTTAGTCGTGCGGGGCGGGAGATGTGTGAGCAGGTGATAATAAATGTACTAACCCATTTTTTTTCTCTCATTTCAGATCCGTGTACCCTGTGGACTCCTTCGGATTCGGTGGACTACTTCGATGACCAGTGTTTTTCTTTGTTTGATTTTAATAAAATGGTTAACGAGGGCTTGTGGGGGAGTGTTTTTTGTAATAAAATTTTTTTAAAACATGTTTTTTTTCCCTTACTTTACTTGACAGGTTTAGTAGTGGAAGCTGTCTTATAGGCGGAGTCCATTACTAAGCTGGGCTTAGCGTTAGCCACAAAAACAGCTAGCGCTAACCCCCAATTATTACCCTGGTACCCAACGTCACAGGGGTGCCGGGAAGAGCCGGTACCAACAGGCCCGGAGCATCAAAAATGGCGCTCCTGGGCCTAGGTGGTAACAGGCTGGCGTTATTTAGGCTGGGGAGGGACAGTAACAATGGTCCTCGCCCACCCTGGTAACGTCAGGCTGTTACTGTTTGGTTGGTATTTGGCTGAGAATAAAAATAGGGGGGACCCTATGCGTTTTTTTAAAATAAATAATTAAATATAAATAAAAAACACATAGGGTCCCCCCTATTTTTATTCTCAGCCAAATACCAACCAAACAGTAACAGCCTGTCGTTACCAGGGTGGGCGAGGACCATTGTTACTGGCCCTCCCCAGCCTAAATAATGCCAGCCTGTTACCGCCTAGGCCCAGGAGTGCCATTTTTTGATGCTCCGGGCCTGTTGGTACCGGCTCTTCCCGGCACCCCTGTGGCGTTGGGTACGGGAGTAATAATTGGGGGTTAGCGCTAGCTGCTTTTGTGGCTAGTGCTTAGCCCGGCTTAGTAATGGACTCCATCTGTAAGACAGCTTCCACTACTAAGCCTGTCCAGTAAAGTAAAAAAAAAAAAACAGGTTTAAAAAAAAATTTATTACAAAAAAAACACTCCCCACAAGCCCTCGTTAACCATTTTATTAACATCAAGAAAAGAAAAACGCTGGTCGTCGAAATAGTCCACTGAATCCGCAGGAGTCCACAGGATATACGGATCTGTAGAAGAAGTAACAAAAAAAAAAAGTGTAAGCACATTTAGGGAGAAAAAACAGTGTTAAAAAGTGTAATAAACACACACACACACACACACACACACACACACACTAAACGCAGTTTACCACTATTCTGAGCCATGACTACAATTTAGTTATAGAATTATTTAGATGTGGTGAAAAAGCTAAAAAAATACTCAAAAACAAAAGATCCAGAAGGAAACCTAGCAGCCAAACCTATTCAGACAGCAGGAAAAAGGAACAGACTATTTTTTCTACTACATGAAGTACCACTTTTGCCTATGTGTGCCAAATTTATTAACGCCGTGCAGCAATTTAGTAAATTTGTCGCACATAGTCAAAAATGAAGTAGAAAAAAACAGGGTAAAAACCAGACTACATAGTAAAAGATTAGTAAATGCCCCTCTGAATGTGCATTAAAAAGGACCAAATGTGCAAAACCAATTTAGGATAAACCAGCACTAGAAAGTTATTGCCATCAGTAGTATTCAGGCTCTTAAGTACCAATTTAAATGTGTGTACTTATAGGCAGCTGCAGACTACCTATATTTGCTGGACGATGTATAAGAGCAATATTAGGAACTTTTAAAGTGCCCGTCTACATGTTCAGAAGCTTTATCAGGGGTTAGGAGTAGAGATGAGCGAATTTACAGTAAATTCGATTCGTCACAAACTTCTCGGAGACTCTTTCCTAGGACTGTATCCACCTTTTCCAGCCCACCGGAGCACCTGAAAGCTGAACTAATTTATGCAGGATGAGTCATCAACTGCCGAGCCGAGAAGTTTGTGACAAATCAAATTTACTGTAAATTCGCTCATCTCTAGTTAGGAGCAAATGACAAGACAAAATGGCATTTTAAGGTTTACATAGCGTATGGTGTTTTTTATTTTTATTTTTTTTAGATATCAACTGGCTCCAGAAAGTTGAACAGATTTGTTAATTACTTCTATTAAAAATATGAATCCTTCCAGTAGTTATCAGCTGCTGAAGTTGAGTTGTTCTTTCTTTCTGACAACAGTGCTCTCTGCTGACACCTCTGCTTGTCTCAGGAACTGTCCGAAGCATTAGAGGTTTGCTATGGGGATTTGCTCCTATTTTGGACAGTTCCTAAGACAAGCAGAGGTGTCAGCAGAGAGCACTGTTGTCAAACGAAAAAGAACAACTCAACTTCAGCAGCTGATAACTACTGGAAGGATTAAGATTTTTAAGTTGATATATATTTAAAAAAAAAGTTTTTTCCTGGAATACCCCTTTAACAAATCATCTATGTCTGACCTTATCACTAAGGGACATACAGTGTCCAATGGTTCTTCAGAATCTCATAGTGGCCTCATTCCTTGCCACTATGCAGCCAACAATCCTGACATAAAATCATAAGATTAAATCATATAACTAGAGATGAGCAAATCGAAACTGACGAACCAGAATTTGTTACTAATTTCAGGAAATATTCGATTTGCAACAAATGCGAATATCACCGCGATTCTATTGCGCGAATCCCTTCATTACATAGTTACATAGTTAGTACGGTTGAAAAAAGACATACGTCCATCAAGTTCAACCAGGGAATTTAAGGGTAGGGGTGTGGCGCGATATTGGGGAAGGGATGAGATTTTATATTTCTTCATAAGCATTAATGTTATTTTGTTCCAGGAATGTATCTAACCCTGTTTTAAAGCTGTTAAATTTTCCTGCTGTGACCAGTTCATGAGGTAGACTGTTCCATAAGTTCACAGTTCTTATGGTAAAGAAGGTGCGTCACCCCTTGAGACTAAACCTTTTCTCCATATTTTTTGTATGGGCCATTTATATACTTATATACATTTATCATATCCCCACTTAAACGTCTCTTATCAAGACTAAACAATTGTAACTCCTTAAATCGCTCCTCATAGCTAAGATGTTCCATGCCCCATATTAGTTTAGTCGCGCGTCTCTGCACCCTTTCCAGCTCCACAGTGTCCCTTTTATGGACTGGTGCCCAAAACTGAACAGCATATTCCAGGTGAGGCCGTACCAATGCTTTATAAAGGGGGAGTATTATGTCTCTGTCCCTCGAGTCCATGCCTCTTTTTATACATGACTATATCCTGCCGGCTTTGGAAGCAGCAGCCTGACATTGCATGCTATTCTGTAGTCTGTGATCTACAAGTACACCCAGATCCTTCTCTACCAGTGACTCTGCCAGTTTAATCCCCCCTAAGACATACGATGCATGCAGGTTATTAGTACCCAGATGCATAACTTTACATTTATCCACATTGAACCTCATTTGCCAAGTGGATGCCCAGACAGTCTATCCAAGTCATCTTGTAACCTATACACATCCTCTATAGACTGTACCGTGCTACAAAGTTTGGTGTCATCTGCAAAGATAGAAACAGAGCTGTTAATACCATCCTCTATATCATTAATAAATAAATTAAACAACAGCGGGCCCAGTACTGAACCTTGGGGTACACCACTAATAACCGGGGACCAATCAGAGTATGAATCATTGACCACCACTCTCTGGGTACGATCCATGAGCCAGTGTTCAATCCAGTTACAAACTAAAGTTTCCAAACCCAAAGACCTTAACCCCTTAAGGACACAGGGTTTTTCATTTTTTGCACTTCCGTTTTTTCCTCCTTACCTTTTAAAAATCATAACCCTTTCCATTTTCCACTTAAAAATCCATATTATGGCTTATTTTTTGCGTCACCAATTCTACTTTGCAGTGACATTCGTCATTTTACCCAAAAATTCACAGCGAAACGGAAAAAAAAATCATTGTGTGACAAAATCGAAGAAAAAACGCCATTTTGTAACTTTTGGGGGCTTCTGTTTCTATGCAGTGCATATTTTGGTAAAAATGACACCTTACCATTATTCTGTCGGTCCATACAGTTAAAATGATACCCTACTTATATAGGTTTGATTTTGTCGTACTTCTGGAAAAAATCATAAATACATGCAGGAAAATTTATACGTTTAAAAATGTCATATTTTGACCCCTATAACTTTTTTATTTTTTCACGTACAGGGCGGTATGAGGGCTCATTTTTTGCGCCATGATCTGAAGTTTTTATCGGTATGATTTTTGCTTTTATCACTTTTTATTAATTTTTTTATGGTATAAAAAGTTACCAAAAATACGCTTTTTTGGAATTTTGAATTTTTTTGCTCATACGCCATTGACCGTGCGGTTTAATTAATGATATATTTTTATAGTTCAGACATTTACGCATGCGGCGATACCACATATGTGTATTTATTTATTTTTTTACACTGTTTTATTTTTTTTATGGGAAAAGGGGGGTGATTCAAACTTTTATTAGGCAAGGGGTTAAGTGACCTTTATTAACCCTTTTTTTTTGCAGTGTTATAGGTCCCATAGGGACCTATAACACTGCACACACTGATCTCTCATGCTGATCACTGGCGTGTATTACCACGCCTGTGATCAGTGTTATCGGTGCTTGACTGCTCCTGTCTGGATCTCAGGCACGGAGCAGTCATTCGCCGATCGGACACCGAGGAGGCAGGTAAGGGCCCTCCCGGTGTCCTGTAAGCTGTTCGGGACTGAGCAGGCGGGATACTTTCACTTTCACTTCAGACGCGGCGGTCAGCTTTGATCGCCGCGTCTGATGGGTTAATGCAGGGCATCACCGCGATCGGTGATGTCCTGTATTAGCCGCGGGTCCCGGCCGTTGATAGCCACCGGGACCGACCCGATATGATGCGGGGACACCGCATGACCCCGCGGCATATCGCGGGAGCTGGCGGAGGACGTAAATATACGCCCTGCGTCATTAAGGAGTTAACTTACCTGTCAGACGGCTATGAGGGATAGTATCAAACGCTTTAGCAAAATCCTGAAACATTATATCCACAGCCATTCCTCTGTCAATGCTTCTACTCACTTCTTCATAAAAGCAAATTAGATTGGTTTGACAACTTCTATCCTTAGTAAACCCATGCTGGTTATCACTTATAATACTATTATCCCCTATGTATTCCTGTATGTAATCCCTTATAAGTCCTTCAAACAATTTACCCACAATGCACGTTAGACTTACCGGTCTATAGTTTCCTGGGGAAGACCTAGAGCCCTTTTTGAAGATTGGCACCACATTCGCCTTGCGCCAGTCCCTTGGCACAATACCAGACACCAGTGAATCTCTAAATATCATGAACAGGGGTACAGATATTACTGAACTTAGTTCTCTAAGAACTCTTGGTTGCAATCCATCTGGCCCTTGAGATTTGCTTACATTTATATTACTTAACTTACCTTACCTTAACGTACCATTTCTACATGAAGCCAGTTCAGTACATTACATCAGTGTTTTTCAACCACTGTGCCGTGGCACACTAGTGTGCCGTGACATAGTGTAAGGTGTACCGTGGGAAAAACACCCGCTGGGTGTTTTTGCCGTGGGACATCTCTGTGTTACACAGGGATTCCTCTAAGTCCCTGCGGCCTCGCGTTTACTTTAAAAACGCGGGGACCGCCGGGAGATAGCCGCACGTGCGCCCATAGCAACAATCGCGGAGGACCGGAGCAGCGAGGAGGACGCGTGCTGTCAACTTGGTAAGTGTTACCAGCCGCGCGTCTCCTTTGGTGTTCCGAGCACCGCTCCTCCAGTCCCAGGACCTACTGCTATAGCCGGACTGGAGGAGCGGTGCTCGGAACACCGAAGTGGGGCAGTACACAGGCATACAGCCTTCAGTAATACACTGTATGGCTGAAGGCTGTATGTCTGTGGGGGGACTATACTGGACCTAATGTGGGGGAACTATACTGCACCTAATGTGGGGGGACTATACTGGACTTAATGTGGGGGGACTATACTGGGCCTAATGTGGGGGAACTATACTAGACCTAATGTGGGGGACTATACTGGACCTAATGTGGGGGGACTAAACTGGACCTAATGTGGGGGGACTATACTGGGCCTAATGTGGGGGAACTATACTGCACCTAATGTGGGGGAACTATACTGGACCTAATGTGGGGGAACTATACTGGACCTAATGTGAGGGAACTATACTGGACCTAATGTGGGGGGACTATACTGGACATAATGTGGGGGGAACTATACTGCACCTAATGTGGGGGAACTATACTGCACCTAATGTGGGGGAACTATACTGGACCTAATGTGGGGGAACTGTACTGCACCTAATGTGGGGGAACTGTACTGCACCTAATGTGGGGAACTATACTGGGCCTAATGTGGGGAACTATACTGGACCTAATGTGGGGAACTATACTGCACCTAATGTGGGGGGACTATACTGGGCCTAATGTGGGGGAACTATACTGCCAACCTAATGTGGGGACATCTCTGTGTTACACAGGGATTCCTCTAAGTCCCTGCGGCCCCGCGTTTACTTTAAAAACGCGGGGACCGCCGGGAGATAGCCGCACGTGCGCCCATAGCAACAATCGCGGAGGACCGGAGCAGCGAGGAGGACGCGTGCTGTCAACTTGGTAAGTGTTACCAGCCGCGCGTCTCCTTTGGTGTTCCGAGCACCGCTCCTCCAGTCCCAGGACCTACTGCTATAGCCGGACTGGAGGAGCGGTGCTCGGAACACCGAAGTGGGGCAGTACACAGGCATACAGCCTTCAGTAATACACTGTATGGCTGAAGGCTGTATGTCTGTGGGGGGACTATACTGGACCTAATGTGGGGGAACTATACTGCACCTAATGTGGGGGGACTATACTGGACTTAATGTGGGGGGACTATACTGGGCCTAATGTGGGGGAACTATACTAGACCTAATGTGGGGGACTATACTGGACCTAATGTGGGGGGACTATACTGGACCTAATGTGGGGGGACTATACTGGACATAATGTGGGGGGAACTATACTGCACCTAATGTGGGGGAACTATACCGCACCTAATGTGGGGGAACTATACTGGACCTAATGTGGGGGAACTGTACTGCACCTAATGTGGGGAACTATACTGGGCCTAATGTGGGGGAACTATACTGGACCTAATGTGGGGAACTATACTGCACCTAATGTGGGGGGACTATACTGCACCTAATGTGGGTGAACTATACTGGGCCTAATGTGGGGGAACTATACTGCCAACCTAATGTGGGGAGCTATACTGGGCCTAATGTGGGGGAACTATACTGGACCTAATGTGGGGGACTATACTGGACCTAATGTGGGGGAACTACAACCTAATGTGGGGGTAACTATATTGCCCACCTAATGTGGGGGAAAATAAGATATATGCCAGATAAGACCTATGCAGCGTACATAGGAATTTGTTCATAGTTTTTTTTTTTTTAACTATAATCCGGCCCTCCAAGGAGACAAGTGCAGTAAGTACTGAGTGACAGTGAGGCAGATAAATAGATGTAGTGCAGTGCGTTTTTTCCCTTTTTTTTTTTTTGCTTGTCGACCTCGGTAGCGGTGCCCCGCGGAAATTTTTTTTCCCGAGGTGTGCCCCGACCCGAAAAAGGTTGGGAAACACTGCATTACATGATGTGTTGCCAGCACTGACCTCTCCAATGTCAGCTCCTTCTTCCTTAGTATATACAGAACTAAAGAACCCATTCAGTAGCTCTGCTTTATCTTTATCGCCTGTGACAACCTCCCCATTATCATTGTTAAGGGGTCCTACATGCTCTGTCCTTGTTTTTTTTGCATTTATATATCTAAAAAAATATTTAGGATTAGTTTTGCTTTCTTTGGCCACCTGTCACTCATTTTGAATTTTTGCAGTTTTTATTACATTTTTACAGATTTTATTAAGCTCTTTGTACTGTTTAAATGTTATAGCTGACCCATCAGATTTGTATTTTTTAAAGGCTATTTTTTTGTTGTTTATTGCTCTTTTAACATCATTTGTCAGCCATGTAGGATTTAGTTAAATTAGTTAATTTAGTTAATTAAACTCCATTTACTGAGGTCCAGGCTCCAGGGCATCTAAAATTGCGGATCCACATGTTAGTACATGGGGCAAGGAACTCTGGGAAGGCGGGAAGGCAAGGCGGGAAGGGAAGTAGGCGGGATGACCCTGAATTACATGCAGGATACAGCCTATCAGCAGCCAGTCACCCCTGTGATGTCACAGCCCTATATATTTGGCAGCCATTTTGCGGCTCGTCATATAATTCATTACACTGCATACAGATAGGACGGACATCGCTTTGTGTGTGTTACACAGAAAAGCTCATTCCAGCAGCGTTTCACATCCTAGTCACATCAGTGTTCTCGTGGATGGAGAGAATAGTTTTTTTCACTGAAAAGGATTTTTACTGCAGCTGCAGCCAATAACCTCCCAGTCACTTTCTTTGGCATAGTATTCGACTAGGTTCACACAGCGGAGTGCGGCCAGCGCCAGCTGAATCAGTGGGCACTAGGACCGAGCGGACACTGCAGTCTCCAATAGACTGCAATGTGTTCCGCAAGTATTTCCGCCTGAAGAATGAGCAACACCATTCTTCAGGTGGAAATTCTCTAGCTGATTTTCCGTTCACACATTCCACAGTGTGAATATGTGAACGGAAACCCATTCACTACACTATACATTTTAGTAAGCGGAATTTCTGCCTGCAATTTCAAAGCGGAATTGCAGTCGGAAATTCCGTAGTGTGAACCTAGCCTTACAGAGAGGGGCAGATAGCTGTGTGTTGCCTCATACATTTCAACAAGATGCATCAACTTCATAAACCTTAGCAGAGGTGGCAGGGATAATTTTTCAGCGCAATTCAGTGTCTTTGTTCCACAAAAAATCATCTGCTGGTTATATTAGTCTGTAGATGGTATAATACACAGCAGTCCATTCCTAATAGCCTTTGACAGAGTACAATTTTGTGTTTAGTACACAACTTTTTTTGGGCTTCAGCACTGTTGTGTACTGCTAGTGTTTTACAAAAAAATTTTTTTAAGGCTACTGTAGCGCATTTTTTTGCTCTCATAAGTGCATACCGCATGTGTACATCTAAGTAGTGTACTAATTTGTGCCTGTTAATCTGTCAAGGGCCTACATACTGTGAAAGGACAGACAAAAGTAATCACCGGCTGGTGTTTTACAAAAAACAGAGATTGCTGTTAGGTGTACTGTAGCGCATTTTTCTGCCCTCATCAGTGCATACCGCATACGTACATCTAAGTAGTGTACTATTTTGTACCTGTTAATCTGTCAAGAGCCTAGATACTGTAAAAGGCCAGCCAAAAGTAATCACCTGCTGCTGTTCTAGAAATATACTGTTTTAAGCATAGTGAAGCGTATTGTACTCCCCTCATATACGCGCTAAGTATGTCAGGCAGAGAAGTGCCAGGACGTGCACAGAGGAGTGGCAGAGGCCTAAATCCTTCAGGCAGAGGTCGCAGCAGTCTAGGGCAAGTGACAGCAGTAGTTGCAGCGAGAGGCCTGAGCTGCCGTTCTCAGCTAGCTGTCGTGTCTCGACCAGCAACCCATCTGCTTTCGTCGATTGGTTAACACAGTCATCCACTTCATCACAAGTGACATCTGACACCCTTAGTCAACAGTTGGTGGGTTCCTCAGACACAACCCTCAGTTGGCATGGCCCGGGAGCAGTCCCTGTCCTCCCATTGCCTCTGTCCTATGCTGTTCCCTCCCCTACATGTAGTTACAAATACCAGGTAAATATATTGAAACAAAGGAAATGCACAATCAGTATAAAGGTCCCCAAATGCCAGGCACATTGGGACCCTCCTACATATGATCTGATATTTATCTACCATTTTAAATAAAGTGAATACACTGTTCTCAATGAATTTGATATAAATAACTCTGATATGCCAAATAAACTTTAATTACTAGCCACATTCATGTCTGATGATATATATATATATATATATATATATATATATATATATATATAATATAATAAATATATATATATATATTTAATAAAAATAAGCAATTGTAGTTATGAGTTGTTTACATCAGAAGGTCAAAAATACACTGCTCAAAAAGATTAAGGGAACACTAAGATAACACATCCTAGATCTGAATGAATGAACTAATCGTATGAAATACTTTCGTCTTTACATAGCTGAATGTGCTGACAACAAAATCACACAAAAAGTATCAATGGAAATCAAATTTATCAACCTATGGAGTCACACTGAAAATCAGAGTGGAAAACCACACTACAGGCTGATCCAACTTTGATGTAATGTCCTTAAACTAGTCAAAATGAGGCTCAGTAATGTGTGTGGCCTCTACGTTCCCTTATGAGCTCACTACAACTCCTGGGCATGCTAATGATGAGGTGGTGGATGGTCTCCTGGAGGGATGTCCTCCCAGACCTGGACTAAAGCATCCGTTAACTCCTGGACAGTCGGTGGTGCAACATGGTGTTGGTGGATGGAGCGAGACATGATGTCCCAGATGTGCTCAATCGGATTCAGGTCTGGGCAATGGGTTGGCCAGTCCATAACATCAATGCCATCCTCTTGCAGGAACTGCTGACACACTCCAGCCACATGAGGTCTAGCATTGTCTTGCATTAGGAGGAACCCAGGGTCAACCGCACCAGCATATGGTCTCACAAGGGTTCTGAGGATCTCATCTTGTCAGGCAGTCAGGCTACCTCTGGCAAGCACATGGAGGACTGTGCGGCCCCCCAAAGAAATGCCACCCCACACCATTACTGACCCACTGCCAAACCGGTCATGCTGGAGGATGTTGCAGGCAGCAGAACTGTGGTATCCCGGTACAGGACCTTGTCCTGTCCCCTCCTTAAGTCCCCTCAGGAAGAGTCCCTTGAGTCCATAGGGCTCTCCTGCAGGGCTCCCCCTTGTTGGCTCATATAATTGTAATGTATTTGCATTGTGTACATATTGTCTGTATGTATAAAGTTGCATATTTTGTATACCATGTATAGGACCTTCCTTGGTCATGTGACCTACTGTCATGTGATATACCCAGAGTTCCATGGGCACAGGAACCCCAGGCATTAGCAACCAATGGGTTTTAGTCCAGCCCCCTAGTATATAAGGGGCTGTAGTCTCTCAGTTAGCTCTCTTGGCTATTGTTCCTGCACTCTCTTAGTTCCTGCTTCTCATCCTGTCCTCTAAAGCAGCATCAATTCCTGCACAATTGCATCTAGGCCAAAGCCTAAGGAACAGCAGCTACTTCTAAAAGGTGAGTTACAAATTCTCTCTACAAATCCAGTGACTACTACTCAGCTAAGGAATATATTAGTAGCACAGTGGCCTGCCTAAATATCTCAATAACTACGGGTCCAAGCAAGCCTGTCAGGTATCCTTTGTCCCAGTTGCCTCTGAAGGAACTAATTGTAAAGACTGTTCCCTAAGCATTTCAAGTAAAAGTTTCAGTTTATTCAGAATCCTTGCTGTGGACATTCCTTTATTACAAAACCGTTTTTGGGTTGGTTGACGGCAGTTACCATACCGGAATAACTACATCCTGGCGTCACGAACACTAAGGGGTTAACAACATTTTGCCCCCCAGGGTTAATACCACCAAACCCTGCTACAAACTGCAACACCACAGACACCACATAACGTTCTCCATGGCTTCTCCAGACTCTCACGTCTGTCACATGTTCTCAGTGTGAACCTGCTTTCATCTGTGAAGTGCTCTGGCAAATGCCAAACGTCCTGCAGGGTTTTGGGCTGTAAGCACAACCCCCACCTGTGGACATTGGGCCCTCATATCACCCTCAGGGAGTCTGTTTCTGACTGTTTGAGTGGACACATGCACATTTGTGGCCTCCTGGAGGTCATTTTGCAGGGCTCTGGCAGTGCTCCTCCTGCTCCTCCTTGTACAAAGGCAGAGGTAGCTGTCTTGCTGCTGGGTTGTTGCCCTCCTACAGCCTCCTCCATGTCTCCTGATGTACTGGCCTGTCTCCAGGTAGTGTGTCCATGCTCTGGACACTACACTGACAGACACAGCAAAACGTCTTGCCACAGCTCGCATTGATGTGCCATCCTGGATGAGCTGCACTACCTGAGCCACTTGTGTGGGTTGTAGACTCCGTCTCATGCTACCACTAGAGTGAAAGCACCGCCAGCATTCAAAAGTCACCGAAACATCAGCCAGGAAGCACGAGAACTGGGAAGTGGTCTGTAGTCACCACCTGCATAACAACTCCTTTATTGGGGGTGTCTTGCTAATTGCCTATAATTTCCACCTGTTGTCTGTTCCATTTGCACAACAGCACGTGAAATTCATTGTCAATAAGTGTTGCCTCCTGAGTGGACAGTGTGATTTCACAGAAGTGTGATTGACTTGGAGTTACATTGTGTTGTTTAAGTGTTCCCTTTATTTTTTTGAGCAGTGTATATATCCAGAATACATTGGATCAGAAAATGTTGTATAGAGAAAGTATACAGCTTTTTCTTGGAGGGTTATGCTAGTACATAATTTTTGTGGCCCTAATGCCAATTAGTGCTGTTTAGATTGGATCTTTTATCTTTTTTATCCCTTCCTTTTTCTAGTAAAAGATGCAAAATAGGACTCACTCTTTGGCGATAGTCTGTGACACAACACTCAGAAAGGAACATCGAGAGAAGTCCCCCTGACATGGCAGACAGGCAGGGACGGTTTTAGACTAAGTGAGGCCCTGGGCAAAAATGAAAAATGGGGCCCCCAGATTGCTTGATCAAAGATCACTATGTTGCACCCCCTGAATTGTGCTGCTCAGCTAATGTGAGTAAATGAGATAGAGCTGAAAACCACAAATGGCTGTGACTACAACATGGGAAGCGTAATAATTCCATCCAGGATGAATTTGTGGCTGTGGTAATTTGGGGTCGCTATGTGACCCCATTTAGTGCAGATCAGCTCAGCTCCCCCCTTTGCAAGAGCAAAGTGCACGGACACCTGTAGAGCAACAACAACTTGTAAGGGCACACGTAGAGAAATCCAGCACAAAACGGCATCATAAAATGTATGGTTACAGGAAACCACAGGGTCACAGAAAGCCATACATTTTATGATGCTGTTTTATGGGTTTAATAAACCCCCCAAAGAGCAAGAACTGATTTGTGCTGGATTTCTCTATGTGTGACCACATTTACTTACATTAGTTGAGATTCAGCATGATTCAAGGAGAACAACATGGCGATCTTTGACTGTGCAACTCATTTTTGCCATTTAGCCCTAACCTTATATTGTAATCTTGTTCTTTATACAGTAATAGTCACCGCACACAGATAAACAGTGATCTTTTCAATGCTACCTATCAGTAATAGCGCCCACATATACTATAAGGCTAAGTTCACAAACAGAATGTCCACATGCAGAATCTCCGTGCAGATATTCCGCAAACTGCGGGGCACCGACATAATATGCCGCCACTAGGACTGCATAGGAATGCGGCGTCTCATAGACAGACATGCATTCTGTGCGGACACAGAAAATGGAATTTCCGTGCCGGAAACATCTGTGGATCCATTGGTGACCCGACCCATTTTGTGCCTCCAGCTGTTGCAGAGTTCCCCCCACGTTAGGTGCGGCAGAGTTCCCCCCACGTTAGGTGCAGCAGAGTTCCCCCCACGTTAGGTGCGGCAGAGTTACCCCCAAGCTAGGTGCGGCAGAGTTACCCCCAAGCTAGGTGCGGCAGAGTTCCCCACACGTTAGGTGCGGCAGAGTTCCCCACACGTTAGGTGTGGCAGAGTTCCCCCCACGTTAGGTGCAGCAGAGTTCCCCCCACGTTAGGTGCCGCAGAGTTCCCCCCACATTAGGTGCAGCAGAGTTCTCCCCACCTAGGTAGGCAGTGTTCCCCCACATTAGGTGCAGCAGAGTTCTTCCCACATTAGGCTAGCAGTGTTCCCCCACATTAGGTGCAGTATAGGTCCCCCACATTAGGTGCAGTATAGTTCCCCACATTAGGTGCAGTATAGCTCCCTACATTAGGTGCAGTATAGTCCCCCACATTAGGTGCAGTATAGTCCCCCTCATTAGGTGCAGTATAGTTCCCCCACATTAGGCAGTATAGTTCCCCACATTAGGTGCTGTATAGTTCCCCCACATTAGGCTGTAGTTCCCCCACATTAGGTGCAGTATGGTCCCCCCACATTAGGTGCAGTATAGATCTCCACATTAAGTGCAGTATAGTTCTCCACATTAGGTGCAGTATAGTTCTCAACATTAGGTGCAGTATAGTTCTCGCCACATTAGGCTATAGTTCCCCCACATTAGGTGCAGTATAGTCCCCCCACATTAGGTGTAGTATGTTCCCCCACAGACATATAGCCTACAGCCATACAGTGTAGGGCTGGAGGCTGTATGCCTGTTTACTGCCCTACTTTAGTGCTCCGACCACTGGTCGGAGCACTGAAGCTGATGTGCCGCTGGTCACTTACCATGCTGGCTAGCGCATGTCCTGTTCGCTGCTCTGCTCCTCCGCGTTGCTTTCCAATGGGCGCACGCACGGGACGTCAGTGACGTCCCGGCGTGCGCTACCTCCCGGCGGTCCCTGCGAGGGCCACAGAGGGTTAACAGGGGCATGGGATGTCCTTAATAGGGATGTCCTTAATAGTGATGGGGAAATTGCCCCGTTTCCCCCCCCCTGGATCCGCCACTGCATGCATTATATACACACACAACTCACTGTACACATTACATATTGTAAATGCATTAAACACATACTGTACACATTACATACTTTACATGCATCATACACACACAAATACTGTACACATTTCATACTGTACATGCATCATACACACACAGATGCTGTACACATTACATACTGTACATGCATGCTTCATACAAACACAGATACTGTACACATTACATACTGTACATGCATGCTTCATACACACAGATACTATTCACATTACATACTGTACATTAGAGATGAGCGAACTTACAGTAAATTTGATTCGTCACGAACTTCTCGGCTCGGCAGTTGATGATTTATCCTCCATAAATTAGTTCAGCTTTCAGGTGCTCCGGTGGGCTGGAAAAGGTGAATAAAGTCCTAGGAAAGAGTCTCCTAGGAATGTATCCACCTTTTCCAGCCCACGGGAGCACTTGAAAGCTGAACTCATTTATGCAGGAAAAATCATCAACTGCCGAGCCGAGAAGTTCGTGACAAATCGAATTTACTGTAAGTTCGCTCATCTCTACTGTACATGCATAATACACACACAACACACTGTACACATTACATACTGTACATGCATCATACACACACAACATACTGTACACATTACATACTGTACATGCTTCATACACACACAACATACTGTACACATTACATACTGTACATGCTTCATACACACACAACATACTGTACACATTACATACTGTACATGCATCATACGCACACAGCATACTGTACACATTATATACTGTACATGCTTCATACACACAACATACTGTACACATTACATACTGTACATGCTTCATACACACAACATACTGTACACATTACATACTGTACATGCATTATATACACATACAACATACTGTACACATTACATACTGTACATGCTTCATACACACAGATACTGTACACATTACATACTGTACATGCTTCATACACACACAAAACACTGTACACATTACATACTGTACATGCTTCATACACACACAACACACTGTACACATTACATACTGTACATTCTTCATACACACACAACACACTGTACACATTACATACTGTACATGCATCATACACACACATATAGAATAGATCAGTCTTTCCCAACCAGTGTGCCTACAGAGGTTGCAAAACTACAACTCCCAGCATAGCCTTTGGCTGTCCGGGCATGCTGGGAGTTGTAGTTTGGCAACAACTGGAGGAACCCTGGTTGGGAAACACTGGTATAGATACACACATGCACTTTACATATAGTCATCCACAGTAGTAACACACACACAGGCACAGTACATAGACATACACATATGTACACACACATATATATATATATCCAGGGGCATCTACTTTAGTCAGGCCCCATGTTGTACAGCCTCTGCGGTCTCCTTTCCTCACAGCTCTGTGCTCTCTCCTCCCCCTCCTCCTGCTCAGATGGCTGAAGGCTGAGAGAAGAGTCCGGGGCTGAGGGAAGATACCAAGTGCAGCGGGGGTGGGGGAGCGTGATTGTGGTGAGGTGAAACGAACTCCAAAGCTGCAAATGAGTTTATTTAAAAAAAAAATGTCAGACATTTGGGGGCCCTCTTGTTTGACTGGGTGCCTGGAGCCCGGAGCACAAGCTCCAAGAGCACGAGTGTTAATCCGGCCCTGGTGATGGGGGGAATTGCCCCGTTGCTACAGAATGGGCAAGCACCGGCTCTGCTCGGGGCCCCCCAGCCATCTAGGGGCCCCAAGCAATTGCTTGGTTTGCCTGTCCTGTAGCAACGAGTCTGAGGACATGGTCCTGTACTACCCTTAGGCCCTGTCAGGCAGAGACCCTCAGTGACCTGGGGGCTCCCCTGCAGGGTCTCCCCCTGTTGTTTCCAGAATGTTGTGTATACTGCTTTAATGTATAAACAGGATCCTAATGTATAGATAGAGCAGAGGAACTGTGAGAGGTTGTCTTAAGGACCTGTAAGTCTGTCACATGTTATGTTATGCAGTCACATGATTTGTTGTCACATGTTCTCCCAGAGAGCACCAGCTTAACCTATGACCTGCAGCTTGACCAATGGGCCTTAGTCCAGCCCCCCACTATATAAAGGGGCGGCCATTACAATTTCTCTCACATCAGTCTTTACTGAGAACCAGCAAACACCAGAGATCTCAGCACCAGTGACTAGCATCTGGAAGGCAACAAAGCTACAGTCATTCCTGTAAGTCAAAAGTCTATGTCTGCTGCCACTTCAAATAGTCAAGTCCTACATAAAGTCAAGTCTCAAGATAATTGTCTCAAGTCTATTACAAGTATAATTGGTCCCAGCAAGCCGCGAGGTCCTTCTGAGTTTCTGGCTACCTCTCTGGGAATCTGGCCTAGCTGTGAAGATAATACCATCTGTCTTAAACTCAGTAAAGCCTCCGTTAAACCATAACTGGTTGTGGACTCTCCTTTCTTTAACTAGCCATTGGAAAGGCGGAGATACCGTTTGTGTGGTTCCAGTACCAAAAACCACTCTGGCATCACGAACACTAGGGATTAATAAAATCTTGCCCCAGGGGTTAATACCATGTGACTCCACCACCTACACACTACACCCATGGTCCTGCCATACACCGGTGGTCCACCACAGAAGTCATTTACAAATTTGTTTAACTTTCTGGAGCCAGTTGCTATAAAAAAAAAAGTTTTTTTTCTTGGAATACCCTCACCAACCATATCAATGCTAGATGCATTTTAAACATTTTACATAATGCAATTTTACATAAATTTATCAAAGGACAAAATTTACAGATTAGATTTAGCTGGATTCAGACATCTGAAATGCTATTATTTGAACTGCGGGGGTCTAGCTGAGAGCATAATCTGGATTCTAAAGTATGATTGTGTGGTGTTCCAGCACAGCTGTCCCAGTAATATGGAGTCCTTATGGCATCTCACACCATGGTAAACCACCCGTAAAGATTCTAGTCTAGTAGTTTTGGTAATTTGGACTTGAGCACCTGAGAGTCAGAAAACCTTTAACATCAGTAAGTGCATATATATATATATATTTATATATATATATATATATAAACATATATATATATATGTTTATAGAAGTGTGGTTTCCCAGTACAGGAGGTGTTACCCCGTTCCCCTCCTGCCCTGTCCGGCGGCCTCCCTTCAGTGTCCCCTGCACTTGTTTCCCCCTGTACATATGTTCTGCATTGTAATGTATTATAAAATGTCTTGTTGCTTTAAGAGTTGTACCATGTGATATGTCATGTTATTGTCACCCAGGAGATATCAGTGACCAGGTGACCCCAAGTGTGACCCATGGGCTCCCTGCTAGTCTCCCCCATATAAGCCCTGGGTGAAGCTAGCTCTCTCTCTTTTTGCTCTTTTCTCTTTGGAGATAAGTGTTTTCTGAGATCAGTTGTGTGTCCAGAGTGTTGGAGGCCATAAAAAGTCAAGTCCTGCAGCCACCATCAAATGCAAGTAAGCTACAGTCATAGCTTTGTCAGTCTTCAGTCAAGTCAAGTCAGTCCCTGTCATCTGTCAAGTCAGCGTGGCCTGCATTACATTGTCCAGTCCTACTACAAGTCCCAGCAAGCCCTTAAGGTCTCTGAGTCACGGGTCACCTTCGTGGGCCTGGCTGAACTGTATAGACTTTACTAACTGTCATCCCTCAGTAAAGCTACTGTGATCCATGACTTGGCGGCAGAATCATTATTTCCCCGTGCTTAGCCCAGGATCTAGTGGTATACCTTCGGGTAGTATCGAGGATAAACCACACCCTAGCGTCACAAATTCAAGGGATTAATGCCATCTTCCCCTAGGGTAACAACATCTGCCCTCATCACACCCCATTACCACACAAGCTTTTTAACATATTGAGGAGTGCTACGCTATTGCTTTATTGTATCCCGGAAGAAGGTCAGTGTGCCGAAACGTGCGTAGGAGTGGCGCCATCCCGGTCTCTGCCTAGTACTTTGTTGTGTGGGTATTGTTTATGTATCATTCTGCTGCACTGATGCTTTATATTTAGCGCTCTCTAGGGCGCACGCACGCTGGCTCTCTGAAATTTAAAGGGCCAGTGCACCACTAATTGGTGCCTGGCCCAATTAGTGCTAATCACTTCCTACACTATATAATCCCCCTTTCCCTTCCTGTCCTCGCAGGATCTTGTTGCCTAGTGCCATAGTAAGTGTTTCTTTTGTCCCTTTGCCTGTGTATCCAGACCCTTTGCCGTTGCCCCTGACTACGAACCGTTGCTGCCTGCCTTGACCTTCTGCTGGTCTGACCTCGCCTTACCTTGTCCTTGTGTACTGCGCCTGTCTCAGCTGTCAGCGAGGTTGAGTCGCTATCGGGTGGAACAACCTGGGGGTTACCTGCCGCAGCAAGTCCATCCCGCTTTGCGGCGGGCTTGGTGAATACCAGTAACCTCTTAGATTCCGTTCCCCTGGTACGGCCCACGCCATCGCCTCACTGACACAGGGGATCCACTCCTGTGTCCTTCCTGCATACCAGTCCGGATCCTGACAGTAGATCCAGCCATGGATCCCGCTGAGGTGCCGCTGCCAAGTCTCGCTGACCTCACCTCCGTGGTCGCCCAGCAATCCCAGCAGATCGCGCAACAAGGACAACAGCTGTCTCAGTTGACTGCCATGTTTCAGCAGCTTCTGCCTCCACAGCAGCAACCATCTCCACAGCCAGCTCCAGCATCTCCTCCACAGCGAGCTGCTGCTGCCACGTCCAGAGTCCGCCTGTCTCTACCAGGCAAGTTTGACGAGGATTTTAAGTTGTGCCGTGACTTCCTGACCCAGTGTTCACTGCTGCATCTGGAGATCATGTCGGACCAGTTTCCCACAGAACGGTCTAAGGTAGCATTCGTGCTCAGTCTGCTTTCCGGGAAGGCCTTGTCCTGGGCCACACCGCTTTGGGACCGCAACGATCCTGCCACTGCTACCATTCAGTCCTTCTTCACCGAAGTACGCAGTGTCTTTGAGGAACCTGCCCGTGCATCTTCCGCTGAAACCGCCTTACTTAACCTCGTCCAAGGAGACTCAGTGGGCGAATATGCCGTACAGTTCCGCACATTGGCCTATGAATTGGCCTTGAATAATGAGGCTCTCTGCGCGACCTTTAAGAAAGGTTTATCCAGCCACATCAAGGATTGTCTGGCCGCACGAGAGATACCCTCCTCCCTGACCGTACTCATCCACTTGGCTACCCGCATTGATATGCTCGCCAGGAGCTTCGCCAGGAAAAGTATCTTATTCGCACCAGGCGTAATCCACGCCTGGCTCCTCTCTTACAGCATCCATTGCAACCAGTTACTGTGCCTTCCGCCGAGGAGGCCATGCAAGTGGATCGGTCACGCCTGACCCAACAAGAGAGAACTCCCCTTAGGAACGAGAACTTATGCCTGTACTGTGCGAGCTCCGAACATTTCTTAAATGACTGTCCTCTTCGTTCTCCGTGTCAGGGAAACGCACGCACCTAGTGAACGTGGGAGAGGCGTTACTAGGTGTGAGTTCTTCCTCTCCAAGTCTGATTATACCAGTACAGATTTCCTTGCCCACTAAGTCTTCCTTCTCTGCTGAAGCCTTTCTGGACTCTGGTTCTACGGGAAACTTCATTAAAGCCTCCTTGATCAATAAGTTCAACATTCCGGTGACCCGCCTCCTCAAACCATTCTACATTTCCTCCGTTAATGGTCAAAACCTGGACTGTACCGTGCGCTATCGCACTCAACTCTTGCGCATGGGTGTTGATGACCTCCATCACGAGGACATAGAATTTTTTGTACTTCCTAATTGTACCTCGGAAGTCTTACTTGGCCTGCCATGGCAGCAACGCCACACACCTACCATAGACTGGTCCTCCGGGGACATTAAGAGTTGGGGTTCTTCCTGTTTAAAGCGATGTCTGAAGTCTCTACTCATCTGTCAAGTTTCCATCTGTACACCTCTGCCAGGCTTACCTAATGCCTACCAGGATTTCTACGATGTGTTCAATAAAAAGCAAGCCGAAGTCTTACCACCTCACAGACCTTTTGACTGTCCTATTGACTTGCTTCCTGGTATTACTCCACCCCGTGGCAGAATTTTCCCTCTTTCCGCTCCAGAAACTCAGGCCATGTCTGAGTATATACGAGAAAACCTTGAGAAGGGTTTTATCAGAAAATCTTCATCTCCTGCAGGAGCAGGTTTCTTTTTTGTCGCCACAAAGGATGGATCTCTACGTCCTTGCATAGATTACCGCGGTCTTAACAAAATTACTGTAAAGAACCGTTATCCTTTGCCTCTCATCTCTGAACTATTTGACCGTCTACGGGGAGCAAAGATTTTTTACCAAACTCGATTTTAGGGGTGCCTATAATCTCATCCGTATAAGAGAAGGTGACGAATGGAAAACCGCGTTCAATACTAGAGATGGTCACTTTGAGTATCTTGTCATGCCCTTTGGTCTTTGCAACGCTCCTGCAGTCTTTCAGGACTTTGTCAACGAGATTTTTCGGGACATGCTGTATTCCTGTGTGGTATTTTATATGATATCCTCATATTTTTCTCCAACCTAGAGGAACACCGCCTCCATGTCCGTCAAGTTCTCCAGCGTCTACGCAAAAACCATCTTTATGCCAAAATTGAAAAATGTCTCTGAGCGTAGCAGCCTACCCATCCTGGGATACATAGTGTCCGGTCAGGGCATTCAAATGGACCCCGACAAGCTATCTGCGGTTCTAGATTGGTCACGCCCCTCTGGTCTACGAGCTATCCAACGCTTTCTCGGATTTGCCAATTATTACCATCAATTTATTCCTCACTTCTCCACCATCGTTGCTCCTATTGTAGCATTAACCAAGAAAAATGCTAATTCGAAGTCCTGGCCACCGCAGGCGGAGGAAGCCTTTAACCATCTCAAGGCTACCTTTGCCTCTGCTCCTGTACTGTCCAGGCCTGATCCTCTGAAGCCTTTTATCCTCGAAGTTGATGCCTCATCTGTCGGAGCTGGTGCTATTTTAATTAAAAAGAAAACATCAGGAAAGACCCTCACCAGCGTTTTTTTTCTCCAAAACCTTTTCTCCTGCAGAGAAAAATTACTCGATTGGCGACCGAGAACTCCTGGCCATCAAGTTGGCACTTGAGGAGTGGAGACATCACTTGGAAGGATCTGTTCGCCCCATGATTATCTATACGGACCATAAAAACTTATCCTATCTTCAATCTGCACAGCGATTGAATCCACGCCAAGCTAGATGGTCGTTGTTTTTTGCTCACTTCAATTTTGAAATACATTTTCGTCCTGCCGACAAAAATGTCAGGGCTGATGCTCTATCACGTTCCACCGATGTCTCCGAATCTGAAACTCCTCCTCTATACATTATCCCTCCTGAGTTACTTATCTCCTCTGCTCCTACCACCCTTGTGCAAATTCCTCCTGGAAAGACCTACATACCCACCACGCCTTCAGCTCAAAATCCTTAAATGGGGTCACTCATCTCATTTGGCCGGACATGCTGGTGTCAAGAAGTCTGCGCAGTTAATTTCCAGACACTATTGGTGTTCTTCCCTGGAAAAAGACATGTCTGATTTTGTTCGGGCTTGTACGGTTTTCGCCCGTGACAAAACCCCACGCCAGAAACCTGCAGGTCTTCTTCTTCCTCTGCCTGTGCCTGAACAGCCATGGTCCCAAATAGCCATGGACTTTATTACTGACCTACCACTTTCTCACGACAATACAGTCATTTGGGTGGTCGTTGATCGCTTTTTAAAAATGGCTCATTTTGTCCCTCTGCCTGGTCTGCCTACTGCGCCTCAATTGGCGAAACAATTTTTTCTTCATATTTTTCGCCTCCATGGGCTTCCCACGCACATCGTCTCTGACAGAAGTGTGCAATTTGTTTCCAAGTTCTGGAGAGCCCTATGTACTCAATTAAAAATCAAATTAAATTTATCTTCTGCTTACCACCCTCAATCCAACGGTCAAGTGGAAAGAGTTAATCAAATTCTCGGTGACTACTTACGTCATTTTGTCTCCGCTCGTCAAGATGACTGGGTGGACCTTCTGCCCTGGGCCGAATTCTCTTACAATTTCAAAAATTCTGAGTCTTCCTCCAAATCTCCATTTTTTGTGGTGCACGGCCGTCTCCCGCTTCCCCCCCCTCCCCATTCCCACTTCATCTGGAGTTCCTGCCGTAGATAAATTGACACAAGACTTCTCCTCTATCTGGAAGGAAACTCAAAAGTTGCTCTTACTGGCCTCATCTCGCATGAAGAGACATGCTGATAAAAAGAGAAGAATTCCTCCTGTCTTTGCCCCCGGTGACAAAGTGTGGATCTCTGCCAAATACATCTGTTTCCGTGTCCCTAGCTACAAGCTTGGACCACGGTACCTCGGACCATTTAAAATCAAAAATCAAATCAATTCTGTCTCCTACAAGCTCCATCTTCCTTCTTCTCTTCGTATTCCCAACTCTTTCCATGTTTCTCTTCTCAAACCTCTTATACTTAACCGTTATTCTCCCAAGGTCACTGTTCCTGCTCCTGTTTCTGGCTCCTCTGATGTCTTCTCTGTCAAAGAGATCCTCGCCTCCAAGATCGTCCGAGGTAAAAGATTTTTTTTACTGATTGGGAGAATTGTGGTCCAGAAGAGAGATCCTGGGAACCTGAGGCCAACATCCTAGACAAAGAGCTTGTCCGCAGATTCCTGGGCTCCAAAAGGAGGGGGAGACCAAAGGGTACTGTTATGCCGAGCGCTCCGGGTCCCTGCTCCTCCTCGGAGCGCTCGCGGCGTTCTTCTGCGTGCAGCACCCTGGTCAGACCCGCTGACCTGGAGCGCTGCTCTGCTATCACCGGCGGGGATGCGATCCGCGTGGTGGGACGTGCCCGCCCGTGGGTCGCATCCCAATCCTCTCACCTGCCCCGTCCTCCTGCTATCCTGTCCCGGCGCGCGCGGCCCCGCTCTCTAGGGCGCGCGTGCGCCGGCTCTCTGAAATTTGCCTGGCCCAATTAGTGCTAATCACTTCCTACACTATATAATCCCACTTCCCCTTCCTGTCCTCGCCGGATCTTGTTGCCTAGTGCCAGAGAAAGCGTTTCTTGTGTCCCTTTGCCTGTGTATCCAGACCCTTTGCCGTTGCCTCTGACTACGAACCGTTGCTGCCTGCATTAACCTTCTGCTACGTCTGAACTCGCCTTGCCTTGTCCTTGTGTACCACGCCTGTCTCAGCTGTCAGCGAGGTTGAGTCGCTATCGGGTGGAACGACCTGGGGGTTACCTGCCGCAGCAAGTCCATCCTGCCTTGCGGCGGGCTCTGGTGAATACCAGTAACCTCTTAGATTCCGTTCCCCTGGTACAGCCCACGCCATCGCCTCACTGACACAGGGGATCCACTCCTATGTCCTTCCTGCATAACAGTCCGGATCCTGACAGGCACTTCTACTTTGATACGATATCATACATAATTATTATACTGTTCCATATTGCTGCTAGTCATACCGTATGCACTTTAAATTTAACAACATATGCCCACCCACTACCATCTGATTGGCAGATGTGTCGGTGATGTCACTGTATTTTTGTGATGCTGTTTTCCTCCTTTTTATTGCTTTAGAAACATGATGTTTCTTTTTAATGTTTATCAATAAAAGTATTTATATTTTATGCTAAGTGACTCCAAGTGTTCTTGTGTTTGTATTATATATGATAGGAGATCCCATTACTATGCGCCCTACATAATACAGTAAGGGTAACATAACGTCAGTACTTCATGACTTTTATATTTACAGACTACCCTTCTTTCTAGTGTGTGTCTTTTTGGTATTCTTTATTGTATCCAGTAGACTGTGAACAGATTTGGGGCGCTGGCACCTTGCAATGACTTTGCTAAGTAGTGCTGCATTATATATATATATATATATATATATACATATATATATACAAACAAAGAATAAGTTGGCCAGCACTATTGATTCCAAACTGTTATTCGGACCTGGCTTACAGGTGCAGGCTGCTGGGCTAATTATACAGCAACAGGAGAATACAGCAGCACACTGTTAGGACAAAGATATTGATAAAACATGAGTATATAGATACAACATGAGAAGCTATTCAGCTATGGTGCAGTAATGAAATAGTGAGATACTTAGCTTGCAATTTAGCGGCCATATAATATATATATGTATTATACAAATGCACAGCAGCACTCCCATTAAGTGAAAAAGTTTAGGTCTTTATTCTCACAAAGTGTTTAAGGCGACATTTTGGCTGGCTCATCCAGCCATTTTCAAGCAACTAAGAACACAGCAGTGCAGGTTTATATGGCCACGCAGAGCCAAGGGGCAAACAAATAATTAGTCAATTAATTAAAGTGCAATGTACTAATATAATGTGTGCAATAATAGTGACATACCGCATTTATCGGGGTATACCACGCACCGGCCTATAACACGCACCCTCATTTTAGCAAGGATATTTGGGTAAAAAAAGTTTTTTACCCAAATATCCTTGGTAAAATGAAGGTGCGTGTGTGTGCATGTGTATACCCCGATACACTGTTTCTGACCCCGCAGAAGCCCCCAGGAAAGGCAGGGGGAGAGAGGCTGTCGCTACCCGCTTCTCTCCCACTGCCTTTCCTGGGGTCTAGAGCCCTAATGCCGCCGCTTCTCTCCCCCCTGGCTATCGGCGCCGCTGCCCCATTGCCGGCGCCGCTGCCCCATTGCCTCCCTCATCCCCGGTTTTATAATTACCTGTTGCCAGGGTCGGGTCCACGCTGCTTCTGGCTCCGGTGTGGCGTCTCCTGCGTCGTTGCTATGCACTGCGAGGCACAATGACGAGTGACATCTTCAACTCGACGTCACTCGTCATTGCGCAGCGCATAGCAACGACGCAGGAGACGCCACACTGGAGCCAGATGCAGCGCGGACCCGACCCCAGCAACAGGTAATTATAAAACTGGGGATGGGGGAGGAAATGGGGCAGCGGCCCCGTCAATGGGGCAGCGGCGCCGATAGCCAGGGGGAGAGAAGCAACGGCAGCAGGGCTCTAGACCCCAGGAAAGGCAGGGGGAGAGAAGCGGGCAGCGACGGCCTCTCTCCCCTGCCTTTCCTGGGGGCTTCTGCGGGGTCAGAAAAACCGGGGATGGGGAGGCAATGGGGCAGCGGCGCCGGCAGTCTCTGGTCCCCAGGATAGGCAGGGGCAGAGAAGCGGGCAGCGATGGCAGGCCTCTGGACCTGCAAAAGCCGCTGCAGTTCATTGATTTAAAGCGCCCACTTTAAATCATTGAACTGCAGCGGCTTATCGGCGTATAACACGCAGATAGACTTTAAGCTAAAAATGTTTGCCTAAAAAATGCGTGTTATACGCCGATAAATACGGTATATAAAATTCATATAGACATAACAGAGGAGAGTTATCAAAACCTGTCCAGAGGAAAAGTTAACCAGTTGCCCATAACGACCAATCAAATTGCTACTTTATTTTACAGAGGCCCTTTTAAAAGTGAAAGAAGCGATCTGATTGGTTGTAATGGGCAACTGGTCAGCTTTTCCTCTGCACAAGTTTTAATAAATGTCCCCAAAAGTGCATATTCAAAACTATATTACGTCTTTAACCCATGATGATAAACTATAGCCATTTGCATTGAAAGAACATATCAATGATAAAGTCCAAAATTGTCATACATCACGATTAGAGATGAGCAAATTTTTTTCAAATTCGATTCGGCCGATTTGCCGAATAAAAAAAAACAAAAAAACCATTCGATCTGATTAAATTCTCTGCAAATTTTTATTAGTAATGTATTTTAATAATGTGTTTAATAAAGTGTGTGTATTTCACTTTTTTTCCTCTATTTAAAATTTTTTTTTTTAGGTAGTACTTTTTTTAGGTAGTACTACTACTCCCAGCATGGAACAGACTGTTCCATGATGGCAGTAGTAGTACCTGTGCTAATAGACAGATCACTAGACATGTGCAATTCGTTTCGGCATGAATGGTAATTTATACAAATTTTACCATTTTCGGGCGTGATTGATCCGAACACACGAAAACATATTTAGAACATTTCTGAGTAATCACGATAATACGAACATCTGATTAACGAATACATTTGTAAAATAACGAACGCATTCGTAAAATAATTAACGCATTTGTTAACCGTAAAACAAAAGTAAATAATTAATTCGATTTTTTCAATTGGTCCTTGGAGGTCACATGATTGGAGTTCATTGTCACATGATACCTTTTAGCCAATTAGCTTATTCCAGTAGATCCCTACTGTATCACAGACAGTGAGGCTGTTTAATTAGTTGTGAGGTAGTCCTGTGAGAGTTTGCCTGGTGTTACTGGAGTGTAAAATTTTTATCCGAAAAAAAAATAAACGAAACGAAAATTTTGGTAGTGCACAAGTCTATAGATCTCCCCAAGTGTCACTCCTGACACCCACTGCGATTGTCCTCTATAATGTATAGATGTGGGCAGCTTTCTGGCATCTAGATAGGACAATCGCATTGGGTGTCAGGAGTGATATCTGCTGTGATTTGTCCATAACTGCAAGTACTACTGCTCCCAACATGGAGCACACTCTGCTCCATGTTGGGAGCTGTAGTACCTGCATTAATAGACAGATCACAGCTGGTGTCACTTTTGACACCTGATGCGATAGTCCTGTATAATGTATAGATGCGTGCAGCCGGCCGCTCTTCTCTGGTCCCACTGTAGTATGAGTATATGCCGGATATATATACCTATTATTCATATTTCCCGCAGAGAGCTGTGAGTTCCTGGAACCATATTGCCAATCACAGCTCTCTGCAGGAAATATTAATAAGTGATGTGAATTCTATTCACATCACTGACCAGCGGAGTATAGTGCAGAGATGCGAGCACAGGAGAAAGCCGCTCCATCTCTGCAATAGAAAGGACAATCACATCGGGTGTCAGGAGTGATACCTGCTGGGATCTGTCTATTAGTACAGGTACTACAGCTCCCATCATGAAACAGTCTGTTCCATGCTGGGAGTAGTACTACCTAAAAAATTTAAAAAAATAGAGAAAAAAAGTGAAACACACACACATATTAACAGAGTATTAAAATACATTACTAATAAAAATTTTTTTTAAATATATTATTTTTACATCTAAATGGACCCTTTCTACATTTTTAGGTCCCTGGCCGCCCACAGAAATTGATCCCTATTTAAACATTAATTAATTAACATTAACATTTTTTTTTGTGTGTTTCAATATTCGGGAGCGGGCAGGGTCCAGAAAATTCAGCGCTCAATATTAAAAATGGGGCTAAAAAAGTTAAGTGAAAAAAAAAAAAGATGATTTAGAATGAAAACTAGAAAAAAAAAATTATGAAATGTACTCCTCATTCATATTTAATATTGAGCGCTACATTTTCTGGTCCCTGCCCGCTCCTGAAAATTGAAAGACAAAAAAAATGTTAATGTTATTTTTAAACAAGGATCAATTTATGTGGGCGGGCAGCATGATGGGAGCTGTAGTACCTGTACTCCTGACTCCCGATGCAATTGTCCTTTCTATTGCAGAGATGGAGCGTCTTTCTCCTGCGCTCGCATCTCTGCACTATACTCCGCTGGCCAATTATGTGAACAGAATTCACATCACTTATTCATATTTCTCGCAGAGAGCTGTGATTGGCCAGATGGTTCCAGCCACTTACAGCTCTGCAGGAAATATGAATACAGTAATAGGTATATATACGGCATATACTCATACTACAGTGGGACCAGGGAAGAGCGGCCGCCCGCATCTATACATTATACAGGACGATCGCATCGGGTGTCAGAAGGGACACTCGCTGCGATCTGTCTATTAATGCAGGTACTACAGCTCCCAGCATGGAGCAGACTGTACTCCATGTTGGGAGCAGTAGTACCTGCAGTTAAGGACAGATCACAGCGAGTGTCACTCCTGACATCCGATGAGAGCGTCCAATCTATTGCAGAGATGCGAGCGCAGGAGAAAGCCGCTCACATCTATACATTAAACAGGATGATTGCAGGGGTGTTGCTTATTAAGAAATTTGTTATTTCGAATCGAGTTGAGGCCAGATTCGGTCCAAATCGAATTATTTATGAAATTTTGAACGAATTCGACTTCGTCCGATTCGATTCGCTCATCTCTAATCACGATGATGTATCACGATGATGTGATTGTTATGTTATTTCTATGCATATGGCTATACTTTATCTCCATGTGTTAAAGACTTAATATAGTTTTGAATATGCATTTTTGTGGAGATTTATTAAAACTTGTGCAGAGGAAAAGCTGACCAGTTGCCCATAGAAACCAATAAGATAGCTTCTTTCTCTTTTGAAAGGGCCTCTGTAAAATAAGGTAGCAATCTGATTGATTGCTATGGGCACCTGGTCAGGTTTTCCTCAGCACAGGTTTTGATAAATCTCCCCCTTTATGACTATATGAATTTTATATATGTCACTATTATTGAGAAACAACAGTGCTTCAGCTCACCCCAGGTGCGCGCGGACAGGGCGTGAACCTCACCCAAATGAACGACAGAAGAAAGAGGAGTCCAGCGTCCAATAACTCGGAGGATAATATTTATTTCACCAGATGGTCATGACAGGAACACAGGGTACAGTGACGCGTTTCGGCCTTACAACAAAGCCTTAGTCATACACAACATGTAGTACAAAAAGACCGTTTTTTATACATGTGGGTGGGCGGATATGATGCAGCGGCACACCTGCACTAACAGGTGGACGTGACGTCATAAACCACACCTACACATAAAGGTATATCCACCCACATGTAGAAACTAAGTTATAGAAACTGAGTTATATCTTGCATTGTCAACCTATAGATCCCTATTAATAGGAATCCAAAAATCCCTAATTTCCCATATATATTATCTTTATGGTGAACCCACAAGCTTTATTAAAGTAATAAAGCTTTAATAAAGCTTGTGGGTTCACCATAAAGATAATATATATGGGAAATTAGGGATTTTTGGATTCCTATTAATAGGGATCTATAGGTTGATAAATTTATTTAACCCTCCATATATTGGTCCGATTAGTGAAGAATATCTTGCATTATACTACAGAGTTGTATTCACTATTCTGCTGGTGAGGTCACTACATTACATTACTCATCCTGCACTGATACTGAGTTATATCTTGTATTATACTACAGAGCTGTACTCACTATTCTGCTTGTGAGGTCATTGTGTACATGCATTTATACTATACTGATCCTGAGTTATATCCTGTATTATACCGAGAGCTGCACTCAGTATTCTGCTGGTGGGGTCACTATGTGCGTACAGGCCCATCGCTACAGGACAAGCAAACCAAGCAATTGCTTGGGGCCCAGAGCTGGCCAGGGGCCCCAAGCAGAGCCGGTGCTTGCCCATCCTGTAGCGAGGGGGCAATTCCCCCCATCACAATTAAGGACATCCCTGTGTCCCGAAAGATGTTTTCGGAAGACAGGGATGCCCCCGTTAACACTCTGTGGCCCCGCGTTAAGTTTAAAAACGCATGGGCCACCGGGTGATAGCTCACGCACGGGACGCCACTGACGTCCCATGCGTGCGCCCATAGCAACGGAGGTGCAGAGGACCGGAGCATCGAGGAGGAGGAAGACGTGCGCTGGCCAGCTCGGTAAGTGACCAGCGGCATATCATCTTCGGTGTTCCTACCACCGCTTCTCCGGTCCTGGAACTAATGCTATGGAAGAGCGGTGGTCGGAGCACTAATGTGGGGCAGTACACAGGCATACAGCCTCCAGCCATACACTGTATATGGCTGGAGGCTGTATGTCTGTGAGGAACACTGCCAGCCTAATGTGGGGGTACACTGCCAGCCTAATGAGGGGGGAACACTGCCAGCCTAATGTGGGGGGAACACTGCCTACCTAATGTGAGGGAACACTGCCAGCCTAATGTGGGGGAACACTGCCTACCTAATGTGGGGGAACACTGCCAGCCTAATGTGGAGGAACACTGCCTACCTAATGTGGGGGAACACTGCCAGCCTAATGTGGGGGAACACTGCCAGCCTAATGTGGGGGAACACTGCCTATCTAATGTGGGGGAACACTGCCAGCCTAATGTGGGGAACACTGCCTGCCTGATGTGGGGGAACACTGTCAGCCTAATGTGGGGAACACTGCCTACCTAATGTGGGGGGAACACTGTCAGCCTAATGTGGGGGAACTATGCTGCACCTAATGTGGGGGGAACACTGCCTACCTAATGTGGGGGGAACACTGCCAGCCTAATGTGGGGGGAACACTGCCAGCCTAATGTGGGGGAACACTGCCTACCTAATGTGGGGGAACACTGCCTACCTAATGTGGGGGTAACACTGCCTACCTAATGTGGGGGAACACTGCCTACCTAATGTGGGGGAACACTGCCAGCCTAATGTGGGGGAACACTGCCAGCCTAATGTGGGGGAGCCCTGTCAGCCTAATGTGGAGAACACTGCCTACCTAATGTGGGGGGAACACTGCCAACCTAATGTGGGGAGAACTCTGCTGCACCTAATGTGGGGGGAACACTGCCTACCTAATGTGGGGGGAACACTGCCTACCTAATGTGGGGGGAACTATGCTGCCCCTAATGTGGGGGGAACACTGCCTACCTAATGTGCGGGGAACACTGCCTATCTAATGTGGGGGAACACTGCCAGCCTAATGTGGGGGGAACACTGCCCACCTAATGTGGGGGAACACTGCCTACCTAATGTGGGGGAACACTGCCAGCCTAATGTGGGGGAACACTGCCAGCCTAATGTGCGGGAACACTGCCAGCCTAATGTGGGGGAACACTGCCAGCCAAATGTGGGGAACACTGCCAGCCTAATGAGGGGGGAACACTGCCAGCTTAATGTGGGGGGAACACTGCCTACCTAATGTGAGGGAACACTGCCAGCCTAATGTGGGGGAACACTGCCTACCTAATGTGGGGGAACACTGCCAGCCTAATGTGGAGGAACATTGCCTACCTAATGTGGGGGAACACTGCCAGGGAAGCAGACACGCACCCTGTCATCAGCTGACTAGTGAGTCAGGTCTCGGCCGCATTGCAACCTGGGAAAAATCTGAGACAACAGTCATTTTGTATGCTGTTAAAGGTAAATATTTGGGTGAAAATCACATAAGAATTGTGAGAAAATCGTCACACACAGGTACTGACACTATTTTATGAACTACACTAACTTTACAGCCTCTGTAGCATACTGAAATAAAAATAAATAATCCTGGAATACCCCTTTAACCCCTTAAGGACGCAGGACGTAAATGTACGTCCTGGTGAGGTGGTACTTAACGCACCAGGACGTACATTTACGTCCTGTGCATAACCGCGGGATGCCCGTGTCATGCGCGGCTGATCCCGGCTGCTGATCGCAGCCAGGGACCCGCCGGCAATGGCCGACGCCCGCGATCTCGCGGGCGTCCGCCATTAACCCCTCAGGTGCCGGGATCAATACAGATCCCGGCATCTGCGGCAGTTCGCAATTTAAATGAACGATCGGATCGCCCGCAGCGCTGCTGCGGGGATCCGATCATTCTGAACGCCAGACGGAGGTCCCCTCTCCTTCCTCCGTCTGGCTCCCGGCGTCTCCTGCTCTGGTCTGAGATCGAGCAGACCAGAGCAGGAGATGACCGATAATACTGATCTGTTCTATGTCCTATACATAGAACAGATCAGTATTAGCAATCATGGTATTGCTATGAATAGTCCCCTATGGGGACTATTCAAGTATAAAAAAAAAATGTAAAAGTAAAAGTAAAAGTAAAAAAAAAGTGAAAAATCCCCTCTCCCAATAAAAAAGTAAAACGTCCGTTTTTTCCTATTTTACCTCCAAAAAGCGTAAAAAAACATTTTTTATAGACATACTTGGTATCGCCGCGTGCGTAAATGTCCGAACTATTAAAATAAAATGTTAATGATCCCGTACGGTGAACGGCGTGAACGAAAAAAAAAAGTCCAAAATTCCTACTTTTTTAATACATTTTATTAAAAAAAAAAATTATAAAAAATGTATTAAAAGTTTTTTATATGCAAATGTGGTATCAAAAAAAAGTACAGATCATGGCGCAAAAAATGAGCCCCCATACCGCCACTTATACGAAAAAATAAAAAAAGTTAGAGGTCATCAAAATAAAGGGATTGTAAACATACTAATTTGGTTAAAAAGTTTGTGATTTTTTTTAAGCGCAACAATAATATAAAAATATATAATAATGGGTATCATTTTAATCGTATTGACCCTCAGAATAAAGAACACATGTCATTTTTACCATAAATTGTACGGCGTGAAAACAAAACCGTGAAAACAAAAAGAGGAGTCCAGCGTCCAAAAACTCGGAGGATAATATTTATTTCACCAGATGGTCATGACAGGAACACAGGGTACAGTGACGCGTTTCGGCCTTACAACAAAGCCTTAGTCATACACAACATGTAGTACAAAAAGACCGTTTTTTATACATGTGGGTGGGCGGATATGACGCAGCGGCACACCTGCACTAACAGGTGGACGTGACGTCATAAACCACACCTACACATAAAGGTATATCCACCCACATGTAGAAACTAATGGCAACGCATGTAAAACATTAATTGGAAATCTATAAAATTGTATATAATTTACCAAATATAGACGCTTTACATGAAAACAGTATTAAAAAATACATACATAGACACAGCAGTTTCTTTATTACAAAATATATTAAATATAAAAGGGGAGAAAGATGTCAGCATCATGTATAAGTTGCAGAAATCTGTCTCTCATAATAATAAAAGAAAGGAAAACCGCATGTCCTAGAAGCATTCACACTCATGATTTACATATGTGAGTGTATCGCGGAATTATGCTATCACACTATGAATATAACAGCTAGAACCATAATAATCATTGGAGAACATCTAGACACAAGGGCAGTGACCCAGAGAAGAGGAAAAAACGAGAGAGAAAAAAGAAGAAAAAATATCTAAATAATGTAAAATCGTATCCATTCTTTTATTCAAACCCCGTGGATATCTAGTCCCTAACTTCAGGATCCAAAAGATCTCACGGTCCAGATTCTGGGATATGATGTGACCTCATATCAGCAGTTTCAAACTTTTTTTTTACAGTTACGTCATTCATCATACGGGATCATTAACATAATATTTTAATAGATCAGACATTTCCACAGGCGGCGATATCAAACATATTGATTTATTTTTATTTTTTACTTTTTTCTCTAATAAATGGGAAAAGAGAGGAATTTTATTTTTTATTGGGGGAGAGGCTTATTCACTTTTAATTAAACTTTTTTCAACATAGAGGGGACTATTCACTTTTATTAAAACTTTTTTTAACATAGAGGGGATAATTTTTTGCAATCTTTAGATTGCAGATATTGATCAGTGTTATATATATGCATAGCACTGATCAGTGTTTTTTGTGATCTACTTCTCTGGCCTGCTTGTTGTAATGTATGTACATAGTGACCCACTGTGTACATACATTGCATCACTTATCCTGTATTGATCCTGAGTTATCCTGCATTATACTCCAGAGCTGTACTCACTATTCTGCTGGTGAGGTCACTACATTATATTTCTCATCCTGCACTGATACTGAGTTATATATTGCATTATACTACAGAGCTGTATTCATTATTCTGCTGGTGAGGTCAATACATTACATTACTCATCCTGCACTGATACTGAGTTATATCTTGCATTGTCAACCTATAGATCCCTATTAATAGGAATCCAAAAATCCCTAATTTCCCATATATATTATCTTTATGGTGAACCCACAAGCTTTATTAAAGTAATAAAGCTTTAATAAAGCTTGTGGGTTCACCATAAAGATAATATATATGGGAAATTAGGGATTTTTGGATTCCTATTAATAGGGATCTATAGGTTGATAAATTTATTTAACCCTCCATATATTGGTCCGATTAGTGAAGAATATCTTGCATTATACTACAGAGTTGTATTCACTATTCTGCTGGTGAGGTCACTACATTACATTACTCATCCTGCACTGATACTGAGTTATATCTTGTATTATACTACAGAGCTGTACTCACTATTCTGCTTGTGAGGTCATTGTGTACATGCATTTATACTATACTGATCCTGAGTTATATCCTGTATTATACCGAGAGCTGCACTCAGTATTCTGCTGGTGGGGTCACTATGTGCGTACAGGCCCATCGCTACAGGACAAGCAAACCAAGCAATTGCTTGGGGCCCAGAGCTGGCCAGGGGCCCCAAGCAGAGCCGGTGCTTGCCCGTCCTGTAGCGAGGGGGCAATTCCCCCCATCACAATTAAGGACATCCCTGTGTCCCGAAAGATGTTTTCGGAAGACAGGGATGCCCCCGTTAACACTCTGTGGCCCCGCGTTAAGTTTAAAAACGCATGGGCCACCGGGTGATAGCTCACGCACGGGACGCCACTGACGTCCCATGCGTGCGCCCATAGCAACGGAGGTGCAGAGGACCGGAGCATCGAGGAGGAGGAAGACGTGCGCTGGCCAGCTCGTAAAGTGACCAGCGGCATGTCATCTTCGGTGTTCCTACCACCGCTTCTCCGGTCCTGGAACTAATACTATGGAAGAGCGGTGGTCGGAGCACTAATGTGGGGCAGTACACAGGCATACAGCCTCCAGCCATACACTGTATATGGCTGGAGGCTGTATGTCTGTGAGGAACACTGCCAGCCTAATGTGGGGGTACACTGCCAGCCTAATGAGGGGGGAACACTGCCAGCCTAATGTGGGGGGGAACACTGCCTACCTAATGTGAGGGAACACTGCCAGCCTAATGTGGGGGAACACTGCCTACCTAATGTGGGGGAACACTGCCAGCCTAATGTGGAGGAACACTGCCTACCTAATGTGGGGGAACACTGCCAGCCTAATGTGGGGGAACACTGCCAGCCTAATGTGGGGGAACACTGCCTATCTAATGTGGGGAAACACTGCCAGCCTAATGTGGGGAACACTGCCTGCCTGATGTGGGGGAACACTGTCAGCCTAATGTGGGGAACACTGCCTACCTAATGTGGGGGGAACACTGTCAGCCTAATGTGGGGGAACTATGCTGCACCTAATGTGGGGGGAACACTGCCTACCTAATGTGGGGGGAACACTGCCAGCCTAATGTGGGGGGAACACTGCCAGCCTAATGTGGGGGGAACACTGCCTACCTAATGTGGGGGAACACTGCCTACCTAATGTGGGGGTAACACTGCCTACCTAATGTGGGGGAACACTGCCTACCTAATGTGGGGGAACACTGTCAGCCTAATGTGGGGGAACACTGCCAGCCTAATGTGGGGGAGCACTGTCAGCCTAATGTGGAGAACACTGCCTACCTAATGTGGGGGGAACACTGCCAGCTTAATGTGGGGAGAACTCTGCTGCACCTAATGTGGGGGGAACACTGCCAACCTAATGTGGGGAGAACTCTGCTGCACCTAATGTGGGGGGAACACTGCCTACCTAATGTGGGGGGAACACTGCCTACCTAATGTGGGGGGAACTATGCTGCCCCTAATGTGGGGGGAACACTGCCTACCTAATGTGCGGGGAACACTGCCTATCTAATGTGGGGGAACACTGCCAGCCTAATGTGGGGGGAACACTGCCCACCTAATGTGGGGGAACACTGCCTACCTAATGTGGGGGAACACTGCCAGCCTAATGTGGGGGAACACTGCCAGCCTAATGTGCGGGAACACTGCCAGCCTAATGTGGGGGAACACTGCCAGCCAAATGTGGGGAACACTGCCAGCCTAATGAGGGGGGAACACTGCCAGCTTAATGTGGGGGGAACACTGCCTACCTAATGTGAGGGAACACTGCCAGCCTAATGTGGGGGAACACTGCCTACCTAATGTGGGGGAACACTGCCAGACTAATGTGGAGGAACACTGCCTACCTAATGTGGGGGAACACTGCCAGCCTAATGTGGGGGAACACTGCCAGCCTAATGTGGGGGAACACTGCCTATCTGATGTGGGGGAACACTGCCTGCCTAATGTGGGGAACACTGCCTGCCTGATGTGGGGGAACACTGTCAGCCTAATGTGGGGAACACTGCCTACCTAATGTGAGGGGAACACTGCCAGCCTAATGTGGGGGAACTATGCTGCACCTAATGTGGGGGGAACACTGCCTACCTAATGTGGAGGGAACACTGCCAGCCTAATGTGGGGGAACTATGTTGCACCTAATGTGGGGGAAACACTGCCTACCTAATGTGGGGGAACACTGCCCACCTAATGTGGGGAGAACACTGCCTACTTAATGTGGGGGGAACACTGCCTACCTAATGTGGGGGAACACTGCCTACCTAATGTGGGGGAACACTGCCAGCCTAATGTGGGGGAGCACTGTCAGCCTAATGTGGAGAACACTGCCTACCTAATGTGGGGGGAACACTGCCAGCCTAATGTGGGGAGAACTCTTCTGCACCTAATGTGGGGGGGAACACTGCCAACCTAATGTGGGGAGAACTCTGCTGCACCTAATGTGGGGGGAACACTGCCTACCTAATGTGGGGGGAACACTGCATACCTAATGTGGGGGGAACACTGCCTACCTAATGTGCGGGGAACACTGCCTATCTAATGTGGGGGGAACACTGCCAACCTAATGTGGGGGGAACACTGCCAGCCTAGTGTGGGGGAACACTGCCTACCTAATGTGGGGGAACACTGCCTACCTAATGTGGGGGGAACACTGACTACCTAATGTGGGGGAACACTGCCTACCTAATGTGGGGGAACACTGCCAGACTAATGTGGGGGAACACTGCCAGCCTAATGTGGGGGAGCACTGTCAGCCTAATGTGGAGAACACTGCCTACCTAATGTGGGGGGAACACTGCCAGCCTAATGTGGGGAGAACTCTGCTGCACCTAATGTGGGGGGAACACTGCCAATCTAATGTGGGGAGAACTCTGCTGCACCTAATGTGGGGGGAATACTGCCTACCTAATGTGGGGGGAACACTGCCTACCGAATGTGGGGGAAACTATGCTGCACCTAATGTGGGGGGAACACTGCCTACCTAATGTGCGGGGAACACTGCCTATCTAATGTGGGGGGAACACTGCCAGCCTAATGTGGGGGGAACACTGCCAGCCTAATGTGGGGGAACACTGCCTACCTAATGTGGGGGAACACTGCCAGCCTAATGTGGGGGAACACTGCCAGCCTAATGTGCGGGAACACTGCCAGCCTAATGTGGGGGAACACTGCCAGCCAAATGTGGGGAACACTGCCTGCCTAATGTGGGGGAACACTGCCTACCTAATGTGGGGAGAACTCTGCTGCACCTAATGTGGGGGGAACTCTGCTGCACCTAATGTGGGGGGAACTCTGCTGCACCTAATGTGGGGGCCTCGTATCGACGTTCGCTCACGTTGCGCTCCCAGAATTCTAGGACCGGCGTTACTATGTCCTGACGCCGGCCCTAGAGCGTGACGTGCGTGAACATCAAGGGGGGGGGGCCTCCATGCCCATTTTGCTTGGGGCCCCCAAATTCCTTCAAACGGCCCTGTGTGCCTACATTGCATTACTTATCCTGTACTAATCCTGGGTCGTATCTTATTATGCTCTAGAGCTGTCCCCTTTTCTGCTACAGGAGGCACTGTGGACATACATTACATACACCAATTCCATGTTACGGCATACACAAGGTACCACGCTTACTGCAGTTACTTTACATTAATTGCCATACCTACATCTCGATACAATGTAACCTTATTGAAATTTCCACATGGTATATTATGCTTCATTTCATAATATGCCCCTTTCATGTTTACCCACGGTGTTCCATGTTACATTGACATATATGCTTTGCATATGGTTCATAAAAGATAACAGGTGTTGGTCTCATACAGGATAATGACATCATTTAGTTTCCTATAGAACATCAATATTCAACATGGTCTTAGCATGTTACGGTTTCACTCAAATTGCACCATTCTTATATCACTATAGCAGATAACATGCTGAACTGGGTATGATGCATACATTTCACACACTGCTCTACTATACTCCCACATTGTTTCATGCTTACGCTCCATGCAGTATTCCAAGTACCTTAGCTTAAGTGTCCAAAAAAAAACTATATTCATAGTCTTGTTTCAGCTCTGCATTCTCTGGTTGCAGGTTGGGTTTGTTAGGCTGTCAATGAAGGTCAGGATTGTTAGGTTGTCGTTATGGCACTGATCTCACCTCTGTTACCTCACTTACAGTTCTATGGCTTTGTTTTGGGGGAACGTTACTACAAGCATTCTTGCATCACATACTTAGTATTGTTACTGCACATGCATCACCGGTGATTTGATACAGTGTGTAATAGCATTGTTACTTCATGTATTAAATTGGCGTTGGTTCTACATATGCGTTATGGCATATGTTACTACACACTAGTTACTATACCATGGTTTCCTCAATTCAATTACATGGTTACTTCATGCACGTATATATAGTTTGGTTACCATGCGGACATGAAAGGCTTCCCTGACTATCCCTGAGTCTCATGTCATCATTGTTTTCCTTTGTATATCACATACATTCTGCTTGAGGCAGTTTGCTGGACAATCCATGAGCCTCATGTCGTCATCGTTCTGTTCTTCGAAATGTTACATATGCTTCTGTCTGTGACAGATTCCATCGCCAGTCCTTGATCCACACATTGTCACTATCTCTATCTTCATCTCACGTATAACTAATATGACATAGTGTGATCTTATGTACTCCTTTTAGTGTAAAATTCTTTAGTGTGGGTAGTTTCTAAGTTTTTTGTTTATGTTCATTGGGGTTTACGTTACTATAGCTCATATTTCGTGCATTGATGTTACTAGAGATGTTATGGTGCTTACGGTAATTCAAGTTATATCGTGCTTTTATTTTAATGCTTCCCCACAGGGTGACATACATGCGGTTCCCTACTGGCTTATACACATACAGTTCCTTACAGTATATGTTCATAGTCGTTGTTGCGCTCTTTGTCTTTTTAGCTCGATCACGTGAGGCTTACATTACATATGCTAGTCAAGTGTTTTAGGCTGTGGTCATAGTATTACACTCATGTTTTCTCATGTGCTTTGGTTTGGTTATTAGGCGTTATCATAGCGTTGGTTATGTTGTTTTGTACGCAGGTTAGGTAGGATAAGCTGTCATTATAATTGGGTTCACCAGGTTAGGCTGTCTTGTAGCGTTCCCATTATGTTGTGGACGCAGGCCCGGTTGGTGTAGATTGTCACGGTAGCATTAATCTCGCCATCCTATACCTGTTACCCCTCTTTCGTCCCTATAGCATTGTTACTATTAGTTACTACAGGTTACTAAGTTTCTTTGCGTATTACTTAGTATTGTCATTACGCATTAGTTAACAGAGCTTTGACACTTTGTGTAAAATGTTATAGGCATTGTTACTAGGCTCATGTTACATTGGTATGGTTCTGGGCATGTGTTAAAGGGTTTATCCACCATAAGGTGATTTTAGTATGTACCTGCCAGACAGTAATGGACATGCGTAGGAAGGATCTGTGCTTGTCTTGGGGCTAGATGGCTATGTTGTGAGATTACCATAATACTGTGGCTAGCTTTTTGTGAACTGGTGTTTCCTGTTTGACTTTTCTTTTTTTGACTTCAAATCCCCAAATTCCATTTTCCTCCCTCCCACACATCAGCCACCCCACCCATTGAAACATAAATGAGCTACATCCATTCATAGGACCTGTGGTTTTCAATCAGGGTGCCTACAGCTGTTGCAATAGTTGCAGATTGATCCCTCCACCCATTGAAGCAGACACGCACCCTGTCATCAGCTGACTAGTGAGTCAGGTCTCGGCCGCATTGCAACCTGGGAAAAATCTGAGACAACAGTCATTTTGTATGCTGTTAAAGGTAAATATTGGGGTGAAAATCACATAAGAATTGTGTACACAGGTACTGACACTATTTTATGAACTACACTAACTTTACAGCCTCTGTAGCATACTGAAATAAAAATAAATAATCCTGGAATACCCCTTTAACCCCTTAAGGACGCAGGACGTAAATGTACGTCCTGGTGAGGTGGTACTTAACGCACCAGGACGTACATTTAGGTCCTGTGCATAACCGCGGGCATCGGAGCGATGCCCGTGTCATGCGCGGCTGATCCCGGCTGCTGATCGCAGCCAGGGACCCGCCGGCAATGGCCGACGCCCGCGATCTCGCGGGCGTCCGCCATTAACCCCTCAGGTGCCGGGATCAACACAGATCCCGGCATCTGCGGCAGTTCGCGATTTAAATGAACGATCGGATCGCCCGCAGCGCTGCTGCGGGGATCCGATCATTCTGAACGCCGGACGGAGGTCTCCTCTCCTTCCTCCGTCTGGCTCCCGGCGTCTCCTGCTCTGGTCTGAGATCGAGCAGACCAGAGCAGGAGATGACCGATAATACTGATCTGTTCTATGTCCTATACATAGAACAGATCAGTATTAGCAATCATGGTATTGCTATGAATAGTCCCCTATGGGGACTATTCAAGTGTAAAAAAAAAATGTAAAAAAATGTAAAAGTAAAAAAAAGTGAAAAATCCCCTCCCCCAATAAAAAAGTAAAACGTCCGTTTTTTCGTATTTTACCTCCAAAAAGCGTAAAAAAACATTTTTTATAGACATACTTACATACTTGGTATCGCCACGTGCGTAAATGTCCGAACTATTAAAATAAAATGTTAATGATCCCGTACGGTGAACGGCGTGAACGAAAAAAAAAAGTCCAAAATTCCTACTTTTTTAATACATTTTATTAAAAAAAAAAATTATAAAAAATGTATTAAAAGTTTTTTATATGCAAATGTGGTATAAAAAAAAAGTACAGATCATGGCGCAAAAAATGAGCCCCCATACCGCCACTTATACGGAAAAAAAAAAAAGTTAGAGGTCATCAAAATAAAGGGATTGTAAACGTACTAATTTGGTTAAAAAGTTTGTGATTTTTTTTAAGCGCAACAATAATATAAAAATATATAATAATGGGTATCATTTTAATCGTATTGACCCTCAGAATAAAGAACACATGTCATTTTTACCATAAATTGTACAGCGTGAAAACAAAACCTTCCAAAATTAGCAAAATTGCGTTTTTTGTTTTAATTTCCCCACAAAAATAGTGTTTTTTGGTTGCGCCATACATTTTATGATATAATGAGTGATGTCATTACAAAGGACAACTGGTCGCACAAAAAACAAGCCCTCATACTAGTCTGTGGATGAAAATATAAAAGAGTTATGATTTTTAGAAGGCGAGGAGGAAAATATGAAAACGTAAAAATTAAATTGTCTGAGTCCTTAAGGCCAAAATGGGCTGAGTCCTTAAGGGGTTAAGGCTCGTTTGTAATTTCCATTTGTTTATATAGCATTGTTTCTATGTAGATATCTCTGTTGTATTGGTGGCATGTGGATGTTCTCTATATCAGGGCAGCATTTTGCAACATTCCTCGGATACCCAAGCAGGTTCCTTTCGTTATTCACACCTTGCTACATCCTGTTGACCTTATCATTCAAGGTAAGCTTTAAATCGTCACTTCACGTGCCTTTCGTACATCACAGACTCCCGTGAGAGAGAGGCTGCCTAACAATCCTCGAGCCTCATATCGTTGTTGCTATTCCTATGTATGTTACAAACTTCTTGTTTGGGGAAGATTGCATCATCAATCCATGAGCCTCTTGTGGTCATTTGTTTTGTACATTACATACGCCCCTGTTAGAGGCAGATTGCTTGTGTATCCACAAGCCTCTTGTTGCTGTTTCTGTTTCTTTCTGTGTTAAATACGTTTCTGTCCGAGGCAGATTGCACTGTCAGTGCACGAGCCTCATGTCGTTGTCATCTCTATCTTCCTCTTATGTTTACTATTACTAATGCGTCTGATTGTGATCTCAGTTTTACATGTCTTAGTGTCAAGTTCTTCGGTGTGAGTATAGCTGTTGAGCCTCTTGTTATGTATGTTCACGTCTTGTCAAGCGTGTACCTGTCGTTGGGAAATTTAACCCTATTGGTCTTCCTAATCTGCTGGTCATGTTATCTTTCTTTTGTGATAAGTCTCAGGGCGCAGCAGGAATAATTTTATTTACGACTGCAAGTATGAGGATACTGCCTTACTGGTACACAAAAACCTCAGGTTAAGTATGTCTTGTCCTTTTATGTATTGTCTATGCGGGACTTTCTGTTGTTAACATCTTATGCATGGCATGGTTCAATAAGTTACTAATGTGTAGCATGGGACCCTTGGCAAATTTCAACATCTATTTCCCTCTTTTGGCACAACCTATATAATGCTATATCTAGCACTTCTCCGACATTACATATCTCAGTCACTTGGGTTACCTTCTTTCCATGCTTACCCTGATAGTACCATTCTAGTAGGCGTTATGGGTTAATAGTGCCAAGTGGTACATCCAGAATTCCATCTTGGCTTCAGCTCCCTAACGGTTGGATCAGCCTCGAGGTAGGGGCTTCTCTCTTATCAGTTATCACTTTTATGTTAAGTACGTTAGTGCACTGTTATCGCTCTATTCTATAGACATGTTCCAACCTCCAGCTCTCAACTGGAGTATTTTTGTCTGTCATCTTAGGTTCATATGACGTATATTTCGCTTAACCATTAATTCATTACATTACCTAACTGATGTGTTTTGCCCCGTTCTTTAGGATACCCTTCATGGCCAGCCAGGCATACCTCAGGCCTATTCATTTACCCAAGTGGTACACTCCACTCACGGTACATGTAATCTGACCACAAGTAAAGGTTAACTTACTTAAGTTAACCTGATTTATGGGTGGAGTCTGGTCTTCAAATACACACCTGATCCACTGGGGGTGGGGGCTGTCATCAGCGTGCATGATGTTCCCACCCTCCTTCCCCCTTTTTCTCTACAGTCACTCTTAGGGTATCCCCCTTCTTGAGGATACCCTTCACGGCCGGCCAGGCACACTTCAGGCCTATTCATTCACCCAAGTGGTACACTCCATTTACGGTACATGTAATCTGACCACAACTATATTTATCTATATATCTAGATATATTGTGAGAGTAAAATGTTGCACATGTAACTTGGTCTACTTGTGGATACATGTTTTGGATAGGCTGTGAAGTCTAGCCTTTGGGGGCACAGAGCACCTGATTGGGACCAAAAGTCCTAGCACAGTGCCAGTTTTATGCATACATTATTAGATTCCCTTATAGGTAGTCCCGTATAGGTAGTTTTCCCTATATATAGATCCCCTTATAGGTAATCTCCCCTGTAGATGGGTCCCCCTATAGGTAGTTCCTTCTTTTAGGTAGTTTACCCCTGTGTATAGGTCTCCCTACAGGTAGTCCCCCTATTGATAGGACCCCCTAGTTGTAGTTGTCCCATGTAGGTAGTTTTCCCCTATAGATGGGTCCCACTATAGTTAATTCCCCCCTGTGGGTAGTTTACCACTGTGTATAGGTAGTCCTCCCCTGTACATATGCCCCCTATAGATAGCACACCCCATGTGCACACCTATAACTACTGACTCTTAGAACGAAGGGAAAAAAACTAAATTAGCTGCAACAATAAGGGGGTTAACCCCTTACCACACCTTAACATAAGAGCACTGCAAAGGCCTTAGGTGGTAAGCAGACCATGACTTTCTATTACATCATGATGATCGCATTGTCATTGCCTAGTCAATCAATGATGGTAAGAGCATGTGTTCGTATGCATAAGGCTTAAGTGATCAGGTAATATTTTCATGTGCATTTACTATATGCTGGGCCCTCCAAAAGCAATTTCACTGGTAAACACTTGGCACCTCAATGCAACGCTGTAGTGTGTGCTTTACCCTGATACCTTGGTTGATTTCTGTATTTATTTTTTGTAACAATATATTGTATAGCAGAGAGTGTGTGTGCTTTATGGTAGCTGCAAACAGTAAAAATTAATGGTATGAAAATTGTTGATAAAGTAATAGGAATCTCCTGTAGTAGAGCCCTCTTTCCCAGAGACCAGGAAATGACAAGAAGATGTAGACAGAGCTTAATCTGTATTTGTAGTCTTACTATCCTACCTTACATAGGCATACAACACAGCTGTATTTAAATCCTCTGCTGTCTGTGCATATGAGATAGCTCTGCTGATCTTGACCTTGTCTTTACGCCAAAGCTGACAAGTGGGCTGCAAAGAGATTCAATGTTGAATTATTGTGTACTTCAGTGGGCAGTTTGATTTGAATGTGCAGTTTTTTAGTATATTTCTTATAAAGGCAATACAATGCAATGTGTGCACATTGTCCATAATATATAATTATATTTCAAACATGAAGCATGCAGCTGTATTCCTATAACGTTGTGTACATCTGCAATTAAATGCAGTAAGAAAGTGTATGTCATGGTATACTTTTTTAATACAGTTATGCTAAAAGGTACAGACAATTGACGTAAAGCCCTGGCTCATAGAAATACACTTTAGTCAGATTTTAGATACCCAAGAGATTTTTGCATGGATGTTAATTTCACAAGGCAAGTCTATTCTCTGGACAGAAAAGATGTCATTACAGAGAGCCAGAAGTACGGTATAAACTGGCAGACAAGGCTGAGCCGGGAGGGAATTCTGTACAAAGCGATCAGGTGATTGTCAGCTTAGTCAGTTGTAAGAAGGTCAGAAACAGCTGAGGGAAAGCTCCAGCTCAGGGGAGGCAGAAAGTCTTTTTAAGCCAGAAGGATATCTGATTTGCTCAGTTGCTCGTGCAATTGTAAACAAAAGCCTTTCTGTCCAGTTATATTAAAATAATATTATACTTATGGTGGTTATCTTTCCCAGGATTTTAGAATACCAGGTTATGAAGTCTAAGTTATTTTCATATATTTTTATTATTACCTATTGATTTTATATAATCAACGGTGCTCTACTGAAATGATTAATCTCTTACAGATGCTAGTGACATGGATATATTAAAGGGGTTACCCAGCACAAAGTAGATTTTTTCCAAAATCAGCACCACATTGGTCTACAGGTTGGGTGTGGTTTTCTAGATCAGTTCCTTTGAAGTGAATGGAACCAAGTTGTAATACCACACATAACCTGAGGACAGGTGTGGTGCTGATTTTAGAAGAAATTAGCTCTGCTTTTCTATTTCTGAATAAACCCTTTAAGGAAGCAACACTTAAGCTTCTCGTAGTTTATCAGAACCAGAGTTATAGCATTGTGTCTGTAATATGGGCAAAAACACTCAGACTATGGCCATCTGAAAGAAGCCCAAGATTTACAATCTAATTTCTCTATCTCAAACATGTACATTTGGACCAATTTTATATGAAGCCAATAAATCTAGCAATATAGTGTTGGATGGAACCCGTGGAAACATACAAACTTCATGCAGATATGGTCCTTGGTCAGGTTCAAATCCAGGATCCTGGTCCTACAAGCAGACGGTGCTTGCAACCAAGCCAGCATGCCGCCCAGACTGAAGTGCGTTGTTTATATTGTATTTTTCTATCCATTGTTGCCTGTATTACACTCCATAGCAGAAAGCTTTAGAAGAGTGATTCAATGCTATTTCTAGTATTAATTCACCATAACACATAGCAGACCGCTCACAAAAGCCTTGCGGTGACCAAGTAAAAAAGGAGCAGGAACTTTCCTGTAAACAAGATTAAAATGACCGGAGAGAGAAGCCTTAATGTGACATAGGGAGCTCAAAGTGGGGTTGACTACGGGGGAAATTGAGGGCTCTGCTACTGGAGCACTGTGACTATTGGGGAAGGTTGATACTGCTGTGACTTTTGGGAGAGGTTGGCACTAATGTGACTAATGGGATAAAAAGGAGTTATTAAAGTGAGACTTTACTTTCAAATTTGGTAACTGCAGAGGACGGGGGGGGGGGGGGGGCTGCTTTGCCTATTGGTTCATGTGGTTGCAAAGCAATTCTATTGAAGTAATGATCTACGGGAACAAGCGTTCTGTGTCTGTATATATATTATGGTGGCTGACAGTATTTAGAGGGCACAAGTTTGTAAGGATATTTTTTGTTTACAGTAGTTTACATTATACTAGAATACATTTTAGCCTATTATATAAATTGCTGTTTATCTGGTAAATACCTAGTGGTGTATGTATGAAGCCCACAACTGTCAATGTCCTTTTTTGCCAATATACTGTATATCTCAAGTCAGGCGGACATTAAAAAACACCAGTAACTAATGTCTAGGTCTTTAGTCATGATATTTAAGTGAGCAAAGAATATTTCTCTACTTCTCTATTTCTCTTATTTTAATGCACATTTCCCTTTATCATTGCTAGGGCTTAATCATACTTTAATAAAATACAGAGCTGAATATGTGACTTACTACAACACATTCTAATTTAAGTGTGTTATCTGTGGTATAGTATGTTACAAACCAGAATACAGCCTTGATAAATTTAGTACTGCTACCTATATATTTCGTAAAATGTCTGACAAAAGCTCCTCACCAATATGTACTATACAACATATACAATATTTAAAATGTCATATGTCACAGTTAACATTTAACGGTATTAAGTTATAATTAAGGAACATAGTTGTATAAGTTTATATTATAGCATTATGTATATATATATATATATATATACATACATATATATATATATATATATATAGAGAGAGAGAGAATGTGTAAAAGCACTTGCCAGTGATTTTCCTTGTTGAAAAACTTAGCTCTACTTCATCTGTGCATATGTAAGACCTTACCTTTTTTTCTCATAGAGCTATATCAACAAGATTTGTGTGTAATTTACAAAAATTCTGAAAGTTTACATTCTTTTTGACATAATGTGCATTTATTGTTTTTTTTTGTTTTGCTTATATGATTGCTAAATACACATCATGTAACAGAGACACACTTCTAGTATTTGGAGTAAATTGTGGAAAATACAGCAGAGATGTAGCAGAGCTGAGTGGGTCAGTGACGGAGAGCTATCATGCATTTCATCAGGACTGCAGATAAACATAATGCATTCTCCCAGTTAACTCATACACAAAACAAACCGTTAACTCTCAATACAACATATGTAGCTCTGCCACATTGTATACAAGAATCATGACTTCATCCAATCACTGTTTTACTTACCTTCAAGTTAAATGATGAAAAAGCTGATTCTGTATAAGCGAGTTCCTCTGGATACAAAACAGATGTTGTCTTTGACACCTAAACTGAGATTTTCCCAAAGGTCTTTTTTTTGGTCTTTCTAAAAAAGAAATAGGGATCAAGCAATGAAGGCGAGTGCTGCCACAGGTGCCCCCTGTCCCTCCTCTTACCCACCCACTTCTTGCTGTGTGGCAGGGGACAAGATGGGGATTCAGAAGGAGGAGGGAGATAATCTGAAATTTCAGCTGATTACAGGGAGGCACATAGACTAAGAGTGATAAGAAAGAGGTGCAGGGCACACACAATAGATTTAGAAAAATGCTATCCTATTATTATAGCTTTTGTTTAAAAGCAGTGGTTCTAAGAAAGTCTGTGCCTGATCTATCTAAAACATTAGGTGTAACCTGAGGTGACTTGCCAGCCCAGACGAAGCAGTAGAGTGAATCTGGATAAGGAGTGTTCTACTCTCGTTCTGTAATTCTATGCTGAGTATTATTATGCGACTGCACACAAACGTCTGCATTTATATTGATTATACATTGTGTTATTTCTATATTTATGTTTTTCCTGATGTATTTTTTTGTTGTTGTACTGAACTCTTTAATTTTGATTTAAAGATTTTTTTTTAAAGATGCATGTTAGCTTTTGGCTGGCCAACACATGTATGTTCCGACCCGGCAATGAGACACTGCCCATGGGCCCAGACGTTTAGTGCTCCTGTCCTGTAATTTTTTTAAATTTATTTACTTAAAAACTTTATTACTTTTTCCTTGCTAAGCGAACCAGATTACCTGGAATTTGCTATTTTACAGAACCTCACCATTTGGCAAAACATATTCCTTACTGCTAACACTCCACAATCCCCTGCACTCCTATACAATGGCTAGACAACAAGGGCCCTTCGTTTATTTGGTGCACCAGAGTGTCAGCAAAGTGTTGAGTTTGCTGGTACCCAGGGCTGGCGTTAAGGCGGGGCAAACCGGGCAATTGCCCAGGGCCCCATCCCCCAGGGGGCCCCCTGCAGGCTGTTACAGTGTTTGCGGCACGGGGAATGTGTGGGGGTACAACAAGCATTATTTAGAAGTGAGCCTCGCTTCTTCTTAAAAGCTCTCAGCAGAGGCCATTCATTTAGTTCTGGCAGGGAAAAGCCGGGCTTCTTTAACAACCCCCCCACCAGCTCATCCTGCCCCTCCTGCTGGTAGATTCACACAGTGTATCTGCCCGTCGGCCGATGGGTGTGATAGCCTGGAGGCTCCATGAAGCACAGAATCTGGCTATCAACACATAGCTGCTAAAGTATTCTCTGCCCTCAGCAAGAGCCAGAGGCTGTCCAGGCATGCTGGGAGTTGTAGTTTTGCTACAGCTGGAGGCACCCTGGTTGGGAAACACTGATCTAGTGTGTGAACATGTGTGATGTGAACTATTTATCTTACATGCATTTATAGTGTGTTGTGTGTGTACATGCGCATGTATATACACATGATATATGTGTGTGTATTTGTGATTACACATGTGTGTGTATATGTATAGTTTTTTTTCTCTGTATGTGATATGTAGTGGTGTATCTGTCACTAGGCCAATATGGCCCAGACCTAGTGCCGCATTTATCACAGCGGCGGCCTAACTTCACCCCCCTCCCCCACCCTCGTCATTTATTCTAGGGCCACTGTGATGGAGTTCCATGCACCCTGGACAACTTTCCGTCCGCTCCTCCCCTCAGATCTCCGGACAATTCTGAACAGGCTCTTCAATACACATTTCTTACCTCCACCTCCCTGCTCTGTATTACTGGCTACTGTGCGTGTGCTGCTGCCACAGTGCAGCTTCACATCACCGGCTATCTTGGACGTGTTACTTTATTGTCAATTTACATATATATATATATATATATATATATATATATATATATATATATGTATCAGTGTTTACAAAACAGTGTTTAGATAGATTTTTGCAAAATTACAACTCCCAGCATGCCCGGACAGGATATTGATGTCTGGGCATGCTGGGAGTTTTAGTTTTGAAACAGCTGGCACCAGGGCCGTTTGAAGGAATTTGGGGGCCCCAAGCAAAATGGACATGGAGGCCCCCCCCCCCCCTTGATGTTCACGCACGTCACTCTTTAGGGCCAGCGTCAGGACATAGTAACGCCAGCCCTTGAATTCTGGGAGCGCAACGTGAGCGAACGTCAATACGACGCACATTAGGTGCAGCAGAGTTCTCCCCACATTAGGTGCAGCAGAGTTCCCCCCACATTAGGTGCAGCAGAGTTCCCCCCACATTAGGTGCAGCAGAGTTCCCCCCACATTAGGTGCAGCAGTGTTCCCTACCCATACCCCCTGTCCAGACCCCCCCCGGGCCATATTTTTTGGTGGGGGTTTGACTGCTGAGACCCCCATTGATCACCTCGGTTGAAGTGGTTCTCCAGCTGTTGGAAAGCTAAAACTCCCATTATGTCTGAAGAGCCTCTGGCAATGGGAGTTGTAGTTTTGTAACAGCTGGAGAGACACAGATTGAACACAGTTTTACCCATCATCACTGCAGAACTAACAAGTGACTACAGCTCTGATGGGACAGTCAGGAGAATATACAATGATATCAGTGACCTGAGTGACGTCTTCTGACTTGAGTGATATCTTCTCTGTTATCTTTTCTTCTCCATCTGGTCCAGAGACCAGGTCTTCCTCCAGCTCCATCTCTGCAGAGTCTGACATCCAGACATCATTGGCTCCTCACTGTCAGCAGATCCTCATCCTCTGCATGAAGACAGTAATCATTATAACCTTGCCAGAAAGTGTACCCTAAATATAATCCTGCCACACACTGTACCATGAGTATAATACTGCCATACACTGTACCCTGAATATAATCCTGCCACACACTGTACCATGAATATAATACTGCCCCACACTGTACCCTGAATATAATACTGCCCCACACTGTACCCTGAATATAATACTGCTATACACTGTACCCTGAATATAATCCTGCTATACACTGTACCCTGAATATAATCCTGCCACACACTGTACACTGAATATAATACTACCACACACTGTACCCATTAAATATAATACTGCCATACACTGTACCCACTAAATATAATCCTGCTATTCACTGTACCCACTAAATATAATACTGCTATACACTGTACCCTAAATATAATACTGTTCTACACTGTACCCTAAATATAATACTGCCCCACACTGTACCCTAAATAAAATACTGCCCCACACTGTACCCTAAATAAAATACTGCCCCACATTGTACCCTAAATAAAATACTGCCCACACTGTACCCTGAATATAATACTGCCATACACTGTACCCTGAATAAAATACTGCTATACACTGTACCCACTAAATATAATACTGCCCCACACTGTACCCTGAATATAATTCTGCCACACACTGTACCCTGAATATAATACTGCCACACACTGTACCCTGAATATAATACTGCCACACACTGTATCCACTGAATACAATACTGCCACACATGCATACACATCATATATATATATATATATATATATACACACACCCTCTTATCCTCTGTGTCCTCATCACCCCTATAACGCCCCCGCCAAACCTCTCCTCATCATTACTATAACTCCCCCCAACCTCTCATCACCCCATAACACCCCCCCTGCACATCTCATCACCCCCATAACACCCCCCTGCACCTCTCATCACCCCATAACACCCCCCATGTACCTCTCATCACCCCCATAACACCCCCCTGCACCTCTCATCCCCCCCATAACACCCCCCTGCACCTCTCATCACCCCCATAACACCCCCCTGCACCTCTCATCACCCCCATAACACCCCCCCTGCACCTCTCATCACCCCAATAAAAAAAAAAACTGCACCTCTCATCACGCCTATAACACCCCCCCTGCACCTCTCATCACCCCCATAACACCCCCCCTGCATCTCTCATGACCCCCATAACACCCCCCCTGCATCTCTCATGACCCCCATAACACCCCCCTGCATCTCTCATGACCCCATAACACCCCTACCTGCATCACTCATGACTCCCATAACACCCCTACCTGCATCTCTCATGAGCCCCATAACACCCCCCTGCATCTCTCATGACCCCCATAACACCCCCTGCATCTCTCATGACCCCCATAACACCCCCCTGCATCTCTCATGACCCCCCATACCCCCTACATCTCTCATGACCCCCATACCCCCCCTGCATCTCTCATGACCCCCATACCCCCCCTGCATATCTCATGACCCCCATACCCCCCTGCATTTCTCATGACCCCCATACCCCCCTGCATCTCTCATGACCCCCATACCCCCCATGCATCTCTCATGACCCCCATACCCCCCTGCATCTCTCATGACCCCCATACCCCCCCTGCATCTCTCATGACCCCCATACCCCCCCTGCATCTCTCATGACCCCCATACCCCCCCTGCATCTCTCATGACCCCCATATCCCCCCTGCATCTCTCATGACCCCCATACCCCCCCTGCATCTCTCATGACCCCCATACCCCCCCCTGCATCTCTCATGACCCCCATACCCCCCCCCACACACACACCTCATCACCATTGCAGTCCCCTAACCACCATACAATCTTCCCCCCCCCCGCCCCCCACGCCCCGCGCCAGTTTACTTACCCTGCCGGGGATCGTTGCAGTGGCGTGAGTCTGCTGCTGCTCCTGTCACTGCACAGAGGATGCTGGAGGTTCGTGTGGGGACGTAAGCAGGGACAGGTCAGGTGATTGGCGTAGACGTGTGTGCCTGCGCGGGGCATGTGACGTCTCTACTCCAATCAGGCCCTGACCTGTCCGATGCCGGTTTGAATTTTTCCCCTCACGCTTTATACAAAAAGGTAATTTCATTGAAATGTGTGGGCCCCCCGAAGTGCCCCGTCGCTACAGGACGGGCAAGCACCGGCTCAGCTTGGGGCCCCCCAGCCAGCTCGGGGCCCCAAGCAATTGCTTGGTTTGCCGGTCCGGTAGCGACGGGCCTGGCTGGCACACACTGTTCTGCCTCTCCAGTCTAAGCATTGAAAGTGTCATCTCTAAAACTTACAGTTTGTGAAGAGATAGCAGTCTCTTAGTTGAATTGGCTGACAGTGACTTGATCCAAAAGGCACCTTGTAGATTGTGATGAAGTTTATTCCAAACTGTGTAGATCAAAGTCCATGGATAATAGAGGTTTCTTCTTCTGGAACATCTCTCTCCGCATCAGGTCGGAGTGAGGGGTTCATCTTCCTGTTTAGGTAGAAGCAGTACCAGCTCGTTTATGGATCTGAAGTAGTGTCTTGCAGAACCTTGTTTCCTTACTTTAACTTCTACTTTCCGCACCTTGCCGTCATTACTTGGAATAGTCTTTGTAATAAGACCATAGTCCAATTGTAACAATTAGCATCCCTTTCTTTCAGGATCACTATGTCCCCGGCTTGCTGGTCAGGTTTACTGACTTGCCATTTTCTTCTACTCTGATGCATCAGAGAAGACATGGATCTCTAGTCTGGTGGCATTCTTGGAGGATGCAAGAGTGTAAGATCGTGGTATCTTTAACTCTTCCAATGCCTGGAGAGACTGCTTCCAGGATTCCCACCTTTGCTGTTTCTCTTTAGGCAAAGGGGTATCCCAGTCAGTGTTCCCTGAGTAATATCTTGCCCTGTAAAGTAAAGGGTGCTATAAATCCCAAAGGATTGTAGATACTGTTTACTGCAGACAGTACTCCACATTTTGTGAAGGGCTTGTCACAGACTGATTTTTTAAATGTGAACACGTCTTGTTTAACATCCCACAGCAATCCAAGACTGCGTTGAGTGAGGGTAAGGTCAGACTCTAGTTGGAATTTGAATTCCTTAGCACTGATGGCATGATTATCAGAAGTAAATGTTGTCATAACCTCATTGCTGTTGGAGATGATTTTGTGTAGTTGGAGGTTGGCAGTAGTGAGCATGTTCTGAGTTCTGGTGAGAAGGTCAATGGCTTCTTCCTCCTTAGGTAGAGACTTGAGAGCGTTGTCTGTGTAGAAGTTCCTTTCCACAATCTGATGTGCATCAGACCCAAACTCTTGTTTGCCTTCTTGGGCTGTTTTCCTCAGTCCATAAATGGCAACAGTAGGGGAGGGACTATCACCAAAAACGTGTACTTTCATCCGATAGTCTGTAACCTTGTCATTGACATCATTATTGAGTTACCATCTGAACCTGAGGAAGTTTCTATTGTCTTCATGGGCGATGAAACATTGAAACATTTGTTGGATGTCGGACATAATGGCAATTAGTTCTTGTCTAAAGCGGAGTAAGACTCCTAGGAGGTTGTTGTTCAGGTTAGGCCCAGTGAGAAGATTGTCATTGAGAGAAACGCCTTCATAACAAGCACTTGAGTCGAAGACCAACCTAATCTGGTAAGGCTTGCGAGGATGGTAGACACCAAAACATGGTAAGTACCAGCATTCCTCTTCTTGTGTAAGAAGGGGTGCAGGCTAGGCATGATCTCCCTCAAATAGCTTCTGCATAAAGTCGACAAAATGCTTCTTCATCTCCGGTTTATGGTTCAGGTTGCACTCTAAAGAGATAAACCGTGAATCTGCATATTATCTATTGTTAGGAATCCTATTCTTTGGGGTGCAAAACGTTAGCGGTGCCACCCAGCTGTTGGAATCATCTTGGTAGAACTCTTTGCTCATGGTTCTCAAGAATTCCTTGTCTTCCATCGTGGCTGCTAACTCATTGTCTCTTGTGGTCAATTCAAACACTGTGTTACCAATGTTGTCATCCCGGAAGACAAATGCTTTCCTATCATCTAGTGTGATACACTCTTGCGTACCTTTTTCACACAGCTTTTCTTTCACACTGTAGTGATGTTGAGGATTTGGGTAACAAGTAATGCGTCCATTTGACAGAACGTGTGTTTCAAAGGAAGAAACTGAGAAAGGTTTCTTGACCTTTCTAAGGCAGAGGTTGCCTATGATGACCCAGCCTAGATCCAGATGCTGGGCATAAGGTGCATCATGTGGGCTGTTGATTTGCTGGCAAACCTTGTGCACTCTTAGAATGTCTCTCTAAAGTAACAGCTGGATATCAGAATTTTCATCAAAGGCTGGTATTTGGTTAGCTATGTCCTTCAAGTGTGAATGCGTAGGGCAGCTTCAGGAGTAGGGATGTCATCCTTGTTAGTTGGGATCTGATTACACTCGATGATAGTGGACAAGGGTATTTCTATGTTGCTATTGAGAAGAGCAACTATGAGGCCACTGGCTCTTCTACCCAAGACTTCTGTAATACCTGTACAAGTACCCAGGGTATAAGGTAGAGCCTCTCCTGCTATGCCTAACAGATCAAAGGACCTTGTGCTTGCAAGAGATCGGTTACTCTGATCGTCAAGAATGGCATACAGTCTTATGGTCCTTTGAGTATACACTAGAGATGAGCGAATTTACAGTAAATTCGATTTGTCACAAACTTCTCGGCTCGGCAGTTGATGTCTTTTCCTGCATAAATTAGTTCAGCTTTCAGGTGCTCCATTGGGCTGGAAAATGTGGATACAGTCCTAGGAGACTCTTTCCTAGGAATGTATCCACCTTTACGCAGGATAAGTCATCAACTGCCGAGCCGAGAAGTTTGTGACGAATCGAATTTACTGTAAGTTCGCTCATCTCTAGTATACACAAACCAAGCATATCTTTGCACAGGATTTCTCACAAAGTCCTTCCCCACAGACTTCAGTGCATGTAGAGAAAATTGGGGTGGAGGCAGCTGTTCGTTCAATGTGCTCCCCGCCATGCTTTGCCTCAGGAGGGATGTCTGTGGATGGAGTAGAACTGTGTTGGTACAGATGAAGGGCTTGTACTTGGTTGTCACTACCGCATTCCATGCATTTAATGATGGCCTTACAGTTTTTTGCAACGTGTTCTGTGGCGGCATAGCATCTGAAACAAATTCCAAATTCCTTTAAAAGTTCCTTAAGTTCTTGTAGATGTTTCTTTTTGAAGCTGATGAATTTCTTGAGTGGATGTGGCTTGTTATGTATGGAACATTGGCGATTTGGATCCTCAAGTTTCTTGTTTTGCCCAGTCTTTTGAAGAACTGTAGCAGGTGTTGGATAAACATCAGTCCACTTCACTGATACTGGACCCCTGCGGTCTCTGTGCGTTATATGTGTGTTTGCAACTCCTGGAGACAGTGGACTGAGTGGGTTACAGTCGCCGTAGAAGAAACTTGGGTCATTCTTAGAGTCTGCGAAATAGGAAAAGGGAGGAAAAGCAACTCTGTATTTTTTCTTGAATGCTATATGGTAGCTTAAGGACAATAGGGATAATGCATGCAGAGTTTCGTAGTAACTGAGCCCAGGTAGGTGGGTATTAGCTTTAGCAAGTTGAAGCTGTAGTAGGAGATCACTGAGTTCTTGAAGCTTTAGTTTGTCTTTAGCGGTAATCCTTGGGAAGCCTTGCAACCTTTTGAATAAGACATCTTCTATGGCCTCAACGCTGCCAAATCTACGTTCAAGTCTGTCCCAAGCAGCGTCGAGACCGGCAGCAGGATTGGAAGTGTAAACTGTTTTTAGTCTTTTGTTACGTTCAGCAGACTGGGGATCTAGCCACATGATGAGTAGATACAGTTCTTCTGCAGCAGTGATATCTAACTCGCTGATGGTGGCTTTAAAGGTGAATTTGCAGCCTCTGTAATTTTCAGGTTTGTCATCAAACTTGGTGAGGCCCGTCCTAGTGAGCTTTCTGCAAAGCATATATTTAGCAAACTGTGACATGACTGCGTTTTCAGACTTTGGGTATACGGTTGAAGGTGGTTAGTTGCAGTGGCCGATACACTGATGTTGAGTGACTTGGGAACATAAGATGGTGCTAAGGCGTTCAACACTGGATCTGGCGTACAGTACAATGGTGTGTTGGTTTATAGCTGTATAGTAGTGGGTGTGTTAGGGGGGGGGGGGGGGGTAACTGGTTAGTGCCATAGTAATGTAGAAAGTCTTTTCTGTCCATACCAGTTTCCACTGCTTGAGGAAGTGCAGTAGGTGCAGATAAAATGCATTGGTTGAGTGCTTTGGTTGTTATGACATAAGTGATGGAGTTCTGTGTAAGATATAACAGAGTGACTGCTGCTGATAGCTCTTTCAGTGTCACTAGCGGCCTGTTCTAAGACTCTTAGTCTTGCGATGTGTTTGGCATGCTCACATTGTTTTTCCAAAACTTCCATCTGTGCTTTCTTCCATGCAGCTTCAGCTTCCATCTCTGCTTTCTCTTGGGTGAAGGCAGCCTGGATTTTAGATGCTTCTGCATCAGTGCGGGCTTTGATGACTTGTTGGCTGAGTTTAGAAGATGTTGATTGTAAGGATTTGGAACATCTTGTGAAGCGCCAGTGGCGTACCAAGGGGGGCGCCACTCACAAGGGGGGTGCCAGGGGCGGACTGACCCGCCGCCGCCACTGCTGAGGATCTGGGACCAGATCCCCAGCAGACAGCGCTACATTCTCCTGTATGCGCGATACACGCATATATAGGAGAAGGTGTCCCCTCTGTGTGAGATGCAGCTACACAGAGGAGATGTGACCTCCGCCCCCATGCAGCACGCAGTACAGGCGCCGGTGACGTCACTCATCGGCGCCTGTACTATGGAGGGGAGAAGATGTGGGCCCCTGCTGAGGAGATCGCTGCGTGGGATATCAGGTGAGCATCCTTTTTTTTTTTTAACCCTGCATATACCTAAGAAGGGGGGGGGGTGTAGGTCTGCATATACCTATGGGGAATGAAGGGAAGGGGGGTGTAGGTCTGCATATACCTATGGGGAGGGGAGGGGGGGTGTAGGTCTGCATATACCTATGGGGAGGGGAGGGGTGGTGTAGGTCTGCATATACATATGGGGAGGGGGGGTGTAGGTCTGCATATACCTATGGGGAAGGGAGGGATGGGGGGTTGTAGGTCTGTATATACCTATGGGGAAGGGAGGGAGGGATGTGTAGGTCTCCATATACCTATGGGGAAGGGAGAGAGGGGGGTGTAGGTCTGCATATACCTATGGGGAAGGGAGGGGGTGTAGGTCTGCATATACCTATGGGGAAGGGAGGGGGGGTGTAGGTCTGCATATACCAATGGGGAGGGGAGGGGGGTGTAGGTCTGCATATACCTATGGGGAAGGGAGGGGGTGTAGGTCTGCATATACCTATGGGGAGGGGGGTGTAGGTCTGCATATACCAATGGGGAAGGGAGGGAGGGGGTGTAGGTCTGCATATACCTATGGGGAAGGGAGGGAGGGGGGTGTAGGTCTGCATATACCAATGGGGAAGGGAGGGAGGGAGGGGGATGTAGCTCTGCATATACCTATGGGGAAGGGAGGGAGGGGGGTGTAGCTCTGCATATACCTATGGGGAAGAGAGGGAGGGGGGTGTAGCTCTGCATATTCCTATGGGAAAGAAGGGGGGGGGTGTAACTGCATATTCCTATGGGAAAGGGGGGGGGGTGTAACTGTGCATATGCCTATGGGAAAGAGGGGTGTGTGTAACTCTGCATATGCCTATGGGAAAGAAGGGGGTGTAACTCTGCATATTCTTATGGGAAAGAGGGGGGTGTAACTCTGCATATGCCTATGGGAAAGGGGGGGGGTGTAACTCTGCATATGCCTATGGGAAAGAGGGGGGGTGTAACTCTGCATATGCCTATGGAAAAGAGGGGGGTGTAGCTCTGCATATACCTATGGAAAAGAGGGGGGTGTAGCTCTGCATATACCTGTGGGAAAGAGGGGGGTGTAACTCTGCATATACCTATGGGAAAGAGGGAGGGTGTAGCGTAGCTCTGCATATACATATGGGAAAGAGAGGACGTGTAACTCTGCATATACCTATGGGAAAGAGGGGGGGGGGGAGTGTAACTCTGCATATACCTATGGGAAAGAGGGGGGTACCTGGCTACCTACCTACCTGCCCTTTTACTGTGCAGGACACCAAGGAGGGCATTTTTACAATTTGTGGGCCTATAGATAGGAAGATTATGTAGAGGAGGGCACTGAATATATGCAGAGTCTGACATGTTTTTCCTGCAGATGTTAAGAGATCCACATGGCGGTCTTATCCGGATGGAGAAGAAAAGGAAAGAGGACGCCGCTGAACAGAAAAGACGTAATTGTGAGTCCCAAAATGTAACTGTAATCACTTATATGATATACACATCCTGTGTACAGCTGATATCTACCGCCATATGGTCCTGTATATAATCACTTATATTGTATACAGATCCTGTATAGTATACTGGTCTGTATATAGTGGTTTTATTCAGTACAATATGGCCGTATTATCCAGTTATTGAGTGGTGGTATATATTTACTCCTTGTATACCAGTATTATTGGTCATGGAAATTTACCTACGTTAAAGTGTTTCTTACATATATACATTTTTTGTTTATTGTGTGTGGGATTTGGGTGGAATAGGAGCGTGGCAGAAGATTGACGAGCTGCAGAGCCTAGCAGGCGCCCTTGCCTTTTTTTTTGGTCCGGGGGCCCCGATTGCTGTCAGCCCCTGGGGGGAGGGGAAGGGAGGGGAGGGAGGGGGGTGTAATTATGGGGGGAGAGGAAGGGTGTAATTAAGGGTGAAGGGGTGTAATTAAGGGGGTGAAATTAAGGGGGGGGGGGTGCGTGTGTGTATGGGGCGGGGGGGGGGCAAACAAAGGGTCCGCCCCGGGTGTCAAATGCTCTAGGTACGCCCCTGTGGAGAGCCTAGAAGTTGTGTTGAGATGGGATCTGGAGTCATGGAGATGTGTGATTTTTACATCTGCTTTTGCCTTTGTTTGTATTACTAAATCATCTCTTGCAAGATTGAACTCATCCCATTCCTTTAATTTTTGTATGGAATCTTATGTGTTGTACCGCTTTAAGAAATCAGCATATTTGGCAGACAGCTTTTGATAGTTCTCATAAGCAGCATTCAATTGCTTAACAGTGCCCTCTAGGTGCAGTACCTCATGAGCTTGCTGAGACAGAGCTAACATTGGCATTCAATAGTCTTAGACCATAAGTGGTTGATGTTACTCAGCAGTTCCTCTGTCAGCTTCATAGTGATTTTGAACTTTCCAAGTTGGTTTTGCTAAATGTTTTTGTTTTATGTGTCTCATAGGATTTGACTCCTGTTCTGAAAGAAGTTCAGGTTCTTCAGATTGTATATTGCCTTGCTGGGGCATCGTGATGTTCAGCAGAGGGTTAAATTACAAGGTTCTGTCCTTGCATAGAAATGTATCAATCTTCTGGCCATGGGATCAGGTTTTCTAGGCAACCAGTGAGAAGAGGAGAAAGAGAGGTTCACATACAGAGCCTAGATTCACTTACAGGTAGAAATGCATGGGGTAATACAGTGATCCCTAAACTTACAATGGCCTCAACATACAATATTTTCAACATACAATGGTCTTTCCTGGATCATTGTAACTTGAATCCAGACTCAACATACAATGTACGGACAGACCAGATCTGTGAAACATGTCAATGGTCGGAACAACTGACCAATCAGAATGGATATTTCACTGGTAAAACCCCTGTATTCCTGAAGTGCACGCACTGACTGATGTCTGGTAGCGCCCCCTACAGTACAGGGAGATATTACATGTTCTGTACTCTTTACCTGTGCCAGGGTTGGCGGCTCCTTTGGGCATCAGGTGAGGGCGGCTCCATTTTCCTATTTTTTAGGACATTGCGTGTTCTGTACAGGACCCTGAAGAAGCTCCTGTCCTCTACATAGACCAGTGTTTCCCAAAGAGGTTGCCTCCAGCTGTTGCAAAACTACAACTCCCATCATGCCCGGACAGCTTGGCTGTCCGGGCATGATGGGAGTTGTAGTTTTGCAACAGCTGGAGGCAACCTCTTTGGGAAACACTGAAATAGACAGTGATTACAGCTCCCAGCAGATCTTTATTACTTTTATATGTAAGGATTTGCTTTATCTATATTAGTTATCTACTTATTTATCTTTAATCCTCACTCTTTCCAATTTTTGGATGACATTTTGGGGCTTCAGAACCAATTACCAGGTTTCCATAGGGTTATGGTCTCAACATACAATGGTTTCAACATACAATGGCCGTCCTGGAACCAATTAATATTGTAACTTGAGGGACCACTGTACACAGACTGTGTAGAAGCTGATTAAATAGCAGTTATACGAACAGTTCTTCAATCTGTGCTGAAACTGATGAATCTTATGCTGAGACTTACTTGCTGGCTGGAGTATGTAGTCTTGCACTCTGCTGCTATATTCCTGTGTTCATATACATCTCGCTATACATGCATGGCTAGCAAGGATCCTCTGAACGATATCTGGCTGATCTTCTAAGATCCCTTCACTGATCTTTTGACTGTTTGGCCTCTCCGGTCTAAGCATTGTGTGATCTCTGAAACTTACAGTTTGGGAAGAGATAGCAGTGACCTCAATCTTAGTTGAATTGGCTGACAGTGACTTGATCCAAAAGACACCTTGTAGATTGTGATGAAGTTTATTCCAAACTGAGCAGATCATACACCGATGAACAAATGGATAGGTCAAAAGATCATGCTGTGAGCAGCTAATAGGTACATGTGGATGAGATGAAGGATGAAGCAAAAAGACAAGAGAGAAGGGAGGGGACGAGTCAATACTGAGAACAGAATGAAGGGGACAGAGAAGGGACACAGGATATAAAAGCAAACCATGCATGTATAACATGACACACACTGTTTGGAGAACACAGAAAAAAAAATATATGTATATATATATATATATATATATATATATATATATATATATATATATAGATTTTTTTTTTCTTCATGTGTTTTCCAAACAGTGTGTTACCTGCTGTTTCAAAACTACAACTCCCAGCATGCCCAGACATCCACATCTTGTCCAGGCATGCTGTGAGTTTTAATTTTGCACTGATATACAGGGTGGGCCATTTATATGGATACTGTTACGCCGAGCGCTCCGGGTTCCCGCTCCTCCCCGGAGCGCTCGCAGCGTTCTTCTGTTCGCAGCGCCCCGGTCAGACCCGCTGACCGGGAGTGCTGCGATAATGTCCCTAGCCGTGATGCCATCCGCGATGCGGGACACGCCCGCTCGCGATTCGCATTCCGGCCTGCTTACCAGACTTGTTCCCCGTTTGTGCTGTCCCGGCGCGCGCGCGCCGGCTCTTTAAGATTTAAAGGGCCAGTGCACCAATGATTGGTGCCTGGCCCAATCAGTCTGATTAGCTTGCACCTGTTCCATGCTCATATAACCTCACTTCCCCTGCACTTCCTTGCCGGATCTTGTTGCCATTGTGCCTTGAGAAAGCTATCACTGTGTTTGCCATTTCCAGTGTTCCTGACCTCTTGCCGTTGCCCCTGACTACGATCCTTGCTGCCTGCCCTGACCTGCTACGTCTGACCTTGCTTCTGCCTAGTCCTTTTGTCCCACGCCTTCTCAGCAGTCAGCGAGGTTGAGCCGTTGCCGGTGGATACGACCTGGTTGCTACCGCCGCAGCAAGACCATCCCGCTTTGCGGCGGGCTCTGGTGAAAACCAGTGGCAACTTAGAATCGGTCCACCGACATGGTCCACGCCAATCCCTCTCTGACACAGAGGATCCACCTCCAGCCTGCCGAATCCTAACAGTAGATCCGGCCATGGATCCCACTGAGATGCCGCTGCCAAGTCTCGCTGATATATTCACAGTGGTCGCCCAGCAATCCCGACTGTTCGCCCAACAACTTCAGTCACAGCTACAGCAGCTGCTACAGCAACAACCATCTCCTCCGCCGGCTCCTGCACCTCCTCCTCAGCGACCGGCCGCTCCTAACCTCCGCTTGTCCCTGCCGGACAAATTTGATGGGGACTCTAGACTCTGCCGTGGTCTCCTGTCTGGGAAGGCCCTGTCATGGACCACACTGCTCTGGGCACCTCTCTCACAGTATCCTTTGCAATCTACCCCTGTGCCTCCCGCTGAGGAGGCTATGCAAGTGGATTAGTCTCGCCTGACCCATGAAGAGAGGACTCGCCGCAGAGATAAAAATTTATGTCTGTACTGCGCTAGTACCGAATATTTCTTGGTGGATTGCCCTATTCGTCCTCCACGTCTGGGAAACGCACGCACGCACCCAGCTTACGTGGGAGTGGCGCCTCTTGGTCTGAGGTCTGCTTCTCCACGTCTCACTGTGCCCGTACGGATTTCTCCTTCTGCCAACTCCTTCTTCTCAGCTGTAGCCTTCTTGGACTCTGGTTCTGTGGGAAATTTTATTTTGGCCTCTTTTGTTAATAAGTTCAACATCCCTGTGACCCGTCTCGCCAAGCCACTCTACATTTCCTCAATCAACGGAGTAATATTGGACTGCACTGTGCGTTACCGCACAGAACCCCTGCTCATGAGCATTGGACTGCATCTCGAAAAAATTTAACTTTTTGTTTTGCCCAACTGCACCTCTGAAGTCCTCCTCGGTCTGCCATGGCTCCAACGCCACTCTCCTACCCTTGACTGGACCACCGGGGAGATCAAGAGCTGGGGTGCTTCTTGCCACAAAAAATGCCTCACGTCTGCTCCCAGTCCCGTCAGTCAAACCTCAGTTTCTCCTCCTTTACCTGGTCCCCCAAAGGCCTATCAGGACTATGCTGTGTCTCCTCCTCATAGCCCCCGTCCTGGTAACACTCTGCCCCGTGCCAAGCTTCACCCTCTTCCCCCCCTCCCCACTCCCACGCCTTCTGGTTTGCCTGCTGTTGATGAGGTTTTCCGGGACTTCTCCACCATCCGGAAAGAGACTCAAAAATCCCTCATACAGGCCTCATCCCGGATGAAGAAGCATGCCGACAAAAAAAGAACTCCTCCTGTCTTTGTTCCTGGAGACAAAGTGTGGCTCTCCGCCAAGTATACCCGCTTCCGTGTCCCCAGTTATACACTGGGACCACGTTATCTTGGACCCTTTAAAATCAAGTGCCAAATCAATCCTGTCTCCTACCAACTCCTTCTTCCCCCTTCTCTCCGTATTCCCAATGCTTTTCATGTCTCTCTCCGGGTCCTCAGATGTCTTCTCGGTTAAAGAAATTCTCGCGTCTAAGACGCTAAGAGGTAAAAGAATTTTTCTTGTAGATTGGGAGAATTGCGGTCCTGAGAAGAGGTCATGGGTATCCGAGGATAACATTCTCGACAAGGACCTAATTCACAAATTTTCAGGTTCCAAAAAGAGGGGGAGACCCAAGGGGGGGGTACTGTTACGCCAAGCGCTCCAGGTTCCCGCTCCTCCTCGGAGCGCTCGCAGCGTTCTCCTGTTCGCAGCGCCCCGGTCAGACCCGCTGACCGGGAGCGCTGCGATAATGTCCCTAGCCGTGATGCGATCCGCGATGCGGGACGCGCCCGCTCGTGATTCGCATTCCGGCCCGCTTACCAGACTCGTTCCCCGTTTGTGCTGTCCCGGCGCACGCGGCCCCGCTCCCTAGGGTGCGCGCGCCGGCTCTTTAAGATTTAAAGGGCCAGTGCACCAATGATTGGTGCCTGGCCCAATCAGTCTGATTAGCTTGCACCTGTTCCATGCTCATTTAATGTCACTTCCCCTGCGCTTCCTTGCCGGATCTTGTTGCCATTGTGCCTTGAGAAAGCTATCACTGTGTTTGCCATTTCCAGTGTTCCTGACCTCTTGCCGTTGCCCCTGACTACGATCCTTGCTGCCTGCCCTGACCTTCTGCTACGTCTGACCTTGCTTCTGCCTAGTCCTTTTGTCCCACGCCTTCTCAGCAGTCAGCGAGGTTGAGCCGTTGCCGGTGGATACGACCTGGTTGCTACCGGCGCAGCAGGACCATCCCGCTTTGCGGCGGGCTCTGGTGAAAACCAGTAGCAACTTAGAACCGGTCCACCGACACAGTCCACGCCAATCCCTCTCTGACACAGAGGATCCACCTCCAGCCTGCCGAATCCTAACAGATACACCTTAATAAAATGGGAATGGTTGGTGATATTAACTTCCTGTTTGTGGCACATTAGTATATGTGAGGGGGGAAACTTTTCAAGATGGGTGGTGACCATGGTGGCCATTTTGAAGTTGGCCATTTTGAATCCAACTTTTGTTTTTTCAATAGGAAGAGGGTCATGTCATCAGAGGGACACATCAAACTTATTGGGAATTTCACAAGTAAAACAATGATGTGCTTGGTTTTAACATAAATGTATTCTTTCATGAGTTATTTACAAGTTTCTGACCACTTATAAAATGTGTTCAATGTGCTGCCCATTGTGTTGGATTGTCAATGCAACCCTCTTCTCCCACTCTTCACACACTGATAGCAACACCACAGGAGAAATGCTAGCACAGGCTTCCAGTATCCGTAGTTTCAGGTGCTGCAGAATGGGCAAAACAAAAATTGGAACAGGACCCTTAGTTTACGAAGAAGATTTTGTTCAGTGATGAGGTAAATTTTTATGTGAATGGTGAAGTAAACAAACAAAACCACCGTTATTGGTCTGACACTAACCCACATTGGATGGATCCCTCCAAGACTGTTGGAAAACAAAAATTGATGGTATGGTGTGGTATATGGGGTACAAAGATAGTGGGTCCATTCTTCATTAAAGGAAACCTCAAGGCCACTGGATATGCGAAATTGCTACATGATAATGTGCTTCCCTCTTTATGCACTGAAGCTGGCACGTTCCCTGAGTTTTTCCAGCAAGATGGGGCACCACCACATTATGGGTGTCAGGTCCGAGCATTCCTAGATGAACAGTTTCCTGGAAAGTGGATTGGTCGTCCTGGGCCAGATGAATGGCCCCCAAGGTCTCCTGATCTGACCCCCTTAGACTTTTATCTTTGGGGTCATCTGAAGGCAATTGTCTATGCCAGTGTTTCCCAACCTTTTTCGGGTAGGGGCACACCTCGGAAAAATTTTTTTCCTTGGGGCATCGCTACCGAGGTTGACAAGCAAGAAAAAAAAAAAAGAAAAAACGGTAAAAAACGCAATGCACTATATCTATTTATGTAGTTTAAAGTGCTGCTTTATACAGCAACTCACCAATGACGTCTTCTCTAATTTGCATCATTGCCTTCTCTTCTCCATCTGGTCTGGGCCATCATCACGATTTCTTCCACACACAATTCTTCACCTTTAAACCTGCAAAACAAACCTATTAGGCACCAAACTTTTTTTTTCTTTTTTTTACATGGGTGACAGAGGGGTGTAGAAGAGTGGACATGGGTGACAGAGGGGTGGACATGGGTGACAGAGGGGTTTAGAGGGGTGTAGAGGAGTGTACATGGGTGACAGGGGTGTAGAGGAGCGTACATGGGTGACAGAGGGGTGTAGAGGAGTGTTCAGAGGGGTGTAGAGGAGCGTACATGGGTGACAGGGGTATAGAGGAGCGTACATGGGTGACAGGGTGTAGAGGAGCGTACATGGGTGACAGATGGGTGTAGAGGAGTGTACATGGGTGACAGATGGGTGTACATGGGTTACAGAGGGGTGTAGAGGAGTGTACATGGGTGACAGGGGGTATAGAGGAGTGTACATGAGTGACAGGGGTGTAGAGGAGTGTACATGGGTGACAGATGGGTGTACATGGGTGACAGATGGGTGTAGAGGAGTGTACATGGGTGACAGATGGGTGTACATGGGTGACAGAGGGATGTAGAGGAGTGTACATGGGTGACAGATGGGTGTCCATTGGTGACAGATGGGTGTAGAGGAGTGTACATGGGTGACAGAGGGGTATAGAGGACTGTACATGAGTGACAGAGGGGTATAGAGGAGTGTACATGGGTGACAGAGGGGTGTAGAGGAGTGTACATGGATGACAGAGGGGTGTAGAGGAGTGTACATGGGTGACAGAGGGGTGTAGAGGAGTGTACATGGGTGACAGAGGGGTGTAGAGGAGTGTACAGAGGGGTGTAGAGGAGTGTACATGGGTGACAGAGGAGTGTACATGAGTGACAGAGGGGTATAGAGGAGTGTACATGGGTGACAGATGGGTGTACATGGGTGACAGAGGGGTGTAAAGGAGTGTACATGGGTGACAGTGGGGTGTAGAGGAGTGTACATGGGTGACAGAGGGGTGTAGAGGAGTGTTCAGAGGGGTGTAGAGGAGCGTACATGGGTGACAGGGGTATAGAGGAGCGTACATGGGTGACAGGGTGTAGAGGAGCGTACATGGGTGACAGATGGGTGTAGAGGAGTGTACAGAGGGGTGTAGAGGAGTGTACATGGGTGACAGAGGGGTGTAGAGAAGTGTACATGGGTGACAGAGGGGTGTAGAGAAGTGTACAGAGGGGTGTAGGGAGGTATACAAGGGTGATAGATGGGTGTAGAAGAGTGAACATGGGTGACGGGGGCATTGGGGTGACAGAGGGGTGGACAGGGGGTGGACATGGGTGACAGGAGGGTGAACAGGGGAGACAGGGGGTCAGAGGGGTGGACAAGGGGGTAAAAGAGGGACAGGAGTGACAGAGGGGTGGACTGGGGTAACAAAGAGACAGATGGATGAACAGGAGGGTGGACATGGGTGACAGAGTAGACTACGGGGGTAGACAGGGGGGTAAACATGAGTGACAGGGATGGACAGGGGAGTGGTCAAGGCAGACGTGGATGACAGGAGGGTGGACATGGGTGAGAGGGGGGGGTGGACATGGGTGACGGGGATGATAGGTGGGGGGACATGTGTTAGTGCGGGTGAACATGAGTCATGGGGGGTGGACATGGGTGACAGGAAGGTGAACATGGGTGACATGGGTGACTGGGGGGTGGACATGGGTGACAGGGGGGGTGGACATGGGTGACAGGGGGGTGAATAGGGGGTGGACATGGGTGACAAGGATGTGGTCAGAGGGGTGGACAATGGAGGGTGAACATGGGTGACAGGGATGGGCAGGGGTGACAGAGGGTTGGATGGGGGTGGACATGGATGACAGGAGAGTGGACAGGGGGTCAGAGGGGTGGACAAGGGTGACAAAGGGACAGATGGGTGAACGGGAGGGTGGACATGGGTGACAGGGTAGACTACGGGGGTAGACGGGGGGGTAAACATGAGTGACAGGAATGGACAGGGGAGTGGACAAGGCAGACATGGATGACAGGAGGGTGGACATGGGTGAGAGGGGAGGTGGACATGGGTGACGGGGATGATAGGTGGGGGGACATGTGTGAGAGGGGGTGGACATGAGTGACGGGGGGGTGGACATGGGTGACAGGAAGGGTGGATATGGGTGACAGGGAGGGTGGACATGGATGACAGGGAGGGGTGGACATGGATGACAGGGGGGGTGGACATGGGTGACAGGGTGGGTGGACATGGGTGACAGGGAGGGTGGACATGGATGACAGGGAGGGGTGGACATGGATGACAGGGGGGGTGGACATGGGTGACAGGGTGGGTGGACATGGGTGACAGGGGGGGTGGACATGGGTGACAGGGGGGGTGGACATGGGTGACAGGGGGTCAGAGGGGTGGACAAGGGGGTAAAAGAGGGACAGGAGTGACAGAGGGGTGGACTGGGGTGACAAAGGGACAGATGGGTGAACAGGAGGGTGGACATGGGTGACAGGATAGACTACGGGGGTAGACAGGGGGGTAAACATGAGTGATAGGGATGGACAGGGGGGTGGACAAGGCAGACATGGATGACAGGAGGGTGGACATGGGTGAGAGGGGAGGTGGACATGGGTGACTGGGATGATAGGTGGGGGGACATGTGTGAGAGGGGGTAGACATGGGTGACATGAAGGTGAACATGGGTGACAGGGAGGGTGGACATGGGTGACAGGAGGGGTGGACATGGGTGACAGGGGGGGTGGACATGGGTGACAGGGGGTCAGATGGGTGAACAGGAGGGTGGACATGGGTGACAGGGTAGACTACGGGGGTAGACAGGGGGGTAAACATGAGTGACAGGGATGGACAGGGGGGTGGACAAAGCAGACATGGATGACAGGAGGGTGGACATGGGTGAGAGGGGAGGTGGACATGGGTGACGGGGATGATAGGTGGGGGGACATGTGTGACATGAAGGTGAACATGGGTGACAGGGAGGGTGGACATGGGTGACAGGGATGGTGGACATGGGTGACTGGGGGGGGTGGACATGGGCGACAGGGGGGGGACATGGGTGACAGGGGGGGTGGACATGGGTGACAGGGGGGGTGGACATGGGTGAGTGGACATGGGTGAAAGGGAGGGATTACATGGGTGACAGGGGGGGGTGGACATGGGTGATAGATGGACAGGGAGGTGGACAAGGCGGACATGGCTGACAGGGGGGGGTGGATATGAGTGACGGGGGTGGTGGTAGAGGGTGGACCTGGGTGACGGTGGGGGGTTTATACAGGGTTGAGAAGGTGAACAGAGGGGTGGAAAGGGTACGGTACCTTAAGCAAGCCGGTTCGCGCAGCTTGCAGTTCCACAGCAGGCACGGAAGTCCGGCGCAGGTGCAGCTCGTTCCGCCCCAGGCAGGGACCCATTTTCAGCTCACTGCGCCGTAAGGGAGAGGGGGACGGAGGGGGTCGCAGGAGACGGAGGGTGAAGGAGGGGGGCGCGGGGGACACAGGGAACAGAGGAGGAAGGAGGGGGAACACGGGGGACGCAGGGGGCGGAGGGGAACACAGGAGACGCAGGTGATGCAGAGGGACCACGGGCAGTGCTGAACGGCACACACATGTGCCGCGGCACCGCGGTTGTGAATCACTGGTCTATGCTGTGAAGATACGAGATGTGCAGCACCTGAAACTATGGATACTAGAAGCCTGTGCTCGCATTTCTCCTGCGGTGTTGTTATCAGAGTATGAAGAGTGGGAGAAGAGGGTTGCATTGACAATCCAACACAATGGGCAGCACATTGAACATAAGTGGTCAGAAACTTGTAAATAACTCATGAAAAAATAAAGTTACATTAAAACCAAGCACATCATTATTTTTCTTGTGAAATTCCCAATAAGTTTGATGTGTCACATGATCCTCTTCCAGGGGCGGACACAGACAACAGAGGGCCCCTGTGCAAAGAATGTGCCTGGGCCCCCCCCCCCCCAAAAAAAGTAATATGCCATAAAATTGCACTGCAACTCACATTAATTTGCATTAGATAGGCAGCAGTTCCCCCACATTAGGTAGCATAGATTCCCCACATTAGGTAGCATAGTTTCCCCACATTATGTAGCATATATTCCCCACATTAGGTAGCATTGCATAGTTTCCCCACATTAGGTAACGTAGCATAATTTCCCCACATTAGGTAGCGTAGCATATATTCCCCACATTAGGTAGCGCAGCATATATTCCCCACATTAGGTAGGGTAGCATAGATTCCCTACATTAGGTAGCGTAGCCCCACATTAGGTAGCGTAGCATAGCATATATTCCCCACATTAGGTAGCATGGCATAGATTCCCCACATTAGGTAGCGTAGCATATATTCCCCACATTAGGTAGTGTAGCAAAGATTCCCCACATTAGGTAGCATAGCATATATTCCCCACATTAGGTAGCATAGATTCCCCACATTAGGTAGCATAGCATATATTCCCCACATTAGGTAGCATAGATTCCCCACATTAGGTAGCATAGCATATATTCCCTACATTAGGTAGCATAGATTCCCCACATAAGGTAGCGTAGCATAACCCCAACAAACAAACACACACACACACACTCTCACTCACCCACACACTCTTACATGGCCTGCACTACTTACATTTGCCCATGGGGACTTCCTGGCAGAGGTGCGCGCTATAAGTGACATCATCGCACGCTCTGCGCTGGACGTCAGCGTCCAGGTGCTTGCGATGACGTCACTCACTACACGCACCTCAGCCAGGAAGTCCCCATGGGCAGATGTAAGTAGCAGTTTAGTGACTTGGCAAGACTGGTTTCCCTGTCATATGTGCACTGGCAGGGCTGCCATCAGAAATTTCGGGGCCCCTTACACAACTCAAGGCCTGAGACCCCCACCGATCACCTCGGTTGAAGTTGTTCTCCAGCTGTTGGAAAGCTAAAACTCCCATCATGTCTGGAGAGCCCAGGCAATGGGAGTTGTAGTTTTGTAACAGCTGAAGAGACACAGATTGGACACAGTTTTACCCATCATCACTGCAGAACTTACAAGTGACTACAGCTCTGATGGGACAGTCATAAGAACACACAATGATGTCAGTGACCTGAGTGACGTCTTCTTTTCTTCTTCATCTCGTCCAGAGACCAGGTCTTCCCCCAGCTCCATCTTCTCTGCAGAGTCTGACATGCAGACATCATTGGCTCCTCACTGTCAGCAGATCCTCATCCTCTGCATGAAGACAGTAATCATTATAACCTTGCCAGAAAGTGTAACCTAAATAAAATACTGCCCCACACTGTACCCTGAATATAATACTGCTATACACTGTACCCACTAAATATAATACTGCCACACACTGTACCCTGAATATAATCCTGCCACACACTGTACCCTGAATATAATACTGCCACACACTGTACCATGAATAGCATACTGCCATACGCTGTACCCACTAAATATAATACTGCTATTCACTGTACCCACTAAATATAATGCTGCCCCACACAGTACCCTAAATAAAATACTGCCACACACTGTACCCTAAATAAAATACTGCCCCACACTGTACCCTAAATATAATATTGCCAGACACTGTACCCTGAATACAATACTGCTGTACACTGTACCCACTAAATATAATACTGCTATACACTGTATCCACTAAATATAATCCTGCTACACACTGTAACCTGAATATAATACTGCCACACACTGTACTCCGAATATAATACTGCCACACATTGTACCCACTAAATATAATACTGCCACACACTGTACCCTGAATATAATACTGCTATACACTGTACACTGAATATAATAATACTATACACTGTACCCTGAATATAATACTGCTACACACTGTGCCCACTAAATATAATTCTGCCACACACCGTACCCTAAATATAATAATGCTATACACTGTAACCTGAGTATAATACTGCTATACACTGTACCCACTAAATATAATCCTGCCACACACTGTACCCTGAATATAATACTGCTATACACTGTACCCACTAAATATAATCCTGCCACACACTATACCCACTAAATATAATACCTCTTATCCTCTGTGTCCTCATCATTCCTCATCACCCCCATAACCCCTGCCAAACCTCTCCTCAACACTACTATAACCACCCCCGCACCTCTCCTCATCACTACTATAACCCCCCCGCACCTCTCCTCATCACTACTATAACCCCCCCCGGCACCTCTCCTCATCACTACTATAACCCCCCACACACCTCTCCTCATCACTACTATAACCCCCCCACACACCTCTCCTCATCACTACTATAACCCCCGCACCTCTCCTCATCACTATTATAATGCCCCCTGCATCTCTCACCACCCCCATAACACCCCCCTGCACCTCTCTTCACCCCATAACACCCTCCTGCACCTCTTATCACCCCCACAACCCCCCCTGCACCTCTCATCACCCCATAACACCCCCCCTCTCATCACCCCCATAACACCCCCTGCATCTCTCATCACTCCCATAACACCCCCTGCATCTCTCCTCACCCCCATAAGCCCCCCTGCATCTCTCATCACCCCCATAACCCCCCTGCACCTCTCATCACCCCCATAACCTCCCCATGCACCTTTCATCCCCCCATAACACCCCCTGCACCTCTCATCCCCCCATAACACCCCCCTGCACCTCTCATTACCCCCATAACACCCCCCTGCACCTCTCATTACCCCCATAACCCCCTGCACCTCTCATCACCCCCATAACCTCCCCATGCACCTTTCATCCCCCCATAACACCCCCCTGCACCTCTCATCCCCCCATAACACCCCCTGCACCTCTCATTACCCCCATAACCCCCCCTCTCATCACCCCTATAACACCCCAAGCACCAGTTCCCCTGCACCTCTCATCACCATTGTAGTCTGCAAACAACATAGCCCCCACCCATCCAACCCCCCCCCCCCCCCACACACACACACCCGTTCACTCACCCTGCCGGGGTTCGGTGCAGCTGCTGCTCCTGTCAGAGTGTCACTGCATGGGGAGGATCCGTCGGGAAGATGATGGACTGGAGATCGCGCTGGGACAGGTCAGGTGACAGGAGTAGACGTGCGTGCCTGCGCGGGGCACGTCGACTCCCATCAGCCCCTGGCCTGTCCGGCCCTGCCGTACTTCTTAAGGGGCCCGCGCCCTAGAAAGAGCGGGCCTAATAGTCCTGCGGGCCCCCCAGACTATGAGGCCCGGTCATAGTTCTGACAGGTTCCCAGCCAGGAGTCAGTGAGTGACAGTCGCAGTCACTCACTGACTAGCCGGAAAAAAAAAGTACAGGGACGTCCGGGCCTCCCTGAAGCTCCGTACCCCATACAAGTGTATGGGTTTACCCCCTGATGGCGGCCCTGTGCACTGGGTCCGATGGTAGGACCGGCCCAGCGTGTGAGGGCGGGCCCCCTCACACGCTGGGCCCCTGTGCAGTTGAACCGGCTGCACAGGCGATATGTCCGCCCCTGTCCTCTTCCTATTGAAAAAACGAAAGTTGGATTCAAAATGGCAAACTTCAAAATGGCCGCCATGGTCACCACCCATCGTTAAAGTTTCCCCCCTCACATATACTAATGTGCCACAAACAGGAAGTTAATATCACCAAACATTCCCATTTTATTAAAGGGGTATTCCAGGCCAAAACTTTTTTTTATATATCAACTGGCTCCGGAAAGTTAAACAGATTTGTAAATTACTTCTATTAAAAAATCTTAATCCTTCCAATAGTTATTAGCTTCTGAAGTTGAGTTGTTGTTTTCTGTCTAACTGCTTTCTGATGACTCACGTCCCGGGAGCTGTGCAGTTCCTATGGGGATATTCTCCCATCATGCACAGCTCCCGGGACATGACATCATCATTGAGCAGTTAGACAGAAAACTTCAGAAGCTAATAACTATTGGAAGGATTAAGATTTTTTAATAGAAGTAATTTACAAACCTGTTTAACTTTCTGGAGCCAGTTGATATATATATAAAAGGTTTTGCCTGGAATACCCCTTTAAGGTGTATCCATAAAAATGGCCCACCCTGTATACAGTGATCCCTCAAGTTACAATATTAATCGGTTCTGGGACGACCATTGTATGTTGAAACCATTGTATGTTGAGACTATTACTCTATGGAAACCTGGTAATTGGTTCTGAAGCCACCAAAATGTCATCCAAAAATAAGAAAAAGTGAGAATTAAAGATAAATAAGTAGATAACTAATATAGATAAAGCAAATCCTTACATATAAAAGAAAGAAAGATCTGCTGAGAGCTGTAATCACTGTCTAAGTCAGGGTTTCCCAAGCAGGGAACCTCCAGCTGTTGCAAAACTACAACTCCCAGCATGCCCAGACAGCCAATGGCTGTCCGGGCATGCTGGGAGTTATAGTCATGCAACAGCTGGGGGCACCCTGCTTGGGAAACACTGGTCTATGTAGAGGACAGGAGCTTCTTCAGGGTCCTGGACAGTACACGCAATGTCCTAAAATAGTAACATGGAGCCGCCCCCACCTGGTGTCCAAAGGAGCAGGTAACCCGGGCACAGGTAAAGAGTACAGAACATGTAATACCTCCCTGTACTGTAGGGGGCACTACCAGACACCAGTCAGTGCATACACTTCAGTATAACAAGGGTTTTACCGTTGAATGCCCATTCTGATTGGTCGATTCTTCCAGCCATTGACAGGTATCACAGATCTGGACTTTGCCTAGCATTGTACATTGAGTCTGGTTTCAAGTTACAATGGTCCAGAAAAGAACATTGTATGTTGAAACTATTGTATGTTGAGGCCATTGTAAGTTGAGGGATCACTGTATCTTGCAATACATTGTTTGATTGTTTATCAAACAATGTGTTGCAAGCTTTTTGTAAAACTAAAGCTCCCAGCATGCCCTGACAGAGAGAGAGATACGTACTTTAGTGTTTACATACAGGTGTTCTAGAGAGTGTCTCTAGTTGTTGCAAAACTACAACTCCCAGCATGGCCAGACAGCAAAAGCCTGTCTGGGCATGCGGGGAGTTGTAGTTTTACAAACGCTTTCAATACAATGTTTGGAAAACACTGATATACAGTCATGGCCTTAAAGGGGTACTCCGGTGAAAACCTTTTTTCTTTTAAATCAACTGGTGGCAGAAAGTTAAAAATATTTGTAAATTACTTCTATTAAAAAATCTTAATCCTTCCTGTACTTATTAGCTGTTGAATACTACAGAGGAAATTCTTTTCTTTTTGGAATGCTCTCTCATGACATCACGAGCACAGTTCTCTCTGCTGACGTTATTATAATAATAATAATTCTTTATTTATTGTTGTCCTTGGTGGGATTTGAACCCAAGTCCCCAGCACTGCAAGGTAGCAGTGCTAACCACTGAGCCACCATGATGCCCTTAGCATACATCTGCTATGCAATGTTGCTAAAATGGACAGAGATGTCAGCAGAGAGCACTGTGTTCGTGATGTCATCAGTGTTCCAAAAAGAAAGGAATTTCCTCAGTAGCATTCAGCAGCTAATAAGTACTGGAAGGATTAAGATTTTTTAATAGAAGTAATTTACAAATATGTTTAACTTTCTGCCACCAGTTGTTTTAAAAGAAAAAAGGTTTTCACCGGAGTACCCCTTTAAATGTTGGCACCTCTGAAATTTTTCTAGAAAATGAAGTATATCTCACAGAAAAGGATTGCAGTAACACATGTTTTGCTATACACATGTTTATTCCCTTTGTGTGTTTTGGAACTAAACCATAAAAAGGGAGGGAAAAAAGCAAATTGGACATAATGTCACACCAAGCTCCAAAAATGGGCTGGACAAAATTATTGGCACCCTTAACTTAATATTTGGTTGCAAACCCATTGGAAAAAATAACTGAAATTAGTTACTTCCTATAACCATCAATAAGCTTCTTACACCTCTCAGCCGGAATGTTGGACCACTCTTCCTTTGCAAACTGCTCCAGGTCTCTCTTATTGGAAGGGCGCCTTTTCCGAACAGCAATTTTAAGATCTCTCCACAGGTGTTCAATGGGATTTAGATCTGGACTCATTGCTGGCCACTTCAGACCAGGGCTGCCTTCAGGGGGGTACAACCCATACTCGGTTAAGGGGCCCAGAGCTCCAGGTGGGCCCGGCTGGCCCCAGACTTTTTTGTGTGTGTGTCAGTGAGTGACTGTCTGTCACTCACTGACCACTGGGGGCCTGACAACTGTCCCGGATTGAGCGGGACAGTCCAGTTTTCGGGGTCATGTCCCGCTGTACTGGAATGGCCCCCTTTTTGTAAGCAGGCCCACCACACCACATAGACATATAAGGCAGCTGCCTACAGCGCACCCTTCCGCAGCCACAGCTTTGTTTTTTAAGGAAGCCCTAAGACAACACTGGTGGGGCTGCACTCCTCTATCTAGTTACCTGCTGTCAGGAGCGCAGCGCTGTCACATTAACCCCTCCCTCCGCAGCCTAGATGCTAATGGTATAGGACCTGTGATGATGTCACTATCATGTGACCATCATGTGACTGTGCAGGATAGATGTAATAGTGATCGAAGGACCTGTGTGATGCTGTGGAGGAGGCAGGGCTTAGCTGAGTGGAGGTCGCATGTCTCCCCAGTAGTAAGTTAATAACATGAGGATGGGGTTTGTTACAGTGTGTCACCCAGTAGAAAGGAGATTACATGAGAGAGGTTTTGTTACAGTGTATCACCCCAGTAAAGAGATCACATGAGGAAGGGGTTTGTTACAGTATGTCACCCCAGTAGTAAGTTAATAACATGAGGATGGGGTTTGTTACAGTGTGTCACCCCAGTATTAAGGAGATTACATGAGGAGGAGGTTTGTTACAGCCTGTCACCCCAGTAGTAAAGAGATTACATGAGGAGGGGGTTTGCTACAGTGTGCCACCCCAGTAGTAAAGAGATTACATAAGGAGAAGGTTTGTTCCAGTGTGTCACCCCAGTAGTAAGTTAATAACATGAGGAGGGGGTCTGTTACAGTGTGTCCCCCCAGTAGTAAGGAGATTACATGACAAGGAGGTTTGTTACAGTGTGTCACCCCAGTAGTAAGGAGATTACATGAGGAGGCAGTTTGATACAGTGTGTCACCCCAGTAGTAAGGAGATTGGGGCGTAGCTTGTTCCTCTTTTCTCTCAGCAAAAGTTGGGAGGTATGCAGTAGCGCTGTAGTGGAGCAGAGAATAGTTGCCCTGCTGCTGCTGTGCAGGGCCTGCTACTTCTATACTGGCTACCGAGGAGGAGAGCGGTGTCTGCGACGTAAAATGGGAGAGGAGCTGGAGCCTGGCCTGAGGACTGGAGGGTACTGTAAAAAAATCTATATATAATATGACTTGGGGCCGAGGGCTCGGGGCAGAATTCTATTGCAGTGGCAGCTAGCTTGGGCCTGCGGCCTGGGGGGCAAGGGCTAAGGACTAATAAGCAGAGAGAGGCCTACAATTAACTATATATAGGCAAGTTGTGCCCACATAGTTGTTGTAGGCCCTGTTTGCAAATAGTTTCCCCCAGGCCTAAAACAACTGTAAGGGGGCAAATATTAACAGAGGGGCCCACCCAAACTATATGGAGTCCCCATATAGTTTGGGTAGGCCGCTCTGTTAATAGTTTCTTTTATTGCATAATCCCTTAAGAACACAGGGCATAAGTGTACACCGTGCAACCACTTTTGCAATTTAAAGCATGCTCAAAAGCTGAGAGTTTCATACCCAGTGGGTCCAGGCTGCTATCAGCAGCAGGGACCCATCGCTAATGGCTGACATAGCCGATCGGGCGATTAACCCTTTAGACGCCTAAATGCGGGAAATTGGCTCCAGTGTGCTAATCATTACCACCGTGACAAAATCATATCCTATAGGGATAAAATTATTGTGAAAAAAATGTGTAAAAGAAAAAAAAAAAAAGTAATTAATGTGAATAAGCCCCTTCCCTAATACAAGTTTTAATCATCCCCTTTTTCAAATAAAATTAAACATATACATATGTGGTATCACCTCATTCATCACACATGTCCAAACTATTTAAATATAGCATTAATATATTAATTTAGGTCTGGGGGCGGAGTCATGGGCATATATGTGGAGTCAGGGCAGGCCATGGGGGAGGGGGGCCCAGGCCTTAAGCTGTGTAAGGGGCCCCAAAATTTCAGATGGCAGCCCTGCTTCAGACCTCTCCATCGCTTTGTTGCCCTTCATTTCTGGGTGCTTTTTGACATATGTTTGGGGTCATTGTCCTGCTGGAAGAGCCAAGATCTCAGACGCAAACCCAGCTTTCTGACACTGGGCTGTACAGTGCGACCCAAAATCCATTGGTAATCCTCAGATTTCATGATGCCTTGTACACATTCAAGGCCCCCAGTGCCAGAGGCAGCTTAACGACCCCAAAACATCATTGAACCTCCACCATATTTCACTTTAGGTACTGTGTTCTTTTCTTTGTAGGCCTCATTCCGTTTTCGGTAAACAGTAGAATGATGTGCTTTACCAAAAAGCTCTATCTTGGTCTCATCTGTCCACAAGACGTTTCCCAGAAGGATTTGGACTTACTCAAGTTCATTTTGGCAAAATGTAGTCTTACTTTTTTATGTCTCTGTGTCAGCAGTCGGGTCCCCCTGGGTCTCCTGCCATAGCGTTTCATTTACTTTAAATGTTGACGGAGATTAGCTACAGTGCCATGGGTTGTAAACTTCTTGATAATGCTGTGCACTGTGGACAAAGGCAAATCTAGATCTCTGGAGATTGTCTTGTAACCTTGAGATTGTTGATATTTTTCCACAATTTTGGTTCTCAAGTCCTCAGACAGTTCTCTTCTCCTCTTTCTGTTGTCCATGCTTAGTGTGGCACACAGAATCACAATGCAAAGAAAAAACTTCTCCCCTTTTTATCTGCTTTCAGGTGTGATTTTCATATTGCCCACACCTGTTACTTGCCCCAGGTGAGTTTAAAGGAGCATCACATGCTTGAAACAATCTTATTTTTCCACAATTTTGAAAGGGTGCCAATAATTTTGTCCAGACCATTTTTGGAGTTTGGTGTGACATTATGTCAAATTTGCTTTTTTTCCCTCCCTTTTTTGGTTTAGTTCCAATACACACAAAGGGAATAAACACGTGTATAGCAAAACATGTGTTACTGCAATCCTTTTCTGTGAGATATACTTCATTTTCTAGAAAAATTTCAGGGGTGCCAACATTTACAGCCATGACTGTATACATGTGTGTACATATATAAATGCATATAGCGATGTATAAATATTTATTAAATTATTATTACTTCAACATGATCATACTCATGTATCTCCAAATCAATAAAGATCTGTGTGTGTGTTTAAGTATAGTATGCAATTGCTAGAAAGGTATATACTTTTTTATATAAATGCGTGTATGTCTCTGTGTGTTTGGGGACAGTGGTAGGATGATGGGAGAGTGGTTAGGCTTTTTTCACACTGCCGTTAGCACATGGCAGTGTGATGGCCTCCGGGGAAGCCTAGAGAAATAGCGGGAGAAAAATTACTGCTTGTTTCGTCTTTTTTTCCCCGCTAATCCCATCTAAAAATAATGGCACCCAGCGGCCCCCATAATAGTAAATGTGAGCCGCCAGGACCCGTTGTTTCACATTGCTCTCTGTCACAAGAACGACCATTAAATTCAACAGAAAAAAGAAAAGAGACTTTAACGGCCGTTCTCGATGGGTAGCAACGGCAGTGTGTAAGGGGCCTTAGTGTGAGGATGGTGGGAGTGGCTGGCAGGATGATGGAAGTCAGGCAGGTGGGAGGATCAGAGGCCACAGCAGCACACACACAGTAGACAGTAATACAGAGCGGGGAGGTGGAGGCAAGTTATGTATATTGAAGAGCCGGTTTGGAAATGTCCGGAGACCTGAGGGGAGGAGCGGTTGCAAATTTGTCTGGGGTGCATGGAACTCCATCATACCACCCTCACCACCATAGGATCAGGCACGATGGTGGTGGTGCCCTCTGCCACAAGGAGCAGTGGCTGCTTGTAGTGGTGATGGGTAGCAGGCATGCCGTGTCATACCACACACTGGTTCAGAACCTCAATATTACAATGACATTTTTTTAAAGTTGGGGCCATCTGTTTCTATGCAGTGCTCCTTTCGGTAAAAACGACACGCTATCTCTATTTTGTAGGTCCATACAGTTACAACAATACCAAATTTATATAGGTTTTTTTTCTTTACTACTTTAGTTTTTGTACAAAAATGAGTATGCTTAAAATTGTACTATTCTGATCCCTATACTTTTTTTCTCTGTATATGGGGATGTATGAGGGTCATTTTTTGCGCTGTGATTTGTAGTTTTTATTGGTGCCATTTTTGTTTTGATGGGACTTTTTAATAGCTTTTTAGATATTTTTTTATGGTATTTGAAGTGACCAAAAATGTGCACATCTGGTTAATGCACTATTATGACTTTTGGGGCCCCACTTTAAATTTTTCCCATGGCCACGTTAAGCCTAAAACTGGCCCTGCTGGTACTTGTAGTTCAGAACCTTTTTATCACACAAGGCCCACAGGACCACAGCTTTGTCAATCAAGGACCCGCAAGGTGTGGTATGTGTGCTGGTCCCTTGGGGTATGCCAATACACTGTGCTGACAGATAAAACGTTGAGATGCCCTTGTTGGTTTAGATGCATAATACCAGACATAGGAAGACAATAGAAGGGACAATGGTTTCACTCCAGCTTACACTTGGTGTAGAAGTTGTCCATGTGCATGCAGGAAAGAGGTGCTGCTTCAATGTGTCACTTTTGAATTTGATGCATGGGATTATGCTCCTATTGTTCTTGGTACTTTGGACTCCTGACCACAAAGGCGGCTCTAGATTTTTTGAGGCCTTAGGCAAAAATATAGCTGAGGCCCCCCAAGCGCGATAATAAAGAAGAAGAAAAAAAAAAGTAAAAAAAAATATTGAAAAAATTTTTTTTTTACGCGGGGCTCCCCTACCGAGGTTGAAGAGCAAAAAAAGGATAAAATAGTAAAAAAAAAACAAAAAAAAACGCAATGCGCTATATCTATTTATCAGTGGGTATGTAGTTTAACCCCTTCAGGACGGAGCCCATTTTGGCCTTAAGGACCGGAGCGTTTTTTGCACATCTGACCACTGTCACTTTAAACATTAATAACTCTGGGATGCTTTTAGTTATTATTATGATTCCGAGATTGTTTTTTCGTGACATAGTGGTAAATTTTTGTCGATACTTGCATCCTTTCTTGGTGAAAAATCCGTAAATTTGATGAAAAATTTGAAAATTTAGCATTTTTCTAACTTTGAAGCTTTCTGCTTGTAAGGAAAATGGATATTACGAATACATTTTTTTTTGGTTCACATATACAATATGTCTACTTTATGTTTGCATCATAAAATTGACGTGTTTTTGCTTTTGGAAGACACCAGAGGGCTTCAACGGTCAGTAGCAATTTTCCGATTTTTCACAAAATTTTCAAACTCAGTATTTTTCAGGGACCACTTCAGGTTTGAAGTGGATTTGAAGGGTCTTCACATTAGAAATACCCCATAAATGACCCCATTATAAAAACTGCACCCCCCAAAGTATTCAAAATGACATTCAGTAAGTGTTTTAACCCTTTAGGTGTTTCACACGAATAGTAGCAAAGTGAAGGAGAAAATTCACAATCTTCATTTTTTACACTCGCATGTTCTAGTAGACCCAATTTTTTAATTTTTTCAAGGGGTAAAAGGACAACATTTTTACTTGTATTTGTAGCCCAATATCTCTCGAGTAAGCACATACCTCAAATGTCTATGTAAAGTGTTCGGCGGGCGCAGTAGAGGGCTCAGAAGCGAAGGAGCGACAAGGGGATTTTGGAGAGTACGTTTTTCTGAAATGGTTTTTGAGGGGCATGTTACATTTAGGAAGCCCTTATGGTGCCAGAACAGCAAAGAAAAAAACACATGGCATACCATTTTGGAAACTAGACCCCTCGGGGAATGTAACATGGGATAAAGTGAACCTTAATACCCCACAGGTGTTTCCCGACTTTTGCAAATGTAAAAAAAATAAAAAATTTTACCTAAAATGCTTGTTTTCCCAAAATTGTTTAATTTTTAAAAAGGGTAATAGCAGAAAATACCCCTAAAAATTTGAAGCCCAATTTCTCCTGATTCAGAAAACACCCCATATGGGGGTGAAAAGTGCTCTGCTGGCGCACTACAGGTCTCGGAAGAGAAGGAGTCACATTTGGCTTTTTGAACGCAAATTTTTCTCTGGGGGCATGCCACATTTAGGAAGCCCCTATGGTGCCAGGACAGCAAAAAAAAAACACATGGCATACCATTTTGGAAACTAGACCCCTCGGGGAACGTAACAAGGGGTTAAGTGAACCTTTATACCCCACAGGTGTTTCACGCCTTTTGCATATGTAAAAAAAAATAAAAAATTTTTACCTAAAATGCTTGTTTTCCCAAAAATTTTACATTTTTAAAAAGGGTAAAAGCAGAAAATACCCCCCAAAATTTGTAACACAATTTCTCCCGAGTACGGCGATACCCCATATGTGACCCTAAACTGTTGCCTTGAAATACGACAGGGCTCCAAAGTGAGAGTGCCATGCGCATTTGAGGCCTAAATTAGGGATTTGCATAGGGGTGGACATAGGGGAATTCTACGCCAGTGATTCCCAAACAGGGTGCCTCCAGTTGTTGCAAAACTCCCAGCATGCCTGGACAATCAACGGCTGTCCGACAATACTGGGAGTTGTTTTGCAACAGCTGGAGGCTCCGTTCTGGAAACAGTGGCGTACCAGACGTTTTTCATTTTTATTGGGGAGGGAGGGGGGCTGTGTAGGGGTATGTGTATACGTAGTGTTTTTGACTTTTTATTTAATTTTTTGTGGTAGTGTAGTGTAGTGTTTTTAGGGTACAGTCGCACGGGCGGGGGTTCACAGTAGTTTCTCGCTGGCAGTTTGAGCTGCAGCAGCCAGATACTTACTGTAATCCTCCGCCCATGTGAGTGTACCCTGTACATTCACATTGGGGGGGGACACATCCAGCTGTTGCATAACTACAACTCCCAGCATGCCCGTTGGCTGTCGGTGACTGCTGAGAGTTGTAGTTTTGCAACAACTGTAGGCACACTGGTTATGTATCACTGAGTTTGTGACCTAGTGTTTCAAAACCAGTGTGCCTCCAGCTGTTGCAAAACTACAACTCCCAGCATGTACGGTGCATGGTGTACGGTGACTGCTGAGAGTTGTAGTTTGCAACAGCTGGAGGCACACCGGTCGTGAAACACTGAGTTAGGTAAAAAAAAACTGAGTTTCACAACCAGTGTGTCTTCAGCTGTTGCAAAACTACAACTCTCAGCAGTCACCGACAGCCAACGGGCATGCTGGGAGTTGTAGTTATGCAACCAGCAGATGCACCACTACAACTCCCAGCATGCACTTTAGCTGTTTGTGCAAGCTGGGAGTTGTAGTTATACAACAGCTGAAGGTACACTTTTCCATACAAAAAATGTGCCTCCAGCTGTTGCAAAACCATAGTCCCAGCATGCCCATAAGGGAATGCTGGGAGTTGTGGTGGTCTGCCTCCTGCTGTTGCATAACTACAGCTCCCAGCATGCCCTTTTTGCATGCTGGGAGCTGTTGCTAAGCAACAGCAGGAGGCTGTCACTCACCTCCAACAATCCAGCCGCATGAGGTCAGTCCCGCCGCCGCTGCTGCTCCTGGGGCCCCGATCCCAACATTGACGCCGGGGATCGGGGTCCCCAGCACCCGGGGTGCACGTCCCGCACCCGCTCACGTCCTCCGGAAGAGGGGCGGAGCGGGTGCGGGAGTGACACCCGCAGCAGGCGCCCTGATTGGTCGGCCGGTAATCCGGCCTACGAATCAGGGCGATCGTGAGGTGGCACCAGTGCCACCTCACCCCTGCAGGCTCTGGAGACCCGATTGATCCTGAATCGGCGCAGATCGCTGGACTGAATTGTCCAGCGATCTGCGGCGATCGCCGACATGGGGGGGCATAATGACCCCCCTGGGCGATATGCCGGGATGCCTGCTGAACGATTTCAGCAGGCATCCGGCTCCGGTCCCCAACCGGCTAGCGGTGGGGGCCGGAATTCCCACGGGCGTATGGATACGCCCTCGGTCCTTAAGGACTCGGGATGCAGGGCGTATCCATACGCCCTATGTCCTGAAGAGGTTAAAGTGCTGCTTTATACAGCAACTCACCAATGACGTCTTCTCTAATTTGCTTCGTTGCCTTCTCTTCTCCATTTGTCCGGGCCATCATGACAATTTCTTCCACAATTCTTTACCGTTAAACCTGCAAAACAAACCTATTAGGCTCCGCGTGGGTTACAGAGGGGTGTACAGAGGTGTGTAGAAGAGTGTACATGGGTGACAGAGGGGTGTAGAGGAGTGTACATGGGTGACAGAGGGGTGTAGAGGAGTGTACATGGGTGACAGAGGGGTGTAGAGGAGTGTACATGGATGAAAGAGGGGTGTTGAGGAGTGTGCATGGGTGACAGAGGGGTGTAGAGGAGTGTACATGGGTGACAGAGGGGTGTAGAGGAGTGTACATGGATGAAAGAGGGGTGTACATGGGTGATAGAGGGTGTAGAGGAGTGTACATGGATGAAAGAGGGGTGTAGAGGAGTGTACATGGGTGACAGATGGGTGTAGAGGAGTATACATGGGTGACAGAGGAGTGTACATGGGTGACAGAGGGGTGTAGAGGAGTGTACATGGGTGACAGAGAGGTATAGAGGAGTGTACATGGCTGACAGAGGGGTGTAGAGGAGTGTACATGGGTGACAGAGGGGTGTAGAGGAGTGTACATGGGTGACAGAGGGGTGTAGAGGAGTGTACAGAGGGGTGTAGGGAGGTGTGCAAGGGTGACAGATGGGTGTAGAAGAGTGAACATGGGTGACGGGGGCATAGGGGGTGACAGAGGGGTGGACAGGAGTGACAAGGTGGTAACAGAGGGGTGGACAGGGGTGACAGAGGGGTGAATAGGGGGTGGACATGGGTGACAAGGATGTGGTCAGGGGGTGGACAATGGAGGGTGAACATGGGTGACAGGGATGGACACTGGTGACAGAAAAAGAAGGCCTTAGGCGGCCGCCTAAATCGCCTAATTAGAGAGCCGCCTCTGCCTGACCATCCCAGTATTCTTCCTGTACATGGACTGTATTTCGTGTCCCTATAGGACAGTGTTTCCCAACCAGTGTGCTTCCAGATATTGCAAAACTACAACTTCCAGCTCAGGCTGCAAAGGCTGTCCAGGCATGCTGGGAGTTGTAGATTTGCTGCAGCTTGAGGAACACTGGTTAGGAAAAAGTGATCTAGGGGCCAGAGCGCCTGTATATATCATATTTCATATGTAGTAAGCTCCCCCTAGTGACAGATGCGAGCATACAAACACATTTTTCAACAATATAAAAGTTTTTTTGTTGGACTATGCAGTGCCATTTCTCACAGATTGGTGGGTTCTGACTGCTGGGACCTCAGACATCCTCAGAATCAAAGAGCAACAGCAAAGAATGAGCATTTTCTGTACTTGGCTACTTGCTGTGTAGGCAATAAACCAAAAAACCCTAGCCCCTTTATTCAGGGGTCATTCTTCCACCAATTACAATATAATGGTATATCTTTGTGATCTCCCTTAACATTAGGTGAAAAAGCAGAGGATATGAAACTTGGAAACATAAACCCATTAAATACTATAATCCATAAAGATATATGTTGTAATAACTGGACCATAAAATTCCTGCCAACCTACAAAAAATATAAAAAGAAAATTCAGGAAGAAGGCTAGACACAGGCCCATTACATGACACTGCGGCCCAGGCTATCATCTGCTGAGGCGGAACATCACTATGGCAAGCGATAAGCTCAGTATGTGGTGTCCCAGCACCAATGGCTGTCCTGTGGCTTCAGACTGCTTTGGGCAGCCTTGCAGCACAAGCACTAGGCCCACCGAAAGACTTTGTTCTACATTGATTATGTTTGCTCTTTATTGAGATATTAATATATATTTTTTATAATTATATTACTGTTAGTATCTTTATATATGATAAATGTGTTACTATACCCTTAAGAGAGGAGCTGTGTAAACCTCATGTGACCCTGCCTGCCAATGGGAACCCCAAAATTCTTGCACATATAGGCCAACATTTATCATTGTCTTTAGACTGTTTTTTTGTGTCTTCAATAGGTGCAAAACAGGTGTTACGCCGAGCGCTCCGGGTCCCTGCTCCTCCCCGAAGCGCTCGCGGCGTTTCTCTCCCTGCAGCGCCCCGGTCAGACCCGCTGACCGAGAGCGCTGCACTGACATTGCCGGCAGGGGGTGCGATTCGCGTAGCGGGACGCGCCCGCCCGCGAATCGCATCCCAAGTCACTTACCTGTCCCGGTCCCCGGCTGTCATGCTCTGGCGCGCGCGGCTCCGCTCTCTAGGGCGCGCGCGCGCCAGCTCTCTGAGATTTAAAGGGCCAGTGCACCAATGATGGTGCCTGGCCCAATCACCCTGATTAGCTTGCACCTGTTCCTTGCCCATATAACCTCACTTCCTCTGCACTTCCTTGCCGGATCTTGTTGCCTTGTGCCTTGAGAAAGCTTTTACTGTGTTACCCATACTGTGTTCCTGACCTCCTGCTATTTCACCATTGACTACGAACCTAGCCGCCTGCCCCGACCTTCTGCTACGTCTGACCTTGCTCTTGTCTACTCCCTTGTACCGCACTTATCTCAGCAGTCAGAGAGGTTGAGCCGTTGCCAGTGGATACGACCTGGTTGCTACCGCCGCTGCAAGACCATCCCGCTTTGCGGCGGGCTCTGGTGAATACCAGTAGCAACTTAGAACCGGTCCACCGACACGGTCCACGCAGGATTTATTTGCGCCAATTTTGCGCCTTTTGGTTTACACATTTCTGCTGATTTTGAGTTACAATCCACTGATTTTGGCAATACACATGATATGGAAGGGATTTATGAACTGCGTCTTTTTGTGAAAAGGCACAAAAAAGGCGCAAAGCCACTGAAAAGTCTCTAAAACTACACCAGCCCAGACTTAGCTTAGCTTTTTGGTGTCTGTGAAGAGCGAAATTTCAGAAAATGTGACCTGCACAACATTTATCAAATGCTCTGTGATCATTTAATAAATGTGGTGCTCCTACACATTACCAGCATACAAAAAAGGTGTAGAAACAAGCTTCACTTGCACCTACAATGATAAATGCCAGCCATAGTGTAGTGGAGGAGGAGTTTCCCTAGTTCAGCTCCAGTGTTTAGTCTGAGCAACAGTGTGGTTAAGGTGTGCTGTGTTTAGAAACCTCAAGGGAAGGCCCAGATCAAATGTATTCAATCCGGTCATTCTGCAAGGATCACCCACACGATAGAAGTTCATGCCCTGGCGGAGAAGGCTACAAGACCTTGACAGGACCCTACCTACCAGGATTCATCTATCTGTCTTTCAAGTCAGTATCAATTCATTTGGTGAAAGCACAACAAGTCCCAGCAAGGCAACAGGGCTCCCAAGGGGTTACGCTGTATCCTCTCACTCTGAACCAAACTGTGAGTGTAATATCATCTACACCCAGCTTAGTAAAGACAGTTATCTGTAATGTGACGTCGGTGTGTTCATTTACTCCCTTTACTTACTGGCCCAGGAGAAGCTGTCTCCAACCTTAGACCGTGTATAGGATAATGGTGCCCTGGCATCACGAAGGGATAAGTTATTTCTCCTAACACCCCATGGCTACCACAAGTACAGGGTGACGTGTCAAGCCACAAAATGTGGAAGGAGACCAGGCCGAAAGATGGAAGACCAATTCCAGGGGTAGTTTGCAATTTTTCTTGCGGCAGCTCAGGCAGGATACATTTTTTTTTAAACACGGCTGGCTAACCCCTTTAAGTAATAAAAATGCCCATTTAACACATGCATAACCCTTCTCTACCCTGATATCGTCTGACAGGGGCGAGTTCGGAGGACTTCATACTTATTATGGAATCGGCCATTGCAGCCCAAATTGGTATGGCAGGATGATGTTCACTTTAGGGGGCATTTAGTCAGTGCCATAGGAAGGGTGAGGTGAGTGAGACACTTACTTTAGGTGTTACTGCGAGGGGGAGCAGCGGTGATATGAAAGGGTACAGCAGCAGTGAAAAACAGATGTTTTTATAACCATTGCGCCCTCTCATAATGCCACTGCCACTACTCCTCCTCGCAGCAAGGACGCATCGGGCATTGAGGGTGTGAGCACCCGAATTGTTAGCTCCTCCAGATGTAGATGCAGTGAAGTAGGATGGTGGACCAGTAGCTGTCAGTTCCCTGCTTCACCATTTAGTCATAGTCCACAGGCTTTTCATATCTTCAGCTCAGCCTATCAGCTGGTGGGATATGATCCCTCCACAGGCCGGCACAATGATATGACCTCTGCCCAAGGATCCTGTACTAGTGGCTCCACATGTACAAAGCACAGAGGTCATGATTTGTATATGGGGCAGAGAGAGTCATTATTACTGTATGAGGACACGGGGGAGGGGAGGGTCATTATTTCTACAAGGGCCACAAAAGGGCATTACTACTATATGGGACACAGGAGGGCATTATTACTACTATTATTACAGAGAGACAATTTTTGTACATTGGGGCACAGTGGGAATTATTACTGCATGAGGGCACAGGGAACATTATCACTACATGGTGGCACAATGGGATATTATAATTACTTGGGGCACAGTGAAGACATTTTTACTAAATGGGGTGGGGGGTGCATTATTTATAAGTGGGGGGTACTATTGGAGCATTATTTGTGAATGGGATCACAGTTGGGCATTATTAGTGAGTAAGGGGGACAGTTGGAGCAATCCTTGTGAAGATATTATTACAGCATGGAACGTTAACAGGGGAGCAAACTTTGCAGAGACAAGATACAGTTGGAAAAAGACATCATAGCAGTCAGATAGAGAAGAAAAGGGAAAGAGAACAACTGCGATCAGAGAAATTGTCATCTGTCAGTCACTGGGTATAACTAAAATCACTTATATGGGCTGCAAGGCACCTATATAATACAAGTATATACTACTATATGGTCACTGTATGTTGGGAATATTGGTCTGTGCGTTAGATACAGCATATGTGGTCATGGTGTGGAGGGATTATTTGGCCCTTGTAAGGTGCTGTTAGTGCAGGGCTGTATTATGCAGAGATATGCTGTTACATATAGAAATTATATAGGGCAGAGCTGATGTATGTATGCCAATGAGGAGTGTAGCTATGTCTGATATAGAGGAAATATATATATATATATTTGTGGTCGTAGCTCCTGCCCAAGAAGCGTACCTACCTACCCTACTACTGCTGAATACCAACCCCTAACTAACCAAGCAGTCTGAGGTGTGCCATAACTGCTGCGTATAGAATATGCCTGGAGGAAAAGAGGGCATACCCTGTGACTGAGTAAATGAAAATTAAGGGAGGGTGGGTTGGACCGAAAAACCCACGGCGTCCGAATGTGAGGCGGCCGTGAGTTTTTAAAGGCAGCCCGCTCCTCCCACAAATACAGGCCAGCTGCGCACGCCTTACCACTTGTGGTCGTAGCTCCTGCCCGAGAAGCGTACCTACCTACCCTACTACTGCTGAATACCAACCCCTAACTAACCAAGCAGTCTGAGGTGTGCCATAACTGCTGCGTATAGAATATGCCTGGAGGAAAAGAGGGCAAAACCCTATAATATTATCAAGTACATTTACAAACCAACGTTTTGAAATCATTAGCCGTCCCTTTTCAACATGTAATTATATAATCCCTACAATGCTATTGTAACTATGGTCAATGCTCTGCATGTGATTTCCCTAACCTTAGGAAATCAAGACAACTGAAAGCCAGCGTGTCCTAATGATGAGATGTCCTGGTGTACCGACGGGGAACTACCTAAGCGACAGCTAACCAACTAAATAGGTCAGCTGACGGCTGCTGGATGGCTGGCAACCTCCCTCTTTGTACACTCTACATGGTAGATTGATGGCATGGAATGGAAAGCAAACAATGGCGCCCTGTTAGAGGAAAACCACGCGATGACATGCTGGATACCTGACAGATATGTTTTGAAAGTATTATGCTGGATGCAAGGAAAAGTTGCAAAACCCGATGAATGCAAATAGAATAAAATGGCATTGGGACATCTACTAGATATCAATGAAAATATCACGTAGTATTCTAGGCTAGGTGTTGGAAGTACGCTGTGAGCAATGGGCGTGAAAAGCCTAGACTGAGAACAGCCCTATGCCCGTATATACAACTCCAAGTGCTAACAATGTGTAAACACAAGACTAAGTAATCACCAACTGTGTAAGGTTACCACTGCAACCAACCTATGAATATGAACGGCAATGCAACCCCTTATGCAGCAAGGTGATGATGAGACTCACCCAACATGTGACTACTATCATCGTCGATCAGAGCCAGGACAAACCAAACCAACCACACCGAACCAAGCTATATCCTCAACGCTAAGCAAACGTATGGACACGTGATGACGTTACCGCCGACCTGCAGTCATGTCGGGTCGCAACTGAACTGACCTATAGACGTGATAGGCCAAACCATGAAAGACTCAACTAAATCTGCAATTAACAGTATGACCGTCACCCTGAACCAAACAGATCGTGACCATGAGAAACCTATAGACGTGGCAATTAAGAATGAAAACATCATGCTATCCCTGTAGCATAACCCGATTGCCGAAGGAACACAACGTATACCAAGACATTATCGCCACCCTTATTCTGGTCGGGTTGAGTCCAGACTAACCTGTAGACGTGACTGATCTAGACCAACTATATGAGTGTATGTATAAGCTTTGAGCGTGTGTACCGAAGAAACTATGAACATGTGGCTAAAATGAACTGCATGAGTGAGCATATATACTGAATAAACTATTTGACCAGATGCGCGGAACCACTAATCCGCGCATATGCCTAGTACCACTATACTACTGCGTGAAACACTGACATATGAAGCAACACCTGAATTTATTCATACGTTGTCTATCCCACTGAACAACAACTGGAAAGTACTGATGTGAGGCGCTCTCTCTACTATATATCTATATATATACCTATATGTATATATCTAAACACATATCCCCATATTTATCTACCTATACACACATAGGCATATCCATTTTTTTTTTTTATATCAGGAATAATGAGTATAATGAGTACACCGCCTATGTGTCGTAATGTTGTTGCTCTGAAGGCGTGTCAGTAGCAACCATGCGACGTACCCTCCTGCAGGCGTGGCAGGCATGATAGGTATACACCATCTATGTGTCGTAATGTTGTTGCTCTGAAGTAGTGTCAGCAACAACAACTACTATGCAATGTATCCCCCTGCTGACGTGGCAGGTATAATGGGTATACATCACCTATGTGTGGTGTTATTGCTGTTCTGAAGGCGTGTCAGTAACAACAATTATGCGACGTACCCCTCCTGCAGGCGTGGCAGGCATAACAGGTATACGCCACCTATGTGTCATAACGTAGTTGCTCTGGAGACGTGTCAGTAACAACAACTGCAATGTATCCCCCTACAGACGAGGTAGTCATAATGGGTATACACCACCAATGTGTCATGTTATGTTGTGCATTGACAACAATAATGCAATGTACCCTTTCTGCAATATGGCGGACCTAACGGGCAAACACCGCCTGTATGTAGTGTCAATGTCGCTCGGAAGGCATGTCAGCAACAATGATAATTCAACGTACCCCATCTGCGGCGTGAGCGGTCTAATGGGTAAACCGCCTGAGCATCACATAACTGTCGTTCTGAAGACGTGTCAGCAGCAACAACTGCCCCCTGCCTATATACAGATGTGTACAGAACGACTATGTGCAAAACTGTCGAAAAGCCGCTATGCGAGGCTGTACCACCAGCTTGATGAAGCTATACTCGGGCCACCTATATACGCGTATGCACCACCAGCGAACGCATATGTGGCTAACCACAACCGATGACAGAATATGCATGCATGTAGAAACTATTATGACAACATACCTGCATACAGGGTCACACCCCATGCGCTGTATGAGCATGTGCGCTGCACAAACGCTGTGGGCGTGTGAACTTCACAAATATCGCAAGCACATATATGGAACACATGCCACGAGTGCACGCGTAGCATGATTCCCGAACACACACGTAATATAACCCTTCAAATATGCAAGAAACAAGTCCTGCGAGCGGGTATGCAGCACAATCCTTATGAGTGCGTATTCAGTATTAACCCTACGAGTGAGAGGACCGTATAATACTATGAACGTGCGTACAGTGAATCTCGTATGAGCGTGTACATAGAATGATCCCTATGGGTGAGTGTACAACATGGCTCCTACAAGAGCGTGTGTAGGATGAACCCTGCAAGCATGTACAAGCGTGTATGCAGCGTAAACCTACGAGCAAGGGTACGGTATGGATGCTATAATCGTATGCACAGCATAACCTACAAGAGCGTGAACCGAAAAACCCAACAAGCGTGTGTACAAAACAAATCCTACAAGCGAGTATACAGTATAAATTATGCAAGTGAGTGTACAGTATAAATGCTACAAGCGAATGTATAGTATGACCCTAACGTGTGTAAAGTAAGAATCCAACAGGTGTGAGTACAGCATATCCTACCAGTGAGCGTATTGCAGAAAAAACCCTACAGGTGAGTACAGCATGAATTCTACGAGTATGTACGCAGCACAATCCTACATGCATGTAAAAGCGTGTGTATGGTATGAGTGCTACAAGCATGTACCCTACAACATGCACAAGCGTGAGTGCAGAATGAATCCTACAAGCAAGTGTACAGTATGAAACCTAAAGGCGGATATACCATATAATCCTACAAGCGAGTGTACAGTGTGAATCCTATAAGCGGGTGTACGGCATAATTCTAGAAGTGTGTGTACTGTATGAACCCTACAAGCGTGTGTGCAGTATAAACCCTATAAGCGTGTGTACGATATGACCCTACAAGCGTGTGTACAGTGTAAACTCTACAAACGTGTAGATAGTATGACCCTGCAAGCATATGTACAGGATGCGCCCAACAAGTACAGAATGAATCCTGTTAGTGTGTGTATAGTATAAATCCGACAAGCGTATGGACAATAAGAAACTGATGAACCTACAAACATGTACAAGCGTGTGTACCGTATGAAAGTTACCAGCATGAATCCTACGAACGTGCATGAGCGTGAGTACAATACAAGTCCTACGAGCAAGTGTAAAAGTCCTACAAGTGTACCGCATAAATTCTACAAGCTTGTGTACAGTATAAACCCTACAAGTGTGTACACAGTATGACTCTACAAGTGTGGTATGCAATATAACCCTACGAACGTATATCCTACAAGTACCGCATGAATCCTATGAGTGTGTGAACAGTGTAGAATCTACAAGCATATGAATAATGAGAATCTATAGCGTGTGTGCAGCATAAATCCCACGAACGTGTGTACCGCAGAATCCTACAGACGTATGTAAACCATAAACTTACAAGGATGTGTGCAGCATAAATCCTACAAACGTATGTACAACATAAATCCATCAAGCGGGGTGTACCGCGGAATCCTACCAACGTATGTGCAGCACGGATCCTACCAGCGTGTGTACGGCACAAAACCAACCAGCGTATGTGCAGCATAAATCCTAAAAACGTGTGTACGGGATAAATCCTACCAGCGTGTGTACGACATGAATCCTACAAGCGTGTGTGCAGCATGAATCCTACAAAGTGTGTACGGCATAAATCCTACAAGCGTGTGTGCAGCATGAATCCTACAAACGTGTGTACGGCATAAATCCTACCAGCGTGTGTAGAGCATAAATCCTATAACGTATGTACAGAATAAATCCTACGAACGTGTGTACGACATGGGTCCTACCAGGATGTGTACGGCATGAATCCTATCCGCGTGCGTACAGCATGACTATTATAAATGCGTATATGGTATAAATATGTGTACGACAACTATGAGGGCATGTATCTGGAACAAGAATAAGCTGAATGTGTGGAACAAATTACAAGAGCGAACAAATTATATGAGTATGTACTAACCAACTATATGCACGGACCACATGTTATGTAAATTAACTTATAAGAGTGTGAACACAGACAACTATATGAGCGTATGCGCGGAATGATGAAGCGTGTGCCTGGAACAACGACATGACCGTCTATGTATAGGAACGTGCATGAAATTACTATAAAGCGTATACATTTTTTTTTTTGTTATGAAGCGAAAAGCATGAAAATGAATTTGATAGTAAAGTAACAGGCACCAAGCTAAACAATACACCTTTCCCGTATATTAAGGATAGAACCCCCACCTGAAGCGTAGCTCCAAGTCAGATGACTATACCTGGCTGCTGACAACTTGCAACACACCGAGGGATACAAGTAATTGCAGGGGAGAGGGGGGAGAATGAAGAAGGAGACAGTATTAACACTGCTAAGCATGCCCCCATCCACCCCTGCAGTGTAATGGACCACAGTATAAGTGAGACCTGCAGCTCCGCAACAGCTGGACCGCCCGGAAACACTGAAGTATAAATATAAATAAAAAGAACACTGTGAGGAAGTTAGTTTAGGAGACACAGGATGGAGGCGAGCGCAGCTGACCGACCAGACCAGCAGCTGCGGGGGGGGGGGAAGCACAAGCCCACACGGTGGAGCGGAGCGGCGAGCCCGACTGGGCAGAAGGGCGCGCAAGCCCCGCAGAGACGCTGGAGACACATAAAGACCTTCCAGCAGTACAGCCCCCCACGGCAAATGGAGCGCACAAAGTGAGCCTCCTGCACCTGCCACGGAAGGCAGCACTGGAGAGAGGAGTAGACACCTACCGGCAGGGTGTAACCACTTGCCCGAGATGGCAAGTCGGACATGACAACGCCCGTGAGGTAATAACCAGGGGCCGGGCTGACCAAGGGTTCCCCCGAACTCCGGCTTACCTCCAGAGTCGGGGAACAGTCAGCGTTACCCCCGGTCAGCCGCGGCCACTTACCACTACCATGCCTGCTGGAACGACCTTCCGGTCAGCTGACCCGTGCGGTCAGCTGACCCGTGCAGTCAGGTGACCGACATGGACGTAACGCCACGCCCTGTTGACATCCCGTGACGGACCCTCGACCGAAAAACCCACGGCGTCAGAATGTGAGGCGTCCGTGAGTTTTTAAAGGCAGCCCACTCCTCCCACAAATACAGGCCAGCTGCGCAGGCCTTACCACATATATATATATATATATATATATATATATATATATATATATATTGAAAAATTAAGAGACCACAGCAAAATCATCAGTTTCTCAGATTTTACTATTTATGGATATGTGTTTGAGTAAAATGAACAGTTTTATTTTATAAACTACTGACAACATTGCTTCCAAATTCCAAATAAAAATATTGGCCCAGATTTATCAATCTGTTTGAGAGAAAAACTGGAGTAATTTTCTCACAACACCCAATCACAGGTCAGCATTCCTCTCTTAACCCCTTAAGGACCAGGCCCATTTTGGCCTTAAGGACCAGACCAATTTTATTTTTCCATTTTCGTTTTTTCCTCCTCGCCTTCTAAAAATCATAACTCTCTTATATTTCCATCCACAGACCCATATGAGGGCTTGTTTTTTGCGTCACCAACTGTTCTTTGTAATTACATCACTTATTTTACCATAAAATGTATGGCGCAACCAAACAAATATTATTTATGTAGGAAAATTGAAAAGAAAAACGCAATTTAGCAAATTTTGGAAGGTTTTGTTTTCTCACTGTAAACTTTCTGGTAAAAATGACATGTTTTCTTTATTCTGTGGGTCAATACAATTAAAATGATACCCATGGTATATGCTTTTCTATAATTGTACCGCTTAAAAAAAATCTCAAACCATTTTAACAAAATTAGTATGTTTGAAATTGCCCTATTTTGACCACCTGTAACTTTCAAATTTTTCCGTATATGGGGCGAAATGAGGGCTCATTTTTTGCGCCATGATCTGTAGTTTTTATCAGTACCACTTTTGCTGAGGTTTTACTTTTTATAAATTTTTATAGATTTTTTTTGGAATAAAATATGACAAAAAAGCAGCAATTTTGGACTTAAAAAAAAAAAATTTAAGTTTACGCCATTCACCGTACAGGGTAATTAACAATATATTTTAATAGTTCAGACTTTTACGCATGCAGCGATACCAATTATGTGTATAATTTCAAACCATTTTAACAAAATTAGTATGTTTGAAATTGCCCTATTTTCACCACCTATAACTTTCAAATTTTTCCGTATATGGGGGCGATATGAGGGCTTATTTTTTGCACCATGATCTGTAGTTTTTATCAGTACCACTTTTGCTGAGGTTTAACTTTTAATACATTTTTATACATTTTTTTGGGAATAAAGTGTGACAAAAAAGCAGCAATTTTGGACATTTTAATTTTTTTTTAAAGTTTACGCCATTCACCGTACAGGATATTTAACAATATATTTTAATAGTTCAGACTTTTACGCACGCAGAGATACCAATTATGTATATTATTTCTTTACGCTTTTTTGGGGGTAAAATGGGAAAAACGGACGTTTTACTTTTTTATTGGGGGAGGGGATTTTTCAAATTTTTTTACTTTTTTTTACTTTTCATTGCAATCAGTTGATTGCCAATACTGTTCAGTGCTTTGTATAGGACATAGCACTGATCAGTATTATTGGTGATCTTCTGCTCTGGTCTGCTCGATCTCAGACCAGAAGACCCTGGGAGACAGCCGGAGACAGCTGAGGGGACTTCCGGCCGCCATGCTGGATTATCGGATCCCAGCGGCAGCGCTTCGGGTGATCCGATCATCCATTCAAAGTACCGCACTGCCGCAGATGCCGTCATCTGTATTGATCACGGCATCTGAGGGGTTAATGGCGGACATCTGCGCGATCGCGGATCTCCGCCATTACCGGCGGGTCCCTGGCTGCTGAGAGCAGCCGGGACCTGCCGCGCATGAAGCAAGCACTGTTCCGGTGCTCGCGATCATGGCGGCGCGTAAATGTACGTCATGGTGTGTTAAGTACCACGTCACCATGACGTACATTTACGTCCATTGTCGTTAAGGGTTTAAAGGAGATGTCCGGTGCAGACTATTCTTAATCCATCCTGTCCGGGCTGCAAAAAAAGAGAAAACAAACTTTCACTTGCCTTCCTACGTTCCCCCGGAGCTCCGCAACAGCTGATCAGTTGGCCGGGTTTTCTTCTTCTTACTTCTTTTAGCCCGGGACGTCACACAGCGCTTCAGCCTATCACCGGCCAAGGCGGGACATCGCTGCAGCCGGTGATAGGCTGAAGCGCCGTGTGACGTCCCGGGCTAAGGAAGTAAGAAGAAGAAAACCCGGCCGACTGATCAGCTGTTGCGGAGCTCCGGGGGAACGAAGGAAGGCAAGTGAAAGTTTGTTTTCTCTTTTTTTGCAGCGCGGGCAGGATGGATTTATAGTATTTATTTTTAGAATATAAAAACTGTTCAGAACCAAAAAACATGCGTTTTCAGACATCATATAATGCAAAGAATAAATCATGTACATTTTTCAACAACAAAATACTATTTTTAACTTTTGCTAACTTCAGCCTGGCTTTTCTTTGTTTCTCATTTTAAGAAGGTTTTTTCTAGCTTTGCGTGACTTTGCTCCTGCCCCTAGGAGCCTGTTTTGAAATGTCCTTGCTGTGCATTTCACCCCAGCTACTGTTTGCCTTTTTTGTAGGTGACTTGATGTCACCTATCTGAAATACACCTCATTGCATTTCACTCCATGGCTGCCTTTGGCTGTCTGGGCATGCTGGGAGTTTTGCAACAGCTGTAGGCACACTGGTTGGGAAACACTGCCCCTGAGGGACACAAATTACAGTCCAGGAGTCTGAAGTACCAAGAACCATAGGGACGTAATGCCAAGCATCAAAATCAGAAATTCCGTTGTGTGAACCTGGCCTAACAGGGTTTGCCTCTGGTTGTCTACTAGAAGTACATTGATCACATTAAGCAATACATAGCATAGCATTGTACAGTGTAGGCAATCCAGCATTACTTATAAAAGTCCACTAAAAATACTTAATGGGGTATTCCAGGATTTTTTTTTTTATCTGACTGTACTACAGGGGCTGTAAAGGTAATTTGCCCCCTGTTTATAGGATCCACATGTGGGGAGTTTGTCCTTTGTATATAGTGCCTTGTAGGTAGCTTTCCCTTGTAACCAGGACCTCCATGTAGGTAATTTGCCCCTTGCCCCTTTGCTGCTTGTATGGAGGACTCCATGTACGTAGTTTGCTCACTGTGTTTAGGACCCCCTGTAGGTAGCCCCTGTACTTACCTCCCTATAAGCCTCTGTTATAATGGCGCCTGGTCTCCCTTATGCTTTACTTCCTGGTGCTGGGGTCGGTATGACACATTGTCACTCAACCAGTCACTGGCTAAATTGACACTGTGTAGGGTTGATCTTAGCACCAGGAAGTGAATTGGAGACTGGAGCTATGATAACAGAATCTGTGGGGGAGCAAAAGAGAAAAGTTTACGCCATTTAAGCACTTTTTCACCTAAAATATACAATTTTTTAATCAATGTAGATTACAAATATACATATAATGGTATTATCTACATTATATTTAGATTTTTGTTGGTGGTTGGCGACAGGTACACTTTAAAAACAAACTTTTTTACCGAACAAGCTTTTTAACCAAGGGTCCAATACATTTCCCTCCCAAGTCTAGTAGGAAAGGGTTACACTTCTTCCACCTGGAGGTCCGCTTTCAGAAGTTCGGATTCTTGGGCTTGTTAAAACCGTCTGGAACCCCTTCTAGAACTCAGAAAATTTTATCCAGATAGCTCTCTTGCTGGCTGTAGAATGGGATCTGTTGGCCCACTTAGACTGGACCACATCATATAGATAGTCATCAGCTATATTTATGTGGTGGCCCAGTACAGAACAGTACAATTTTTGATCCTTTTCAGGTGGATTCATTCCTAGTCCCTTGGCCCCACACTCCTCAGGACTCTGGTTATGTGAATGTTCCTACAAATGGTTAAAGGGTACTCCGGTGGAAAACTTTTTTTTTTTAATCAACTGGTGTCAGAAAGTTAAACAGATTTGTAAATTACGTCTATTAAAAAATCTTAATCCTTCCAGTACTTATTAGCTGCTGAATACTATAGAGGAAATTATTTTCTTTTTGGAACACAGAACTGAATCACGAGCACAGTGCTCTCTGCTGACATCTCTGTCCATTTTAAGAACTGTCCAGAGTCGGAGAAAATCCCCATAGAAAACATATGCTGCTCTGGACAGTTCCTAAAATGGACAGAGATGTCGGCAGAAAACACTGTGCTCGTGATTCAGCAGAGAGCTCTGTGTTCAAAAAAGAAAATAATTTCCTCTGGAGTATTCAGCAGCTAATAATTCCTGGAAGGATTAAGATTTTTTAATGGAAGTAATTTACAAATCTGTTTAACTTTCTAGTACCAGTTGCTAAAAAAATAAAAAATAAATAAAGTTTTCCACCGGAGTACCCCTTTAATGTATTTTTATTAAAATGTATATGCCTTTAAGTCCTGTTGTTCAGATATGTAACCAAGGAAGGTACCAGTGACCAGGTGACTTGTGAGGGGACCTATAGGACCCCTCCAAGGTCGTCCTATATTAACTAAGGGAGGAGTTAGCTAGCTCTCTTGAGTTCCAGTCTTTGCTGAGTACAGAACAGTCAAGACCTGAGAGTGTCTGGTGTCTTGAAGAGACCCAAGGCCTAACCACGCAGCCACGCTTCCACCACCAAGTTCCCTAACAGGTGAACATCAAAGCCTGGTAAGCTACCACAGGGGTGAAGTCTAGTCAGTCATAGTCAAGTCAGTAGTGTCTTCTAAATTCAGCGCGGGTCTGCATAATTCAGTACAAGTCCCAGTGAGCCCGTAAGTCTCCTAAAGTCACTGGTCATCTCCTCTGGCCTAACTGAGCTGTAAAGACTATAACACCTGTATACCTCAGTAAAGCTGCCGTTGTTCCGTAACTTGGCATCAGAGTCATTATTTGCCCCATGCCTATCCCAGGATCCAGCGGCCATACCTCAGGTGGTGCTGAGGTTAACCACACCCTGGCATCGCAAATACAAGGGGTTAATGCCATCTGCCCCTAGGGTCATAACATCTGCCTTTCATCACACCCTCACCACATTTAAATATTTAGAAGGCAATGGCAGCTGTTTTGTCACTTTGATTATTCAAAATCTTTTCTCTGCGCTGCCGTAAGGAACACAGGGAAATGAAGCAGTGAATCAGTAGAGGGAGCTCTTGAACCTTAAACTTAGTATATGTGTAATGTGAATGTACAAAAGTTGTTTACACATATTTTTTGTCAAAAGCCATTACAGTCTGTAATAAATATTGTAAAAATGTTGTAGTACATTTTGTTTTTTTATACGAAATAATAATAAAAAAAAAAACTTCAACTAAAAAAAGCAACACTACATACTGGGCAAATGTCAACATGTATTTCAATAACACATTGATAACAGAAAATGCTACAAAATGTTCTCTCTTCTGCTGTTTATTTGTCTGTTTAACCCCTTCCCGCAGAATGTCATATATAAACGCCGGGTTGTGCAGTGCGTTCGCGCATCCCGGCGTTTATAAATGACATTCAGTTAACCCGGCGATGCGCAGCATCGCACGGGTTAACTGGCAGAAGTCCCGCTGTTTCCAGCAGGGGACAACTTCTGCTTCACCCCCCAGGACCATCCATTGATGGTCCTGGTCAGCGATCACTGTGATTGGTCCCTGTGGACCAATCACAGTGATCTGGGGTGAAAGTTCAGATCCCCCGCACTGCCCGCCCCTGGAAGTCGGGCAGAACGGGGGGCGAAGGCTGCAGGGGCTCGCGGGGACCTGCGGCATTCGGGGGGAACACGCGGGGACCGGCAGACTTACCTGGAGCAGCAGCGGGACCGAGGAGCAGCGGCAAGACCGGCCACGTGGACGAGCAGCGACGGGTAAGTATGTAGTCCTCAGAGGCAGCAGTGAAGATCTTCACTGCTGCTTCTAGGAGTCTGAAAACTACAACTCCCAGCATGCCTAGACAGCCTTTGGCTGTCTGGGCATGCTGGGAGTTGTAGTTTTGCAACATCTGGAGGGCCCCAGTTTGGAGACCATTGTATAATGGTCTCCAATCTGTGCTCTTCCAGCTGTTGCAAAACTACAACTCCCAGCATGCACTGACTGTCCAGGCATGCTGGGAGTTTTAGTTCAGCAACATCTGGCCCTTCAGATGTTGCCGAACTACAACTCCCAGCATGCCCTTCAGCTGTCTGGGCATGCTGGGAGTTGTAGTTTTGCAACAACTGGAGACACACTGGTTGGGAAACATTGTTTCTAACTCAGTGTTTCCTAACCTGTGTGCCTCCAGCTGTTGCAAAACTATAACTCCCAGCATGCACTAACAGACCATGCATGCTGGGAGTTGTAGTTTTGCAACATCTGGAGGGCCCCAGTTTGGAGACCATTGTATAATGGTCTCCAATCTGTGCTCTTCCAGCTGTTGCAAAACTACAACTCCCAGTATGCACTGACTGTCCAGGCATGCTGGGAGTTTTAGTTCAGCAACATCTGGCCCTTCAGATGTTGCCGAACTACAACTCCCAGCATGCCCTTCAGCTGTCTGGGCATGCTGGGAGTTGTAGTTTTGCAACAACTGGAGACACACTGGTTGGGAAACATTGTCTGTTTCTAACTCAGTGTTTCCTAACCTGTGTGCCTCCAGCTGTTGCAAAACTATGACTCCCAGCATGCACTAACAGACCATGCATGCTGGGAGTTGTGGCTTTGCAACAGCTGGTACAACCCCCCGCCCCCCCCCCCCCCCGCCACCCCCGTGAATGTACAGGGTACATTCACATGGGCAAGGCTTTTACAGTGGGTTTCTCGCATCTTGAGATGCAGCAAATTTTGCGCTGGGAAACAGCCTTTGGCTGTCTGGGCATGCTGGGAGTTGTAGTTTTGCAACATCTGGAGGGCCCCAGTTTGGAGACCATTGTATAATGGTCTCCAATCTGTGCTCTTCCAGCTGTTGTAAAACTACAACTCCCAGCATGCACTGACTGTCCAGGCATGCTGGGAGTTTTAGTTCAGCAACATCTGGCCCTTCAGATGTTGCCGAACTACAACTCCCAGCATGCCCTTCAGCTGTCTGGGCATGCTGGGAGTTGTAGTTTTGCAACAACTGGAGACACACTGGTTGGGAAACATTGTTTCTAACTCAGTGTTTCCTAACCTGTGTGCCTCCAGCTGTTGCAAAACTATAACTCCCAGCATGCACTAACAGACCATGCATGCTGGGAGTTGTAGTTTTGCAACATCTGGAGGGCCCCAGTTTGGAGACCATTGTATAATGGTCTCCAATCTGTGCTCTTCCAGCTGTTGCAAAACTACAACTCCCAGTATGCACTGACTGTCCAGGCATGCTGGGAGTTTTAGTTCAGCAACATCTGGCCCTTCAGATGTTGCCGAACTACAACTCCCAGCATGCCCTTCAGCTGTCTGGGCATGCTGGGAGTTGTAGTTTTGCAACAACTGGAGACACACTGGTTGGGAAACATTGTCTGTTTCTAACTCAGTGTTTCCTAACCTGTGTGCCTCCAGCTGTTGCAAAACTATGACTCCCAGCATGCACTAACAGACCATGCATGCTGGGAGTTGTGGCTTTGCAACAGCTGGTACAACCCCCCGCCCCCCCCCCCCCCCGCCACCCCCGTGAATGTACAGGGTACATTCACATGGGCAAGGCTTTTACAGTGGGTTTCTCGCATCTTGAGATGCAGCAAATTTTGCGCTGGGAAACTCGCTGTAACCCCCCCGCCCATGTGACTGTACCCTAAAAACACTACACTACACTAACACAAAATAAAATAAAAAGTTAAAAACACTACATATACACATACCCCTACACAGCCCCCCTCCCCCAATAAGAACGTCCGGTACACCACTGTTTCCAAAGCAGAGCCTCCAGCTGTTGAAAAACAACAACTCCCAGTATTGTCGGACAGCCGTTGACTGTCCAGGCATGCTGGGAGTTTTGCAACAGCTGGAGGCACCCTGTTTGGGAATCACTGGCGTAGAATACCCCTATGTCCACCCCTATGCAAATCCCTAATTTAGGCCTCAAATGCACATGGCGCTCTCTCACTTTGGAGCCCTGTCGTATTTCAGGGCAACAGTTTAGGGCCACATATGGGGTATCGCTGTACTCGGGAGAAATTGTGTTACAAGGTTTGGGGGGCTTTTTCTTCTTTAACCCTTCATGAAAAGGAAATGTTGGGGTCTACACCAGAATGTTAGTGTAAATTTTTTTTATTTTTTACACTAACATGCTGATGTTGCCCTATACTTTACATTTTCACAAGAGGTAAAAGGGAAAAAAGCCCCCCAAAATTTGTAACGTAATTTCTCCCGACTACAGAGATACCCCATATGTGAGCGCAAAGGGCTCTGGGGGCGCACAACAAGGCCCAGAAGGGAGAGCGCACCATGTACATTTGAGGTGATTTGCACAGGGGTGGCTGATTGTTACAGCAGTTTTGACAAACGCAAAAAAAACAAAACCCCACATGTGACCCCATTTCGGAAACGACACCCCTCACGGAATGTAATGAGGGGTGCAGTGAGAATTTACCCCCCACAGGTGTCTGACGGATCTTTGGAACAGTGGTCCGTGAAAATGAAAACTTGTACAGCCCACTGTTCCAAAGATCTGTCAGACACCAGTGGGGGGCAAATGCTCACTGTACCCCTTGTTACGTTCCTCAAGGGGTCTAGTTTCCAAAATGGTATGCCATGTGGGTATTTTCTGCTATTAACCCTTGCAAAAAGGTGAAATTAGGGGGGAAACACACATTTTAGTGGAATTTTTTTTTTTTTTTTTTTACATATGCAAAAGTCGTGAAACACCTGTGGGGTAATAAGGCTCACTTTATTTCTTATTACATTCCTCAAGGGGTCTAGTTTCCAAAATGGTATGCCATGTGTTTTTTTTTGCTGTTCTGGCACCATAGGGGCTTCCTAAATGTGACATGCCCCCCGAGCAAAATTTGCTCTCAAAAAGCCAAATATGACTCCTTCTCTTCTGAGCGTTGTAGTTCGCCCATAGTGCACTTCAGGTCAACTTATGGGGTACCTCCATACTCAGAAGAGAAGGGGTTACAAATATTGGGGGGTATTTCCTGCTATTAACCCTTGGAAAAATGTGAAATTTGGGGGGAAACACACATTTTAGTGAAAAAAAAAATTTTTTTTTTACATATGCAAAAGTCGTGAAACACCTGTGGGGTATTAAGGCTCACTTTATTCCTTGTTATGTTCCTCAAGGGGTCTAGTTTCCAAAATGGTATGCCATGTGAGGGTTTTTTGCTGTTCTGGCACCATAGGGGCTTCCTAAATGCAACATGCCCCCCAAAAACCATTTCAGAAAAACGTACTCTCCAAAATCCCCTTATCGCTCTTTCCCTTCTGAGCCCTCTACTGCGCCCGCCGAACACTTTACATAGACATATGAGGTATGTGCTTACTCGAGAGAAATCAGGCTACAAATATAAGTATACATTTTCTCCTTTTACCCCTTGTAAAAATTCAAAAATTGGGTCTACAAGAACATGCGAGTGTAAAAAATGAAGATTGTGAATTTTCTCCTTCACTTTGCTTCTATTCCTGTGAAACACCTAAAGGGTTAAAATGATGACTGAATGTCATTTTGAATACTTTGGGGGGTGCAGTTTTTATAATGGGGTCTTTTGTGGGGTATTTCTAATAATAAGACCCTTTAAATCCACTTCAAACCTGAACTGGTCCCTGAAAAATACTGAGTTTAAAAATTTTGTGAAAAATCGGAAAATTGCTGCTGACCGTTGAAGCCCTCTGGTGTCTTCCAAAAGTAAAAACACGTCAATTTTATGATGCAAACATAAAATAGACATATTGTATATGTGAACCAAAAAAAAATGTATTCGTAATATCCATTTTCCTTACAAGCAGAGAGCTTCAAAGTTAGAAAAATGCAAAATTTTCAAAATTTTCATCAAATTTTAGGATTTTTCACAAGGAAAGGATGCAAGTTACCACAAAAATTTACCACCATGTTAAAGTAGAATATGTCACGAAAAAACAATCTCGGAATCAGAATGATAACTAAAAGCATTCCAGAGTTATTAATGTTTAAAGTGACAGTGGTCAGATGTGCAAAAAACGCTCTGGTCCTTAAGGCCAAAATGGGCCTGGTCCTGAAGGGGTTAAGGATATACCATATTTTTCATCATATAAGACGCACCTCATTTTATAGGATAAAAATCTAGAAAATAAAGATTCTGAACCAAATACAATATAAAGTATAGGACAATACAATATAAAGTATAGGCCGTTGGCTGTCCGGGCATGCTGGGAGTTGTAGTTTTGAAACATCTGGAGGTCCGCTGGTTGAAGACCACTGGTATAGGAGGTAATACTCACATGTCCCCGCCGCTCCAGACCCGTCACCGTACGTCCCCGCTGCCCTGGATGTCGCCCTCCATCGTTGTCGCCGCGTCCCCGTCGCTCCGGAACGTCTCTACTGCTGGACATCCTCGCTCTCTGTTGCTACCAGCACGCTGCTCCCATTGGATGACGGGATGGCGTGCGCGACGACGTGATGATGACGAAGGAGAGCGCCGGCCATGCAGGGGATCCCGGCACGGAGCAGACACCGAGGAGGCAGGTAAGGTCCCTCCCGGTGTCCTGTAAGCTGTTCGGGACGCCGCGATTTCACCGCGGCGGTCCCGAACAGCCCGACTGATCAGCCGGGTTAGTATTATTTTCGCTTCAGACGCGGCGGTCAGCTTTGATCGCCGCGTCTGAAGGGTTAATACAGGGCATCACCGCGATCGGTGATGTACTGTATTAGCCGTGGGTCCCAGCCGTTGATGGCCGCAGGGACCGCCACGATAGGAAAGGTATTTGCCATATAAGACGCATCAACTTTCCCCCCCAGTTTTGGGGAAGAAAAAGTGCGTCTTATACGGCGACAAATACGGTAGCTATGAAACTGTCTCCAGAGAAATGGATCAGGCAATAAGTTTCAATAGTTTACCTCTCAAAGATTAAGAGTAGATTATAGTGTATACTACTATGTGTAAAGAATCTCTTTGACAGCAATGGCCCTCTGCTGCAATGGAATTTTTGAGTGGAATTACAATGTGGAATTCTGTTCTGAAATTCCATAGTGTGAACCCAGCCTTAGTTCCTAGTCTATTTTCTTTTTCCTTTATTTCATTAATTTATTAGAGTCTATTTCAGTTTGTTTAGTTTCGGTGTTTTGTTAGGGATTTTTTGTGTCTTGGTACCTTTTTCTTTTTAGTTCTTAGCTGAGGGACTACTGCAAAGGCAAATAGGTATATTTTGTTTAGTGTTTAGGGTTTACAGGGAGATCTAGGGAAACATTAAAGGGGTATTCCAGGCCAAAACTTTTTTTATATATAAACTGGCTCCGGAATGTTAAACAGATTTGTAAATTACTTCTATTAAAAATCTTAATCCTTCCAATAGTTATTAGCTTCTGAAGTTGAGTTGTTGTTTTCTGTCTAACTGCTCTCTGATGACTCACGTCTTGGGAGCTGTGCGATTCCTATGGGGATATTCTCCCATCATGCACAGCTCCCGGGACGTGACATCATCATTGAGCAGTTAGACAGAAAACTTCAGAAGCTAATAACTATTGGAAGGATTAAGATTTTTTAATAGAAGTAGTTTACAAATCTGTGTAACTTTCCGGAGCCAGTTGATATATATATATAAAAAAGGTTTTGCCTGGAATACCCCTTTAAGGAGTATTAGCGTCTATTTCTTAATTTCTACAGTTTTGTCAATTTCTGTTTCATTCCTGGCTTTCATCATTATTATTCGTCTCTACCCTCATCCAAAATTTACCTCCACATCTGGTCATCAAATGGTAAGTTTCCATCTTGTTGTTTTTACCTTCAAATATTGGTATTTGCTAGCTTATCAGATTCTGCTACAAGTACCATATTTTTCGCCGTATAAGACGCAATTTTTCTTACCCAAAACTGGGGGGGAAAAGTCGGTGCGTCTTATATGGCGAATACACCCCTATTGCGGCGGTCCCTGCGGCCATCAACGGCCGGGACCCGCTGCTAATACAGGACATCACCGATCGTGGTGATGCCCTGTATTAACCCTTCAGACGCGGTGATCAAAGCTGACCGCCGCGTCTGAAGGGAAAGTGACACTAACCCGGCTGTTCAGTCGGGCTGTTCGGAACCGCCGCAATTTCACCGTGGCGGTCCCGAACAGCCCGACTGAATAGCCGGGTTAGTGCTTACTGGACACCGGGAGGGACCTTACCTGCCTTCTCGGTATCTTCTCCGTTCAGGGATCCCCTGTATGGCCGGCGCTCTCCTTCCTCGTCATCACGTCATCGCGTACGTGCGTCGGCGTGCGTAATGACGTGATGGCGGCAACGAAGAGCAAGGATACCCGGCCGGCAGCAGAGACGTTCCGGAGCGACGGGGACACAGCGACAGCGATGAAGCGACATCCAGGGCAGCGGTGACGGGTCCGGAGCGGCGGGGACACGTGAGTAGTACCTCCTATGCAGTGGTCTTCAATCTGCGGACCTCCAGATGTTGCAAAACTACAACTCCCAGCATGCCCAGACAGCCAACGGCTGTCCGGGCATGCTGGGAGTTGTAGTTTTGCAACATCTGGAGGTCCGCAGGTTGAAGACCACTATTGGGTTCAAAATCTTAATTTTTTTAGATTTTGCACCTATAAATTGGGTGCGTCTTATACGCCGGTGCGTCCTATAGGGCAAAAGATACGGTACCAACTTTCTACTCCCAGTCTTTCAGTGAGAACACTGTGAGAGACCTCTTGTCCCTGAGAGAGGCCTTGTGGGTGAGAGACCTCTTGTATCTTCCCTGGGTGGCCCTGTGCTCCCTGGTTACCTGGCTTTTGTGAGAGATGAAGTGAAATGGTTAAAGGAGAAGGTCATTGATCAGGATGTGTCACAACAATATAAATCAGAGAAGATAGCCCTGGTCAAAGTGATAAACTTTGTTAAAAGCCATTTTTCTATTGTATAATACCTATGATTTTATAATTGATAGGATTCACCGCATAACCATATTTAGGTTAACTCCAGATAATGCTACTAAAGATATATTTCCAGGGATTTATTTTTGTCTTATCAAAGACAGACTGCTTCAAGAAGCTTAACAAAAGTAAAAAGAATACTTCTAGATCCCTAGTCAGGGATTTTACCCTCTTACTGGATTTTTCACGAACTACACTAAAGAGCCTTTGCCCCAGTTTGAAAAGCCTTGCAAATCTAGTAAACTAAATAAGGCTGGGTTCACACTACGATTTGAACTACGGCTGGGAGGAGTGGTGGGCAGGGCTTAATCGCGGCGCCCGTATTCGGGAACCACGTTTTTGCCTGCGGTCGGGAAACCGCATTCGGCCGAAAAAACAGCCGACCGGAGGCTGCGGTTCACTCCAGGCGGCTCATAGACATACATTAAATACGGTTCCCGAATACGGCTGAGTGCGGGCGCCGCGGTTAAGCCCCGCCCACCCCTCCTCCCAGCCGTATACGGGAACCGTAGTTCAAATCGTAGTGTGAACCCAGCCTAAAATACAGTATTAAATTATTATGGTGGAAGAAGTAATTAAAGGGATATGCCCCTAGACATGTTATTCCCTAACCATTCCTTCTTTCCTATAAGAACTGACAATTTTTAGGAACAATCTACCTCAAGCGGGTCACAGCAAAGACAGTTGACAATTTCATGACAGGCTTAGATACATTCTTAGAACAAAATAATATGAATGCATATGTAAAAATATGGTATCACATCCCCTCCTCTTAATTCACCCATCCACCCTTCCCTTCATTCATCTTCTCTCCTCCTTGGTTCAACCATACTAACAATAACTATTTTTCTGTTAACAGAGTCATATGAGGGCTTATTTCACACAGGTCAAGTTGTAATATTTAATTGCACCCTTTATTTTAAAAATTGAATGTTTTGTGAAGCAAAAAAATATATGTGGGGTAAAATTGCTAAAAATATGATTGTACACTTTTGTGGGGATTTAGAAGGAGATTTATCATTCTTTTCAAACGTATGGCTTTTATATGACTTTTTTTTTACTTACTTTTGCTTACGTGCGACCTATTTATCAAATAGTTGCACGACCTCGATAAATAAATCACATGTAAGCAAAAACCGGGAAACCCGCAAACAAAAGCATTTTTAACACCTTGGGGACGAAGGGTGCATGCATACGCCCTCGCGTCCCGTCACTTAAGGACGGAGGGCGTATCCATACGCCCTCTGCATTTCCGATCACTGCCGCTCGCCGGGCGGTGATCGGACCGGGATGTCTGCTGATATCTATCAGCAGGCATCCCGTGGCAATGCCTAGGGGAGTCAGGAGACCCCCCCATATCGGCGATCACAGCAAATCACAGGTCAATTCAGACCTGCGATTTGCCACGATCCGGGCAAATCGGGTCACTGGTGACCCGATCTCCCAGAAAATAAGACTGATCGGAGCTGTCAGAGCCAGCTCCGACCAGCCTAAAGGATAGGAGCGAGGTGGCAATGTTGCCACCCCCTCCTATCCCCTGCCATTGGTTGGTCAGGCTGACCACCAATGGCAGGAGGGGGGCGGGGGGGTTAGTGTTCATTTCCCCCGCTCTTCCCACCGATCGGAAGTCAGTACAGAGCAGGGGAACACGGGCGGAGAGGGGGGAGCATGGCCCAGCTTACCCGGACCTTCGGAGGCAGCATCGGCGGCATCCACGGAGCAGCGGCTGCAGCAGGAGGAGCGGCGGCCGGAAAGTGCGGCTGAGAAGGCTGCAGTGAAGATCGCGATAAGTGATCTTCACTGTGGCCTTCTAAAAGCTGCAAAACTACAACTCCCAGCATGCCCACACAGCCAAAGGCTGTCTGGGCATGCTGGGAGTTGTAGTTTTGCAACATCTGGAGGGTCACAGTTTGGAGACCACTGTGTAGTGGTCTCTAAACTGTGGTCCTCCAGATGTTGCAAAACTACAACTTTCAGCATGCACTGACTGTCTGAGCATGCTGGGAGTTGTAGTTTTGCAACATCTGAAGTGGTACAGTTTGGAGACCACTATATGGTGGTCTCCAAACTGTAGCCCTCCAGATGTTGCAAAACTACAATTCCCAGCATGCCCAGACAGTCAGGGATGCTGGGCGTGTAGTTCTGCAATATCTGGCCCTTCAGATGTTGCAGAACTACAACTCCCAGCATGCCTGGACAGTCGGGGCATGCTTGGAGTTGTAGTTTTGCAACATCTGGAGGGCTACAGTTTAATGGCCACTGTTCTTCCCCAGTTGTTGCATAACTACAACTCCTAGCATGTCCAGACTGTCCAGGCATGCTGGCAGTTGTAGTTCTGCAACAACTGAAGGGCCAGATATTGCAGAACTACACGCCCAGCCTCCCTGACTGTCTGGCGGTGCTGGGAATTGTAGTTTTGCAACAGCTGTAGGCACACTGGTTGGGAAACACTGAGCTAGAATCTGTTTCCTAACTCAGTGATTCCAACCCGTGTGCCTCCAGCTGTTGCAAAACTACAACTCCCAGAGTGCACTGACAGACCGTAAATGCTGGGAGTTGTAGTCATTTTGCCACAGCTGAAGGTTTGGGGCGCCCTCCCCCCCTCCCCCATGTGAATGTACAGGGTACATTCACACGGGTGGGTTTACAGTGGGTTTCCTTCAAGGAAACTTACTGTGAACCCCTGCCTGTGTGAATGTACCCTAAAAACACTACACTAACAAATAATAAAAAGTAAAACACTACACATACACCCCCTTACACGTCGCCCCCCCAATAAAAATGAAAAACGTCTCATACGGCAGTGTTTCCTAAACGGTGCCTCCAGCTGTTGCAAAACCACAACTCCCATTTCAGCAAAATTCACTCTCCAAAATCCCATTGTCGCTCCTTCCCTTCTGAGCCCTCTACTGCGCCCGCCGAACACTTGACATACACATATGAGGTATTTCCATACTCGAGAGAAATTGGCGAGTGTAAAAAATGAAGATTTTGAATTTTCTCCTTCACTTTGCTGCTATTCCTGTGAAACACCTAAAGGGTTAACACACTTACTGAATGTCATATTGAATACTTTGAGGGGTGCAGTTTTTATAATGGGGTAATTTATGGGGTATTTTTAATATGAAGACCCTTCAAATCCACTTCAAAACTGTGAAAAATTGGATAACTGCTTCTGAACTTTTAAGCCCTCTAATGTCTTCCAAAAGTAAAAACATGTCAACTTTATGATGCAAACATAAAGTAGACATATTGTATTTGTAAATAAATATGTAATTTATTTGGAATGTCTGTTTTCCTTATAAGAAGAGAGCTTCAAAGTTAGAAAAATGCTAAATTTTCAATTTTTTCATAACATTTTTGAATTTTTCACCAAGAAATGATGCAAGTATCGACAAAAATTTACCACTAACATAAAGTAGAATATGTCACGAAAAACAATCTCAGAATCAGAATGAAAGGTAAAAGCATCCCAGAGTTATTAATGCTTAATGTGACAGTGGTCAGATGTGCAAAAAATGCTCCCGTCCTTAGGGTTATAATGGGCTCCGTCCCCAAGGAGTTAAAGAAGAAAAGTTTTCCCTTATGTTAATGGCCGAAGTTCTTTATCAACCCTTTATTACCAGTAGCGTTGCTAGAGAGTGACGGGAGGGGGGCGTACCGCACCGGGTGACACCCTGACTGGCCTGCCTGGTACTAAATAGCTTCACTCCAACTATCCCACAACAACCCATCCACCCTGCTCAGAAATAAAAATAAATAAATAAAAACATACTATGCCGCACCATAAATATCCGCAGGCTTTTTTGTTTCATTTTAAGGCCTCATTTTGTGACGTTGGTGGGCGGAGTCTTGCGTCGATGCGCTGAGGCTGGAGTTTACATCAGGAAGGAGGACAGCGCAGCACCAGCAGGCACAAAAAAAGACCTGTCTTATCAGCATGTAGGGGGTCGGTGTGACTTATGTTAGCCGACTGTTTTGTGGTTTTTGGATCCGGTTTATGGGTAGGTTCCACTTTCATGAGGAATAGTAATGTAGAGGGGAGGGGGAATAATGCACAGTAATGAAGGGAACAGTGGCGGATCAAGTGGGGGAGGGGCAATTGCCCCCCCCCCCCCTTGAGATTGCTGCCCCCACCCCCTACTCTAGCATGGTGGAGCGGGAGCTCTCAGCCCACCTTTCTCATGCTGCTTGCTCTTTGTTAGCAGAATTTGAGCTGCAGGGACGCGATCCACAGCAGAGTGTCGTGATGACGTCACATCATCACGCCAGCGATGGGAGATCACGTCACTGCAGTTCGCACAGTGCCCAAAGAGTAAGCTGTTTGCTGGGCTAGCTAATTTTCATTTTTGTAAGATCCTGCAATAGAGTGTGAGTGTGTGAATGTGCGTGTCTGAATGAATGTGTGTGTGAGTGTGTGTGTCTGAATGAATGTGTGTGTGAATGTGCGTGTCTGAATGAATGTGTGTGTGAGTGTGTGTGTCTGTGTGTATGTACAATAGCAGAAAAAGAATTGCATTAACACCCATGCACAGTGCAAGTAAGAAAGCTGTAGAAAACACCACAGGGGCACTGTATGGTACACGGTGCCTTATGAAAACTTAGTGGCACATAAAAGGGGACATATATTGTGATGGAAACATGGCAGGGGGCATTATAAGAGGGGGGGGGTACATGACAGGGGGCATTATATGTGAGGGGCACATGACGGGGGCATTATATGTGAGAGGCTCATGTCAGGGGGGTTCCTTGTCATGTGCCTCTCTCATATAATGCCCCATGTGCTGTGTCCCTCACATATATTGCCCCCGTCATATGCCTCCCTGTTATGTGCCCCTCAATATTATGCCCCATGTACGCCAGCATGTACGTGTCCTAAAATTAACAAGGTGTGCAGAGTTATAAAGTTATAGAATTATTTTTTTTTCTATACTTAACATTAAATGTAGTAGCTTTGTTTCATGATGCAGAACAAGAACAGTTGTTAAAGTGGGTGTTAATTTCCTTTTCTGCGGACACATCCACTTTCTGTAAGCCAGGTTGGACCTGGAATACATATGGGACTTTTAAACGGAGATGTAACTTTATTTCTTCATAAATAGTGACTATCACATTTGAGAAATACATGACCACTGCAAAGTAAAAAAAAAAAAATTACTATATGAGCAGATTTATGAAATTTGCGTTGGAATAAGCAAAAATCAAAAAGTCGCAGCATGTATAGAAAAGTCGTACGTGCACAAGTACATGCAACTTTTTTAAGCAAAGAAAATCTACTACGGAGCTTGATAAATCTCCTTCTTAGTTTTTTTTGGGGATTTCCTTGTATGGTAAAAACTACATTTTAATTTTATTCTGTGTGTCTGTATGATTACAGTGATACTGTATTGTACTTTTTGTTATCTTTATTAATTTAAAAAAATAAAAATAAATTAAAAAAATGGGTAGATTTTGTTGTGTCCATATTCTTTGGGAGATGTTACCTCTGCTCCTGCCTCTTTATCATATTCTCTGTTATCTGGAGTGGTGCAAGACCTGCCATGCTATGAAATTACGTCATCGTGTGTCTTGCTCCACTAACAGAGCAGAGGATGCAGAAGTTTCTGCAAGGAAGAGGAGGGAAGGCAAGTGGGATTTTTTCAAAGGGAATTATTGTGGGAGGAAACTACTTAATGGGGGCATGTGCATACCTGACTACCTAACTACTGGAGGCTTCAACCTAATAGGGTGATTCCTTACTTACCTATCTTCTATTAGGGGATTCCCTACCTATCTTCTTGGGGGCTTCTACTTAATAAGGGGCATTCCCAACCTACCTACTGGAGACTTTTACCAATCTTCTAGGGGCTTCAATCTAATAGGACAGATTCCCTTCCTACCTACCCACTGGGGGCTTCTACCTAATAATGGGAATTCCCTAACTATTGGGGGAATAGCTTTATTATGAGTTCCAATGAGGGTCTCAAGTTCAGCTTTATGTCACTTGACATAAAAAATAATCAGTAATTGGTATCGTAGTAGTAAGAGTATTGGTATTTGTACTCCTACTTGGTCTTAAGAAATGGTATTGGGACATCCCTAGATTTTTTTTATTAAAGAAAAATGGGAAAAGGGGGCCTTTGAATTTTTAACATAACTTGAGTTATAGAAAGGGTATAGCTTGCAGTACTTCACTGTTTACATACTTCTTATTGACCTGCATGGGAGTTATATAATTTGCATAAAACAGCCCACTTGTCAATTAAAGGCTTTCCTGCCACCTCCAGCCTCTATAAGTTAATAATTTTTTAATGTATTTTCTTTAATACATAGAACTTTATGTTTGTCATTTTCATTTAAGTATCTTTTACTTTTTGTTATCAAGGGAGAATGGGAAAAAAACAGGTGTCAGTTTTCTTTACACAATATCAATAGTAAGAAAAAGACATCACTGAAAAATAGCAGCACACCCGGTAATGCCAATAGAAATTAATTTATTAGTACACTTCAGTACAAAAAGCAGATTGCACATACAGGGTTAAACAATTTAAACCACACACATTAAAAACCATTAAAAACCTGGCTAAGAGCCAGTGCACAACTAAGGGGAGGGGAACCCCCTCACCTAAAGAGACACCCGTCCTCTATGGTCAATTAAATAGCATGTCAGAACCTAGCATATAAATAAACAATATCACTATGGAGAAACCAAGCCAGGGCAACACCTATACTTGCATATCCTGTGAGTGGAAACACAAGCTAGAGCTCTGACCAGATAGAAGATGGAGGACGGGGTCACAGAATCCCCAAGCGTTCCGTTGCCTAAAATTGGCAACTTCCTCAGGGTTTTCTTTACACATCATTTTTAGTAGGTAAAAGATCAGAAATTGAGTTTTCATCACAGTAGATTTTTTGCATTTTATTTTTTTCTTTTGTCAATTAACATAGTTCATAGGGTTGAAAAAAGACCAGAGTCCATCAAGTTCAACCTATATCCCTAATGAGTCCCTACTGAGTTGAGTTGATCCAGAGGAAGGCAAAAAACCCTCATACTAGAGGTAAAAATTCCTTCCTGACTCCAATTATGGCAGTAAGAATAAATCCCTGCATAAACGTTCTGTAAATCTAGTATATATACCCAGCGATGTTGTTATTCTCCAAAAATGCATCCAAACCCCTTTTGAACTCTTTTACAGAGTTCCCCATGATCACCTCCTCCGGGAGCAAGTTCCACAGTCCCACTCCTCTTACAGTAAAGAACCCACGTCTGTGCTGGTGTAGAAACCTTCTTTCCTCAAGACGGAGAGGATGCCTCCTTGTTATAGATACAGTCCTGGGTATAAATAGATCATGGGAAAGATCTCTGTACTGTCCCCTGATATATTTATACATAGTGATTAGGTCGCCCCTAAGACTTCTTTTTTCTAAACTAAATAACCCTAATTCTGATAATCTTTCTGTGTACTGTAGTCCTCCCATTCCCCGTATTACCCTGGTTGCCCGTCTTTGAACCCTCTCCAGATCCACTATATCTTTCTTGTACACTGGTGCCCAGTACTGTACACAGTATTCTATGTGTGGTCTGACTAGTGATTTGTACAACGGTAGAATTATTTCCTTGTCGTGGGCATCTATGCCCCTATTGATGCACCCCATGATTTTATTAGCTTTGGCAGCAGCTGCCTTACACTGGTCACTACAGCTAAATTTACTATTAACTAAGACTCCTAAGTCCTTTTCCACGTCAGTCGTCCCAAGTGTTCTCCCATTTAATACATAACCCCAGCCCAGATTTTTCTTCCCCATGTGCATTACCTTACATTTATCAGTGTTGAGCCTCATCTGCCACTTCTCAGCCCAAACCTCCAACCTATCCAGATCCATTTGTAACAGTGCACTGTCCTCTATTATTTTTACCCCTTTACAGAGTTTAGTATCATCTGCAAAGATTGTTACTTTACTATTCACCCCCTCTACAAGGTCATTAATAAATATATTAAATAGAACAGGACCCAAGACTGACCCCTGTGGTACCCCACTAGTTACAGTCACCCAAACAGAATAAGTACCATTAATAACCACCCTCTGTTTCCTATCACTGAGCCAGGTACTTAACCACTTGCACACATTCTCCCCTAGCCCAATCCTTCTAATTTTATGCATCAATCTTTTATGTGGCACCGTATCAAATGCTTTGGAAAAATCCAGATATACGACATCCAGCGATGGCCCTTTGTAACATGTCACAGCAGGTGGTGGATCCTATGGGCCTGTGTGGCTGATGACAAGAGCCCGCTGCAAAGCGGGATGGTCTTGCTGCAGCAGGCGGCACCCAAGTCGCAACCCCTGGCATGACTCGTCCACACAGGTAGCTTGGGTGGTGGCGAGGCACAGAAGGAGACTGGCAGGACGTAGCAAGATGGCAGTAGGTCAGGGCAGGTAACACAGTTGCAGGGTAGGTAAGGTAGCAAGGAACAGGTACACAGTAACAGAGATACAGGACTTTCACAATGGCAATAGACAACAAAAGATCCATCAGGGAACCAAGGGAGGAGCTGATATTTAAGAACCAGGGTGCAGGTGTAGACACTTGATTAAATGAGCACTGGTACTTTAAGAGTGAGAGCTCCGGCGCGCGTGGAGTGAGCAAAGAGCGCTCGCGGCCGGCGTGTCCGGCCGGAGAGCAGGCGTTACACTCCTGGTCCAGTCTGGAGCTCACCTCCTCATAAAAGCTCAACAGGTTAGTTTGACAGGACCGATCCCTCATAAAGCCATGCTGATATGGAGTCATACATTTATTTTTGTCAAGATACTCCAAAATAGCATCTCTTTGGAAACCCCCTAACAATTTACATACAACAGAGGTTAAACTAACAGGCCTATAATTTACGGGGTGAACTTTTGACTCCTTTTTAAATATTGGCACCACATTTGCAATGCGCCAGTCCTGGGAAACAGTCCCTGTCATTATAGAGTCCCTGAATATTAAAAATAGGGGTCTGTCTATTACGTTACTTAATTCCTTTAGAACACGGGGGGAAATGCCATCTGGGCCTGGTGATTTTGTCTATTTTAATTTTTTGTAGGTATGAGTGGTAGCGGGGAAGAAGGAATCCGATCCTGGCGCTCACCCTTGCGGCAGCTGAGGAAATGATGTCAGGAGCCGTGATGAGGTAAAAGATGCACTTTATTTTGGATAAAGCAGGGACTACGCGTTGCGAGGGGACAGGCTCCCCTCTTCCTCAGGTCCAATCATAAGGGCTAGGGGGTAGGGCTTGTGTTTTAAAGGGAAAAAAGCCCGCAAATTTGGGTGCTCATAATCACAGAATACACAATAATGCAAAAAATAGCAGACAAATACATAATATATAATATCTGTGATTTTCCCTTTAAAACACAAGCCCTACCCCCTAGCCCTTATGATTGGACCTGAGGAAGAGGGGAGCCTGTCCCCTCGCAATGCGTAGTCCCTGCATTATCCAAAATAAAGTGCATCTTTTACCTCATCACGGCTCCTGACATCATTTCCTCAGCTGCCGCACGGGTGAGCGCCAGGATCGGATTCCTTCTTCCCCGCTACCACTCATACTCTCAGATCGTCCGGCCGGACGGGTGGATCCGGGCAGCACACCGTGGATTTCCACTTACCCATACCAGTTGGGCCCCTTCAAGCTGCAACAGGTGTTATGCTCTCAGCATAACACCACCAGGTGAGAGCATTCCTTACGCTTCCTCACCTGTCACTTGTAATAAGGATAACGGCACATAGATAGGCGCATTGTCCCTTTTTGTCTTTCATACTTCTCAAATTTTTGTAGGTGGCACTGTACTTCTTCATGGGTTAGACAGGTGACCTGTACTGGGGAGTTTACCTTATATCGCAGTATTTCACCTGGCATTTCATTTTCCTTGGTAAATACAGTGGAGAAGAATTTGTTTAATATACAGTATTTGCTTTTTTCTGATCCCCATCTATAATTTATTCCTCATCATTTTTAGAAGGCCTACACTTTCATTTTTGACCTTTTTGCTATTTATATAGTTAATATATATAACAGTTTTGGGGTTAGTTTTACTCTGTTTGGCAATAAGTCTTTCTTTCTCAATTTTTGCGGCTTTTATCTGTTTTTTTTTAACATATTTTAAATTTTTCTCTATAGCTTTTTAACCCCTTAAGGACGCAGCCCTTTTTCACCTTAAGGACTGAGCCCTTTTTCGCAATTCTGACCACAGTCACTTTACGAATTAATAACGTGAAAACGCTTTTACCGAATATTCTGATTCTGAGATTTTTTTTTCGTGACATATTCTACTTTATTTTGGTGGTAAATTTCCACCGTTAATTGCATCCTTTTTTGGTGAAAAATCCCCAAATTTCATGAAAATTTTGAAAATTTAGCATTTTTCTAACTTTGAAGCTCTCTACTTGTAAGGAAAATAGATATTCCAAATAAATTTTATTTTTCTTCACAAATACAATATGTCCACCTTATGTTGGCATCATAAAATGGACATATTTTTGCTTTTTGAAAATAATATGTCCACCTTATGTTGGCATCATAAAATGGACATATTTTTGCTTTTTGAAAAAATTAGAGGGCTTCAAAGTAGTGCAGCAATTTTCAAAAAATTCATGAAAATTTCTAAATCTGAAGGGACAGATGTTGCAGAACTACAACTCCCAGCATGCCTGGGCAGTCGAGGCATGCTGCGAGTTGTAGTTTGGCAACATCTGGAGGGCTACCATTTGGGCACCACTGTAACAGTGGTGTTACGCCGAGCGCTCCGGGTCCCCGCTCCTCCCCGGAGCGCTCGCTACACTTCCCTCACTGCAGCGCCCCGGTCGGTTCCACGGACCCGGGGCGCTGCGTTACCACCTCCGGCCGGGATGCGATTCGCGATGCGGGTAGCGCCCGCTCGCGATGCGCACCCCGGCTCCCGTACCTTACTCGCTCCCCGTCAGTTCTGTCCCGGCGCGCGCGGCCCCGCTCCCTAGGGCGCGCGCGCGCCGGGTCTTTGCGATTTAAAGGGCCACTGCACCGCTGATTGGTGCAGTGGTTCCAATTAGTGTTTACACCTGTGCACTTCCCTATATCACCTCACTTCCCCTTCACTCCCTCGCCGGATCTTGTTGCCCTAGTGCCAGTGAAAGCGTTCCTTGTGTGTTCCTTGCCTGTGATTCCAGACCTTCTGCCGTTGCCCCTGACTACGATCCTTGCTGCCTGCCCCGACCTTCTGCTACGTCCGACCTTGCTTCTGTCTACTCCCTTGTACCGCGCCTATCTTCAGCAGCCAGAGAGGTTGAGCCGTTGCTAGGGGATACGACCTGGTCACTACCGCCGCAGCAAGACCATCCCGCTTTGCGGCGGGCTCTGGTGAAAACCAGTAGTGACTTAGAACCGATCCTCTAGCACGGTCCACGCCAATCCCTCTCTGGCACAGAGGATCCACTACCTGCCAGCCGGCATCGTGACAAGTGGTCTCCAAACTGTGACCCTCCAGATGTTGCAAAACTACAACTCCCAGCATGCCCAGACAGCCTTTGGCTGTCTGGGCATGCTGGGAGTTGCAGTTTGGCCTTCCTAGTGATTGCCACAGTAAAGATCGTTTTACTTTCACTTTCAATTCCCCCCCCCCCCCCCCACCGTCGATTCCCTACCAGAGCAAGGATCCAGCAGGCTCCAGCGAAGATCTCAGGTCCTCAGGCATCTTCTCCTGCAGGTACAGCCTCCATCTTCTTCCCAGATCCCCTCGACATCCAGGGGCGGGCAGAACGGGGGGTTGCCATGGCAACCCCCTGTCCTGCGCTGCCATTGGTCAGAACTCCGTTCTGACTAATGGCAGGGGATAGGAGGAGATCGCAGCTTTGCGACCTCACTTCTATCCCTTAGGCTGATCGGGGCTGTTGCTGACAGCTCCGATCAGCCCTATTTTCCGGGTAGCGGTGGGGACCGGATTTGCCACGGGCGTATGGATATGCCCTTGGTCCTTAAGGACTCGGAATGCAGGGCGTATCCATACGCCCTGTGTCCTGAAGAGGTTAATGCTTCTTCACTGCTGTCCTGTTTTAGTAGTTTAAATGTTTTATTTTTGTCATTTATTGCCCCCTTATTTTTATTCATCCATATTGATTTTCTTTTATTCCTGACCATTTTATTCCCATAAGGTATATATTACCTCTTACAGTAAGAATTTGAAATATTCTTAAAAGTCTCCCATTTAGTGTCAGTATTCTTATTTTTGAGGACATTATCCCATTTTATATTGTTAAGGGCTTCCCTGAGTTGATCAAGCTTTGCCTTCCTAAAGTTCATTGTTTTTGTGGCCCCTCGCCAGGTTCCCTTATTGAAGAACAAGTTATAATATATTATATTATATCATATTTTATTTTTGTTATGTCCCCAATAGGTCATGACACACATTCAGTAGCATATTAACATTACAATATTTGTTTTCAATGATGATTTAACTTGTAATTGCGGCTGACACATTAGCACCAGTTAAAGGGGGAATGATACCTCCAACTTATCATTGCAGAGATGATCTTAGAGCAAGAAGTTTCATGGCTTCTTCCTGACCTGTTTGTGCAGTGTTCATTAAGCGTCATCTATACAGTGATCAGGAAGGAAAGGGATGGTAAAAAACCATTTCTGCTTTCTCAGTGGGGAATTAGTCGTCTCTCAGAGCCAGCTCCCCTCTCCTGCAGCTGTATGATTTTAGTGCAGATGTAGACCCTGCAGAAATATATACCTAAATCTTAGCTAAAACATTGATAGATATGTCCTGTGGCTTCGGACTGCTTTGGGCAGTTTTGCAGCACAAGGTGTTGGGACCACCAGAGACTTCTGGTTATACCAATTATGTTTGCACTTTATTGGAAAGTAATATATTTTTCTAATTAATTCCATTGTTATCTGTATATATGTTATACCTGTGTTACTGTACCCTTAAGACAGGAGCTGTGTAAACCCCATGTGACCCTGCCTGTCAATGGGAACCCCTAAATTCTCATCCTTATACTGTAGTGGGAGGAGGAGTTGCCCCAGTCTAATTTCCAGTTAAGTCTGAGCAACAGTGGGGTTCAAGTGTGCTGTGTGTAGAAGCCTCAAGGGAAGGCCCAAATCTACTTCATCTGGTCATTCTGCAAGGATCTCCCATACAGTTGAAGTTTATGCTCCGGCAGAGAAGGCTTCAATATCTTGACAGAACCATACCTACCAGGATTCAACTACCCATCTTACAAGTTAGTATTAATCTGTTTGGTGAAATCACCACAAGTCCCAGCAAGGCAACAGAGCTCCCAAGGGGTTACGCTGCATCCTCTCACCCAAAGCCAACTGTCTGTGTAATACCATCTGCACCCAGCTCAGTAAAGACAGTTATTGGTAACCTAATGTCGGTGTGTTCATTTACTCCTCTTGTCTGGCCCAGAAGAAGCTGTCTCCAACCTCGAACCTTGTATAGGAAAACGGTGCCCTGGCGTCACAAAGTGATAAGGTATTTCTCCTAACATCCCCGTGGCTACCACAGATATTATACCTAAACTATTACACACTGACCAAATTGTATTCATATGTGGCTGTCAAGGAGATATGGCTCATCAGGCTCAGACCTGAATGGTTAACAAACTAATAGTACAAATGAATGTAGGAAGCTAAAATACTTCCTTTTCTTTATGTATGCTCCTTTCCTGCCCCCCCCCCCCCCACACACACACTTTTATTCACTCATAAATACTAAATGAAATGGAGTTGTTTTTCAAAGTTGAACTAGCTGATCATTGAAGGATCAGTTTACATGCTGCCTATACAAGTCTACAGTGAAAGGAGGGGGTAGGGAGGAAGATGGGAGAAGGAGTGAGTGGAGAGACCAGAACCAAACCATGTGCAAGAGACAGCATATGAGCTAATTGTGGATATTAGATCTCACCACAGGACTATATTTAAAGTTTAGACTGCTCAGTACTGGTAGTGGTAGGTTAAAGGGGTTATCCAGGAAAAAAAACTTTTTTTTATATATATATATATCAACTGGCTCCAGAAAGTTAAGCAGATTTGTAAATTACTTCTATTATAAAATCTTAATCCTTTCAGTACTTATAAGCTTTTGAAGTTGAGTTGTTCTTTTCGGTCTAAGTGCTCTCTGATGACACGTGTCTCGGGAACCGCCCAGTTTAGAAGAAAATCCCCTTAGCAACCCTCTTCTACTCTGTGCAGTTCCCGAGACAAGCAGAGATGTCAGCAGAGAGCACTGTTGCCAGACAGAAAACAACAACTCAACTTCAGCAGCTGATAATTGTCACGATTCGGCTGGCTGGAGGTGGATCCTCTGTGCCAGAGAGGGATTGGGGTGGACCGTGCTGATGGACCGGTTCTAAGTTGCTACTGGTATTCACCAGAGCCCGCCGCAAAGCGGGATGGTCTTGCAGCGGCGGTAGCAACCAGGTCGTATCCACCAGCAATGGCTCAACCTCTCTGACTGCTGAAGATAGGCGCGGTACAAGGGAGTAGACAAGAGCAAGGTCGGATGTAGCAGAAGGTCAGGGCAGGCAGCAAGGATCGTAGTCAGGGGCAACGGCAGGAGGTCTGGAACACAGGCTAGGAACACACAAGGAAACGCTTTCACTGGCACAATGGCAACAAGATCCGGCGAGGGAGTGCAGGGGAAGTGAGGTATAAATAGGGAGTGCACAGGTGAACACACTAATTAAGCCAGCTGCGCCAATCAGTGGCGCAGTGGCCCTTTAAATTGCAGAGACCCGGCGCGCGCGCGCCCTAAGGAGCGGGGCCGCGCGCGCCGGGACAAGACCGACGGAGAGCGAGTCAGGTACGGGAGCCGGGATGCGCATCGTGAGTGGGCGCCTCCCGCATTGCGAATCGCATCCCGGCTGAGAGGGGTATTGCAGCGCACCCGGTCAGCAGGTCTGACCGGGGCGCTGCAAATGCGAGGATGTTGCGAGCGCTCCGGGGGGAAGCGGGAACCCGGAGCGCTCGGCGTAACAGTACCCCCCCCCCTTGGGTCTCCCCCTCTTCTTGGAGCCTGAGAACCTGAGGACAAGACTTTTGTCTAGGATGTTGTCCTCAGGTTCCCAGGATCTCTCTTCTGGACCACAGCCTTCCCAATCCACCAAGAAATTTTTTTCCCCTCTGACCGTCTTGGAGGCCAGAATCTCCTTCACGGAGAAGACGTCAGAAGAACCGGAAACAGGAGTGGGAGAAACAAGTTTGGGAGAGAAGCGGTTAATGATGAGTGGTTTAAGGAGAGAGACATGGAAGGCATTGGGAATACGAAGAGAAGGAGGAAGAAGGAGTTTGTAAGAGACAGGGTTAATCTGGCACAAGACTTTGAAAGGACCAAGATAGCGTGGTCCCAGTTTGTAACTGGGGACACGAAAGCGGACATATTTAGCGGAGAGCCATACCTTGTCTCCGGGAGCAAAAATGGGGGGAGTTCTTCTTTTCTTATCGGCAAACCTTTTCATGCGGGATGAAGCCTGTAAAAGAGAATTTTGGGTTTCTTTCCATATGGTGGAAAGATCACGAGTCACTTCATCCACAGCGGGCAAACCAGAGGGCAAGGGAGTAGGGAGGGGGGAAGAGGGTGACGGCCGTACACCACGAAAAATGGGGACTTAGCAGAAGATTCGGAGACTCTGAAGTTGTATGAGAATTCGGCCCATGGTAGAAGATCTGTCATCCTGGCGGGAGGAAACAAAATGCCGTAAATAGTCACCCAGGACCTGGTTAATACTTTCTACTTGCCCATTGGATTGGGGATGATAAGAAGAAGAGAAGTTTAATTTAATCTTGAGCTGTTTACAGAGGGCCCTCCAGAATTTAGACAAGAATTGGACGCCTCTATCCGAGACGATCTGCGTGGGCAATCCATGAAGGCGAAAAATGTGTACAAAAATTGCTTTGCCAACTGAGGCGCTGAAGGAAGACCAGGAAGAGAAATAAAAGGTGCCATCTTGGAAAATCGATCAACGACCACCCAAACAACTGTGTTGCCACGGCCACCAATAAAAACGAAAGATGAGTTGCAAGGATTTTTTGATGCCCGCATGGCCTGCGAGATGGGAGGAGTGTCCCCATTTGAGAATCCCGAGACGCTGGCGTGGAGAAACGAAGGTCTTCCCTGGAGGAGTTTGCCTGATGGAGGCTGGAGAAGTGGAGATCAGACAGTCCGGAGGAATGATGTGTTGCGGAGAGACTTCTACTTCAGAGGCATCAGAAAAACGAGAGAGGGCATCGGCCCTAATGTTCTTGTCAGCAGGGCGAAAATGAATTTCAAAGTTAAAACGGGCAAAGAACAACGACCACCTGGCCTGGCGAGGGTTCAGCCGTTGGGCAGACTGGAGATAGGAGAGATTCTTGTGATCAGTGTATATGATAACTGGAAATTTTGATCCCTCCAGCAGATGCCTCCATTCCTCAAGCGCCAATTTAATGGCCAGTAGTTCTCGATCCCCGATGGAGTAGTTTCTCTCCGCCGGAGAGAAGGTCCTAGAAAAAAACCCACAAGTAACAGCATGCCCGGAAGAATTTTTTTGTAGAAGGACAGCTCCAGCTCCCACTGAGGAGGCATCTACCTCCAATAAAAAGGGTTTAGATGGGTCAGGTCTGGAGAGCACGGGAGCAGAAGAAAAGGCAGACTTGAGATGTTTAAATGCGTCTTCCGCTTGGGGAGACCAGGACTTGGGATTGGCATTTTTCTTGGTTGAAGCCACGATAGGAGCCACAATAGTGGAAAAGTGTGGAATAAATTGTCTGTAATAATTGGCGAACCCCAAAAAACGTTGGATAGCACGGAGTCCGGAGGGGCGTGGCCAATCTAAGACGGCAGAGAGTTTATCTGGGTCCATTTGTAGTCCCTGGCCAGAGACCAAGTATCCTAGGAAAGGAAGAGATTGACATTCAAACAGACATTTCTCCATTTTGGCATAAAGTTGATTGTCCCGAAGTCTCTGAAGAACCATGCGGACATGCTGGCGGTGTTCTTCTAAGTTGGCAGACAAAAATCAGAATATCGTGTCCTCTCTTGAGGTGTCAAGCGAGACCGGTCAACTTGCATAGCCTCCACGGTGGGAGGCACAGGAACGGATTGCAGAGGACCAGAGGAGAGAGGAGCCGGGGAGAGAAACCGCCTCGTGCGAACAAGGTCCATATCCTGGCGGAGCTCCTGACGCCTTTCGGAAAAACGCATGTCAATGCGGGTGGCCAGATGAATAAGTTCATGCAGGTTAGCAGGAATTTCTCGTGCGGCCAGCACATCTTTAATGTTGCTGGATAGGCCTTTTTTAAAGGTCTTGCAGAGGGCCTCATTATTCCAGGACAATTCGGAGGCAAGAGTACGGAATTGGATGGCGTATTCGCCAACAGAAGAATTACCCTGGACCAGGTTCAGCAGGGCAGTCTCAGCAGAAGAGGCTCGGGCAGGTTCCTCAAAGACACTTCGAATCTCCGTGAAGAAGGAGTGTACAGAGGCAGTGACAGGGTCATTGCGGTCCCAGAGCGGTGTGGCCCATGACAGAGCTTTCCCAGACAGAAGGCTGACTACGAAAGCCACCTTAGACCTTTCAGTAGGAAACTGGTCCGACATCATCTCCAAGTGCAGGGAACATTGTGAAAGAAAGCCACGGCAAAACTTAGAGTCCCCATCAAATTTATCCGGCAAGGATAATCGTAGGCCGGAGGCGGCCACTCGCTGCGGAGGAGGTGCAGGAGCTGGCGGAGGAGATTGTTGCTGGAGTTGTGGTAATAGCTGCTGTAGCATCACGGTCAGTTGAGACAGCTGGTGGCCTTGTTGCGCTATCTGTTGCGACTGCTGGGCGACCACCGTGGTGAGGTCGGCGACAACTGGCAGTGGGACTTCAGCGGGATCCATGGCCGGATCTACTGTCACGATTCGGCTGGCTGGAGGTGGATCCTCTGTGCCAGAGAGGGATTGGCGTGGACCGTGCTGATGGACCAGTTCTAAGTTGCTACTGGTATTCACCAGAGCCCGCCGCAAAGCGGGATGGTCTTGCAGCGGCGGTAGCAACCAGGTCGTATCCACCAGCAACGGCTCAACCTCTCTGACTGCTGAAGATAGGCGCGGTACAAGGGAGTAGACAAGAGCAAGGTCGGACGTAGCAGAAGGTCAGGGCAGGCAGCAAGGATCGTAGTCAGGGGCAACGGCAGGAGGTCTGGAACACAGGCTAGGAACATACAAGGAAACGCTTTCACTGGCACAATGGCAACAAGATCCGGCGAGGGAGTGCAGGGGAAGTGAGGTATAAATACGGAGTGCACAGGTGAACACACTAATTAAGCCAGCTGCGCCAATCAGTGGCGCAGTGGCCCTTTAAATTGCAGAGACCCAGCGCGCGCGCGCCCTAAGGAGCGGGGCCGCGCGCGCCGGGACAAGACCGACGGAGAGCGAGTCAGGTACGGGAGCCGGGATGCGCATTGCGAGCGGGCGCCTCCCGCATCGCGAATCGCATCCTGGCTGAGAGGGGTATTGCAGCGCACCCGGTCAGCAGGTCTGACCGGGGCGCTGCAAATGCGAGGATGTTGCGAGCGCTCCGGGGAGGAGCGGGGACCCGGAGCGCTCGGCGTAACAATAATTATTGAAAGGATTAAGATTTTTTAATAGAAGTAATTTACAAATCTGTTTAACTTTCTGGAGCCAGTTGATATAAAAAAAAAATATATATATTTTTTCCTGGAATACGCCTTTAATATTCAGATCTTGCTTTGGTCAGTTTTTATCTTTCCTGTTCATTGCCGTCTGCTTCAGTTTCTTTTTCGCTTACTGTTCACCATGTACATCACTACTGACTATTTATCGCAACAATTCCACATCACATCTACACTACATGTTGCTGACCAATCCCAGATGTTTCAAGCAACCGTCACTTCAAAGGATCAGTTCATTGTACATGGGCATCCGCAGAAATCTTTTCAGAGGGAGCATAATTTATATAGATCCGCGGTACCAAATATAGATAAACACTTGCTATAAACTCACAGCACCAGCCAGCTGCAACTAACAGTACCAAATAGAAACCTAGAAACAAAACACCTTTTCTTTTCCCATACTTGTTCCGTAGTGTTTGTCACAATCACACCCTATCGGTCCAGCCAAGACATTAGAGAGAGTGTGATGGTGCAAGGGTTAAAGCTGCCAGACCTCTGGGTATCCACTACAAGTCCCAGCAAGTCACCAAATTAACCCTTAGATAAACGTGTTTTACCAGAGCTGCCTTCAGAAAGGTGAGCTCATATATTTAGAGATCAAAGACCAGAGCTGATTAATTAAACATTTAATCTGATAAAAGGTATCACAGTGCTGACTATATAAAAATGCAGAAACAAATGACATACAGTTACAAAAAAATATAAAAGAGTTTTGCAAGTTCAGAAAGCAAAAATGAAGTTCTTACAGCATGATGATATTAGCAGTCCATGAGAGAGTTCCAGCTGTTCTTAGGATGGTCTTGTCAGCTTGTTCCACAGCATTGAACACACTCACTCTAGCATTGTTAAATATTATAGATCTCCTTTTTGGAGGGACTCCATTCCCCCCTCCCCTCTGATCCCACCAGGGGGGCATCTCTCTTCCTGACCCTCTTATCTGGTTGATTATATGATGGGACCAGAGTGCAGGACTTCAAAGAAGATGTAAACACACAGCCAGACCCCCCCCCCAATAAACTGCAATACACAAAAGACCCAGGATACACAGTCTGAATGACCCCTCACCCCCCAGGTCTTAGTTTATACACAGATGCAATTATAAAGCACATGTATGATTTAAAGGACATCTGCAGTGCTGGGCAAAAAAACTTTTTTTTTACCTCCTTTAATAGGTCTTTGAAAGACCTTTCCAACGATGTCTCCCCTGTCAAAATTGGCCCAGCCGTTCTCCCGTTATCAGCACACGAATTACTGAGAAGTGAAAGTAAAACTACATCTCCCATCATGCCTTGTGCTTACTTCCTGTAAGCTGCTGCCCTCCCCCTGTTCTATCCCCCGAGCAAATTATTATATTGTAACGCCCACATCTCCCTCCCCTATGCATACACCCTCCCCTTCTGCTCATCTCCCCCTCCCCATGCTGGCTCCTGTCCAGTGATGAAGCAGGCTGCCTCCATGCTCACTGTAGACAGACAGTCTGCATAGCTAGAATCAGCAGTGTCGGCACTGGAGAGTGGATAGTGAAAGTAAAAATGGTAAAAAACATAATTGTTTGTCTATAAAACTGTCCTGATAGGGGTCCCTCCATCTTTTTCACAACTACAACTCCAAGCATGCCCAGTTATTTTTTATGCTGTTCGGGCATGTTGGGAATTCCAGTGGTGCCTCCAGCTGCTGCAAGACTACAAATCCCAGCATGCCCTGTCAGCTTTCTGCTGTATCTGCATGCTTGGAGTTGCAGAGGTGACTCCAGCTGTTGCAAGACTACACATCACAGCATGCCCTGACAGCTTTCTGCTGTTCGTGCATGCTTGGAGTTGCAGTGGTGCCTCCAGCTGTTGCAAGACTACACATCCCAGCATGCCCTGACAGCTTTCTGCTGTTCGTGCATGCTTGGAGTTGCAGTGGTGCCTCCAGCTGTTGCAAGACTACACATCCCAGCATGCCTTGACAGCTTTCTGCTGTATGCGCATGCTTGGAGTTGCAGAGGTGACTCCAGCTGTTGCAAGACTACACATCCCAGCATGCCCTGTCAGCTTTCTGCTGTTCATGCATGCTTGGATATGCAGCGGTGCCTCCAGCTGTTGCATGACTACAAATCTCAGCATGTGTGATCCAGTGTATACAGCAGAGCTGGGTGTGTGATCAAGTGTTTACAGCAGAGTCGAGTGTGTGATCATATGTATACAGCAGAGCTCAGTGTGTGATCGAGTGTATAAAGCAGAGCCGAGTGTGTGATCATATGTATACAGCAGAGCCGAGTGTGATTGTGTGTATACAGCAGAGCCGAGTGTGTGATCGTGTGTATACAGCAGAGCTGAGTGTGTGATCGAGTGTATACAGCAGAGCAGAGGCTCTTCTGTATACACACAATCACACACTCGGCTCTGCTGTATACACACAATCACACTCGGCTCTCCTGTATACACTCAATCACACAAGTAGTCTCCTGGGTGTTGTAGTTCATCAACACCTCTATTGTATCTCAGTAGTCTCCTGGGAGTTGTAATTCACCAACACCTCTATTGTATCTCAGTAGTCTCCTGGGAGTTGTAGTTCACCAACTCCTCTATTGTATCTCAGTAGTCTCCTGGGAGTTGTAGTTCACCAACACCTCTATTGTATCTCAGTAGTCTCCTGCGATTTGTAGTTCACCAACACCTCTATTGTATCAGTAGTCTCCTGGGAGTTCTAGTTCACCAACACCTATATTGTATCTCTGTAGTCTCCTGGGAGTTGTAGTTCACCAACACCTCTATTGTATATCAGTAGTCTCCTGGGTGTTGTAGTTCACCAACACCTCTATTGTATCAGAAGTCTCCTGGGAGTTGTAGTTCACCAACACCTCTATTGTATCTCAGTAGTCTCCTGGGATTTGTAGTTCACCAACACCTCTATTGTATCTCTGTAGTCTCCTGGGAGTTGTAGTTCACCAACACCTTTATTGTATCAGTAGTCTCCTGGGGGTTGTAGTTCACCAACACCTATATTGTATCTCAGTAGTCTCCTGGGATTTGTAGTTCACCGACACCCATATTGTACCTCTGTAGTCTCCTGGGGGTTGTAGTTCACCAATACCTCTATTGTATCTCTGTAGTCTCCTGGGAGTTGTAGTTCACCAACTCCTCTATTGTATCTCAGTAGTCTCCTGGGAGTTGTAGTTCACCAACACCTCTATTGTATCTCAGTAGTCTCCTGGGATTTGTAGTTCACCAACACCTCTATTGTATCTCAGTAGTCTCCTGGGTGTTGTAGTTCACCAACACCTCTATTGTATCAGGAGTCTCCTGGGAGTTGTAGTTCACCAACACCTATATTGTATCTTAGTAGTCTCCTGGGAGTTGTAGTTCACCAACACCTCTATTGTATCTCAGTAGTCTCCTGGGATTTGTAGTTCACCAACACCTCTATTGTATCTCAGTAGTCTGCTGGGTGTTGTAGTTCACCAACACCTCTATTGTATCAGGAGTCTCCTGGGAGTTGTAGTTCACCAACACCTCTATTGTATCTCAGTAGTCTCCTGGGATTTGTAGTTCACCAACACCTCTACTGTATCGCTGTAGTTTCCTGGGGGTTGTAGTTCACCAACACCTCTATTGTATCTCTGTAGTCTCCTGGGAGTTGTAGTTCACCAACACCTCTATTGTATCTCAGTAGTCTCCTGGGAGTTGTAGTTCATCAACACCTATATTGTATCTCTGTAGTCTCCTGGGAGTTGTAGTTCACCAACACCTCTATTGTATCTCTGTAGTCTCCTGGGAGTTGTAGTTCACCAACACCTCTATTTTATCTCTGTAGTTTCCTGGGGGTTGTAGTTCACCAACACCTCTATTGTATCTCTGTAGTCTCCTGGGAGTTGTAGTTCATACACCAGTGTTTCCCAACCAGGGTGCCTCCAGATGTTGCAAAACTACTACTCCCAGCATTCCCTGGTTGGGAAACACTGGCATACACACACACATAACAGGGACTACAACTCCCAGCATGTGTCATTCAGTAGTCCCCCCCCCTCACACACAGAATCATCTCCAGTATGATATTTATTCCCTGTATACACCACCAGCCCATGCAGTGTAATATGTCTCCTTCACACACACGTCCCCCCCTCCCTGCTCTGTGGTTTGCTCTGTGTTTTCCCCCATGAAAACTTGAATCCTCCCCGTGATAAGTGAGGTCCTATGTAGACAGAGCAGGGGAGGGGGGAGGAGCTGTGGACGTCCTCATTCTCCCCCTGCTTGAATCTTATAGATAGGGGCGTTTCCGAGGATGAGCCTATGGCTGCCTCAGAAAGCACCCGCTCATGCATATGCATAAGCAGGGAGGAGCTGACAGAGGGTAGGGGGAGCACAAACACTGCTGGGAGGAAGAGATCTCCGTCCCCAAGATGGCGGCTGCAATGTAATGAATAGGGGACGGACGCAGGACTACTGGGCTATGCTGGCAACGCTAATATCTCAGAAACGGCTGCATATAGGTAAATAGAACTAATTGACTGAATTGTATAACTTTTGTTTGGGGAACATTTGGGCAGGGATTTTTGACCACTATAGTTGTCCATTAATACTCAGGCCTGAGCCTGACAGTGATGTTACAGGAACTTTTGCAACGGGAAACAGAATGATAGAGACGCCGCCGGCCGGGGCTGTCTCCCATTCTATTCCCAAACATATCACTTCCACTTCTGAGGATAATCTATAGGAGAAAAAGATTCTGCAAACCAACAGCGCTTTAACATCATCATCGCTACTGTGACCTGTATCCTTCTCCATATCTACTACTTAGCATGTGACGACATAGTATCACATCCTGGAAGTGTAAGTGCCTTTATGGATATATGTTTTTTTGTCATCACCACATATATATAGTCTCCAATATATACTTCAATAGCTCTGTTCGAAGTCCCAGAGAGTGCAGATAAATATCCAGAACAATAGTCAGTGGCGAACCTACCATATTGGCAGGGTACAAATGCTGGGCTGGCGCCCCCAATAGGCAAAGTAAGCACCGACTTAGAGCACCGAGGGGATGAGTGTGCTGAACGGGGATCCACGACTCATATCCCAGATGCCTCGAACGAGCACAGTGTTAAGACACACGCAGAGTTCAAAGTACGCTGCAGCTGTAATAGAATGGAATGGCAATGTATGTTAGGGGGGTAATGTGAGGAATATGGAGGTAAGGTACGTGAGGGGCCTACTATATATGGGAGCAATGTGAGGGGATATGGTGGCAATGTTGGGGAATATGTGGGGTAATGTGAGGGGATATGGAGCAATGTATGTGAGGGGGGCTGCTCTATAAAGTTGAGTCAATGTATTTGAGGGACCTGCTATAAATGGGGGGCAATATATGTGAGGGGCCTACTATTTATGGAGGGCAATGTATGTAAGGGGCCTGCTATCTATCGGGGGCAATGTATGTGAAGGGGCCTGCTATATATGGGGGAATTGTGAGAGCATATATGGGGAAATGTAATGGGGCCTGCAGTATGTTGGCAATGTAAGGGGCATGCTAAATGGGGGCAATGTGAGGTGCCTGCTATATGAGGGCAATGTGACTTGGCCTGCTATATGGGGCCCCAGCTATATGGAGCAATGTGAGGTGTTTTGCTATATGAAGGCACCTGCTATATGGGGGCAATGTGAGGGGCCACAAAGTGGGTACTATTACTGTGTGGAGCAATACACATGATATTGATGATAGTTTGTATAGAGGTGAGAATTGTACTGGAACGAGGTGTCTAAAATGTTTGTTCAGCAGATTCCGTAAAGATGATTTGTAGCTGGAGAATTCTTCATGATGGTATGGGCCAGATGAAGAAGAAAAAGAAAAGAGAGAACAGAGTCTGATCAGAGAAGACTTCACCTGTGAGTCTCTACATGTAGCTGTAATCCCTTATACAGTCTACAGAGCCTGTGTAGAACTGGTATCTACTTTTGTATGGTCACTGTATGTGGGAACATTGATCTCTGTAGAGTAACTTTTATTCAGTAACAGTACAGTGCAAAAAAGGGGTGCAACTAAGAGGCGGGACTAAAGGGTTTGCAAAATGAGGTTTTGCCTTGCACCATTCTTGAATACGTCTCGGATCCTTGGACTGCTGCTACTTTCAACAGTGCCAGCTGCTTTGTCCTGTCACCTTAGCAGGGAGCTTCCAGTGCAGACATTGGCCCTGATTTTCTAAAGTCCAACTGACTTTTTTTCTCGGTCTTGTCGCAGCATCTGTGCAACTATTTCTGCGCCCAAATTTTACGCCGCACAACCTACACTTTTGAAAACACGGAGTGTTTTTTTTTTAACTCTGAAATGGGCGTGGTTAAACCTAAAATGGGCGTGTTCCCGACAAAAAGCAGAAAATACTCGGAATACTTCAAAAATCACTCCAGAAAAAGTGTGAGTTTGGCTCACAGAATAACAGACAGCCAAGAGGGAGAGTGAAAATCTAAAAATGGAGTGATTTGTAACAAGGGACGGTTTACCATTGTGGTGTGTTAAAGTAACTTGTTTTCTAACCTGAAAATATTCTGTACAGTCGCTTTTGTGATAGTTAAATGTTTACTTTTTTTTTTTTTTTTTTTTAACACTTTTGCAATATTAGGTTTAAATCAATTTAACATCCAAGCTGATAAACAAGGATATTTGTTGTAATGTTTGAAAAATTATAACACATGAATAATTTTGATTCATGAAAATATTTTTACTCCGGTGGAAAACTTTTTTTTTTAAATCAACTGGTGGCAAAAAGTTAAGCAGATTTGTAAATTAATTAATCTAAATAGGTGGCCTTGATGTGGCGAGTGGGCTTGTACTTTTTGATCAAAAATGTATACTAACAACCTGTTAGTTTTTGATATTATGCTGAGAAGCAATCAGATCATTATACAAGATTGTAGATGTGCACCATGTCTGTTTTCTACCCGAATTCACACTGTGTTTTCTATCCCCTCCTTTTTTTTGTTTGAACATGTGCTGCACTCTTCCCCACCCCCTCAGCCCAACCCTATATAAGTAGTAGTTAGCTACACAAGGGCCATTTCTTCCCTAGCAGCCTCCCAGTCTGACTGGGAGAGCATGGTAAGTGTGCTATTACACCTTGTTCACACTGGTGTGGTGCTGTGCTGTGTCCGTTGCTGCCGTGGCGCCGTGTCTGCGGGGAGGTGCGACCCATAGACTGGTTTGAGTGGCATGGGGACCGCTCTGCCGGTGGGTCGTCCCCCCCCCCCCCCCCGTGGGCACTGGTGTTGCGGCGGTGGTGGTCGTCGGCCAGTGCTACGCCATTTTATGCTAGGGACGTTAGGGACCCACTCTAAATAGGTGGCCTTGACGTGGCGAGTGGGCTTGTACTTTTTGATCAAAGATGTATACTAACAACCTGTTAGTTTTTGATATTATGCTGAGAAGCAATCCAATCATTATACAAGATTGTAGATGTGCACCATGTCTGTTTTCTACCCGAATTCAGATTTGTAAATTACTTCTATTAAAAAAATCTTAATCCTTCCAGTACTTATTAGCTGCTGAATACTACAGAGGAAATTCTTTTCTTTTTGGAACACAGAGCTCTCTGCTGACATCACGAGCAAAGTGCTCTCTGCTGACATCTCTGTCCATTTAAGAACTTTCCAGAGTAGAAGAAAATCCCCACAGCAAACATATGCTGCTCTGGACAGTTCCTAAAATGGACAGAGATGTCAGCAGAGAGCACTGTGCTCGTGATGTCAGCAGAGAGCACTGTGTTCCAAAAAGAAAAGAATTTCCTCTGTAGTATTCAGTAGCTAATAAGTACAGGAAGGATTAAGATTTTTTAATGGATGTCATTTACAAATCTGTTTAACTTTCTTTCACAGGAATACCCCTTTAAAAAAACAAGTCTAAACCATTTTGACTCACACAAGTAATTTGTTTAGCTCAGAGTTTGTGCGACACAATTGACTAGTGCAACACAAAAAAACGTGCGACAGGGGAAAAAAATGAAATGTGTGACAGAATAGTATTAAAATCAATCCAGAATAAACACTCCACTCTTAGTAAATCAGTGCCATTGTCTCTGCACTGGGAGCTAAGAAAGGAGCCATGGGGAGCAGAGCTGCCAGGGAATGATAGAAAGATAGGTGCTTTTTTTGTTTATGGAGCCTACAGTATGTGAGCAGCATAAGGTGTCTACTACTTTATAGGAGGCTCAGAGGAGGCCTAGCTATATACAGTGTCTAACTACTATACTGGGGACACAGAGGATAACTGACTACTATATAGGAGCACAGAGGAAGCCTAACTACTATATAGAGGACACAGAAGGGCCAACTACAATATGGGGGCATGGTGGGGGCTTACTACAATATGGGGGGCACAGTGGGGTCTACTACTATATAGGGGTCACAGAGGGGCCTAGCTACTATGTAGGAGCACAGAGGGGGCCTAACTACTATATAAGGGGTGCAGAAGGACCTGCTACTATAAAAGGGGCCTACTAGTATATAGGGGGCACAGAGTGGGCCCACTACTACATAGGGGACTCAGTTGGCCTACTATTGTATAAGGGGCACACAGGGGCATACTAATATATAGGAGGCACAGAAGAGGACTGTTACTATTTAAGGGACACAGAGTGGGCTACTACACTGCTCAAAAAAATAAAGGGAACACTAAGATGACACATCCTAGATCTGAATGAATGAACTAATCGTATGAAATACTTTCGTCTTTACATAGCTGAATGTGCTGACAACAAAATCAAACAAAAATGATCAATGGAAATCAAATTTATCAACCCATGGAGGTCTGAATATGGAGTCACACTCAAAATCAAAATGGAAAACCACACTACAGGCTGATCCAACTTTTATGTAATGTCCTTAAAACAAGTCAAAATGAGGCTCAGTAGTGTGTAGGATCTCCACGTGCCTGTATGACCTCCCTATAACGCCTGGGCATGCTCCTGATGAGGTGGCGCATGGTCTCCTGAGGGATGTCCTGCCACACCTGGATGAAAGCATCTGCCAACTCCTGGACAGTCTGTGGCGCAAAGTGGCGTTGGTGGATGGAGCGAGACATGATGTCCCAGATGTGCTCAATCAGATTCGGATCTGGGGTACGGGCGGGCCAGTCCACAGCATCAATGTCTTCCTCTTGCGGGAACTGCTGACACACTCCAGCCACATGAGGTCTAGCATTGTCCAGGGCCAACAGTACCAGCATATGGTCTCACATGGGGTCTGAGGATCTCATCTCGGTACTTAATGGCAGTCAGGCTACCTCTGGCAAGCACATGGAGGGCTGTGCGGCCCCCAAAGAAATGCCACCCCACACCATTACGGACTCACAGCCAAACCGGTCATGCTGGAGGATGTTGCAGGCAGCAGATCGTTCTCCACAGTGTCTCCAGACTCTGTTATGTCTGTAACATGTGCTCAGTGTGAACCTGCTTTCATTTGTGAAGAGCACAGGGTGCCAGTGGCGAATTTGCCAATCTTTGTGTTCTCTGGCAAATGCCAAATGTCCTGCACAGTGTTGGGCTGTAAGCACAACCCCCAGCAGTAAATGTCGGGCCCTCATACCACCCTCATGGAGTTTGTTTCCGTTTGAGTGGACACATGCCCATTTGTGGCCTGCTGGAGGTCATTTTGCAGGGCTCTGGCAGTGCTCCACCTGCTCCTCCTTGAAGAAAGGTGGAGGTAGCGATCCTGCTGCTTGGTTGTTGCCCTCCTATGGCCTCCTCCACGTCTCCTGATGTACTGGCCTGTCTCCTGGTAGCACCTCCATGCTCTGGACACTACGCTGACAGACACAGCAAACCTTCCTGCCACAGCTCGCATTGATGTGCCATCCTGGATTAGATGAGCTGCACTACCTGAGCCACTTGTGTGGGTTGTAGAATCAGTCTCATGCTACCCCTAGAGTGAAAACACTGCAGTGACCAAAACATCTGCCAGGAAGCATAGGAACTGAGAAGTGGTCTGTGGTCATCACCTGCAGAACCACTCCTTTATTGGGGTTGCCTTGCTAATTGTCTATAATTTCCACCTGCTGTCTGTTCCATTTGCACAACAGCATGTGAAATTAATTGTCAATCAGTGTTGTTTCCTGAGTGAACAGTGTGATTTCACAGAAGTGTGATTGATTTGGAGTTACATTGTGTTGTTTAAGTGTTCCCTTAATTTTTTTTGAGCAGTGCACTATACTATATAGGGGGCACAAAGACCCAGTGTTCCTTGAATATGGTGCATAAATAGTTTTTTGGACATATCTGGTGGGAGAGGTTTGCTGGAAATGCCACGTAGGCAGAGCAGATCCGGGCCCTGCCTTTATGACTGTCCTTTATTAAGGTAATAATTCAAGTAAGAAAGATCTGGCATATACATGTTAACCCCTTATACACTGTGTGGCTGGTTTACCAACTCAATATCATGTGACAAATGCACTTTGAAATATTGATTAAAACACAGATTAGAATGGATAATTAATCGCTGTTCATCAATTATCTATTTGTGGTCGGTGCTCAATCATATAGCGAGCCTACCTAACTGAACCTCTTACTGAACTCCTATTCCCTACTACATCCTGTAACCTATCTAGGCAGTCTGAGTTATGCCATGTACTGCCGCGTAGGAGTACACCTGAAAATAGAGGGCATACCCTGATGAGTAATAATAGTCATAAAGTGAGAATGATATTGAGGGATGGTTGGGTGGGACGTGACGAACCCGCGGCGTCAAGCACAGGTACTGCCGCGGGTTCTTATAGGGAAATCCCGCCCCTCCCACAAATACAGGCTAATAAATTAGCCTTTAAACTTGTGGTCGGTGCTCAATTGTATAGCGAGCCTACCTAACTGAACCTCTTACTGAACTCCTATTCCCTACTACATCCTGTAACCTATATAGGCAGTCTGAGTTATGCCATGTACTGCCGCGTAGGAGTACACCTGAAAATAGAGGGCAAAACTCATGAGAACAAAACGCTAGTACCATGCGCAATAACCCCGTTACCAATGACTGAAATGCATCGTATAATACTTACTATGGAATGGGGGTATAGTGTACGAAGTACTGAATTCCCAGCACCCCAATTTCCTAACCACGTATGCTGGCACACCACGATGTGACATCTGTGCAGCAGCCCCAATGATAAGGGAATGACTGGATATAATGGACGAATCGCTATGCAATTTTTACAAAATACGTACATGTTTAACAAACAACTTAGCAGTGAGTGCAGCCCCCCTAACAAAGGCAGCGGCTGATCCCGATGGATCCTTGATATGTGGAAGCGAAGCTGAGCGTCACTCGGGAGAATTCCGTATGATGATAACCTAACAAAAACATTCATCTGCTATGCAATATCAATACGTAATTATTTGCATCCCTGCAAAGTTATTGTAACTACAGTCATGCATCTTCATGTAATTCCCCTAAACCTTAGGAAACCATGACAACTGAAGGATAACGCAGCCTCTAATGTTAAGCTGTCCTGATGTCGCCATGGGGAATTACCTAAAGCGTCAACTTACCAACCAACCAACTAAGCCAGCTGCCAGAGCTGATGGTTAGAGGGCTTGCAAACCTCCCTCTTGCGCACTCTTCAGGGCGGATTTCATGGTATCGAATGCCAACGATGATGCCCTGTCAGGGGAAGACCACGTGATAATATGCTGGGTACCTGACAGATATACTTTGATAGTATTATGCTGGATGCAAAAAGAATGGCAAAACCCGATAAATGCAGATAAGAATAAAATGGCACATGAGACATCCTCTAAGTATCTAATGTGAAATATCGTGAACGCATTCCAGGCTACATGTTGGAAGCTTTCAATGAGCTGCGGACGTGAAAAGTCCCAACAAAGAATAACCCTATGCCCATACACACTACTCCAAGTGCTAACAACGTGTATACACAAAAGACTGCGTAACTACCAACCTAAACCTGCGACAGGTTACCACTGTAACCAACCTGTGGACGTTAACGGCAATGAAACCACTTATGCAACAACATGATGATGAGACTCAACCAACATGTGATTACTATCATCGTCAACCTAAGTCAAAACAAACAAAATTAACCACGCAGAACCAAGCTATGTCGCTAATGCTAAGTAAACATATGGACACACGATGACGCTGCCGCCAACCTGAAGGCGTGTCAGGGCGCAACTGAACTGACCTGTAGACGAGACAGGCCGAAACATGAATGAAAGGCTCAACCAAATCTGTAACTAACAGTATGACCGTCACCCTGAACCGAAACAGGTCGTAACCACGATATACCTATAGACATGGCTATTAACAATGGAAACATAAAGCTATGCCTGATGACCCAACTGCTGAAAAACAATGTATGCAAAACATAAATCGCCAACCCAAAGTCATGTCAGGTTGTATCCAGACTTTCCTGCAGATGTGACTGATCTAGCCGAATTAAAGCCTCAACCAACATATGTGACTACTAGTATCGACGTCAACCTGGAACCGAGACAGGTTGTGACCTATAAAGCTATATCCCTGTGCATAACCCAACAACTGAATAACACAACGTATGATGACATAGTCGCCAACCTGAAGTCGTGTCAGGTTGTACCCGGACTGACCTGTAGATGTGATTAACCAATGTACATAACTATCAATATCGACATAAACCTGAAGCTGAGAAAGGTCATAACCATGCTTTAGCTGTTGACTTAGCAACTAATAAACCGAACCCCAGCTATATTTTCGTATGCCCGACTCACTGTTAATGAATAGTAACCCACGGAATTATCCGTGCAGATTCGCCCGTCACCGCCTATATGTCATAATGTTGTTGGTCTGAAACGTGTCCGCAATAACAACTATGCCATGTATCCCCCTGCAGACGTGGCAGGCATAACGGACAAACACCACCCGCGTGTCATAACGTCATTGCTCTGAAGGCGTGTCAGCAACAACGTGTAATGCAACGCCCTGCAGACGTGGCAGGCATAATGGGTAAACCACCTATGCGTTGTGTTATTGTTGCTCTGAAGATGTGTCAGTAACAACGACTATGCAATGTGTCCCCCTGCAGACGTGGCAGGTATAATGGGTATACACCACCTATGTGTCTCATTATAATTGTTCTGAAGGAGTGGTAGTAACAACAATTATGTGACGTACCCCCCTGCAGACGTGGCAGGCATAACGGGTATACGCCACCTATGTGTCGTAATGTTGTTGCTCTGAAGACGTGTTAATAACAACAAATATGCAATGTATCCCCCTGCAGACGTGGCAGGTATAACGGGTATACACCACCTATGTGTTGTGTTATTGCCGTGCTGAAGGCGTGTCAACAACAACAATGCAATGTACACCCCCCTGCAGGCGTGGTAGGCATAATGGGTATGCCCCACCTGCGTGTCGTGTTATTGTAGTTCTGAAGATGTGTCAGTAACAACTACGCCATGTAACTCCCTGCCTACATACAGATGTGTACAGAACGACTATGTGCGACACTGATGTATAACAGTTATGCGTGGCTGTACCACCAAACCTGATGAACCTATGCTCAGCTCAGTGCGTGAGCACCTACCAAAGCGTATGCTCGTGTGGCCAGCCGCAACAGATGGCAAAGAATATGCATGCATGAAGTAACTATTATGACCACATACCTACGCACAGGGCCACACCCCATGCGCTGTAAGAGCATGTGCGCGGCACAACGCTGCGAGCGCGTGAACCTCACAAACACCGCAAGCGGATGTACAGCACACATGTCACGAGCACACGCACAGCATGATTCCCAGGAACACACATATATAACACAACCCTATGAGCATGCACGGTATAAATCCTACGGGCGGGTGTGCCGCACAAGTCTTACGAGTGCACGTACAGTATGAATCCTACGGGCGTGAGAACCATATAAATCTACGAACGTGTGCACAGTATAATTCCTACGAGCGCGTGCACAGCATAAATCCTACAAGCGCATGTGTAGTATGAATCCTACAAGCGTGTACAAACGTGTAAACAGTATAAAACCTACGAGTAAGTGTACAGTATGAATGCTACAAGCATATGTACCGCATGAAACCTACAAGTAAGTGTACAGTATAAATCCAACTAGCGTATGTACAGTATAAATCCTATAAGCGTGTGTAAAATAAATCCTACAAGCGTATCCAAGCGTGTGTCCTATATAAATCCTGCGATTAAGTGTACAGTATTAATCCTACTAACGTGTGTATCATATGAATCCAACAAGCGTGAGTACAGCATAAATCCTACCAGTGTATGTACAGGATACATCCTACGAGTGTGTACAGCATAAAGCCTACAAGCGTATGTACAGTATAAATCCTACAGTTGTGTGTACAGCATAAATACCAGCGTGAGTACAGCATAAGCCGTACAGGTGTGTGTACAGCATGAACCCTACAGGTGTGTGTACAGCATGAACCCTACAGGTGTGTGTACAGCATGAACCCTACAGGTGTGTGTACAGCATGAACCCTACAGGCGTGTGTACAGCATGAACCCTACAGGCGTGTGTACAGCATGAACCCTACAGGCGTGTGTACAGCATGAACCCTACAGGCGTGTGTACAGCATGAACCCTACAGGCGTGTGTACAGCATGAATCCTACAGGCGTGTGTACAGCATGAATCCTACAGGTGTGTGTACAGCATGAACCCTACAGGTGTGTGTACAGCATGAACCCTACAGGCGTGTGTACAGCATGAACCCTACAGGCGTGTGTACAGCATAGATCCTACAAGCGTGAACAAGCATGTGTGCTGTATAAAAGCAACAAGCATGAATCCTACAAGCATGTACCAGCGTGAGTACAGTATAAATCCTACAAGCGAGTGTACAGTATAAACACTACAAGCATGTGTACAGCATGAATCCTACGAGCATGTGTTCAGTATAAAAACTACAAGTGTGTGCACAGTATAAATCCTACAAACGTGTATATATTATAAATGCTATGAACGTGTGTGCAGCAACTATGTAGGCATGTGCACGGAACAACTATATGATTGTATGCGTAGGATAAAATATTGGAGCGAACAAATTATACAAGTATGCATAGAACAACTATATGCACGGACCAACTATATGACTGTGTATGAAAATTAAATTATAAGAGCGTGTATACTGACAACTATATGACCATATGCGTAGAATAATGAAGCGCGTGCCGGCATATAGTTAACCCCTTATTGTAAGGTGCAGAGCAGTCAGATTAACTCCTACTGGCAAATGATTAACTCCTACTTTAATGTGCAGAGCGGCCAGCGAGCGTGCCAGCATATGATTAACCCCTTACTGTAATGAGCAGAGCAGCGCAGCCAGAGAACGTGTCGGCATGATTAACCCTTACTGAAACGCACAGAGCAGTCAGAGCGTGCCGGCATATAATTAACCCTTACTGTGACGTGCAGAGCAGAGCAACCCGAGAGCGTGCCGGCATAACATTGACCCCTTACTGTAATGTGCAGAGCAGGGAAGTAAGAGCATGCTGACATGATTAACCCCTTACTGCAATGTGCAGAGCAGGGCAGTCAGAGAGCGTGCCGGCCTATAATTAACCGTTTACTATAATGTGCAGAGCAGAGCAGCTAAAGAGCATGCCGACATATCATTGACCCTTTACTATGACTTGCAGAGCAGCTAGAGAACGTGCCAACATATAACTAACCCCCCCCACCGCTGTAAACGAACCCAGCAACTGGGCTGGAATACCGCTATGCTCACAAAGCCCCTGAATGCTGGTATACTGTGCCGGATTACCACGGCCACCCGGAATACACACACCTACTAGCTGTAAATAGCGTGGCCGAGCCGAAATGCTTTGGTGGATGGGCTGTATACCATTTGTGGCATGGCCAAGCCAAGTCTCCCCCTGAAAAAGGGGGTAATACACCTGTGACTGATATTGTGGCGTGACCGAGCCGGCATTCCCCCGTTAGGCATGTAACATCCTAGTAGCATGACCGAGCCGACATCTCCCCCATACCTTGCCTTCAAACGATTGTGACGTGACCAAGCCGGCGTTATACTTTAATTGAGCAGCGTGGTCTAAGCTGGCTGCGTAAAACTAGAAAGTAACCTAGTGGCCGGGCTGAACGGGGATCCTCTCTGTCTCCGGAACAAAAGGATACCCTGCCGACCTAGCCCCGATCAGTCCCGGCCACTTCCCTACTAGACGCGCAGTGCTGTAGAGGCGCTCGGTCGCGGTAAGCTGAGTACGGCTAGTCAGCTGATCGGCTGACGTGACGAACCCGCGGCCGAGCACCCGAAAATACTACACGGGACGCATGTCCCTGCATGACATACCTACATACCAAAACTGGGGCCGGGCTGGCCAGGGTACCCTCGGAACTTCGGCTTACCTCCGGAATGAGGGCTGCAATGAACGCCGCTACCCTGACCAGCCCCAGCCACTTACCCACATGTCGCCGCTCGAAATGCTTCCGGTCAGCTGACTGGCAAGTCAGCTGATCTGCCGTCACGTGACGAACCCGCTGCGTCAAGCACAGGTACTGCCGCGGGTTCTTATAGGGAAATCCCGCCCCTCCCACAAATACAGGCTAATAAATTAGCCTTTAAACTTATCATTCATCATTATTTATCACTAGCTGAGTACCCGGTGTTCGCCGGTTTTCCCTTCCTAATCCTTGTTGGGGAGGAAAATAAACAAGGGAGGAAGCTTTTGACTTCATATCCCGTCCTCATATATTGTTATCATATCCCGACTTCCTATCTCGACCTCCTATCTCGACCTCCTATCTCAACCTCCTATCCCGTCCTCCTATCCCGTCCTCCTTTCCCGTCCTCCTATTTTGACCTCCTATCTCAACCTCCTATCCCGACCTCCTATCCCGACCTCCTATTCCGTCCTCCTATCCCGTCCTCCTATCTCAACCTCCTATCTCGACCACCTATCCCGTCCTCATATCTTGACCTCCTATCTCGACCTCCTATCTCGACCTCCTATCTCGACCTCCTATCTCGACCTCCTATCTCGACCTCCTATCCCATCCTCCTATCTCGACATCCTATCCAGACTTCCTATCCCGTCCTCATATCCCGTCCTCCTATCCCGACCTCATATCTCGTCCTCATATCCCGACCTCATATCTCGTCCTCCTATCCCGACTTCCAATCTCGACCTCCTATCCCGACCTCCCATCCCATCCTCATATCCCGACTCGTAATATGTGTACCAGGTATTGAAATATCTCCAGCCGTACGGAAGTTATGTGGGAACATACATTTCCCATTGATTTGCAACAGACTTTAAACAAAAACCCCGACCCTCACAAATGGGGGTAGTTAAGGGTAAATTTAACTATCCTATATTTTAAGTGGACATATCAGTAACATGTGACCAAGTATTATCGAAATATCTCCAGCCGTTTGGAAGTTATGCAGTAACATATATTTCCCATTGACTTGTATGGGACTTTAAACATAAACCCCACCCCTGGCAAATGGGGGTGAGTAAGGGTTAAATCACCTATCCTATGTTTGTTGTTGACATATAAGTAATCCTTGTTGGGAAGGAAAATAAACAAAGGAGGAAGCTTTTGACTTCATATCCCGTCCTCATATATTGTTGTCCTATCCGACCTCCTATCCCGTCATCATATTCCGACCTCCTATCCCGTCCTCCTATCCTGTCCTCCTATCCCGTCCTACTATCCCGTCCTCCTATCCCGTCCTACTTTCCCGTCCTCCTTTCCCGTCCTCCTTTCCCGTCCTCCTATCTCGGCCTCCTTTCCCGTCCTCCTATCTAGGCCTCCTTTCCCGTCCTCCTATCCCGTCCTCCTATCCCGTCCTCCTTTCCCGTCCTCCTTTCCCGTCCTCATATCTCGACCCCCTTTCCCGTCCTCCTTTCCCGTCCTCCTTTCCCGTCCTTATATGGGAACATACATTTCCCATTGATTTGTATGGGACTTTAAACAAAAACCCCGACCCTCACAAATGGGGGTAGTTAAGGGTTAAATTAACTATCCTATATTTTAAGTGGATATATAAGTAACATGTGACCAAGTATTATCGAAATATCTCCAGCCGTTTGGAAGTTATGCAGTAACATATATTTCCCATTGACTTGTATGGGACTTTAAACATAAACCCCGGCCCTGGCAAATGGGGGTGAATAAGGGTTAAATCACCTATCCTATGTTTGTTGTAGACATATAAGTAACATGTGTGCCAAGTTTCATGTTAATATCTTTAGCCGTTTGGACGTGATGCTGGAACATACACACACACATCCACACATACATACACACACACACACACACACAAGTTGAGTTTTATATATATATATATATATATATATATATATATATATATATATATATAACGTAGATTAATGCTATTTAGTATTCTCCCAAAACATAAATGAGTAAAAATAATTGTTGCTTTTGTCAACTGCTCAGTTGATAAAAGTTGATCATATGTTTTCTAGACTTGATGGGCAGCTTTAGGATAGTACAGACTATTTGTAATAGCCACCCTGCCTTGTGCAAACATTTATAAGAAGCTTTCTAAGACAGCAACATAGGACAGACTTAGTTCCGAGCTTGCACTCGGAAAGTCTGTCATGTGAACCCCCTCTCCCCTTACTGTTGCTGTAATTCTGGTACACCATTGGATGGTCAAGTGTGGTATCTTATAGATGCAAGTTTGGTTGCAACTTTAAATATGACTTATACTTACACTGGCCATTCCTTTAGGTACACAAGTTCAATTGCTTGTTAACACAAATAGCTAAACAGCCAATCACATGGCACCAACATCAGCAAGAGGAAATAGGGGATTTAAGGGACTTAGGATGTGGCATGGTTGTTGATGGCAGATGTGCTGGTCTGAGTATTTCAGAAACTGCTGATCTTCTGGGATTTTCACATACAACCATCTCAAGGTTTACAGAGAATGATCTGAAAAAGAGAAAATATCAAGTGTGTGGACGAAAATCCCTTGATGACAGAAGAAAATGGGTAGACTGGATTAAGATGACAAAAAGGCAATATGAAGATGACAAAAAGGCAACTCAAATAACCATTTGTTACAATAAAGGTATGCAAATACTATCTCTGAATGAAAAATTAATTGAACCTTAAAGCAGGTGGGCTACAGGAGCAAAATACCCAACTGAGTGCCACTCCTGACAGCTAAGAACAGAAATTGAGGCTATGGAGTTACAAAACATTGGACAATGGTAGACTGGAAGAATGTTGACTGGTCTGATAAGTCCTGATTCCAGCTATGACATTCAGATGGCAGGGTCTAAATTTGGTATACAAAGTAAAAGTATGGATCCATCCTGCCTTGTATCAACGGTTCAGGCTGCTGGTGGTGTAATGTGGGTGACATTTTCTTGAGACACTTTTGGTACCTTAGTAACATATGAGTATGATTTAAATGCGAAAGCCTACCTGAGTATTGTTGCTGACCATGTTTATCCTTTCTGACCTCAGTATACCCATCTTCTGATGCCTTCTTTCAGCAGGATAATGCACCATGCCACATAGCTCACATCATCTCAAACTGCTTTTCTATACATGACAATGCTTTTACTGTACTTCAGTTGCCTTCACAGTCACCAGATCTCAGTCCAATAGAGCACCTATAGGATGTGCAGCTGACAAATCTGCAGCAACTGTGTGATGCCATTATGTCCATTTGGGCCAAAATCTTTGAGGAATGTTTTGAGCACCTAGTAGAAAGTATGCCACAAAGAATGAAGGCAGGTTTGAAGGCAAAAGAGTGTGCAACCCAGTACTAGCAAGGTGTATCTAATAAAGTTGCCAGTGAATGTACTGTATATTGAATTTATCATGGAATAGGGGGCTGGCACTTAAATGTCATATGTTTTAATTTGCACTTTTAAACTAGCTGGTAGCTAGACTGTCATATGATATTGGTGTAAAAGGTGGATGTCCTACCTTGACATTTGGGTGATCCACATTTTGGAGGTGTGTATGTATGTAATGTATGTATGATAGATATGTGTATGTATGATGTGTATGTATGTATGTATGTAATGCATGTATGATAGATATTTGTATTTGTGATAGATGCGTGTAAGCTAGATGTATGAATGTATGATTTTATGATGTGTGCGTGTATGTAGATGCGTGTAAGCTAGATGTATGTATGATTGTATGATGTGTGCGTGTATGTATTATGCATGCGTATGTATGATGTGGGTGTATGCATGATAGATGTGTGAAGCTTGAAGGATGTATGTATGATGTGTGTATGTATGTGTGATGTTTGTATGTATGTATGATGTATATATGATAGATGTGCATATGTATGACAGATGTGTGTAAGCTAGACAGATGTATGTATGGTGTGTGTATGTATAATGTGTGTATGTATGTGTAATGTTTGTATGTATGATGTGTGTGTGCCTAAAATGCACTGCTGCTACTACTACCTACTTAAAATGGGCTGTTACTACCTAAAGGGAGTTGCTACTACTATTACCTAAAGGGGGGCTTCTACTACTATTACCTAAAGGAGGGCTTCTACTGCGACTACTACCTAGAGAGGCTGCTGCTACTACTACTACCTAAATGGGGGCTGATACTATTAAATGTGGGAGGCCTTCTACTACTACATATGGGGTGGCGGCTTCAACTATATAACTTCAACTTACTAAAAGGGGGGCTACCATCTACAATGGGACCTACCTACAGGGAGTAACTCCTACTTATAGGAGGCTGCTACTGCATACAGACAGTAAATACCAATAGGCATCTACATGGGGACCTACCTATAGGCACTTACCTACTCAAGGCACCTCGGTAATGGGGGGGAAACCATGTGAACGGATCTACTTAACAAACATACCTACCTACTCTTTTCCCAATCCGCTTATCTACTTACTCTTCTGTGTGAGAAACCAAGGGGTTATTATTACAGTATGGAACACTATTGGTGCTTAAAGAGTACATATCCTAAAATGTTTGTCTGGCAGGTTCTGTGGAGACAAATTGTGGATGGAAGAATCTAAATGACGTTCTGGGCTGGATTGAAAAGAAAAAGAAAAGTGATCGACTCCACTTAGAGAAGACGTCACCTGATGTAACTGTATGTAATCACTTATATGGTCTGTAGAGCCAGGGTCACTACTATATGGTTACTGCATGGGGGGATTAGTCTGAGTACAGTGGTTTTATTCAGTATCAGTATGGTAATATTATCCCATCGTTATATGGTGTAATGGTAGTAGTCATATTGTGGCAGAATTATTTGTCCCTTGTATAGTGGTGTTATTGGTGATACTGGTCTGTGTATAGTGGTTTTATTGGTGATTCTGGTCTGTGTACAGTGGTTACATTTAGTATAATTTTGGTAGTATTATCTCCTCACTATATGGTGGTAATGATAGTGGTCATGGTGTTGTGCAATTATTTGTACCTTGTATAGTAGTGATAATTGTCTCTGTATAGTGATTTTATTCATTATCAGTATGGTAATATTATCCCGTCATTATATGGTGGTAATGGTAGTGGTTATAGTGTCGCAACATTATCTGTCCCTTGTATAGTGGTGTAATTGGTGATATTGTTCTGTGTATAGTGGTGTTATTGGTTATACTGGTCTGTGAATAGTGGTTGTATTTAGTATCAGTATGGCAGTATTATCCATAGTTACATAGTTAGTACGGTCGAAAAAAGACATATGTCCATCAAGTTCAACCAGGGAATTAAGGGGTAGGGGTGTGGCGCGATATTGGGGAAGGGATGGGATTTTATATTTCTTCATAAGCATTAATGTTATTTTGTTCCATAAATGTATCTAATCCTGTTTTAAAGCTGTTAATTGTTCCTACTGTGACCAGTTCCTGAGGTAGACCGTTCCATAAATTCACAGTCCTCACGGTAAAGAAGGCGTGTCGCCCCTTGAGACTAAACTTTTTCTTCTCCAGACGGAGGGAGTGTCCCCTCGTCCTTTGGGGGGGTTTAACCTGGAACAGTTTTTCTCCATATTTTTTGTATGGGCCATTAATATACTTATATACGTTTATCATATCCCCCCTTAAACGTCTCTTCTCAAGACTAAACAATTGTAACTCCTTTAATCGCTCCTCATAGCTAAGATGTTCCATGCCCCATATTAGTTTAGTCGCGCGTCTCTGCACCCTTTCCAACTATATGGTGGCCATGGTGTGGTGTAATTATTTGTCCCTTATATGGTGGTGTTATTGGTCTCTGTATAGTGTTTTCTATTTAATAAGAGTATGATGTTTTTAGACACTGCAGTAGAAATATGTTGTCCTGGTGTGGAATTATTATTTTATGTGAAAATCCTGCGTTTGCCCCTGGAGAGCAGAAATGCATACACTATATGCATCAACATTCACAGGCAGTGGGGGATGCACAATATTCTGCGTTCTCCAGGTGCTTATAACCCACACTATGTCAGTGATGGTGAGGGAGGGTGGACACCAAAATGCACCTTTGCCTGTGTAGACAAAAATCCTCCCACTGGTCCTGCTGTCAGAGATGATGTGCGATGTGGTCGGCAGAGGGGAGCATTTGGGAGATGCACCAACTGACCACCATCTGTCTGCCTGTACCTGCAATGCTGCCTTTCTGACTGCATGTGCTGCTGCTGCATGTCGCATAAGGGGCTAGGCCTCTTGTTTTTGCTACCCCCTGCCAGTGCCACCATATAGTTATTTAACCCCTTAAGGACCCAGCCATTTTACACCTTAGGACCCGGCCATTTTTTGCACATCTGACCACTGTCACTTTAAACATTAATAACTCTGGAATGCTTTTAGTTATCATTCTGATTCCGAGATAGTTTTTTCGTGACATATTCTACTTTAACATAGTGGTAACATTTTTTGGTAACTTGCATCCTTTCTTGGTGAAAAATCCCCAAATTTGATGAAAAATTTTAAAATTTTGCATTTTTCTAACTTTTAAGCTCTCTGCTTGTAAGGAAAATGGATATTTCAAATATTTTTTTTATTCACATATACAATATGTCTACTTTATATTTGCATCATAAAATTGACGTGTTTTTACTTTTGGAAGACACCAGAGGGCTTCAAAGTTCAACAGCAATTTTCCAATTTTTCACAAAATTTCCAAAATCACTATTTTTCAGGGACCAGTTCAGGTTTGAAGTGGATTTGAAGGGTCTTCATCTTAGAAATACCCCACAAATGACCCCATTATAAAAACTGCACCCCCCAAAGTATTCAAAATGACATTCAGTCAGCATTTTAACCCTTTAGGTGTTTCACAGGAATAGCAGCAAAGTGAAGGAGAAAATTCACAATCTTCATTTTTTACACTCACATGTTCTTGTAGACCCAATTTTTTAATTGTTACAAGGGGTAAAAGGAGAAAATGTATACATCTTTTTGTAGCCCAATTTCTCTCGAGTAAGCACATACCTCATATGTCTATGTAAAGTGTTCGACGGGCACAGTAGAGGCTCAGAATGGAAGGAGCGACAAGGGGATTTTGGAGCGTACGTTTTTCTGAAATGGTTTTTGGAGGGCATGTTGCATTTAGGAAGCCCCTATGATGCCAGAACAGGAAAAAAAAAACACATGGCATACCATTTTGGAAACTAGACCCCTTGAGGAACGTAACAAGGAATAAAGTGAGCCTTAATACCCCACAGGTGTTTCACGACTTTTGCAATGTAAAAAAAAAATTCAATAAAATGTGTGTTTCCCCCCAAATTTCAAATTTTTGCAAGGGTTAATAGCAGAAAATACCCCCAAAATGTGTAAACCCATCTCTTCTGAGTATGGAGGTACCCCATAAGTTGACCTGAAGTGCACTATGGGCGAACTACAATGCTCAGAAGAGAAGGAGTCATATTTGGCTTTTTCAGAGCAAATTTTGCTCGGGGGGCATGTCGCATTTAGGAAGCCCCTATGGTGCCAGGACTGCAAAAAATACCCACATGCCATACCATTTTGGAAACTAGACCCCTTGAGGAACGTAACAGGGAATAAAGTGAGCCTTAATACCCCACAGGGGTTTCACGACTTTTGCATACGTAAAAAAAAAAAATGTTTTCACTAAAATGTGTGTTTGCCCCCCAAATTTCACATTTTTGCAAGGGTTAATAGCAGAAAATACCCCCCAAAATTTGTAAACCCATCTCTTCTAAGTATGGAGGTACCCCATAAGTTGACCTGAAGCGCACTACGGGCGAACTACAATGCTCAGAAGAGAAGGAGTCATATTTGGCTTTTTGAGAGCAAATTTTGCTCGGGGGGCATGTCGCATTTAGGAAGCCCCTATGGTGCCAGAACAGCAAAATAACCCCACATGGCATACCATTTTGGAAACTAGACCCCTTGAGGAACATAACAAGGAATAAAGTGAGCCTTAATACCCCACAGGTGTTTCACGACTTTTGCAATGTAAAAAAAAATTTCAATAAAATGTGTGTTACCCCCCAAATTTCACATTTTTGCAAGGGTTAATAGCAGAAAATACCCCCCAAAATGTGTAAACCCATCTCTTCTGAGTATGGAGGTACCCCATAAGTTGACCTGAAGTGCACTATGGGCGAACTACAATGCTCAGAAGAGAAGGAGTCATATTTGGCTTTTTGAGAGCAAATTTTGCTCGGGGGGCATGTCGCATTTAGGAAGCCCCTATGGTGCCAGGACTGCAAAAAATACCCACATGCCATACCATTTTGGAAACTAGACCCCTTGAGGAACGTAACAAGGAATAAAGTGAGCCTTAATACCCCACAGGGGTTTCACGACTTTTGCATACGTAAAAAAAAAAAAAAAATTTCACTAAAATGTGTGTTTGCCCCCCAAATTTCACATTTTTGCAAGGGTTAATAGCAGAAAATACCCCCCAAAATTTGTAAACCCATCTCTTCTAAGTATGGAGGTACCCCATAAGTTGACCTGAAGCGCACTACGGGCGAACTACAATGCTCAGAAGAGAAGGAGTCATATTTGGCTTTTTGAGAGCAAATTTTGCTCGGGGGGCATGTCGCATTTAGGAAGCCCCTATGGTGCCAGGACTGCAAAAAATACCCACATGCCATACCATTTTGGAAACTAGACCCCTTGAGGAACGTAACAAGGAATAAAGTGAGCCTTAATACCCCACAGGGGTTTCACGACTTTTGCATACGTAAAAAAAAAAAATTTTCACTAAAATGTGTGTTTGCCCCCCAAATTTCACATTTTTGCAAGGGTTAATAGCAGAAAATACCCCCCAAAATTTGTAAACCCATCTCTTCTAAGTATGGAGGTACCCCATAAGTTGACCTGAAGCGCACTACGGGCGAACTACAATGCTCAGAAGAGAAGGAGTCATATTTGGCTTTTTGAGAGCAAATTTTGCTCGGGGGGCATGTCGCATTTAGGAAGCCCTATGGTGCCAGAACAGCAAAATAACCCCACATGGCATACCATTTTGGAAACTAGACCTCTTGAGGAACGTAACAAGGGGTACATTGAGCAACACTGGTGTCTGTCAGATCTTTGGAACAGTGGGCTGTACAAAATGTTTTATTTGCACAGCCCACTGTTCCAAAGATCTGTCAGACACCAGTGGGGTGTAAATTCTCACTGCACCCCTTATTACATTCCGTGAGGGGTGTAGTTTCTGAAATGGGGTCACATGTGTTTTTTTTTTTGCGTTTGTCAAAACCGCTTTAACAAGCCACCCCTGTGCAAATCACCTCAAATGTACATGGTGCACTCTTCCTTCTGTGCCTTGTTGTGCGCCCCCAGAGCACTTTGCGCCCACATATGGGGTATCTGCGTAGTCAAGAGAAATTGCATTACAAATTTTGGTGGGCTATTTTCCCTTTTACCTCTTGTCAAAATGAAAAGTATAGGGCAACACCAGCATGTTAGTGTAAAAAAATTTTTTTTTTTCACTAACATGCTGGTGTAGACCCCAACTTCACCTTTTCATAAGGGGTGAAAGGAGAAAAAGCCCCCCAAAATTTGTAAGGCAATTTCTCCAGAGTACGGCGATACCCCATATGTGGCCCTAAACTGTTGCCTTGAAATACGACAGGGCTCCAAAGTGAGAGCGCCATGTGCATTTGAGGCCTGAATTAGGGATTTGCATAGGGGTGGACATAGGGGTATTCTATGCCAGTGATTCCCAAACAGGGTGCCTCCAGCTGTTGCAAAACTCCCAGCATGCTTGGACAGTCAACGGCTGTCCGGCAATACTGGGAGTTGTTGTTTTGCAACAGCTGGAGGCTCCATTTTGAAAACAGTGGCGTACCAGACGTTTTTCATTTTTATTGGGGAGGGGAGGGGGGCTGTGTAGGGGTATGTGTATATGTAGTGTTTTTTTACTTTTTTTTTATTTTATTTTGTGTTAGTGTAGTGTAGTGTAGTGTTTTTAGGGGACAGTCACACGGGCGGGGGATTACAGCGAGTTTCCTGCTGCGAGTTTGAGGGGGGGGACCTCCAGCTGTTGCAAAACTACAACTCCCAGCATGCACAGTCTATCAGTGTATGCTGGTAGTTATAGTTTTGCAACAGCTGGAGGCACACGGGTTGGGAAACACTGAGTTAGGAAACAGACAATGTTTCCCAACCAGTCTGCCTCCAGTTGTTGCAAAACCACTACTCCCAAACAATCTCAGGCATGCTGGAAGTAGTAGTTCGGCAACATCTTTAGAGCCAGATGTTGCCGAACTACAACTCCCAGCATGCTTGGAGTTGTAGTTTGCAACATCTGGAGGACTACAGTTTGCAGACCACTAATACAGTGGTTCCCAATCTTGGCCCTTCCAGATGTTGCAAAACTACAACTCCCAGTATGCCAAAACTGTCCAGGCATGCTGGGAGTTGTAGTTCGGCAACATCTGAAGGGCCAAGTGGTCCCAAAACTGCGGACCTCCAGATGTTGCAAAACTGCAACTCCCAGCATGCCCAGATGCCAAGGGCTGTCTGGGCATGCTGGGAGTTGTAGTATACAGGGTCCCAATACAGCAATGCATGTCGCTTTACGGCGACGTGCATTGCTGTAAAGGGCCCGACCGCGGCTGAAGATCCACTCACCTGTCGCCGCCGCCGCCGTCTTCATCGCCAGGATCCGGGTCTTCAGGGACGAAGTAAGTACCGGGGCCGGTCCCCAGCACTACTCCGTCCCCCGCCGCGTTCTCCGGTCTTCCTCCCGTCCTCTCCGGACTTCCAGGGGCCGGGCAGGGCGGGAGGAAGTAACCGCCCCCCCCCTGCGATTGGTCGGTTAGCTAACCGAAGAATCGCAGGGGATCGGAGGAGGTGGCAGGCTTGTTACCTTGCTCCTAGCCTTCATCATGGTCCTGGCTGTCTGTGACAGCCGGGATCATGCAAAACTACCAGGCGGTCGGGTCCCAGAGACCCGAGCAGCCTGGTATCGCCGCAGATCGCAAGGCCCCCCTCGGCGTTTGCCCTGGATCCCTGCTGAAGAATTTCAGCAGGGATCCGCTTCCGATCTCCGCCAGGTGAGCGGTGGAGACCAGGAAAAGACCATGACGTATGCATACGTCATGGGTCCTTAAGACCCAGGGTGTGATGACGTATGCATACGTCATGGGTCCTTAAGGGGTTAAACAGCAAAAAGTGGGAAACTTGGGATCTCCACAGAACAGTTACCTACCTACCTCCCCCACCTGTCTACCGCCCCCATATACCTAACCAACCCGCCTACCTACCTACCTCTCCCATCTGCCTACCCCCACATACCTAACAAACCAACCCAGCTACCTACCTTGCCACCCCCCCCCCCCCCCTCCCACCTTCCTACTTAATTACTAATTACTGAATACTTACTGAATACTGCCAGAACTGGGTATTTCCTGTTGGGTTTTGGTAAACTATACATCCCACAGTTCCATGCTTGAAAGTTTGAGATCACTTTCCTTCCTCCCACACATCAGCCACCACACACAGTGTTTTCTAACCAGGTGCCTACAGCTGCTACAAAATTGAAGAAGGACAGGCTCCCTCTGATCACCTGACCAGTGATGTCAAGTCTCGACGCACTGCAACCTTGGAAATCCTGAGACATGAGTAATTTTGTATGCTGTTAAAAATTTATATTGACACGATAATCACAGAAGAATTGTGAGACCACTGTCACACACAGGTACAGACACTATATTATGAACTACACTAACTTTACAGCCCCTGTAGCATAGTCAAATAAAAAAATATCCTGGAATACCCCCTTAACCTCTTAATGACAAAGGACGTATATTTACGTCCTCTGCCGACTCCCGCGGGGTCACGCGGTGTCCCCGCGTCATATCGGGTCGGTCCCGGCGGCTATCAACCAGGGACCCGCGGCTAATACAGGACATCACCGATCGCGGTGATGCCCTGTATTAACCCTTCAGACGCGGCGATCAAAGCGATCTGAAGTGAAAGTGAAAGTAACCCGGCTGCTCAGTCGGGCTGTTCGGGACTGCCGCGGTGAAATCGCGGCGTTCCGAACAGCTTACAGGACACCAGGAGGGCCCTTACCTGCCTCCTCGGTGTCTGATCGACGAATGACTGCTCCGTGCCTGAGATCCAGGAAGGAGCAGTCAAGCGCCGATAACACTCATCACAGGCGTGTTAATACACGCCAGTGATCAGCATGAGAGATCAGTGTGTGCAGTGTTATAGGTCCCTAAAAAAGTGTTAATAAAGGTCGTTTAACCACTTGCCTAATAAAAGTTTGAATCACCCCCTTTTCCCATAAAAAAAATTAAAACAGTGTAAATAAAAATAAACATATGTGGTATCGCCGCGTGCGTAAATGTCTGAACTATAAAAATATATAGTTAATTAAACCGCACGGTCAATGGCGTACACGCAAAAAATTCCAAAATCCAAAAAAGCGTCTTTTTGGTCACTTTTTATACATAAAAAAATGAATAAAAAGTGATCAAAAAGTCAGATCAAAACAAAAATGGTACCGATAAAAACTTAAGATCACTGCGCATACCTCATACCGCCCTGTACGTGGAAAAATAAAAAAGTTATAGGGGTCAGAATATGACATTTTTAAACGTATACATTTTCCTGCATGTAGTTATGATTTTTTCCAGAAGTACGACAAAATCAAACCTATATAAGTAGGGTATCATTTTAACCGTATTGACCTACAGAATAATGATAAGGTTTCATTTTTACCGAAATATGCACTGCATAGAAACCCCCAAAAGTTACAAAATGGCGTTTTTTCTACGATTTTGTCGCAGAATGTTTTTTTTTTCTGTTTCGCCGTGAATTTTGGGGTAAAATGACTAATTTCACTGCAAAGTAGAATTGGTGACGCAAAAAATAAGCCATAACATGGATTCTTAGGTGGTAAATTGAAAGGGTTATGATTTTTAAAAGGTAAGGAGGAAAAAACGAAAGTGCAAAAACTGAAAAACCCTTTTTCCTTAAAGGGGTACTCCGCCCCTAGACATCTTATCCCCTATCCAAAGAAAAGGGGATAAGATGTCAGATCGCCAGGGTCCTGCTGCTGGGGACCCCGGGGATCGCTGCTGCAGCACCCCACTATCATTACTGCGCAGAGCGAAATCGCTCTGCACGTAATGATGGGCAATACAGGGGCCGGAGCATTGTTACGTCACGGCTCCGCCCCTCGTGACGTCACAGCCCGCCCCCTCAATACAAGTCTATGTGAAGGGGGCGTGACGTGGTAGTCACGCCCCCTGCCATAGACTTGCATTAAGGGGACGGGCCGTGATGTCATGAGGGGCGGAGCCATGACGTCACGCTGCTCCGGACCCTGTATCGCCCGTCATTACGCACAGAGCGAACTCGCTCTGTGCAGTAATGATGGCGGGGTGCCGCAGCGGCGATCCCCGGGGTCCCCAGCAGCGGGACCGCGGCGATCTAACATCTTATCCCCTATCCTTTGGATAGGGGATAAGATGCCAGGGGCGGAGTACCCCTTTAAGGGGTTAAAGAGCAATTTTCTGGGCTTGCCTCCGGTGCAAAAGGAGCTAGCTACAGCTCTGCTAGGTAACTCATTCCCTGTTTGGCCGGTGCAGAGTGTTCAATAACCAGTGATCTCTATAGATTGCTGATTACTGTATTTACCCAAAAGAGTACAGTAGGGATGTAAAGCATAACTACTTAAAGGGGTATTCCGCTCCTAGACATCTTATCTCCTATCCAAAGGATAGGGAATAAGATGCTGGGGATCCCCGCTATCTCCTTGCTGCACCCGGCATTCGTTTACAGTATCGGGTGGAGCGCCGGAGCCTCGTCACAGTCACGCCCCCTCAATGCTTGTCTATGGGAGGGGGGCATGACGGCCGTCACACCCCCTCCCATAGACTTGAATTGAGGGGGCATGGCCGTGACATCACGTGCGGGCGTGACCGTGATGTCACTAGCCTCCGCCCCGTATCGCCAGTCATCCAGCACGGAGCAAAGTTTGTTCTGTGCACCAGATGTCTGGGGTGCCACAGCCGAGATTGTGGGGGTTCCCAGCGGCGGAACCCGCACGATCAGACATCTTATCCCCTATCCTTTGCCCTGTTCGAGTTGTAACGTACCCATCAAGCTTTTGTGCCTGGTCCTTAGACCAAGAGACTCCTAGCAATAGGAGCAATAGGATTCATAAGTGTGAGCCCGGCTAATAGGTCTAGCCGTGAAGTTTAGACTCTTAGTGCGGGTGGACTGCTGATCCTTGCACGCTCGTTTACATGTATATACCTCAATAGTAACATGACATTTTTGCTAAAAATTTCACTTATCAGGTGAATGCACCTGAACCCTGTTGGAGTGTCTAATAAATGTTTATGCTAGAGTAACTAAATGTAAATGGTTATTGTTCACAGAAAAATTTGCCTTGTACACGTGTACATAAAAAATGTAAATAATAGGTGTTGTAGTAGTTTCTAGTAGGTGGCTTCCTCGGCTCCTCTGAGGGATAACATGTCTGTCACCCATCACTAACACCTTCTCAAAGGTCCACTCAGTGAAAACTACCCCTAAGGTATCAAGACTGACCTCTCACATAGTACTACACACATATCTCACACTCAAGTAAATGCTTTGGGAATTGTATCTAATGTCATTTTCCAATTCCTGCCACTGTTATGTACACTAATTCTCTTCTCTCTCCTACGTGTGCGAGATGCCCTGCCTGGCCAGTAGGTGCTCTTGCGAGCTTAAAAAAATACACGCAATAAAAGGTAACCTAGGTAAGGTTTATCTGTTGTGTTCTAGGGATAATAGTGTAGCCAATAGACCCTAGTAGCCAGTTTTATTGGTAGAAAGCCTCAGGCAAGCCAGTAAGGTTTCCAGTGTACTAAACAGGTAGCTAACATGGCAAAAATATATAGTGAGATTGAAATTGTCTAGTAAGCTTAAAAAAATGCTAAGTAGGATGTATCTCAAGTGAATAATATCATCCTGTTACTAAATTCATGAACCAATAATCCTGTTCATGAGTTTACCCAAACAAATGTATGTACCTCAGAAAATGTTAAGTAGTCTTATAATGTTGTTACCCGACCTTCACTTCGTCCCTCTATCTTAGGGGACAGACGTCGAGGCCGACTTATTTTAAGTAAGGGGGTTTGTGGTGTCCCGGTACCATATTACATACCGTACCAGTGTAGAGGTCCCCAAAGTCAGAGTAACTACGCTCAGGTAGGGTCCCTCAGGTAGGACAGCCCCTAGTCGCCTCTCCTTAAGTCTAATTCTCTAGTGTTAATACATGTATATATTTAATCATAATGTATAGCTAATATAATGTAAAGTACTTACCTTGTGTAGCGTTGCAGGACCTTCGGTCATGTGACCATGGTAATATCCTCTATGGTATGTTGGAGGACCTTTTGGAGGTCCTTTGGTCACATGTTACCCACAAATCTTTGTAATGGTGATTGACATCCGCATGGACCAATTAGCACTAGTCCAGCCCCTGCCCATATAAGGGAGCTTTAGCCAATTATCTCTCTTTTGGGTTGCTGCTCTCGTGAATGCCGGACTAGCAGGACTGATCTGTGCAACTTGCAAAGACACGCTAGGCCTGAAAAACCTACCGGCCTCAGCTGAACTAAAACCGTGAGTTCTAAACTACCCCCGCTAATGCTAGCGTGACTACTGGACCACAACTAAATCCCCTAAATCCAGTGGAACAGCACCTAATACCTAAAGACTCTAAATTGCTAAAGTCCCAACCTTTGTCAATCTCCAAAGAAGCAGTTGTATGCATAGAGACTGTTCAGTTTATGAAGCTTACAGAAAACCTTCAGTAAAAGTTATACCTGTTTCAGAAAACACTCCGGTTGTGAACATTTTATTATTATCTGTCTGCCTATAGCTCTTGGGAAGGGTGGTGGTAGTACAAGCATAACTGAGGAACCCCTCACCCTGGCGTCACGAATAGCAAGGGTTAACAAGCACCCTTTAATTACCGCACAGCTACACTCCCCATACCCTACATCACCCAGGCTATCACATATACTCTCTATGAGGGACATTTATCAATGTTTGCTTATGTATTCTATTTTTTAGTAATTTTTTCCTTACTTTTTTTTTTGCTTATGTGTGGCTTATTTATCAACTGGTTTCAGCCTGTTGATAATTTTCTTACACGTAAGCAATTTTTCCTTTTTTACTTTGGTAGTAGCTTTTTCCGCTCCATGTATCAGCTGGAGTAAATTTAGTCAATTTTTAACCCTGTTGCGACTTTTTTTTTGCGCAGTTGCGACTGTCGCAGTTAATAAATACCTGACTACCCGTAGTCCATTTTAAAATTATTACTACGTAGTACATTTTTGGAAAACTTGCTTTTCTCACTTTCCAGTCAAAATGTCGCACGAAAAATCGCATAGTCGCAGTTGCGACAATTTTGTGACAATTATAGTAAAGAAAACCTGACTAAACCCGTTGATAAATGTCCATATATATTTTTTGTGGGTATGGAATATTTCCCTTTATACATTTTATTAAACTGTATTTTTTACATTTTATTTGTCCAACAAGAGAAGGCAGAGACGAATACGTGTGCATACATTCATTAATTTTTTTCTGTATCAAAATGGCATGCTGTGTGTTATGTGAAAACATGGCTATGAAGTTTTAATGTATAGACTCTATTTTAAAGGGGTTGGCTAAGAAGTTTAGAGCAAGAAATGATTAAAAAGGGAAAAAAGATAATAAGAAAATAAATAAATAAAAAATAAATAGCTCTCCATTAAAAGGAAATAGTTCATCCACACTAAACCCAATACATTGGGTTATAGTGCGGCTGAACAGGAGACCAATGCGGGGTCTCTGACTAACATAGGCACCTTCAGTCCGGCATCCGGGCCCTCTTAAAATTTCCACCTCCAGTACGGAATTCGCCAAAGAGAGAAGCGGACCTTCAGAGGTACCGTGCGCCGGACTGATATGTTAGTCAGAGACCCCGCATTGGTCTCCTGTTCACCCACACTATAACCCAGTGTATTGGGTTCAGTATGGGTGAACGAGATGACCGTTTTTCTTTAAATCCTCTGCTGCTGGTATCCCCACTTTGGTGGTCCCTGCCAGCCCTGCAGTGATGATGTCAAATATCATTCACATGACCCCTGCAGTCAATTACTGGTCTCAGCGGACTTGTGCAGTAAATGTACAGAGGATGAAATATATATTGAACACGTCACCATTTTTCTCACTAAATACTGTTTCTTTGAGACAATAATACCTGCTAATTCCAGGTCTTTTTGAAGTTCTTCACACATGAAAATTAGCCCTTAGACAACTCTTATTATTCTTTTCACTCTTCTGTCAGAAATCTTGCTAGGACCACTTGGTCAAGTTGAATTTATGTTGAAATAATTGTCTTTCCACTTCCATTATATAGCCCCAACAGTTCTCACTGGGACATTCAGAAGCTTAGAAATACGCCTCTAAGCAACGGCATTGTTATGTTTGGCAACAATTAGGTTGCAGAGGTCTAGAGACAGCTCTTTGCTTTTACTCCTCATGAGAGGTGTCTTGTATGACACATTGGCAGTGAGACCTTGGGACTGAATCAGCTGATATTAAATTGCACTGACAAGGTGCTGGGTTGCTTTTTAATTACTGATAGATGTAAGCTTTTGTTTTGGCTTTCCATGCCTTTTTGCACTTTTCTTCAACACTTTTTTTTACATTATTATGTGGTGTACTAGTGCTACGGGGGTGCAGGGTGTATAGATCCATTTGTGCATGACGTCCAAGATTTTGTGGCAGCCACGAGGAGTTAGACAGATTTGTGGTATATGACTTGGGGTGGTTAGATGTATCACTTCATGATGCCAGGGCACCGATAACCTACACGGTCTGAGGATATGACAGCTACTACTGGGCCAGGCGCAGGATAATAAATACACCAATGCCAGGTTACGAATAACTGTCTCTATACTTTGCTGGAGGTAGCAGAACTCAAACAGTACAGCCTTTGGTTGCAGAGGGATGGGCAGAGTGGAACCCGGGGAGCCTGTTGCCTTGCTGAGAGTTGTAGTGGCCGTTTAATGCAGCGTTAAGATTAGTAGCAGCACACGCTAACTTGAAAGACTTACTTGACAAACTGAAGTAGAGATTCCCCTAGAGCTATGCTTACCGCCAGGCTTTGACAATTCACCTGAGCACTGGGGTCTTTTCCTGAGATTTGGCGTGGCTGAATAATTTTGTAGAGTTCTTCCCCCAAGGCTTCTCCTCAGCTTGCTCTGGAACACATTCTCCTTCTACACTTTACTCATAAATACTGTATTGCAGCTCCTCACCAGCTGAACTCTCAACTGAACACTCCTCCCCCCTAAACTACATTAAGGGCTAGGGGGTCTCCCATTGGGTGTCAGGGTCACCTGGTCCTGAAAATTTCATGTCAATAGCACCTTTGGAAATATATTTAGTAAGAAAAATGGTGATGTGTTCAATATTTATTTCACCAACTGCAGGCATTACCATTATAGCTACAGTGGTCATAGGAATAACAAAACTGAGGGCTAGTGTGGAACACCAGTCCCGCTCTTAGGCAACCTTCTTAAAGGCCCCATTAATACCATCGTTTTTGTATTGTGTTGCCAATTACTTCTACCGTATATACTCGAGTATAAGCCGACCCGAGTATAAGCCGAGACCCCTAATTTCAACCCAAAATCCCAGGAAAAGTTATTGACTCGAGTATAAGCCTAGGGTGGGAAATACCTCATCCCCCCCTGTCATCATCCAGACCCGTCATTAACATCCTCATCATCCCCTTGTCATCATCCCACACATCCCCCCTTCATCATCCCCTTGTCATCATCCCACACATCCCCTTATCATCCCACACATCCCCCCTTCATCATCCCCTTGTCATCATCCCACACATCCCCTTATCATCCCACACATCCCCCCTTCATCATCCCCTTGTCATCATCCCACACATCCCCTTATCCCACACATCCCCCCTTCATCATCCCCTTGTCATCATCCCACACATCCCCTTATCCCACACATCCCCCCTTCATCATCCCCTTGTCATCATCCCACACATCCCCCCTTCATCATCCCCTTGTCATCATCCCACACATCCCCTTATCATCCCACACATCCCCCGTTCATCATCCCCTTGTAATCATCCCACACCCCCCCCTTCATCATCCCCACCCCCCTTCATCATCCCCACACCCCCCCCCCCCCTTCATCATCCTCTTCTCATCATTCGCCCTCAGTGGTCTTCAACCTGCGGACCTCCAGAGGTTTCAAAACTACAACTCCCAGCAAGCCCGGGCAGCCATCGGCTGTCCGGGCTTGCTGGGAGTTGTAGTTTTGAAACCTCCGGAGGTCCGCAGGTTGAAGACCACTGCGGCCTTCAACATGCGGACCTCCAGAGGTTTCAAAACTACAACTCCCAGCAAGCCCGGGCAGCCATCGGCTGTCCGGGCTTGCTGGGAGTTGTAGTTTTGAAACCTCCGGAGGTCCGCAGGTTGAAGACCACTGCGGCCTTCAACATGCGGACCTCCAGAGGTTTCAAAACTACAACTCCCAGCAAGCCCGGGCAGCCATCGGCTGTCCGGGCTTGCTGGGAGTTGTAGTTTTGAAACCTCCGGAGGTCCGCAGGTTGAAGACCACTGCGGCCTTCAACATCATCCAGCCCCCTCTCACCCCCTTTAGTTCTGAGTACTCACCTCCGCTCGGCGCTGGTCCGGTCCTGCAGGGCTGTCCGGAGAGGAGGTGGTCCGGTGAGGAGGTGGTCCAGGCTGCTATCTTCACCGGGGGCGCCTCTTCTCCGCGCTTCCGGCCCGGAATAGAGCCGTTGCCTTGACAACGACGTATCTGCGTCGTTGTCAAGGCAACGTGACTATTCTGAGGCCGGGCCCGAAGCGCTTAGAAGAGGCCTCCCCGGTGAAGATAGCAGCCCGGACCACCTCCTCACCGGACCACCTCCTTACCGGACAGCCCTGCAGGACCGGACCAGCGCCGAGCGGAGGTGAGTAGTCAGAACTAAAGGGGGTGAGAGGGGGGCTGGATGATGTTGAAGGCCGCAGTGGTCTTCAACCTGCGGACCTCCGGAGGTTTCAAAACTACAACTCCCAGCAAGCCCGGACAGCCGATGGCTGCCCGGGCTTGCTGGGAGTTGTAGTTTTGAAACCTCTGGAGGTCCGCAGGTTGAAGACCACTGCGGGTGGGGGAGTTCACTCGAGTATAAGCCGAGGGGGGTGTTTTCAGCACGAAAAATCGTGCTGAAAAACTCGGCTTATACTCGAGTATATACGGTATATTACAAAAAAAACAGAATTAATCTGGATTAATTTATTAAACACATTACCTTTTAACAGGATGCAGAAACACAGTATTATCTTAATGTATCCTCTTAACTTGGTATATTAAAAAAAATATATATATAAAGAATATTTGAAGCATGCAGATTTATTGGGTCTCAGATTGCTGTTCTCCAGTATTTTTTACATTTTTAAGCTCCATTTATTCTTGTTTTATTTAACCATATTCAACAGTTAATTTTATCATTTCAAATTGGATATTCATGCTTTTGTGGCTAATCTAATGACTAATCTGAGATAGGAGGGCTGTGAAAGGCCAGACTGCACAAATACTGTAGATATTGTAATAAGCATGACCAGCCTCAAGTATATATGCCCTTTTAATAATAAGCAAGACTGCCACAAACACCCATCATATTAATGATGCTTACAATAGCTTACCAGGACTCTATTTACCGCATTTTTCGTCCTATAGGATACACCGGCGTATAAGACGCACCCAATTTATAGGCGCATAATCTAAAAAAATTAAGATTTTGAACCCAATAGTGGTCTTCAACCTGCGGACCTCCAGATGTTGCAAAACTACAACTCCCAGCATGCCCGGACAGCCGTTGGCTGTCCGGGCATGCTGGGAGTTGTAGTTTTGCAACATCTGGAGGTCCGCAGATTGAAGACCACTGCATAGTAGGTAATACTCACGTGTCTCCGCCGCTGCGGACCCGTCACCACTGCCCTGGATGTCGCTCCATCGCTGTCGCTGTGTTCCCGTCGCTCCGGAACTTCTCTGCTGCCGGCCGGGTATCCTTGCTCTCCATTGCCGCCATCACGTCGTTACGCACGCCGACGCACGTACGCGATGACGTGATGATGAGGAAGGAGAGCGCCGGCCATACAGGGGATCCCTTAACGGAGAAGACACCGAGGAGGCAGGTAAGGTCCCTCCCGGTGTCCTGTAAGCACTAACCCGGCTATTCAGTCGGGCTGTTCGGGACCACCGCGGTGAAATCGTGGCGGTCCCGAACAGCCCGACTGAACAGCCGGGTTAGTGTCACTTTCCCTTCAGACGCGTCGGTCAGCTTTGATCGCCGCGTCTGAAGGGTTAATACAGGGCATCACCGCGATCGGTGATGTCCTGTATTAGCCACGGGTCCCGGCCGTTGATAGCCACAGGGACCGCCGCGATAGGGGTGTATTCGCCGTATAAGACGCATCGACTTTTTCCCCCCAGTTTTGGGGAAGAAAAAGTGCGTCTTGTACGGCGAAAAATACGGTACATAACCATGCCTTTATTGTGTGACCACACACACTAATAGTACACAAACTACATATCTTCCCTATTTCAAACATTATGGCCCTGCCACTTTTTTAGGATGACATTCCTGGATAATTGATTTTCTAATCATATTCCAGCCTTATAGGCAACGATTTTGACAACAAGTCGACCAAACTAGATGTAATCTCTGAGGATGATTTCATCTATTTTACTGGTCTGGTGCACTAGGTTCTAGGTTACTGGATGCATCCATATTTTTAGTTCACTCCATACACTGCAATTGATGTATTCCATTTGCAAAATATAGTACATGCTTCTCTTTAAAATTACAAATGTATTTTATACAGCTGTGTTAATAACTAGAGATGAGCAAGCTAAGCCTGGCGAGCCTGGTCTCACTCATAACTTTTGAGCTCTGCTAGGGTCAGCTTGCGCCAGCCTGGCAATGACTGTAATATAGCAGAATAGATGACATGAAGATTTGGCACCAGAATGCATGATAGGATGAGGAATAACACTGAGATGACGTCAGTGGGTAGCCCAGCATACCTTGCAGTTAGCAGTATGATCACATGACCCTAGGTTAGCAAACCATTGCTTGCATTATGTGACATACAGATCCCAGCCCAATCAGGAGACAGCATGAGGTAGGTTTATGAGGTTGGTAAAATGCATTGCTTTGCGGCTGCCATCTTGGAGAGAATGCTGAGTAGAGACAGTGCATAAAAAACTCATTGTGGAACTACTGATGCCAGAAAGCCTTCCCAAATACAATAAAAAAGCTGAGCAAGAATTGGGTAGTGTGCTGACCTCAGACAGTGACCTGTCACCTGCATTGCTGTATCCAGTGGATGCACTACAAATCCCAGCAGCATGATCAGTAGGTTAAAGTAGAACTCTATATTTAGTTGTTTAGTTGCATATTTTTTTTGCCCATATTGTGCACACTTACTATCACTAGTCCTACAATGCCATCTGTTTTATTCCGGTACAGCTGCATCCATGCCTTGTATTGTTGTAACTGAGTCATGTGATCACAGTGTTTAATGTGTCAGATGAAGTGGTCTGTCCTGGGTCAGCTGACTTTCTGACTACAGGATGACATAATTGTCTTGGCAGCATTAGAAAATCAGTTCAGTAATAGAATTGCAAAAAGTTTTGCTTAAAACAAGCTAAAACAAGTATAAGGCACAAGCCATACCTAAAAACCTTTAGATTTGTCTCAAACATAATGACTATACGGCACTATATATGGAAAAGAAGATCATTCATTTCCGGAGAGCTTTTAACATAAGCACTGTATTACTGACTGCGAAAAGATTCATTAAACACAGACACAACATAAACTCTTGTGAAAGAGGCCTAAAAGCAGGAATGGCTCATATGTAGGTGGGTGTTGCTGATGTAATATTATTTGAAGCCATCGAAATTAATGTAGGCTTCTTAGTCAGAGCTATTTCATAACTTTTGGTAATTGAAAAAGTCCACATAGTGTGCACCGTCAGCTGATGCAAGAAACCCTAGAAGAATATAATTGGATCTGGCAGTGAGGACATTAGAGAATTAAATGTATTGTTTCCTGTTAGTCTTGCAGTTCTGTGGAATATAAAATTGATTCAAACTAAAATGAATGACTTGATTTACATATGCGGAAACGAGATCTGTGTTCTATAGAGAATAAACAGAACATATCCTAATTGAATCACAGGCAATCAAAATATACCAGAACAATCCTGTGCTTTGGTATTGTGCTCTTTCAATCCTAATTATTCCAATAAGATATAAAATGATTACAATTATAATTAGAAACGCATAAACAAGGAGGAGAGAAAAAGAGAAAAGGGGCGCTCCCTTATGTGATAGTGATCGGCTGTTATCCCATCACCTCAGCACAGGTGACTGGGTGGTTGCGGAAGGGAATAGGCACAACTCTATTAGGGACACCTACGAGGTTGGTGAGCTGCTGCACACTCACCCTTATCCACTGACTGACATATAGTGGATCAGTAAATGAGCACGAGGTTAGGAGGCGCTGCCCTTGTATGTCACTCATATAATTACCGCAGGAAGGTCAGGTTAAGAGCTTTATTTTGGTCAAATCAACCTAACAGGGGTCACCTCGTTTTGACGCACACTAACAACTTCCAAATAAGATATTATACAGTAATTGTTCTCTCAAAAGAGGTCTTGCACTATGTGGAGTAATGCACAATCTGGAGCTCCATAAATCAAACTGAATCAACCTTATATTGAAAGTGAAATAGCCAGGGCCAAACTTTAGGGATTAAAGGGGTTATCCACCATAAGGTGATTTTAGTACGTACCTGGCAGACACTAATGGACATGCTTAGGAAGCATCTGCGCTTGTCTTGGGGCTAAATGGCTATGTTGTGAGATTACCATAATACTGTGGCTAGCTTTTTGTGAACTGGTATTTCCTGTTTGAGTTTCCATAATTAAATTTTCCTCCCTCCCACACATCAGCCACCCCACCCATTGAAACATAAATGAGCTGCATCCATTCAAAAAAAACTGTGGTTTTCAATCAGGGTGCCTACAGCAGTTGCATTAGTTGCAGATTGATCTCTCTCCCACCAAGCGATCGCTCCACCCATTGAAGCAGACAGGCTGCCTGTCATCAGCTGACTAGTGAGTCAGGTCTTGGCCGCATTGCAACCTGGGAAAAATCTGAGACAACAGTCATTTTGTATGATGTTAAAAATAAATATTGGGGTGAAAATCACATAAGAATTGTAAGAAAACCATCACACACAGGTACAGACACTATATTATGAACTACACTAACTTTACAGCCCCTGTAGCATAGTCAAATAAAAAAAAATTCCTGGAATATCCCTTTGCATAAGCACATAGAGAGGTATCACTAGTCCACCAAGCCTGTGCAGCTAACACAACTTCACAACTGCCTGCTGTCCACTGACTACAGCTACCATTAGTACTCGCTTTGCACATGTGGTGGAGGGGGTAAGCCACACCATGGATTTGTCAGTGTACAACACAGTTCATTCCACAGTTGATACTTAGAGTAGCAGCTATGACCAGGACCATTTTATTATCAAAAATGTAAAAAAGTGATTTCTCGTGTTTAACCCCTTAACGACGAAGGACGTCCTCCGCCGGCTTCCGCGATATGCCGTAGGGTCACGCGGTGTCCCCGCTGCATATCGGGTTGGTCCCGGCGGCTATCAACGGCCGGGACCCGAGGTTAATACAGGACATCACCGATCGCGGTGATGCCCTGTATTAACCCTTCAGACTCGGCGATCAAAGCTGACCGCCGCGTCTGAAGTGAAAGTGAAAGATCAAAGCTGACCGCCGCGTCTGAAGTGAAAGTGAAAGTGACCCAGCTGCTCAGTTGTGCTGTTCGGGACCGAACAGCTTACAGGACACTGGGAGGGCCCTTACCTGCCTCCTCGGTGTCCAATCGACGAATGACTGCTCCGTGTCTGAGATCCAGGCAGTAGCAGTCAAGTGCCGATAACACTGATCACAGGCGTGCTAATACACGCCAGTGATCTGTATAGAAGATCAGTGTGTGCAGTGTTATAGGTCCCTATGGGACCTATAACACTGCAAAAAAAGAAGTAAAAAAAAGTGTTAATAAATGTCATTTAACCCCTTCCCTAATAAAAGTTTGAATCACCCCCCTTTTCCCATAAAAAAAGAAAACAGTGTAAATAAAAATAAAAATAAACATATGTGGTAAAAGCCTAGGCCCAGATGGGTACTCAGGGATGAACTGACTCCCCCAATCCTCTTAGCTTTTAACTCACTGTCGGCCACCTCTCCCCCTCCCCAATCATTCCTTGATGCTTTTATTACGGTGATTCCGAAGGAAGGCAAAGACCCCCTTCTATGCCCCAGTTATCGCCAAATCTCTTTGCTCAACACTGACACAAAACTCTTTGCCAAACTGTTAGCTAATAGATTGTCGCCCCTTATGAGCTCTCTAGTCCACCCGGACCAGGTGGGCTTTATACGTGGCAGAGAAACACTTGATAACACACTCCGTGCTTTCTCCTCAGTACACTATGCCCGACAACATCATGCCCCCTTATTTCTGCTGTCCCTTGACGCAGAAAAAGCTTTTGACTGGGTGGACTGGGAGTTCCTAACGTCTACCCTACGCTAAATAGGCATTGGACCCCTTATGCTTAACCGCATTCTGGCTCTATACTCGTCCCCCCGCGCCCGACTTAGAATTAATGGTCAACTGTCGACCCCCTTCCGTATCTGCAATGGCACGAGGCAGGGGTGCCCTTTGTCGCCGCTGCTGTACGTTCTTTGTATGGAACATCTCCTAGCAGCTATACGATCGAACCCTGACATACGAGGCCTCTCCACTCCCTCGTGCCATTGCAAATGCCCGGCGTTTGCAGATGACGTCCTCTTGTACATTACCTCGCCCATCACTACTCTCCCCTCACTGCTTGCCACCATACATCAGTTTTCCGCCTACAGCAACTATAAACTGAATCCATCTAAAAGCGAGGCACTAAATGTCACGCTACCGCCCCATCTAGTGGACCTCCTAGTGTCTTCCTACCCTTTTAAATGGCAGAAAACCTCCATAAACTACCTGGGTGTTCATGTGCCTCGCAACTTATCAGATTCATTCCGTCTGAACTTCCCGCCCCTACTTACTAACATACGAGCGGATTTGTCAAAGTGGGAATGGAAGGATTTCTCTTGGCTGGGTAGAGTTAATATATTCAAGATGAATATCCTGCCCCGCCTACTTTACTTATTCGCTTGTGTCCCTTGTCACATCCCTCGCATGTTTTTTGGGGAGGTCGCAGCCTTGCAATCTAGGTTTGTCTGGAATCAAAAACGTCCGCGCTTGGCCAGATGTATTCTATACAGGAGAAAGAGGGAGGGAGGCTTGGCCTTGCCAGACTGCCTCTCCTACTACCTAGCAGTTGTCCTAGCTCGAGTTCTGGACTGTTTTCACGGGAGATCCGACAAGCAATGGGTACCCCTTGAAAGCCTATCTAGTGGTATTGATATTAGAACTGCGCTCTGGACTCGACACTTCCCCTCCACTACACATCTGACTGACAAATGCCCACCCATCACGTTTTCCGTATTGAAAGCACACCAGACGTATTTCAAACACACGTCCCTCTTCTCCCCCGACGGTCCCCTCACCCCACTGTTCGGCAACATTTCCTTCCTGCCGGCCCTTACTGCAAACACATTCCTCTCCTTCAAGCGCTCAGATTATGTGTCTTTGGCATCTCTACTACAGCCCTCGGGTTTGAGGCCACTGTCTGACATCTTGGAACACTCACCCCCCTCCATCCAACATAGATTCCAATATAACCAGTTGCTCCATTTTTACGCATCCACCAAAACCCCCCTTCGCCTACATCGCCCCCACACATCATTTGAGACTCTCTGTTCGGCGGCCTCCGCTGTCCCGCATGCGATCGGAGTCCTCTACGCTCTCCTCCTTGATGAATCTTCCACGAAACCTTTGCCATACCGCATGTCCTGGGAAAAGGAACTGGAATGCGATATAGCAGACGAAGACTGGAGCCGTGCTCTACTCTTTTGCCACAAATCCATTATCTCTTGCAGGGCTCAAGAGACTAATTTTAAAATTCTCACGAGGTGGTATAGGGTTCCAGCCCTCTTGGCACGAATATACCCAACAGTCTCTGATGCATGCTGGAGATGCGGATGCCCGAACGGTACAATGACACACACGTGGCTGACTTGCCCGTCCTTGGACTCCTTTTTGACGCAGGTAGTGGCTACCATTTGTAGACTGACCTCGCTCCCCTTATCAAAAGACCCCAAGCCCATTTTGCTCTCCATATTCCCCAGCTCTTATCCTCGTATGTCCACTGCATTGGTGCACCATCTCCTCATAGTGGCCAGAACTGTGATTCCTCGCCTCTGGAGGTCTCCGCTGCCCTCTTCTTTCTCTTCTTGGCTGAGCGAGGTTTCTCACATCCATAGGATGGAGGAACTACTTGCTGAATCTACCCGTCAATCTACCAAATTCCAGGCAATATGGGCTCCTTGGACGTCTTACATCTCTTCACAGGCATTCTCCACTGACCACCTAGACATGCAGGCAACTGCTCCTACGACCCCAGACAATATAACTCACCAACGACAACCAGACCAACAGCTCGATACAGACGGGCGGGATGATCCCATTTGGCAAGGTAAGACTCGGACCCATCTGCGATTGACACCTCTCTTCCTCTCCTTCCTAGCTGATTTCCCCCCCTCCTCCTCTCTTGCCCCCCCTCCCTCTCTCCCCCCCTCACCCCCAAGGGGGTCTCTCTCTTATCTTTTCGCACCACTTTCTATACCCTAGGCAGCCTTCATCAGTTGACACCCACCTGCTACATTCAGCACGTATTTTCTTTGATTTTTAGTTTATAAGTGTTAGCTAATATGAGAGTCGACCCTCCTTATACCCCATGTGGTGAAATGCCTGAGAAAACGAGTTACTGACTCAATCTACCTTGTCTAACACATATTGCATTACCATACTGTCGACGGCCTTGTTTGATCAGCTCTGTTGCTCCATTTGTATACTGAAAAACCTTAATAAAACTTTATTTTGGAAAAAAAATAAAAAATAAAATAAACATATGTGGTATCGCCACATGCGTAAATGTCCAAACTATAAAAATATATCATTAATTAAACCGCACGGTCAATGGCGTAAACAAAAAAAATTCCAAAGTCCAAAAAAGCGTATTTCTGTCACTTTTTATACCATTAAAAAATGAATAAAAAGTGATCAAAAAGTCCGATCAAAACAAAAATGGTACCGATAAAAATTTCAGATCACGGCGCAAAAAATGAGCCCCATACTGCCCCCCTACGAGGAAAAATAAAAAAGTTATTGGGGTCAGAAGATGACATTTTTAAACGTATACATTTTCCTGCATGTAGTTATGATTTTTTCCAGAAGTATGACAAATTCAAACCTATATAAGTAGGGTATCCTTTTAACCGTATGGACCTACGGAATAATGATAAGGTGTCATTTTTACCAAAATATGCACTGCGTAGAAACGGAAGCCCCCAAATTTACAAAATGGCGTTTTTCTTCGATTTTGTTGCACAATGATTTTTTTTCTGTTTCGCCGTGAATTTTTGGGTAAAATGACTAATGTCTCTGCAAAGTAGAATTGGTGATGCAAAAAATAAGCCATAATATGGATTTTTAGGTGGAAAATTGAAAAGGTTATGATTTTTAAAAGGTAAGGAGGAAAAAACGAAAGTGCAAAAACTGAAAAACCCTGCGTCCTTAAGGGGTTAAAGACCTGTTGCAAAAGAGATAATTTAGCAATTTTTTTTCTAAATTTAAAAAAGCGACTTCTAAGGCGCAAGTTCGATGGAGGTTTAAATTTACCCGATTGTTTCCTCTATTATAGGTGCTATGCTATCCGGACTCATGAATGATTTTCACCATTCCACCACAAAGAGGTGGATACCCCTAGACACTTATGCAGCTCAACTACCACTTACCATCTTCTTTTGGCTCCCTGGAGGGATCCTTAATAGGATTCGAACAGATCTCCCCACCCCCCTTCCATGGGGACATTTCGAGATTTCTGTAGATTCTATCTACTACATTAAATTTGCACACCGGACAGTCCTTTTACCCATTTCTTGGGAAATCCTGATTTTTCCCCCTGGTGGCTACGACCTTCCTGATCAGACATCATACTACTACTTACACCTTCTTTCATACGACCTGAGATGGTAGTATCATGCCTCGCGTGGAGCTAGTCTCTCCTGAGACAATCACACCCCTCCATATCTTAGAATATTACCAACTTCAACATTTCTATAGTGCTTAAAAAGAAACTTTATGCTTGTCCCGTTCTCTTTCCACTATGTAATTCTTGCGGAATTCCACTCGGTGAATTTTAGCATCAGTGTGAATGGGTCTTCCATGTGACCTGTTCACACTGAGCAATTCCAGCTGCTGAAATTGTTCCACGCAAAGAATGAACATTCTTTGAGCAAAATTCCGTGAGCACTGCATAGCCATCAATGGTGACAGCGCAGGGCTGTGCGGTCCTACCGCCAAAGAATTTCAGCGGTAGGCCCCTAGACTGAATCTCTCGCTTAATAAACCGCATGGTCAATGGCGTATGTGTAAAACAATTCCACCGTCCAAGAATACGATATTTTGTGGTCACTTGTTATATAATGAAAAAATGAATAAAAAGCAATAAAAAAGTCCGATCAATACAAAAATGATACCGCTGAAAACTTCAGATCACGACACGCACGTGGAAAAATAAGAAAGTTATAGGGGTCAGAAGTAAGACAAAATCAAACCTATATAAGTAGGGTATCATTTTAATCGTATGGACCTACAGAATAAAGAGAAAGTGTCACTTTTATAGAAAAATGTACTGCATAGAAACGAAAGCCCCCAAAAGTTACAAAATTGTGTTTTTTTCTTTAATTTTGTTGCACAAAGATTTTTTTTTTCGTGGTCGATTTTTGGGTAAAATGACTGATGTCATTGCAAAGTAGAATTGGTGGCACAAAAAATAAGCCATCATATGGATTTTTAGGTGCAACATTTAAAGGGTTATGATTTTTTAAAGATAAGGAGGAAAAAACGAAAGTGCAAAAATTGAAAAATTAATGGGTTAATGGAACAGGTAAAATGTTTCATTAATTTTTTCTCTTTAATGAGTAATCTGTCAGAAATGTGTTGGTATGAAATCAGAGGAAATCAGAGCTTTATGCACCTCTATGGGAGCCCTAGTATGGCTCCACTTTCCACCATGTACATGATCTTTTAGTTGTAGACCTTTCTATTTTATAATTTTTTACCTAACTGACACAAACAAACAAACAAACAAAAACAACAAAAATATGCTATAGTCTAGGAAACATCATTCAGCAATTTCCATTCGTTCAAGGGACTAAATTTAAGGCTGGTTCACATCTGCTGTTTTTTTTTTGTTTTGTTTTTTAGCTTTTTGGTCAAATTGTTTTAACTTGTTTGTTACTGTCATTTAATAATTAAAAATAATAGCAGAGCTAAAATAAAATAGTGAATGGGGTCCGTCGGGACACGATCGTAGCCGTTTGCATCCAACCTGGTGGTCCAATTGGCTAAAAAAATAAAAATTAAAAATTAAATAAAAATGGGTCAGAAGCGAATGGCAATGTGAATGAGGCCTAAGGAAAGAATGCATTTTTAGTCTACACCATTACAAATTACTCATGTTCTATTTATTTATTAATATTATTATTGTTTAACATCCTTTAGCATAAAAATTGCATCCAAAATGTTATCTATATTATTACTGCCATCAGGCAAGTTATGAGTTAAAGCAATCTAAAGGATGCATATAAGCTCCATTTCATATACACATCTTTGCCTTCATTCGAGTGCTTAGCCTGTGCATGTTCATGTGATGAAGCTGCTTCTAATTGATGGTGGCATTTCTTTTGGAATAATTAGCAATAAAAGATTCATAAATTATTTATGTGAAAGTCATTAATAGTAAAAGCTTAAAAACAAGTTTTGTTGGACAGATGTTGGAAATATAATAAACTTTATGTGAAAAAAGAGCACTTTGGATAAAGCAAAAGTAAACAAAGAATTGAATTAAGTAATAATTGAAATATTCTGAATATTCTGAAACTTATTTCAGATGCTAAAGGAGCAGATTAAAATAAAATATTATGTGGCGTGCACAGAAAAGAAAAGGCAACACAACAGTTTTTGTGGCAGTTATTTGGGGCAAAACCAGAAGTAGATGAAAAATAAACTGGAAATGGAAAGGAAAGTTTAATGCTTCTCCCTCTTGTTGGATCCTCTTCTGGGTTTGAATAAAAACCTGCAGTGATAGAAAAAAAAACTGCAGTGATAGAAAAAAAAAAAAAGAATATATGTATATATATTTGTGGCTTTGACCCCTTACCTTTCTGCCAGCCATCTGAAGCTGGCACCACCCATCAACCACAGGCATTGGAGATAACTCATGTTGGCTTTTTAACCTACCCCCCCCCCCCCCAGATGCCACAGTCAATAGTGACCATGGCATCTAGGCAGTTAGATGTTGTATGCTTCACTTAGCAAGTCCCCCGCTGCCTCCCTTCCCAGTATTGCAATGTACAGTGCAAATGACTGAACAATCACTTGTACGAGTACCCTAAGGCATCTAAGGATGTGTGAAAAAAAAAGTTTTTAAAAATAGAAAAAATATTTTATTATTAAAATTCAAATCGCCTCTTGTTTCACATTTTTCTAATTAAAACAATATATTAGCAAAATTGATATTGTCAATGTCTGAAGTGTTTGACAAAAAAATAAAAATATATATAATGTTATTGATCACATACGGCGTATGAGAATTATGGGCTTTTTTCCATGCCCACCTAACATCCCAAAATACATGGTATAAAAACTCTGCCCAAAATGGTTAACACTTAGAAGTAAAAATCAAGTTTTCAGGCACTGATCAGATGCAGTAGATAAGTAAGGACCCAAGGTTATTGTCCAAAAGCCTGATTTATTAGCACAACGTTGTGCTAATAAATCAGCCTTTTGGACAATAACCTTACTTATCTAATGCATCTGATCAGCGCCTGAAAACTTGATTTTTACTTCTAAGTGTTAACCATTTTGGGCAGAGTTTTTATACCATTTTGGGATGTTAGGTGGGCATGGAAAAAAGCCCATAATTCTCATACGCCGTATGTGATCAATAACATTATATATATATTTTTTTTTTTGTCAAACACTTCAGACATTGACAATATTAATTTTGCTAATTTATTGTTTTAATTAGAAAAATGTGAAACAAGAGGCGATTTGAATTTTAATAATGAAACAATATTTTTTCTATTTTTAAAAGCTTTTTTTTTCACACATCCTTAGATGCCTTAGGGTACTCGTACAAGTGATTGTTCAGTCATTTGCACTGTACATTGCAATACTGGGAAGGGAGGCAGCGGGGGACTTGCTAAGTGAAGCATACAACATCTAACTGCCTAGATGCCATGGTCACTATTGACTGTGGCATCTGGGGGGGGAGGTTAAAAAGCCAACATGAATTATCTCCAATGCCAGTGGTTGATGGGTGGTGCCGTAGGACAAGCCACTGCTGCAGATCGGAGCATCATATAAAACCAGACGCCTACTGAGGTGTTGTGCTCTTAGCACAACCCTATATGGTGAGTGTAAAATCACTTATCATTGCATTGCTGTCTCTTATCCTTGACATATTACACTAGGGGCGCGTATCCCCTTTTTCCCCCTGCAAAATGGTTAACACACACACACAAAAATAAATAAATAAATAAAATAAAAATAAAAAGCCCTTATACTGCTCCAAAGATGCAAAAAAAAAAAAAAAAAGGTCAGATTATGACAATGCACAGTGGTTAAAATATATATATATATATTTTTTAAAGAGTAGTAAGGCATAATAAAGCCTATACAAATTAAGCATACAGATCAGCAGAATAAATTTTACCTAATTATCATCGCACATTGAGGCCGGGTCTCCACTGAGTAATTTTTCGCAAAAACGCTGTTAAAACACCCATTTTGCCGCATGGCATTTTTTTTTGCGAAAAAACGCTGTGGCTAGATGTTAGCAGTAAGTCTATAGGAAACTGCAGAAGCCCTTATCCACTTGGCGTTTTTGAGTTTGGCGTTTTTTAAATCCTTTTGGCGTTTTTTAGTGATTTCGGTCAAAAACGCTGGATTTTAAAAACGTCTGCTTGCTGAGGGTCTGGCGTTTTTTTTCGCAAAAACGTTGCATTTTTCCCCCATAGAAGTCTATGGGAGTGAAAAAACTTAACTTTGGCGTTTTTGCAGGCGGTTTTTAATCTTTTTTGGACTTTAGCGATCCAAAAAAGTGAGGGAGATACCTTTTTTATTTAAATTTCATAGGGTAACATAAAATTTTTTTTAAAAAATATACATTAGTGTTAGAAAAAATTGAAACAGTAAGCAATTTATGTGGGCGGGCAGGGCACTAAAATGTATCCGACAATTATAAAAATATAGTGTATGTGAGTGTCTTTAACTTTTTTATTCATTTTTAGGTAGTACTACTACTCACAGCATGGACCACACTGTTCCATGATAGGAGTAGTAGTACTTTGACTTGACTCACTGTCAGATTGCCCCAGCTGTCACATTTGTCAGCCGCGGCGATCCTCCAGTATACTGTATAGGCTGGCCGCTCTCCTCTGGTCCCCTGTACTGCCGTATATTTACAAATATTCATATTTCCCGCTGAGATGTGATTGGCCAGAGGGTTCTAGCCAATCACAAATGTCTGGGAAATATGAATATTAGGACATATATGGCAGCGACCTTAGAAGAGTGGCCGGCCGGATCTATACTTTAAACAGGATGATCGCAGCTGATGTCTAGAGTGACATCAGCTGATGTCACTCTAGACATCAGCTGCGATCATCCTGTATAAAGTATAGATGCAGCCGGCCGGCCGCTCTTCTAAGGTCCCTGCCTCATATGTCCTAATATTCATATTTCCCAGACATTTGTGATTGGCTAGAACCCTCTGGCCAATCACATCTCAGCGGGAAATATGAATATTAGTAAATATACGGCAGTACAGGGGACAAGAGAAGAGCGGCCAGCCTATACAGTATACTGGAGGATCGCCGTGGCTGACAAATGTGACAGCCGGGCGATCTGACAGTGAGTCAAAGTACTACTACTCCTATCATGGAACAGTGTGTTCCATGATGGGAGTAGTAGTACTACCTAAAAAAATGTAAAAAATAAAGGTTGAAAAGTCAAAAAAACACAAATACACTTTATTAAACACATTATTAAAAACATACTTTTTTTTTTTTTAAATCCCTACAGCATCCGTTTCCACATAAAGCCTCAAACGCAAGAAAAAACGCCAGAAAAAAAGCCAAGAACGCAGGGCAGTTTTTCTGGAGTTTTTTCTGGCGTTTTTTTGGACAAAAAAAAACCACTGCAAAAAACTCAGTGGAGACCCAGCCTGAGAGAATATATATATTTTGCAATCTTGTTGAACTTTTCTTTTGTTTTGTTTAGCCTGCTTTGATTTCTCTCTTTTATACATTGGCACAGCCAACAGTTTTTTTTTTTTTTTTTGCTTTTTAAGGCGAGTTTTGAGTTTTTCCAACAGATTTATCACATGCTTCAGTTTTTTCTGAGTTTGCACTGAGGCTGACAAAGAAGTGCTGAAACCCTACAAGGGGGTGTCTTTTGTTTTTCATATATCCTGAGATGTTTACTTAGGGTTTTCCTACAGCTTTCATGCAAAATTGCACAGATTGGTCCAAATCAGTGTAGATACTTTGCACATAGCTGACCAACTTTAACGTTTTCAGGGATTTCATTTTTCAGAGACCTTTTCAAAAATGAAAGTGATTTGATTGGTTGCTATAGGCAACTGGTCAACTTTTCCTTTGCACATGTTTTGTATCTCCCCAATTGTGCTTAGAATGTGATTCTAGCACTGCACAGAACACAAGGAAAAAGAGCAAACAAAGAGTCCTTTTCTCTTCCCCTTCCTGACTTATTACTTCAACGCTATCCATGTTATAACACAGTAGTGCAGTGTTTCTCAGGCGCGCTCCTCAAGTACCCCCAACAGGTCATGTTTTCAGGATTTCCTTAGTCTTTTATAGGTGATATAATTATGGCCAGTGAAACAGGCATCACCACAGTTATATCACCTGTGAAAGACTAAGGAAATCCTTAAAACATGACCTGTTGGGGGTACTTGAGGAGCGCGCCTGAGAAACACTGCTTTAGTGGGTTGTATTTTAGCAACAGCTGCAGAGCCACATTCTAAGCACAGTTGGGGAGATTTATCGAAACCTGTTCCAAGGAAAAGTTGACCAGTTGCCTATAGAAACCAATCTGATCACTTCTTTAATTTTTGAAAAGGCCTTCAAAAATGAAAGAAGCCATCTAAATAGTTGCTATGGGCAACTGGGCAACTTTTCCTCGGCACAGGTTTTGATAAATCTCTCCAAGTGTGTCCAACATGTGGCTCTGCAGTAGCACTCACGTTTCAGAAGACAGGAACACCGGTGGATGTGGATCCACTGGACTTGTGTGGCAGAGGACTCGGACCGTACCAGGGAGAAGAGTCTAAGGTGCCGCAGGTTTTCAACAGAGTCATCCGCAAAGTGAAAAGGACTTGCTGCAGCAGGCGGGAACCCAGGTCGCTACCCCTGGCACGGCTCGACCACACAGGTGGCTGAGGAGATGCGAGGCACAGGAGGGATAAGGCAGCTCGTAGTCAGGATAGCAGAAGGTCAGGGCAGGCGGCACAGTAGTGTAGTCAGGACGAAGCAGGAGGTCAGTAGGCAGGCGGCAGAGAAGCAAGGTCAGGTCACAGAGCAAAGGATCAGATACACGGCAAGGCAACTCTCAGGAATGCTATCTCTCAGGCACAAGGCAACAAAGATCCGGCAGGGAAGTGTGGGAGGAGGAGGAATTTATCAATGAGCCACAGGTGTACTACACTAATGGGCGCACTGGCCCTCTAAATATAAATGCTCCGATGCTTGCACGCCCTAGGGGACGGGGACACGTGTGCCAGAGCAGAGAGGCAGAGGCGGGGGCAGGAGAAGCACCTGGTGAGTAACTGACTGGGAGATGCATGCGGGTGCGTCCCGCAATGCGAATCCCAGCCCCACCGACAGCAGCAGGTAACGGGGGTATGCGCTCACAACCAGCATGTGCGGCCGGAGTGCATAACGTAACACTTACTTATTTATATATTTATTTATTCCATAAGTGCTGAAACATTCTAGTAATTGAAACTATATAATGTTATATAAAAGCTTTCAAATAATCCAGTCCGCATTTTAGAATGAGCTAAAACCCACGCAATCAAAGTATATGAACTATATAAGTGCAGAATAAAAATGAGTACTTGATATATCGCTACGGAAGAAGGGGTCTCCCCAAAACATGTTTAGCTGACCAATACACCCAAATAACACAGACCACCTTAACTAAAGACTTGTATTCACATTTGCAACAGCTGGAACTCCTCTGTTTAGAGACCACTGTCCAGGTGCGCGCATTTTACCGCTGGATCCTTGAGGATGCCGTCTGCCCGCAACTCCACTCACTGCATCCCACGGCATCCATCTGTCGGCCAGACGCAAGTCTGTGCCACTCTGGAAAGGCATTGTGACCTTACACATCGCATGGATACCATCCTCGAGCCGTCGTGCCAGTCTGCGGAAGCGAAGTTCGTTACTGAGCCATAACATCATACCATCAATCCCGGAGTTTCCATCTGTACAGGTGAGTGATGCAGAGCACCAAACTATGCTATAAACGATCTACAAACTTTATTTGTATAAACTACAACTGCTACAAACTATCTACTTACTCCATCTATATGAACTATAACTCAGAGAGTATCTGAAGTTGGATACAGTAATGCATCAGGTGGCTGTGTACCTATACAATTGACTTTTATACCCAGTTTTATAACCGATCATTTATTAATAATTCTTATATATTGATTCGTACATGCCGCACAGAGCTGTGATTGGCTGACACCATTTGGCCAATCACCACTCTGAGCTGCAAAGATGAATCTGTGATGGGAAGACAACTTACCATCACAGAGAAGTATAGTCCCGGGCAGGGGAGCGGAGAAGTGTGGCTGTACTATCCGCTTCTATAGATTATACAGGAGGATCGCAATGGGTGTCAGACACACGGGGCAATCTGTTTATTAGTACAGGTACTACTACTCCCAGCATGGGAGTAGTAGTAGAACCTAAAAAATAAAGAAAAAAGTGAAAAAAAAGTAAAAAACACACACACTTTATTAACCACATAATTAAAATAAATTATTAATAAAAAGTTTCACAAAATTATTTATAGTAAATATATAATTTTTACAAGAAAATGGCCCCTTTATACCTTTTTAATATTGTCGGCTACATTTTTAGGTCCCTGCCCACCCATATAAATTGGGTCCCTGTTTAAAAATGAATAAAAATTTTGTTCTAAAAAATATAAAATTCTTAAATAATTTTTTTCCATCCCTACTGTATATATTTTTTTTAATGGTTCCCTACGAAATGTAGTTTAAATAAAGGTATCTCCATCCCTTTTTTGGTTCGGTAAAGTCCAAAAAAGAATAAAAACCGCCTGTTAAAACCCACAGTGCGTTTTTCTTGCCGTTTTCTCACTCCCATAGACGCCACGATTTTGGTGAAAAAAACGCCATTGGCTCAACATGCTGCGATTTTGAAAAACTGCCAAGGAGCTAAAAAATGCCAAAAGGATTAAAGAAACGGCAAATTGAAAAAAGCCACGTGGAAAAGGCATTTTGTGATTTGCCATTCATTTACAGCTAACATTCGGCCACAGTGTTTTTTCACTGAAAAAACGCCATATGGCAGATTTGGCATTTTTATTGGCTTTTTTTGCATAAAAAAAATAAAATACTAGTGGAAACTTCGCCTTAGGCTAAGACCTCAGGGAAATCCTTGCACAATACAGGTTAGTTTGGCCACTACCACCATGTTCGGCACTATAACAAGTACAGTATATTGGAGGCGTAGACCTTGCAGACCACATGCTGCAGCACTAAAGTTCTATGAGAAAGCTATGGAACTTTAAATGGGCACTGTCAGATACAAAAACCTTTTTAATAAACTTCATAAGAAAATTTCCTTTTTTTTTAGAAATCATGGCTTAAAAAATCATGGCTTCCCTTACGTCCTAACCAGCAACACAAGTGGGGTGTTCTGCCCCTGTGAAGCTGGCAGGACGGTGGAATTTTTAATTCCGCCCAAGTAATTAAAGATTTAATTAGCCCCCCTTATATAAGGCCTCCTCCTTTAGGCCACATTGCTTTTTTCTGTCCTGTCCAGGACAGCAGGACTGTGCAGGCTCTGATTTTTTATTCAGAGCCTGCAGGAATTTCCTCCCCTCCCCCTTTGAGAAGGGGAGGTAGTTTTTCTATAAGGATCTGCAGCTTGCTGCCCTCCAGTTTTGTTGTAGCCTGGGCGCCATTTTTTCCCCCCGGGCTGAGACTTTTTACTCCTCCATGATCCAGGACTTCTGTCTGGGATGGTGGAGGCAGTTATTTTTCCGGCGAACAGCGCTGTGCACCGCTTTTCTTGTTCCGGGGACCCAGCGATTCCCCTCTGTTATGGGCAGACTGCCCTTACCTTGTCCAGCGACGCTGCGGGATGTAACTCCGGTCCTCTCTCTGTACGGGGCCGCGGACCGGAAGTGCGCCATCTGACGACTTCTGTTTTTGTTCTAAAAAATATAAAATTCGTTAAATAATTTTTTTCCATCCCTACTGTATATTTTTTTTTTAATGGTTCCCTACGAAATGTAGTTTAAATAAAGGTATCTCCATCCCTTTTTTTGGTTCGCTAAAGTCCAAAAAAGAATAAAAACCGCCTGTTAGAACCCACAGTGCGTTTTTCTTGCCGTTTTCTCACTCCCATAGACGCCACGATTTTGGTGAAAAAAACGCCATTGGCTCAACATGCTGCAATTTTGAAAAACTGCCAAGGAGCTAAAAAATGCCAAAAGGATTAAAGAAACGGCAAATTGAAAAAAGCCACGTGGAAAAGGCATTTTGTGATTTGCCATTCATTTACAGCTAACATCTGGCCACAGTGTTTTTTCACTGAAAAAACGCCATGTGGCAGATTTGGCATTTTTATTGGCTTTTTTTGCATAAAAAAAAAAAAAATACTAGTGGAAACTTCGCCTTAGGCTAAGACCTCAGGGAAATCCTTGCACAATACAGGTTAGTTTGGCCACTACCACCATGTTTGGCACTATAACAAGTACAGTATATTGGAGGCGTAGACCTTGCAGACCACATGCTGCAGCACTAAAGTTCTATGAGAAAGCTATGGAACTTTAAATGGGCACTGTCAGATACAAAAACCTTTTTAATAAACTTCATAAGAAAATTTCCTTTTTTTAGAAATCATGGCTTAAAAAATCATGGCTTCCCTTACGTCCTAACCAGCAACACAAGTGGGGTGTTCTGCCCCTGTGAAGCTGGCAGGACGGTGGAATTTTTAATTCCGCCCAAGTAATTAAAGATTTAATTAGCCCCCCTTATATAAGGCCACATTGCTTTTTTCTGTCCTGTCCAGGACAGCAGGACGGTGCAGGCTCTGATTTTTTATTCAGAGCCTGCAGGAATTTCCTCCCCTCCCCCTTTGAGAAGGGGAGGTTGTTTTTTCTATAAGGATCTGCAGCTTGCTGCCCTCCAGTTTTGTTGTAGCCTGGGCGCCATTTTTTCCCCCCGGGCTGAGACTTTTTACTCCTCCATGATCCAGGACTTCTGTCTGGGATGGTGGAGGCAGTTACTTTTCCGGCGAACAGCGCTGTGCACCGCTTTTCTTGTTCCGGGGACCCAGCGATTCCCCTCTGTTATGGGCAGACTGCCCTTACCTTGTCCAGCGACGCTGCGGGATGTAACTCCGGTCCTCTCTCTGTACGGGGCCGCGGACCGGAAGTGCGCCATCTCACGACTTCTGGTCCGGCATCAGCGTTTTCCTACGCTGATTTTTTGCATTTCTATTTAGAATTTCTATAAGGAAATTTAGTTGTGTGCCCCTTCCAGGGATTGGAAGGGTCTCAAAGTAAAACTTTTAAGTTTTAAGACGGATTTTAAAAATTCGTCTTTTCAGGTGCTTTAGCTTCCTGGGGGGCAGGGCTTAATTTGAAATTGGCGCCCTCTCCCCTATTTAAGGCAACATTGGCCTTTATTTGGCCTCTTGCTGCCTAGCTAGACTGACTACACATTGTGTGGCTCTTGCGTATCTGGTTATATAGTAAAGAGCGTGTCTATTTTACAATAGGTACCTCTTTCCAGTTGCGCTGAAGCTATAGCGGATTAAATGTTTTCTCTAACACTATTATTTCTAATTCCAGAATTATGTCTACTCCTCCGAGTGATCCGCATTCTGGTACTCGCAAGTCCGCTTCTAAAAAGCGTCATCTGACTTGCGCCGACTGTGGTACAACAGATGCCCTGGATGTCGCCCGCCCGCTAATCTGGCTGAACCTACAGTCCAGGATGAAACCTACATCTGGATGAAAGTGTTCATGGGAAATTCCATTAATGAAATTAAAAATTCTCTGGCTCCTAAAAGACCTAGGACCGAATCGGGTCCTCCTTCGGTTATTGAAGATTCCGATATGTCCGTGGGGGATCAATATCAGTTGAAGAAGTTTTTTCTCCGCCTCTTTTTCCTGAGGAAAAGACGCAAAGATTGCTTAGATCCATCCGATCAAAGGATCAGGATGTTGATCAAGGGGAAGCCTCAACATCCACCTCTGGAGGACCATGGGTTTTCAAAGTGGATGATACACTAAAAAAACTGATGAAAGCCAAGGGGAAACACCCAGACAAGCCTGCTGTTGTTACCCGGAGATTCAAGTTGATGTATCCGCTCTCAGAAGCTGAATCGGACTCCTGGCTTCCACCGCCAAAAGTGGATATGGCGGTTAACAAGCTGTCAAAGAGAGTTCTAGTTCCTGCTCACCATGGCAGTAACCTCCAGGACCCCCTTGACAGGAAGGTGGACTCCCTACTGAGACGCAACTATTCTGCGGCCTCAGCGTCTGCTTCGGTGGCTGTAGCCTCATGCGAGGTTGCGGACTTTGTCAAAGAACGCGTGCTACGCATTCAGTCCGAAATCGAAAACAACGTTGCTAGGGGGGATATCCTGGACAGCTTCAAAACACTACTTCTTGGGACGGACTTCTTATGCGAGTCAGCCCAACAGCACCTTAAACTTTCTGCCAAGTCCATGACGCTCTCTTCTGCAAGCAGGCGCCCCTGTGGTTGCGTCCCTGGGTAGCAGACAACACTTCGAAATTCAATCTTTCTGGGATGTCCTTTGAGCCTAATTGGCTCTTTGGATCAGAGTTAGATCGAATTATGGAGGGTTTTGCGGACAAAAGGGTAAATTTTTACCTGTACAGTCCTTTCATGGCAAGGGTAGAGCCAGGGGGGGGGGGGGGGGGGGAGTTCCAGGGCCCTTCCAGATCCCAGAAACGCCAGTCTACTCAAAAGCTTGGTGGGGGACGTGGCAGAGGTAAAGACCGTAAGGCCGAGCTATTACTCTCCTCTAAGGTCCACCAATGTTTCCACTCTCCCTTCCCCTCCAGAAGTTCAGGTAGAGAAGCTATCTACCAATCCCCCTCCGGTCGGAGGACGCTTACGTTTTTTTCTGTCAACCTGGATGCAAGAAATCCAGGATCCTTGGGTTCTAGATGTTATTCAGGCGGGGTACAAAATAGATTTTATTTCCCCTCCTCCAAGGAAATTTGTTTTAACAAAGCTACTCCCTCAGCCAAGACAGGCTATTCTAGAGGACTCTGTCCTCCATTACCTAGAAAAACATGCTCTAGAAGAAGTTCCCAGAAGATCAAAGAGGATCAGGGGTGTATTCCCCAATATTTCTGGTACCGAAACCATCAGGTGACTGGCGCATGATCATAGATCTGCGCTTCCTGAACCAGTTTATAAGAAAAAGACGGTTCAGGATGGAAACCATTCGCTCAGTAGTCAGTATCCTGGACCCTCAAGACCTCATGGTTACCATCGACCTGAAGGATGCCTACCTTCATGTTCCCATTTTTTCCTGCTCACAGGAAATATTTGAGGGTTGCTGTCACCATAAAGGGTATGGTAAGGCACTTCCAGTTTGCTGTTCTGCCTTTCGGCATCACTTCTGCTCCCCACACCTTTACAAAAGTGGTGGCTCCGGTGGTCTCTGCTCTCAGACTAAAGGGTCTGGAGATTGTTCCATATCTAGACGACTGGCTTCTAAAAGCCGCTACTCTAGACATTGTACAGTCTCATCTTCATCTGGCTCTAGATTTTCTCCAGCGCTTGGGCTGGCTTATAAATTGGGAAAAATCCGAGATCCATCTCAAGGAAGTTTCTGGGGTTTGTTCTCAACTCCTCTCAGATGACTCTGTCTCTCACTCCAGAGAGGAAAGATCGAGTCATAAGAGCCACCGTGTTTTTGACTGTCCCTCGCAAGCTTCCCATCAGAACTCTAATGAAGATGTTGGGTCATATGTCAGCGTCTGCAGAGGCAGTTCCCTGGGCCCTATGGCACCTCCGACCTCTTCAAGATCAAGTCTTGACGGTCTGGAATCTCAACCCCAGAGGGTTAGGCAGCAGAAAAAACAAAAATGGAACTTATTCCAAGCGCCAGATCCCTTGAGGTAGTCAGTACTCCTCGGCTGTATTGCAGGCTCCAGACTGCTCCTTATAGATACCATACGAACTAATCTAAACAACACAACGAACTTAACTACTGACCATACCGAAGCTCAAGAGCCATCCCAGAGGGTTGGACAAGAAGTGCAACCTGTCGACCGAAGTCCGTGCATCTCTCAGATGGTGGACGAATCTGACAGATGGAAAGTCCTTGATTCTACCTCAGTGGATCACTTTAACCACGGACGCCTTCTGGGCTGGGGAGCCCATCTGGATGAGAATGCAGTACAGGGTACTTGGACCCCTCAGGAGAGACTTCTCTCCTCCAACATGAGAGAACCGAGAGCAGTTCGTCTAGCTCTTCTCCATTTCGCACCCCTCATTCTAGGGAGAGCGATAAGAGTTAGGTCACACAACACCACTGTGGTGGTTTACATCAACAGACAGGGTGGCACAAAGTCCCAAGTGCTCCTCAAGGAGACCGGACTAATTCTCTCTTGGGCAGAGCTCAATCTAACCCACCTTTCTGCAGTCCACATCAAGGGGGATCTCAACATAGTGGCAGATCGTCTAAGTCGCGGGCTTCCAGTTCAAGGAGAATGGTCCCTGAACAAAGACATCTTCAAGAAGATAACCCTAAGGTGGGGTATGCCAGAGATAGATCTCATGGCAACTCGTCTGAACGCCAAGGTGAACAAGTTTTGCTCTCTCTACAAAGAGGACAATCCAGTGGCGATAGACGCTCTGTCCATTCCATGGAGGTTCAGGCTGGCCTACATATTCCCTCCACTTTCCATGATATCGAGGGTATTGATGAAAGTCAGGCAAGACCAGACCTCAGTGATTGCCATTATACCATTCTGGCCCAAGAGGTCCTGGTTCACCCAACTCATGAGGATGAGTCAGGGGTGTTATTGGAGGCTTCCCCATGTGCAGAACCTTGTGTCTCACAACACAGGCTCCTGCCTAGATCTGAGGAGACTCAATCTGACAGCCGGGAGATTGACAGGACCCTACTAGGTAGTGGGTTTCCTGCGGAGGTCTTGCGAACCATTGCACACTCTAGAGCAGAGTCTACAAACAAGGTCTATTCTAGGATAAAGAAGATTTTCCTTCGATGGTGTGCTACGAAAGAGGTAGTAACCTCAGATCCTCCTCTTTCTGCAATTTTACGTTTCCTTCAGGATGGTCTTAGCCCATCCACTTTAAGGGTTCAAGTTTCAGCGCTCTCTGCCTCCTGAATCCTAAGTGCCACTCTGCCGTAGTCCCTCCCTATTGGTGTTGTTACTTGCTAAGTCCCCACTTGTGCTGCTGGTTAGGACCTAAGGGAAGTGTTAATTTTTAACGTAAATTTGTTTTCCCTTAGTCCTAACAGCAGCACACAAATTTCCCGCCCGTAATTTTTTTGTCATTTTACTTGTTATTAAGCAGTGTGGCCTAAGGGAGGAGGCCTTATATAGGGGGGGCTAATTAAATCTTTAATTACTTGGGCGGAATTAAAAATTCCATCATCCTGCCAGCTTCACAGGGGCAGAATACCCCACTTGTACTGCTGTTAGGACAAAGGGAAAACAAATTTACGTTAAAAATTGACGCTTTGTCCAAGCTGAAGCACAGGAATGGACAAAGTCCAGCAGGTGAGGGTGGACTAGCACTCCTCTGTGCTCTCTCCTGTCTGACAGAACTCCTCTTTGCTCTCTCCTGTCTGATAGAACTTCTCTGTGCTCTCTCCTGTCTGTTAGTACTTCTCTGTGCTCTCTCCTGTCTGATTATTTTATACCTCAACTCAGCCCAAAAGGACTGAGCAAAAAGTCCACTTTTTAACCCTCACTTGATTAAAACTTAACTTTTAATTAAACAATAAGGTGGATATTCAGAGCTATAAGTGATTTTTTAAAAATCCAGCATATTAGCACCACATGTATTAGTGTACTTGTTGTCCCTAGGGACCAACTGGATTTAGGAATCTACTCAGCGCATCTGCAGAATACGCTGATTAGGGGTGCTTTTGCTGATATTTAAACTACTAACACACTGTCCCTCCTAACATGTTTCGCCACCAAAGTGACGTCTTCAGAGGTTAGGGAACAATGGCTGTTCCCTAACCTCTGAAGACGTCATTGTTCCCTAACCTCTGAAGACGTCACTTTGGTGGCGAAACATGTTAGGAGGGACAGTGTGTTAGTATTTTAAATATCAGCAAAAGCACCCCTAATCAGCGCATTCTGCAGATGCGCTGAGTAGATTCCTAAATCCAGTTGGTCCCTAGGGACAACAAGTACACTAATACATGTGGTGCTAATATGCTGGATTTTTTAAAATCACTTATAGCTCTGAATATCCACCTTATTGTTTAATTAAAAGTTAAGTTTTAATCAAGTGAGGGTTAAAAAGTGGACTTTTTGCTCTGTCCTTTTGGGCTGAGTTGAGGTATAAAATAAACATATGTTTAGTCCACCCCTCACTAGGGTCATTGATCCTTGTGATCATTATTTTTGAGTTTATCTCTCCTGTCTGATAGCGCTCCTCTGTGCTCTCCTGTCTAATAGTACTCCTCTGTGCTCTCTCCTGTCTGATAGGAAAGGAGAGGGCACAGAGAAGTAATATCAGACAGGAGAGAGCACAGAGGAGTGCTATCAGACAGGAGAGAGCACAAAGGAGTTCTTTCAGACAGGAGAAAGCACAGAGGAGTGCTTTCAGACAGGAGAGAGCACAGAGGAGTGCTATCAGACAGGAGAGAGCACAGAGGAGTGCTATCAGACAGGAGAGAGCACAGAGGAGTACTATCAGACAGGAGAGAGCGCATATGCGAAAATTGGCATATAAAAAATTAGCATAAGCAAAAATTTGCATATGCGGAAATTTGCATGCCAGTCTCACACAGTAGTATTAGAGCCTTCTTTACACCACACAAGCTGGAAGCAGAGAGGGGTGATCACTGTCATGTGTACTGTGGGAAAAAAGAAATATTCGTAATTACGAATATATAGTGCTATATTCGTGAATATTCGCGAATTCGCGAATATGCAATATTTGCGAATAAAATTTGCATTGCGAATATTCGCGAGCAACACTAGTAGAGAGCACAAAGGAGTACTAACAGACTGAAGAAAACACAGAGGAGTATTATCAGACTGGAGAGAGCACAGAAGAGTACTAACAGATTGGAGAAAACACAGTCTAAAACCCATGATGTTATAAGCCATGATTTCTAATAAAATTTTCTAAAATGAAGTCTATTAGATAGGTCAATGTTTTGCCAAGATGTATAAAATATAAAAAGCTTTTGAATCTGACAAAAAAAAAAAACACTGACGGTCCACTTGACAGGCCTGATGAAGCACCACATAGCATGATCGTCCGTCATCGCCGAACATCCCCGCCAGTATGTGCTCCTCACTGCTCGCACGATTTCCCCTCTGTCTGTATTTACGGCTTACATAGGTAAAATGGGGAGAACCAGGATGGGGAGACAAGGCCTTCAACAACTAATAAGGCTAGCAGGGTCATTCTGGGACAGAATTTTTTAAAGGGGTTGTGCGCTGCCCTAATTTTCGGAGCTCCGCTCACAGCGTCCGAAAGTTCATTACTCCGAATGCTGTGTGCGGGCTTCCGTGTTCGCGGCCGCGGGGCGTGACGTCACGCCCGGCCCCTCGCCCGCCCCCTTGTGACGTCACGCCCACCCCCTCTACCAAAGTTTATGGGAAGGGGGCGCGCCCCCTTCCCATAGACTTTTGTTGAGGGGGCGGGCAAGACGTCACGAGGGGGCGGGCAAGACATCGCGAGGGGCCGGGCGTGACGTCACGCTCGGCGGCTTCGAACACGGAAGCCCGCACACAGCATTCGGAGTAATGAACTTCCGGACGCTGTGAGCGGAGCTCCGAAAGTCAGGGCAGTGCACAACCCCTTTAATTCCAAGTTTTACCAACTGCAAGTCAGATATGCCCTCAGAAAAGGTGATGCATGTGTTTTAAAAACTTAACAAAAAGGGACACATTATAACAGTTGCCCAGACAAACCAAGGCTGTGCATCCATAAGTGCTTTCACATTTAGGGTATGGTCCTACGTACCGATTATGCAGCGTATTAAACCTGTGTATGATCATCTGAGAATACGCAGCATATTTCCTGCTGCTGCAGATTAAATATGCTGTGTAAGCAGTATGTAGGACCGTACCCTAAATACTCATTGCTAGATTATACATTTATTTGTACTCCCTTTATGTCCCTTTTGATTTTTCCATTGCTTAATTTCCCAATTTATTATTTTATTCTCACCCCAAGTCTCATTATATATTAGGAAAATAAGAGATGGGGAGGCTACACACTATATAACTATTTTGGGTTGCACACCTGTGCCTAGGTACTGTGATGCACTATACCCTTTGTAACAAATTAAAGTAAAAAATAAATAAAAGAGAAACAGACCTCAGGTGGCTAATGGTTATAATATATGTGTATGTGTAGGTTGGATGATAAGGACATTCCTTATCACCCAACCTACACATATATTATCACCATTAGCCACCTGTACTTTGAGGTCTGTTTCTCTTTTATTTTTACTCATTATATATTGGCCACAAAAATGTTGGAAATGTTGGATTTCAGCAAACTTTTTATTTCAAAGCAAACATGAGAAGGGGTCTATAATGTATTCCAGCTAAAATTGTGCTTCCTTCAGAACAGGTCCAATAGTGTGTCCATTAAAGGGCTACTCCGGTGCTTAGACATCTTATCCCTTATCCAAAGGATAGGGGATAAGATGCCTGACTGCGGAAGTCCCGCCCTGGGGACCCCCGTGATCTTGCACGTGGCACCCCGTTTGTAATCAGTCCCCGGAACGTGTTCAATCCGGGTCTGATTACGGGCGATCACGGGGCGGGCGGCGTGTGACGTCATGACTGCGCCCCCGTGTGACGCCACGCTCCGCCCCTCAATGCAAGCCTACGGGAGGGGGCATGATAGCTGTCACGCCCCCTCCCATAGGCTTGCATTGTGGGGCGGAGCGTGGCGTCACACGGGGGCGCAGGCGTGACGTCACGCTCCGCCCCTCAAACGGGGTGCCGCGTACAAACGGGGTGCCGCGTGCAAGATCACGGGGGTCCCCAGCGGCGGGACTCCCGCGGTCAGGCATCTTATCCCCTATCCTTTGGATAGGGGATAAGATGTTTAAGCACCGGAGTACCCCTTTAAGCAAATTAGGGCTACATTAGAGGTATTTCTGAACAAAGAAGAACAGACACTATAATGTTTGCTTTGCATAAAGGTCTAACTTTTCACTATGTGGATAGATAAATAGCTTAAAGGGGAACGCCAGTACATAACATCTTATGCACTGATCACAGGGGGTCTTACTGCCAGGACCCCCTGTGACCTCCTGCCCGACCCCAGCGATCTCTGTCCCATGCAAGGAGGCTTTCGACTACCAATAGAATGTTTACTTTCTCAAAAACCCTTTTAAAATTCTTAGATTGCATTTAAGGTCCCAAGTCCTCATGATCACTAATGATATGGAAGGTGCCCCCTAAAATCAGCCCAATAGAAGCGGATTAGTCAACTTTAAACATGCCAATTCTTAGCATCTTTATTAGCCTCTTGTGGTGTTTCTACTGCGTGCTCTGCCTGTTCTGGCATTCGGTGTATAAACCATAAGTACCAGAATGAACAGCAATGGGCACAAAATCAGTAAGGAGGTGGCACAAGTGGGAAGCCTATCAGGCTGAATTTGTGGGAGGGGCTTTGGCTATTTAACAGCCGCCGACCCCGCCCTCTGTGTGCGTATGCCGGGTTGGCGAAATTGCGGGGGTTTTCTTTGGTCGGGTACGCTGGGCTGTGTGTGTGGTGGTGCTGGTAAGTGTCGGGTGACCGGCAGGTTTTTACTTTCTGGCTGCCCTTGTCTGTAGCGGTTGCTCCCCTCGCATGGCGAGCAGGCTCCGGCACCCAGCGTGATAGGCAGGCGGCAGTTCTCGGCAGGGCAGTGTGTGGGATCCGACGGCATCTGGCGGTGTGGCCGGAGCGGGGAGACGCGGCCCACGTGGGTCTCCCTGCTCCGGCGTTTCACGTGACACGCTGGACTCTGGGCGGGTGGAGTCACAGCGTGTCAGTGAGTATTCACGGCCGGACAGCGCAGTTCCGCTTGTGGGCAGCAGGTGGCTCTGCGAAGAAAAAAACAAAAGGGGGAATATATTTAACCCCTTAAGGACACATGACGTTCTCATACGTCTCCATTTCCGAGTCCTTAAGGACACATGACGTATGAGAACGTCATGTGTTTTACCGGCCCCCCGCAACCATCTGGAGCGGAGCAGGTCCCCGATGCCTGCTGAAATCGTTCAGCAGGCATCGGGGCATATCGCCCAGGGGGGTCATTATGACCCCCATGTCGGCGATGGCCGCAGATCGCTGGACAATTCAGTCCAGCGATCTGCGGCGGATTCTGGGTCAATCGGGTCTCCAGTGACCCGGTGACCGGGAATTATTGGCTGATCGGGGCCGTCAGAGACGGCCCCGAACAGCCAGAGCCAGCAGGGGTGAGGTGGCACTGGTGCCACCTCACGATCGCCCTGATTCGTCGGCCGGATTACCGGCCGACCAATCAGGGCGCCTGCTGTGGGTGTCACTCCCGCAACCCGCTCCGCCCCTCTTCCGGAGGACGTGAGCGGGTGCGGGACGTGCACCCCGGGTGCTGGGGACCCCGATCCCCGGCGCCCCTGTTGGGATCGGGGCCCCAGGAGCAGCGGCGGCGGCGGAGACGACGAGGGACTGACCTGTGCGGCGAGGATCGTTGGAGGTGAGTGACAGCCTCCTGCTGTTGCTTAGCAACAGCTCCCAGCATGCAGAAAGGGCATGCTGGGAGCTGTAGTTATGCAACAGCAGGAGGCAGACCACCACAACTCCCAGCATGCCCTTATGGGCATGCTGGGACTTGTAGTTTTGCAACAGCTGGAGGCACATTCTTTCTATGGAAAAGTGTACCTTCAGCTGTTGTGTAACTACAACTCCCAGCTTGCACAATCAGCTAAAGTGCATGCTGGGAGTTGTAGTGGTGCATCTGGTGGTTGCATAACTACAACTCCCAGCATGCCCGTTGGCTGTCGGTGACTGCTGAGAGTTGTAGTTTTGCAACAGCTGAAGGCACACTGAGTTAAGTAGCAAACCAGTGTGTCTCCAGCTGTTGCATAACTACAATCCCCAGCATCCCCAGCCAAAGTAGTATGCCTCCAGCTGTTGCATAACTACAACACCCAGCATGCCCTTCCGCTGTCCGTACATGCTGGGGGTTGTAGCTTTTGCAACAGCTGAAGGCACACTGGTTGCAAAACACTGAGTTTGTTACCAAACTCGGTGTTTCACAACCAGTGTGCCTCCAGCTGTTGCAAAACTACAACTCCCAGCATGCACTGATAGACCGTACATGCTGGGAGTTGTAGTTTTGCAACAGCTGGATGTTCCCCCCCCCCAATGTGAACGTACAGGGTACACTCACATGGGCGGAGGATTACAGTAAGTATCCGGCTGCAAGTTTGAGGTGCGGCAAAATTTCTGCCGCAGCTCAAACTGCCAGCGAGAAACTACTGTGAACCCCCCGCCCGTGTGACTGTACCCTAAAAACATTACACTACACTAACACACAATAAAATAAAAAGTAAAAAACACTACATATACACATACCCCTACACAGCCCCCCTCCCCAATAAAAATGAAAAACGTCTGGTACGCCACTGTTTCCAAAACGGAGCCTCCAGCGGTTTCAAAACTACAACTCCCAGCATGCACTGATAGACCGTACATGCTGGGAGTTGTAGTTTTGCAACAGCTGGATTTCCCCCCCCCCCCCCAATGTGAACGTACAGGGTACACTCACATGGGCGGAGGATTACAGTAAGTATCCGGCTGCAAGTTTGAGCTGCGTCAAATTTTCTGCCGTAGCTCAAACTGCCAGCGAGAAACTACTGTGAACCCCCGCCCGTGCGACTGTACCCTAAAAACACTACACTACACTAACACAAAATAAAATAAAAAGTAAAAAACACTACATATACACATACCCCTACACAGCCCCCCTCCCCAATAAAAATGAAAAACATCTGGTACGCCACTGTTTCCAAAACGGAGCCTCCAGCTGTTGCAAAACAACTACTCCCAGTATTGCCAGATAGCCGTTGACTGTCCAGGCATGCTGGGAGTTTTACAACAGCTGGAGGCACCCTGTTTGGGAATCACTGGCGTAGAATACCCCTATGTCCACCCCTATGCAAGTCCCTAATTTAGGCCTCAAATACGCATGGCGCTCTCACTTTGGAGCCCTGTCGTATTTCAAGGCAACAGTTTAGGGCCACATATGGGGTATCGCTGTACTCGGGAGAAATTGGGCTTCAAATTTTGGGGGGTATTTTCCGCTATTACCCTTTTAAAAAATGTAAAATTTTTGGGAAAACAAGCATTTTAGGTAAAAAAAATATATATTTTTTTACATATGCAAAAGTCGTGAAACACCTGTAGGGTATTAAGGTTCAAATTACCCCTTGTTACGTTCCCCGAGGGGTCTAGTTTCCAAAATGGTATGCCATGTTTTTTTTTTTTTGCTGTCCTGGCACCATAGGGGCTTCCTAAATGCGGCATGCCCCCAGAGCAAAATTCGCTTTCAAAAAGCCAAATGTGACTCCTTCTCTTCTGAGACCTGTAGTGCGCCAGCAGAGCACTTTTCACACCCATATGGGGTGTTTTCTGAATCGGGAGAAATTGGGCTTCAAATTTTGGGGGGTATTTTCTGCTATTACCCTTTTTAAAATTGTAAAAATTTTGGGAAACCAAGCATTTTAGGTAAAAAAAATATATATTTTTTTACATATGCAAAAGTCGTGAAACGCCTGTAGGGTATTAAGGTTCACATTACCCCTTGTTACGTTCCCCGAGGGGTCTAGTTTCCAAAATGGTATGCCATGTGGTTTTTTTTTGCTGTTCTGGCACCATAGGGGCTTCCTAAATGCGGCATGCCCCCAGAGCAAAATTTGCTTTCAAAAAGCCAAATGTTACTCCTTCTCTTCTGAGACCTGTAGTGCGCCAGCAGAGCACTTTTCACCCCCATATGGGGTGTTTTCTGAATCGGGAGAAATTGGGCTTCAAATTTTGGGGGGTATTTTCCGCTATTACCCTTTTTAAAAATGTAAACATTTTGGGAAAACAAGCATTTTAGGTAAAAAAAATTTTTTTTTTTTACATATGCAAAAGTCGTGAAACACCTGTAGGGCATTAAGGTTCACGTTACCCCTTGTTACGTTCCCCGAGGGGTCTAGTTTCCAAAATGGTATGCCATGTGGTTTTTTTTTTCTGTCCTGGCACCATAGGGGCTTCCTAAATGCGGCATGCCCCCAGAGCAAAATTTGCTTTCAAAAAGCCAAATGTGACTCCTTCTCTTCTGAGACCTGTAGTGCGCCAGCAGAGCACTTTTCACCCCCATGCGAGGTGTTTTCTGTATCGGGAGAAATTGGGCTTCAAATTTTGCGGGGTATTTTCTGCTATTACCCTTTTTAAAAATGTAAAATTTTTGGGAAACCAAGCATTTTAGGTAAAAAAAATATATATTTTTTTTACATATGCAAAAGTCGTGAATCACCTGTAGGGTATTAAGGTTCACTTTACCCCTTGTTACGTTCCCTGAGGGGTCTAGTTTCCAAAATGGTATGCCATGTGGTTTTTTTTTGCTGTTCTGGCACCATAGGGGCTTCCTAAATGCGGCATGCCCCCAGAGCAAAATTTGCTTTCAAAAAGCCAAATGTTACTCCTTCTCTTCTGAGACCTGTAGTGCGCCAGCAGAGCACTTTTCACCCCCATATGGGGTGTTTTCTGAATCGGGAGAAATTGGGCTTCAAATTTTGGGGGGTATTTTCCGCTATTACCCTTTTTAAAAATGTAAACATTTTGGGAAAACAAGCATTTTAGGTAAAAAAAATTTTTTTTTTTTACATATGCAAAAGTCGTGAAACACCTGTAGGGCATTAAGGTTCACGTTACCCCTTGTTACGTTCCCCGAGGGGTCTAGTTTCCAAAATGGTATGCCATGTGGTTTTTTTTTTCTGTCCTGGCACCATAGGGGCTTCCTAAATGCGGCATGCCCCCAGAGCAAAATTTGCTTTCAAAAAGCCAAATGTGACTCCTTCTCTTCTGAGACCTGTAGTGCGCCAGCAGAGCACTTTTCACCCCCATGCGAGGTGTTTTCTGTATCGGGAGAAATTGGGCTTCAAATTTTGCGGGGTATTTTCTGCTATTACCCTTTTTAAAAATGTAAAATTTTTGGGAAACCAAGCATTTTAGGTAAAAAAAATATATATTTTTTTTACATATGCAAAAGTCGTGAATCACCTGTAGGGTATTAAGGTTCACTTTACCCCTTGTTACGTTCCCTGAGGGGTCTAGTTTCCAAAATGGTATGCCATGTGTTTTTTTTTGCTGTTCTGGCACCATAGGGGCTTCCTAAATGCGGCATGCCCCCAGAGCAAAATTTGCTTTCAAAAAGCCAAATGTTACTCCTTCTCTTCTGAGACCTGTAGTGCGCCAGCAGAGCACTTTTCACCCCCATATGGGGTGTTTTCTGAATCGGGAGAAATTGGGCTTCAAATTTTGGGGGGTATTTTCCGCTATTATCCTTTTTAAAAATGTAAACATTTTGGGAAAACAAGCATTTTAGGTAAAAAAAAATTTTTTTTTTTTACATATGCAAAAGTCGTGAAACACCTGTAGGGCATTAAGGTTCACGTTACCCCTTGTTACGTTCCCCGAGGGGTCTAGTTTCCAAAATGGTATGCCATGTGTTTTTTTTTTCTGTCCTGGCACCATAGGGGCTTCCTAAATGCGGCATGCCCCCAGAGCAAAATTTGCTTTCAAAAAGCCAAATGTGACTCCTTCTCTTCTGAGACCTGTAGTGCGCCAGCAGAGCACTTTTCACCCCCATGCGAGGTGTTTTCTGTATCGGGAGAAATTGGGCTTCAAATTTTGGAGGGTATTTTCTGCTATTACCCTTTTTAAAAATGTAAAATTTTTGGGAAACCAAGCATTTTAGGTAAAAAATATATATATTTTTTTTACATATGCAAAAGTCGTGAATCACTTGTAGGGTATTAAGGTTCACTTTACCCCTTGTTACGTTCCCTAAAGGGGTCTAGTTTCCAAAATGGTATGCCATGTGTTTTTTTTTTTGCTGTCCTGGCACCATAGGGGCTTCCTAAATGCGGCATACCCCCCAAAAACCATTTGTCGCTCCTTCCCTTCTGAGCCCTCTACTGCGCCCGCCGAACAATTAACATAGACATATGAGGTATGTGCTTACTCGAGAGAAATTGGGTTTCAAATACAAGTAAAAATTTTCTCCTTTTTATCCCTTGCAAAAATTCAAAAATTGGGTCTACAAGAACATGCGAGTGTAAAAAATGAAGATTTTGAATTTTCTCCTTCACTTTGCTGCTATTCCTGTGAAACACCTAAAGGGTTAATACACTTACTGGATGTTTTTTTGAATACTTTAGGGGGTGTAGTTTTTATAATGGGGTCTTTTATGGGGTATTTCTAATATGAAGACCCTTCAAATCCACTTCAAAACTGAACTGGTCCCTGAAAAATAGTGAGTTTGAAAATTTTGTGAAAAATTTCAAAATTGCTACTGAACTTTGAAGCCCTATGGTGTCTTCCAAAAGTAAAAACTCATAAATTTTATGATGCAAACATAAAGTAGACATATTGTATATGTGAACCCAAAAAAAATATATTTTGAATATCCATTTTCCTTACAAGCAGAGAGCTTCAAAGTTAGAAAAATGCAAAATTTTCTTTTTTTTCATCAAATTTTGGGATTTTTCACCAAGAAAGGATGCAAGTTACCTTAAAATTTTACCACTAAGTTAAAGTAGAATATGTCACGAAAAAATAATCTCGGAATCAGAGTGATAACTAAAAGCATTCCAGAGTTATTAATGTTTAAAGTGACAGTGGTCAGAATTGCAAAAAAACGCTCCGGTCCTTAAGGTATAAAATGGCCTGGTCCTTAAGGGGTTAATGTAAGTAAGTGTATGTATGTGACAGGCCTATAACTGCAACGTTTCTCTGGTAGTGCACCGGTGTCGGGGCAGAGCGCTTCTGACACATGCACTATCGTAGTCAGGTGGTAGAGGTTGGTTTGTAATAAATAATTATACTGTTATCACAATGTTACTGCTGGTGGGAGCAGGTGGTGGGTTCATGGTGCACGGGGCACCATACACATGCATCCTTTTTGTTAGGGGGTGGGGGGATGGATATATATATATAAAAAAAAAGAGCATGCTTTGGGATACCGGGTCTGGTGCATGATGTAGATAAAGTCGCAGTGGGGGGGTAGTGGGAGTAGTGGTCTAGAACACTGGTTGTTTCTCTTGCAGATTGGGTGGTCTGTATCCGGTTAGGTGGTCGTTACGTTCCTGTTTCATTGCAAGCCACAGCTATTGGCTACGGTCAGTACCAACCGTACGTCGGTTATTCATGCTATTTCTTCATTTTGCACGGTTGTCATCACTTTCTGCTGGTAGGTGGTAGTTCACGTCATTACCATTTCAATACACAATACTCTCGCTACACTAGTTAAATGTTATGCACTGCAGCTGGTACACATAGGCACTGAATCACTGCTAATCTGACACGATCCGTCAGATACGTTTCAGTACGTCATTGCTACTGTCACGCAGTCAGAGCATTCTCGTTATACGGGTAGTGGTCACTGTTATCTTGACTCTTCTTCAAGGGTGACCACTTGCCTGCGGTGGTTGCTGACACGTCTTCAGAGCCATTGCTAGTTTAGTTAGGGACGGTGCATACTGTAATCTTGGCTCATCGTCAGGAGGTGTTCACTGTTCTCCAGTTAGTTCATGGCTACACGTGTCATGTATACATTCACGATCAAGGTCACGGTCAATTCATGTTTACATGCTCCAGGCGGACTCTGGGAATTGCACTGGCATTACGGTGTGACTCATTAGTCTTGGGCACCACTTGTACGTTTTACTTAAGCTTAGCAGTACGCTCAATAGTAAACGTGTTCGGTTATCCGCAGGTGTTGCAGTCGGTGCCGTTTGGTTTATTCAACTTGCTGTTGTGTTACAGTGGTGGTAAGGTCAGTCAGGGTTCAGCGAGAGGGGTACACGTTTTTAGTCAGGTTTCTCATTATTACCGCTTTTGTTTCCCCGGCACCCGTTTCGGCCCGGACAGGTCATGTCTCACGTGTCAGACATAGAGGACCCGATGTCTATCCCTGAGACGCCAACTAGGAGCTCCATGCGAGGATCGTCCTCCGCTGCAGCATACAAAGCTTGGACGATCCCCAAGCTAATGGAGGAGTTGCGCAAGAGGGCAATTCCGTTCCCAGCAACCGCCGGTAAAGCGGATTTATACAAGCTCCTAATGGCTGATCAGGGTGCTAGTGACAGTCAAGAGGGGACCTCGAGCCAGTCCACCCTGTCTGCACTTCATTCTATGATGACTTCCATGTTGGTCAGGTTGGAGTCTCTCGAGAAAAGGGACATTCAAGAGCCTCCAGCTCCAGCAGTACTGTTAGTGCCGGCTCCAACACCGGTGTCGGCCCCGGTACCGGAAGTCAACCCAGGTAGACACGCAGGGCCACCTAGGGTGTCACCGGTCCACTTTGTCCCAGCAGCCCTGAGAAAGGATATACTGGAGGGGAAGGACATAAATTTGGCTTCGCTCCTGATGTCTTCCTTTGATGTGGAGGACACTAGGACTGTAGCGTGTTGTGATTTATCAGTTGTTCTTACGAGCAAGGAAACTAGGCTGAAGCGAAAGTTAAATATCCACGAATTTGTGATCGCCTTCAGCAAATACAGGGAGGTTATATGCTCCGTCAGGCTGGAGCGTATGGAGGAGCTTGACCTGTATTTGCTAAGGGTTACGGAATATGCTTATAAGTATGGTGGGAACCACTTCTATGATTATCATAGAAATTTCTCGGTCATGGAAGCGTCGGATTACAGCCAAGATGGGTATGTTACTGATTGGAGCATTGAAGATTCGCAGATGTTCTGCAGCCACTTCGCGAATCTCAAGTTCCAGGCTTGTGCCTCCTGTCAATCGATCACACATACCACTACGTGGTGTGCAGGGCTTGCGCAGCAAGGTGACCAAAGTGCTGTCAGACCTTCCACCTCCACGGATAGTTCTTCGAGGTCGGCGCCTACCGTGGACAAGTTGGGCCGTCCAGTACACTACCTCGGCGGCTCACAGATATGTAATAATTATAACATGGCGTCCTGCAATTATAGCAATTGCAGGTTATTGCATGTCTGTCTCTACTGCTTCAGGGCACATCCGGGCTCTGCATGTAGGCAGAAAGGGCCAGCATGACTAGGCGGGGTACGCACCCCGGTCCTTGCCGCACTGCTCATGGACCACCCAGACCCGGACTGGGTGCAATGGTTGGTTAACAGTTTTGACAGGGGCTTTCACACCGGTATGGTCACGCTGCCGCAATCCACACATGAATGTGACAATCTGCTGTCTGCGATGCATGTTCCCGATGTTGTCACCGAATTAATAAATGCAGAGCTAGTGAAAGGTTACATAATTGGGCCCTTTGAAGTTTCTCCCTTTGCTTCATGGAGGGTCAACCCGGTAGGGGTGGTGACGGGAAAGTTCAGTGGAAAGCAGAGGATGATATTTGACTTGTCAGCTCCTCACGGGTCAGTAATTTCTAGCATCAACCCTCTCATCCCATCCGAGGAGTTTAGTATGCTGTACTCATCCATAGACCAGACTATACAGGTCATCTTGGCATTCGGTCCAGGGACCTGGATGGCAAAGGCAGATATTACGGATGCCTTCAAGTTGCTTCCTTTGCACAGGAACCAATGGCAATGGTTCGGTCTCAAGTGGCAGGGTTCATACTATTTTGCCACCAAGTTGGTGTTCGGATGCAAAAGCAGCGTGTGGCCGTTTGACCAACTGGCCCAGGCATTGCACTGGCTGCTTGTTAATGTCTCGGGATGCAGCCAGGTCATCCATTACCTGGATGACTTTCTTCTGCTCAGTCGCCCGAGGGAAGAGCCAGACCAGTTGGTCAGATTGCTTAAACTGTTTCCTATGTCTCCTAAGAAAAAGGTTGGTCCAGCTAAGTGCCTCACCTTTCTGGGGGTAGTCCTAGATTCGGTCTCCATGCAAGTTAGTTTGCCCACCGACAAGCTCAATCGTATTAGGGACACCATCCACAAGTGTTACGCCGAGCGCTCCGGGTCCCCGCTCCTCCCCGGAGCGCTCGCAGCGTTCTCCTGTTCGCAGCGCCCCGGTCAGACCCGCTTACCGGGAGCGCTGCGATAATGTCCCTAGCCGGGATGCGATTAGCGATGCGGGACGCGCCCGTTCGCGGTGCGCATCCCGACCCGCTTACCAGACTCGTTCCCCGTCTGTGCTGTCCCGTCGCGCACGGCCCCGCTCCCTAGGGCGCGCGCGCGCCGGCTCTCTGCGATTTAAAGGGCCAGTGCGTTACTGATTGGCGCATGGTTTTTATTAGTGTGTTCACCTGTGCACTTCCCTATATTACCTCACTCCCCCTTCACTTCCTTGCCGGATCTTGTTGCCATTGTGCCAGTGAAAGCGTTCCTTGTGTATCCCTAGCCAGTGTTCCAGACCTCTTGCCGTTGCCCCTGACTACGATCCTTGCTGCCTGCCCTGACCTTCTGCTACGTCCGACCTTGCTCTTGCCTTATCCCTTGTACCGCGCCTATCTCAGCAGCCAGAGAGGTTGAGCCGTTGCCGGTGGATACGACCTGGTTGTTACCGCCGCTGCAAGACCGTCCCGCTTTGCGGCGGGCTCTGGTGAAAACCAGTAGCAACTTAGAACCGGTCCGCCGGCACGGTCCACGCCAATCCCTCTCTGACATAGAGGATCCACCTCCAGCCTGCCGAATCCTGACAGAAGATCCGGCCATGGATCCCGCTGAGGTCTGCCAGTTGTCGCTGACCTTACCACGGTGGTCGCCCAGAAGTCACAACAGATAGCGCAACAAGGCCATCAGCTGTCTCAACTGACTGTTATGCTACAGCAGCTTCAACCACAGCTTCAGCAACCATCTCCTCCGCCAGCTCCTGCACCTCCTCCGCAGCGAGTGGCCGCATCCAGCCTCCGTTTATCGTTGCCGGACAAGTTTGATGGGGACTCTAGAATTTGCCGTGGTTTTCTCTCGCAATGTTCCCTGCATTTGGAGATGATGTCGGACCAATTTCCAACTGAACGGTCAAAGGTGGCTTTCGTGGTTAGTTTCCTGTCTGGGAAGGCCCTGTCATGGGCCACACCGCTCTGGGACCGCAATGATCCTGTCACTGCCTCCGTACACTCTTTCTTCGCGGAGATTCGAAGTGTCTTCGAGGAACCAGCCCGAGCCTCTTCTGCCGAGACTGCCCTGCTGAACCTTGTCCAGGGTAATTCTTCAGTAGGCGAGTACGCCATCCAATTTCGTACTCTCGCCTAAGAATTATCTTGGAATAACGAGGCCCTCTGCGCGACCTTCAAAAAAGGCCTATCCAGTAACATCAAAGATGTGCTGGCCGCACGAGAAATCCCTGCCAACCTGCATGAACTTATTCATTTGGCCACCCGCATTGACATGCGTTTTTCCGAAAGACGCCAGGAGCTCCGACAGGATATGGACTTTGTTCGCACTAGGCGGTTTCTTTCCCCGGCTCCTCTCTTCTCTGGTCCGCTGCAATCTGTTCCTGTGCCTTCCGCCGTGAAGGCTATGCAAGTAGACCGGTCTCGCCTGACACCACAAGAGAGGAAACGCCGCCGCAATGAGATCTTATGCCTGTACTGTGCCAGTACCGAACACTTCTTGAAGGATTGTCCTATCCGTCCTCCACGTCAGGAAAGACTCACTCCGATTCCGCACAAAGGTGAGACAGCTCTAGGTGTGAACTCTGCTTCTCCACGTCTTACTGTGCCTGTGCGGATTTCTTCTTCTTACTCAGCTGTGGCCTTCTTGGATTCTGGATCTGTAGGAATTTTTATTTTGGCCTCTTTCGTTAACAGGTTCAACATCCCAGTGACCAGTCTCGCCAGACCTCTCTACATCGCCTCAGTTAATGGTGAAAGATTGGACTGTACTGTGCGTCACCGCACAGAACCCCTGTTAATGTGCATTGGACCCCATCACGAAAAGATTGAATTTCTGGTACTTTCTAACTGAACTTCTGAAATTCTTCTCGGACTGCCTTGGCTTCAACGCCATTCCCCTACCCTTGACTGGACCACCGGGGAAATCAAGAACTGGGGTACTTCTTGCTACAAAAAATGCCTTATGTCTGCTCCCAGTCCTGCCAGTCAAAACCCCATGGCTCCTCCAATACCAGGTCTCCCCAAGGCCTATCTGGGCTATACCGATGTTTTTTGCAAAAAACAAGCAGAGACTTTGCCTCCTCACAGGCCTTATGACTGTCCTATTGATCTCCTTCCTGGTACTACTCCACCCCCGGGCAGAATCTATCCCCTGTCAGCTCCTGAAACACAAGCCATGACGGAGTACATCCAAGAAAATTTAAAAAGGGGATTTATCCGCAAGTCTTCCTCCCCTGCCGGAGCAGGGTTCTTCTTTGTCTCCAAAAAAGACGGTTCCTTACGACCATGCATTGATTACCGCGGTCTTAATAAAATCACTATAAAAAAACGCTATCCCCTGCCTCTTATCTCGGAACTCTTTGACCGCCTTCGTGGCGCCAACATCTTTACCAAATTGGATTTAAGAGGTGCATATAATCTCATCCACATCAGGGAAGGGGACGAGGGGAAGACCGCATTTAACACCAGAGACGGACACTTTGAATATCTGGTTATGCCCTTTGGGCTTTGCAACGCCCCTGTTGTCTTCCAGGACTTTGTAAATTAAATTTTTCGTGATTTATTATATACCTGTGTTGTGGTCTACTTGGACGACATTTTGATTTTCTCTTCTAACCTCGAAGAACACCGCCGTCATGTCCGCCTGGTTCTTCAGAGACTCCGGGACAATCAATTATATGCCAAGATGGAGAAATGTCTCTTTGAATGCCAATCTCTTCCCTTCCCAGGATATTTAGTCTCTGGCCAGGGACTTCAAATGGACCCGGACAAACTGTCGGCCGTGTTGGATTGGCCACGCCCCTCCGGACTCCGAGCTATCCAATGTTTCTTGGGGTTTGCCAATTACTACAGACAATTTATTCCACATTTTTCCACCATTGTGGCCCCAATTGTGGCCCTAACCAAGAAAAACGCCAACCCTAAGTCCTGGCCTCCTCAAGCGGACGAGGTGTTCAACCGTCTCAAAACTGCCTTTTCTTCTGCTCCCGTACTCTCCAGACCTGATCCATCTAAACCCTTCTCACTGGAGGTAGACGCCTCCTCGGTGGGAGCCAGAGCTGTACTCCTACAAAAAAAACTCCTCTGGACGTAACGTTACTTGTGGTTTCTTTTCTAGGACCTTCTCTCCGGCGGAGAAAAATTACTCCATTGGTGATCGAGAACTACTGGCCATAAAACTAGCCCTCGAGGAATGGAGGCACCTGCTGGAGGGGTCCAAATACCCAATTATTATATACACTGATCACAAGAATCTCTCTTATCTTCAGTCTACCCAACGGCTGAACCCACGCCAGGCTAGGTAGTAATTGTTTTTTGCCCGTTTTAACTTTGAGATTCATTTTCGCCCTGCTGACAAGAACATCAGGGCTGACGCCTTCTCTCGTTCCTCGGATGCCTCTGAAATGGAAGCCTCCCTGCAACACATTATTCCTCCTGAGTGTCTGATCTCCGCTTCCCCAGCTTCCATCAGACAAACTCCTCCTGGAAAGACCTTCGTCCCTCCACGCCAGCGCCTCAGGATCCTCAGGTGAGGACACTCCTCACACCTCGCCGGCCATGCTGGCGTCAAAAAGTCCATCCAGCTCATCTCTCGTTTTTATTGGTGGCCTACCCTGGAAGCAGATGTTGCTGATTTTGTTCGGGCTTGTACAGTCTGTGCCCGGGACAAAACTCCTCGTCAGAAGCCTGCCGGCCTCCTTCATCCTCTGCCTGTTCCTGAGCTACCATGGTCTCAGATTGCTATGGACTTTATAACAGACCTGCCTTTATCCCATGGCAACACAGTCATTTGGGTGGTCGTTGATCGTTTCTCCAAGATGGCACATTTTATTCCAGGTCTTCCTTCTGCGCCACAGTTGGCGAAACAATTTTTTGTGCACATTTTTCGCCTTCACGGGCTTCCCACGCATATCGTCTCGGATAGAGGCGTTCAATTTGTATCGAAATTCTGGAGGGCCCTCTGTAATCAGCTTAAAATCAAATTAAACTCCTCGTCTTCCTATCATCCCCAATCCAATGGGCAAGTGGAGAGAGTTAACCAGGTTCTTGGTGACTATTTGCAACATTTTGTTTCCTCCCGCCAGGATGATTGGGCCGATCTTTTACCATGGGCCGAATTCTCTTACAATTTCAAAGTCTCTGAGTCCTCCGCTAAATCCCCGTTCTTTGTGGTGTACGGCCGTCACCCTCTTCCCCCCCTCCCCACTCCCACGCCTTCTGGTTTGCCCGCTGTTGATGAGGTTACCCGGGACTTCTCCACCATCTGGAAAGAGACTCAAAGATCCCTCATACAGGCCTCATCCTGGATGAAGAAGCATGCCGACAAAAAAAGAAGAACTCCTCCTGTCTTTGCTCCTGGAGACAAAGTGTGGCTCTCCGCCAACTATATCTGCTTCCGTGTCCCCAGTTATAAACTGGGACCACGTTATCTTGGACCCTTTAAAATCAAGTGCCAAATCAATCCTGTCTCCTACAAACTCCTTCTTCCCCCTTCTCTCCATATTCCCAATGCTTTTCATGTCTCTCTCCTTAAACCGCTTATCCTTAACCGCTTTTCTCCCAAGGTTGTTGCTCCTATTCCTGTCTCCAGGTCCTCAGATGTCTTCTCGGTTAAAGAAATTCTCGCATCTAAGACGGTCAGAGGTAGAAAACATTTTCTTGTAGATTGGGAGAATTGCGGTCCTGAGGAGAGGTCATGTGAACCCGAGGATAACTTTCTCGACAAGGTCCTTATTCACAAATTTTCAGGTTCAAAAAAGAGGTGGAGACCCAAGGGGGGGGGGGGGGGGGGGTACTGTTACGCCGAGCGCTCCGGGTCCCCGCTCCTCCCCGGAGCGCTCGCAGCGTTCTCCTGTTCGCAGCGCCCCGGTCAGACCCGCTGACCGGGAGCGCTGCGATAATGTCCTTAGCCGGGATGCGATTCGCGATGCGGGACGCGCCCGCTCGTGGTGCGCATCCCCACCAGCTTACCAGACTCGTTCCCCATCTGTGCTGTCCCGGCGCGCGCGGCCCCGCTCCCTAGGGCACGCGCGCGCCGGCTCTCTGCGATTTAAAGGGCCAGTGCGCCACTGATTGGCGCATGGTTTTTATTAGTGTGTTCACCTATGCACTTCCCTATATTACCTCACTTCCCCTTCACTTCCTTGCCGGATCTTGTTGCCATTGTGCCAGTGAAAGCGTTCCTTGTGTATCCCTAGCCAGTGTTCCAGACCTCTTGCCGTTGCCCCTGACTACGATCCTTGCTGCCTGCCCTGACCTTCTGCTTCGTCCGACCTTGCTCTTGCCTTATCCCTTGTACCGCGCCTATCTCAGCAGTCAGAGAGGTTGAGCCGTTGCCGGTGGATACGACCTGGTTGATACCGCCGCTGCAAGACCATCCCGCTTTGCGGCGGGCTCTTGTGAAAACCAGTAGCAACTTATAACCGGTCCGCCGGCACGGTCCATGCCAATCCCTCTCTGACACAGAGAATCCACCTCCAGCCTGCCGAATCCTGACAACAAGTACACGGTCTCTCGTGTCACGACCAAGGTTGAATTGCAGAGCTTGTTGGGCATGCTTGCATTTGCCATGAGGTTTATTCCGCAGGGCAGAGCCTTTGTGTCCAGAATCTTGTCTCTGCTGCATGGAGTCCCGCAACAACACAGCAGGGTTTCTTTAGATCACCAAGTCCTGGCGGACCTGCACATGTGGGACAGGTACAGGGCGCAATGGAATGTGACGGCTATGTTTGTCCCTGCAAGATCTGCACTGATGCATCTTCCACCGGTTATGGTGCAGTGTGGGGCAGCAGGTGGATGGCGGGACAATGGTCCAGACAAGTGTTGACTTTGGTGGGCTTTGGCAGCACTTCGGCACTTTTCGAGGTTTTCCCCATTGTAGCGGTGGCAGTGGTATGGGGTGACAAGTGGTCCAGTGGCTATAGTCAACAAGGGCAGTTCCGAACATGCCACTGTCATTAATTTTGTGCGTAGGCTAGTTTGGGTGTCCTTGCAGCATAACTTCAACTTTGTGGCCAGTCACATACCAGGGGTAGACAATTCGGCTGCAGATGCTCTGTCCAGGGCTAATTTCCATCTCTTTTCGCAGGTGGCTCCGCAAGCAGAGGAGGTAGGAGTACAGGCCCCATGCTTGGAACAATTAATCTTGGACTGAGCTACTACACACAAGTGGCCCGGGAGTTAATGTCCGACGCCTTGGCACCCAACACTAAGAAGGCTTATCATGCAGCACACAACACCTTCAGTTCTTATCTATCTCAACACAGTATTCCTTTCTCCTATGACACCACTGTCATTCTATCTTTTATCGGTTTCTGCCACTCTTTTCTGCATCTATCTCATAACACCATCAAATCTTACCTTTCGGGCATACAGCATTTCATTTCTCTATCTCACCCAGACAGGCCGTCCATATTGTCATCTCAGGCGGTCAAGGCCACGCTCAGAGGGGTGGTGGCTTGCAGCTCTACAGCGCCGCCTCTCAGGAGACCTATCAGCGGTGAACTGTTCAGAGCCATGTCCGACGCATTAGCCAATAACCAGTTTGGCTTTGAGCGCAGCCTGACATTGAAGTCCGCCAAATATCCTGCATTTTATGACTTCCTTCGGCCAGGTGAATTTTCATGTGCCAGGCGGGGTGCTGCACACTTACAGAAAGCTCATTTAAGGTGGCAGGGTTCTTGGTTTGAGCTTTCACTGCCTGTCACTAAAACATGCAGGTGGGGTGCTGTGGTCAAGTTTTTCCCTTCAGGCAACAAGTGGTGCACGGTGGCGGTGCTGTCACAACTGGTAAATTTCCTCCACGATGAGCCTCCGGAGTCGCCACTGTTGCCTTTCGGTGGGGGCTCTTACCACTCCTTTATTCACATCTCACGTCCGTACATTGATTCGCACATTAGGGTACAACCCCAAGGAGGTCTCAGGTCATTCATTTCGACTAGGCATAAGGTGCCGGTACTTGGGTAGGTGGCGCTCTGACGCGTACACCACTTATGTCCCAGATCCCTCCAGGGAGATGGCAGATGCATTTCAATATTTGGCATTATAAATAAATATTATTCAATTACCCTAAATGGTGGTGTATTTTTGCCCTCTAAAGGCGGACCCTCGGCGCGATTTTCAGGCACACCTCAATCACTGTTCTAAGTCATATATATAGAGTTTAAGTGGTAGAGCCTTATTAATCTAGTTTCTTTCAGGTATCCTTGGCGGGAGGTAACAGGTAAGCTCATGCACGGGAAAAGTCCTAACCACAAGTACTATGTCAGAGCTTTCAGAGATTGCTTAGTGGTGCCACCTGTACAGTACACCTTTGGCATCACCTGATCTATTCATATTCAAACTAATACACATATATTGTATGCATGGTTGTATAATCCAGAAACAATGCAGAAGGAAGAAGACTAATTAGATTGTGACAGCTCTCAGTATACAGGATATATAACCAGTTTTAGATCTTCATTTTTAATGTGCTGCCAAGGAATGGTGTTCATTTAATCCTCCTGTTTCAGTTCCAACTTTTTCAGTTCATAAGGGAGATACACAAAACACGTGAACTGTGACCAAGTGTTTGTTTTATTCACAGTTTGCACAAATGATGTTTTTCACACTGTATTTAGAAGGCATACATACATCTTTTTCCAAACAGGTGTTCAAAAATAAGTGTTGGGAATTACAGGATCAACAAATCTTATATCTAAAAGGAGAAGACCTGACTCACTGACTCGTCAACGCCCAGCCTAAACCCTTAGACCTAGAAACCTGAATTTTTGCACAGGTGTTATTTTTAAGACATAGACAAGGAATAAAAAAGGATTTTTCGAAATTCCACCCTTAAGGGGGTGAAAAAGTTTTTTTTTTTTTTAAGTCCCATACAAGTCTATGGGAAATATGTGTTACTGCATTACTTCCAAACGGCTGGAGATATTTCGATAATACTTGGTCACATGTTACTTATATGTCCACTTAAACTATAGGATAGTTAATTTAACCCTTAACTACCCCCATTTGTGAGGGTCATGGTTTTTGTTTAACCCCTTAAGGACCAGGCCATTTTACACCTTAGGACCAGAGCGTTTTTTGAACATCTGACCACTGTCACTTTAAACATTAATAACTCTGGAATGCTTTTAGTTATCATTCTGATTCCGCGATTTTTTTTTCGTGACATATTCTACTTTAACATGGTGGAAAATTTTTGTGGTAACTTGCATCCTTTCTTGGTGAAAAATCCCAAAATTTGATGAAAAAATTTAAAATTTTGCATTTTTCTAACTTTGAAGCTCTCTGCTTGTAAGGAAAATGGATATTCCAACTAAAAAATTTTTATTCACATATACAATATGTCTACTTTATGTTTGCATCATAAAATTGACAAGTTTTTACTTTTGGAAGACACCAGAGGGCTTCAAAGTTCAGCAGCAATTTTACAATTTTTGGGTACGTTCCCACACGGCGTATTTTGCTGCGTATTTGGTGCTGCGTATTTTCCTACCCATTGACTTCAACAGAGAAAATAAAATACGCAGCAGCAAATACGCAGCAAATACGCCGTGTGGGAATGTACCCTTTCACAAAATTTTCAAACTCACTATTTTTCAGGGACCAGTTCAGGTTTGAAGTGGATTTAAAGGGTCTTCATATTAGAAATACCCCATAAAATACCCTATTATAAAAACTGCATCCCCCAAAGTATTCAAAATGACATTCAGTCAGCGTTTTAACCCTTTAGGTGTTTCACAGGAATAGCAGCAAAGTGAAGGAGAAAATTCACAATCTTCATTTTTTACACTCACATGTTCTTGTAGACCCAATTTTTGATTTTTTACAAGGTGTAAAAGTAGAAAATTTATACTTCTATTTGTAGCCCAATTTCTCTCGAGTAAGCACATACCTCATATGTCTATGTAAAGTGTTCGGCGGGCGCAGTAGTGGTCTCAGAAGCGAAGGAGCGACAAGGGGATTTTGGAGAGTACGTTTTTCTTAAATGGTTTTTGGGGGGGATGTTGCATTTAGGAAGCCCCTATGGTGCCAGAACAGCAAAAGCTCATACCATTTTGGAAACTAGACCCCTTGAGGAACGTAACAAGGAATTAAGTGAGCCTTAATACCCCACAGGTGTTTCACGATGTATGTAAAAAAAAAAAAAATGTTTCACTAAAATGTGTGTTTCCCCCCCAAATTTCAAATTTTTGCAAGGGTTAATAGCAGAAAATACCCACCAAAAATTGTAACCCCATCTATTCTGAGTAGGGAGGTACCCCATAAGTTGACCTGAAGTGCACTACGGGCGAACTACAATGCTCAGAAGAGAAGGAGTCATATTTGGCTTTTTGAGAGCAAATTTTGGTCGGGGGGGCATGTCGCATTTAGGAAGCCCCTATGGTGCCAGAACAGCAAAAAAAAACACATGGCATACCATTTTGGAAACTTGACCCCTTGAGGAACGTAACAATGAATTAAGTAATCCTTAATACCCCACAGGGGTTTCACAACTTTTGCATATGTAAAAAAAAAAAAATAATTTCACTAAAATGTGTGTTTCCCCCCAAATTTCAAATTTTTGCAACGGTTAATAGCAGAAAATACCCCCCAAAATTTGGAGCCCCATTTCTTCTGAGTATGGAAATACCCCATGTGTGGACGTCAAGTGCCCTGCGGTCGAACTACAATGCTCAGAAGAGGAGGAGCGCCATTGAGCTTTTGAAGAGTGAATTTGTTTGGAATGGTAGTTAGGGGCCATGTGCATTTACAAAGCCCCCCGTGGTTCCAGAACAGTGGACCCCCCACATGTGACCCCTCAAAGAATTTAATAAGGGGTGCAGTGAGTCTTTACACCCCACTGGCATTTGACAGATCTTTGGAACAGTGGGCTGAGCAAATAAAAAATTTAATTTTTCATTTTCACGGACCACTGTTCCAAAAATCTGTCAGACACCTGTGGGGTGTAAATTCTCACTGCACCCCTTATTACATTACGTGAGGGGTGTATTTTCCAAAATGGGGTCACATGTTGGGGGGTCCATTGTTCTGGCACTATGGGGGCTTTGTAAACACACGTGGCCTTCAATTCCGGACACATTTTCTCTTCAAAATCCCAATGACGCTCCTTCTGTTCTGAGCATTGTAGTTCGCCCGCCGTATTTCGTTCACCCATATTTGGGGTATTTTCTTACTCAGAAGAAATGGGGTTACAAATTTTGCGGGGCTTTTTCCTATTTTCCCTTGTGAAAATGAAATATTTAGGGTAACACCAGCATTTTAGTGAAAAATTTTTTTTTTTTCATTTTCCCATCCAACTTTAATGAAAATTTGTCAAACACCTGTGGGGTGTTAATGCTCACTATACCCCTTGTTACATTCCGTGAGGGGTGTAGTTTCCAAAATGGGGTCACATGTCGGCATTAATTTTTTTGCGTTTATGTCAGAACCGCTGTAAAATTAGCCCCCCCTGTGCAAGTCACCAATTTAGGCTTCAAATGTTCATAGTGCACTCTCACTCCTGAGCCTTGTTGTGAGTCCACAGAGCATTTTACGCCCACATATGGGGTATTTCCGTACTCAGGAGAAATTGCGTTACAAATTTTGGGGGCCTTTTTTTCCTTTTACCTCTTGTGAAAATAAAAAGTAAAGGGCAACACCAGCATTTTAGTGTAAACATTCTTCTTTTTTTTACACTAACAGGCTGGTGTAGACCCCAACTTTTCCTTTTCATAAGGGGTAAAAGGAGAAAAAGCCCCCCAAAATTTGTAGTGTAATTTCTCCCGAGTATGGAGATACCCCATATGTGGCCCTAAACTGTTTCCTTGAAATACGACAGGGCTCCGAAGTGAGAGAGCGCCATGCTCATTTGAGGACTAAATTAGGGATTGCATAGGGGTGGACATAGGGGTATTCTACGCCAGTGATTCCCAAACAGGGTGCCTCCAGCTGTTGCTAAACTCCCAGAATGCCTGGACAGTCAGTGGCTGTCCAGAAATGCTGGGAGTTGTTGTTTTGCAACAGCTGAAGGCTCCGTTTTGGAAACACTGCTGTAAAATACGTTTTTAATTTTTATTGGGGGGGGGGGACAGTGTAAGGGGGTGTATATGTAGTGTTTTACCCTTTATTATGTGTTAGTGTAGTGTATTGTTTTTAGGGTACATTCACACTGGCGGAGGTTTACAGTGAGTTCCCTGCTAGGAGTTTGCTCTGCGGGTAAAAATTTGCCGCAGCTCATACTTGAAGCAGAAAACTTACTGTAAGCCTGCCCGTATGAATGTACCCTGTACATTCACATGAGGGGGGGGGGCAAACCTCCAGCTGTTTCAAAACTACAACTCCCAACATGTACTGCCAGACCGTGCATGCTGGTAGTTGTACTTTTGCAACAGCTGGAGGCACACTGGTTGGAAAACCTTCAGTTAGGTTCTGTTATTTAACTCAATATTTTCCAACCAGTGTGCCTCCAGCTGTTGCAAAACTACAACTCCCAGCATGTACTGATCACCGAAGGGCATGCTGGGAGATGTAGTTATGCAACAGCTGGAGGGATCGCAACTACAACTCCCAGCATGCTGGGATTTGCAGTTTTGCAACATCTGGAGAGCTACAGTATAGAGACCACTGCAAACTGTGGCCCTCCAGATACTGAAAAACTACAAATCTAAGCATGCCCAGACAGCAAACAGTTGTGTGGGCATGCTAGGAGTTGTAGTTTTGCAAGATCTGGAGGGCTATAGTTCAGAGACTACCATATAGTGGTCTCAAACTGTAGCCCTTCAGCTGTTGCAAAACTACAACTCCCAGCATGCCCAAACAGCTGTCTGGGCATGCTGGGAGTTGTAGTTTTGCAATATCTGGAGTGCTACAGTATAGAGACCACTATATAGTGGTCTCGGACTGCAGCCCTCCAGATGTTGCTAGGCAACTTACCGGCTTCCGTCGGATCCAGGGAGCTTGCTGCAGGACATCGCCGCCCACCGATCTCCAACACCGATCGTCTCCCGCAGCCTCCGCAGATCGGTAAGTGGACTCCGGCGCCGGTCCTCTGTCGTTTTCCCGTTCTGCCCCCCCGATCTGCTATTGGTGGTCGCGTCTAGACCACCAATAGCAGGGATAGGAGGGGTGGCACCCCTGCCACCTCACTCCTATCTCTTCAGGGGGGTTGTGGGTGTCATGGACACCCGCGATCCCCCTTCTATTCCGGGTCACCATATTCACTTGCGATTTGCGCCGATCGCCGTCATGGGGTGGTCTGATGACTCCCCCTGGGCATTTGCGCGGGGTGCCTGCTGATAGATATCAGCAGTCACCCCAGTCCGGTCCCACGGGAAACCCCTTAAGGACCAAGGACGTACCGGTACGTCATTGGTCCTGCTCTTCTGATATAATGCGTGGTTACACAGTAACCCCGCGTCATATCACGGCGGGCCCGGCGTCATAGTGAAGCCGGGACCCGCCTCTAATAGCGCGCAGCGCCGATCGCGGCGCCGCGCGCTATTAACCCTTTAGCCGCGCGCTCAGAGCTGAGCCGCGCGGCTAAAAGTGAAAGTTCCCGGCTAGCTCAGTCGGGCTGTTCGGGATAGCCGCGGCTAATCGCGGCATCCCGAACAGCTGACAGGACAGCGGGAGGACCCCTACCTGCCTCCTCGCTGTCCGATCCCCAAATGACTGCTCAGTGCCTGAGATCCAGGCATGAGCAGTCATGCGGCAGAATCGTTAATCACTGGTTTCTTATGAGAAACCAGTGATCAGCATAGGAGATGAGTGTGTGCAGTGTTATTGGTCCCTATGGGACCTATAACACTGCAAAAAAAAAGTGAAAAAAAAAAGTGAATAAAGATCATTAACTCCTCCCCTATTAAAAGTTTGAATCACCCCCCTTTTCCAATAAAAAAAAAAACACAGTGTAAATAAAAATAAAAATAAACATATATGGTATCACCACGTGTGGAAATGTCCGCATTATAAAAATATATCATTAATTAAACCGCTCGGTCAATGGCGTGCGCGCAAAAAAATTCCAAAGTCCAAAATAGTGCATTTTTGGTCACTTTTTATATCATTTAAAAATGAATAAAAAGCGATCAATAAGTCTTATCAATGCAAAAATGGTACCGTTAAAAACTTCAGATCACGGCGCAAAAAATGAGCCCTCAAACCGTCCCATACACGGAAAAATAAAAACGTTATAGTGGTCAGAAGATGACAATTTTAAACGTATTAATTTTCCTGCATGTAGTTATGATTTTTTCCAGAAGTCCGAAAAAAATCAAACCTATATAAATAGGGTATCATTTTAATCGTATGGACCTACAGAATAAATATCAGGTTTCATTTTTACCGAAAAATGTACTACGTAGAAACGGAAGCCCCCATAAGTTACAAAACAGCGTTTTTTTTTTCAATTTTGTCGCACAATGATTTTTTTCCCGTTTCACAGTAGATTTTTGGGAAAAATGACTGATGTCATTATAAAGTAGAATTGGTGGCGCAAAAAATAAGCCCTCATATGGATTTTTAGGTGCAAAATTGAAAGAGTTATGATTTTTTTAAGGCAAGGAGCAAAAAACGAAAATGCAAAAACGGAAAAACCCCCGGTCCTTAAGGGGTTAAGTACCAGGGAGAAAAGGCGTAACTGTACGCCCTTGGTCCTTAAGGGGTTAAAGTCCCATGCAAATCAATGGGAAACGTATGTTCCCAAATAACTTCCGTACGGCTGGAGATATTTCAATACCTGGTACACATATTACAGGTCGAAATATGAGGGCGGGATGGGAGGTCGGGATATGAGGTCGGGATAGGAGGACGAGATAGCAGGTCGAAATAGGAGGCTGAGATAGGAGGATGGGATGATCGTGATAGGAGGTCGGGATAGGCGGTCAAGATAGGAGGTTGAGATAGGAGGTCGAGTTAGGAGGATGGGATATGAGTTCGAGATAGGAGGTCGGGATAGGAGGTCGAGATAGGAGGACGGAATAGGAGGTCGGGATAGGAGGTCGAGATAGGAGGATGGGATAGGAGGTCGGGATAGGAGGTCGAGATAGGAGGACAGGATGGCCGGGATAAGAGGTCAAGATAGGAGGTCGAAATAGGAGGATGGGATAGGAGGTCGAGATAGGACGTCGGGATATGAGGTCGGGATAGGATGTTGGGATAGGAGGACGGTATAGGAGGTTGGGATAGGAAGTCGGGATAGAAGGTCGAGATAGGAGGTCGAGATAGGAGGAAGGGATAGGAGGTCGGGATATTAAGTAGGGATAGGAGGTCGGGTTAGGAGGTCGAGATAGGAGGTCGAGATAGGAGGAGGGGATAGGAGGATGGGGTAGGAGGTCGAGATAGGAGGTCAAGATAGGAGGACGGGATATGAGGACGGGATAGGAGGTCGGGATAGGAGGTCAAGATAGGAGGACGGGATTGGAGGATGGGATATGAGGATGGGATATGAGGACTGTTGGCAGTATATAAGCAGCGCGAGAAGGCGGGTTCCCCTGCGCGCAGACTCGGTAAAAGTCCCAAAAGGATGTCGATCTTCAATTCCATGAAACAGCAGATGTAATGTTTCGGGTTGTTTGGATGCCCGTAGACTTTACCCAGAGCGGCCTCATTACTATAGGATCGTAAAAAGTAAATCTATGTTAAGGCGAGCGAAGCTGCGGGTAAAAGCTAGTTGTGCATATACTAACAGGGATATAGGCTATGCAAATGTATGCAAGAGATTTATATCTGTCTCACAAAAATGAATGCAGAATACCTTTTATTATGGCACAAACGATAATGAGAACAAATGAGTTGACATCTGTTGGATACATAAGTAATCAGCCCCCTGAGAATTCATCCATCTTTTACTGCAAATGCAACTGCAAGTCATCTGGGGTGTGTCTCTGCCAGCTTTGCATATCTAGAAATGGAATGTTTTGCCCATTCTTCTTGGCAAAAAAGCTTAAGCTCAGTCAAATTGGATAAAGATGGAAGGGGGGGGGGGGGGTAGGATTGGGGGGTCAGTAGGGTAAGAGGGGGGGGAGAAAAAGGGGGAAAAGGAACAATAGAAAAAAAAGGAGGGAAAAAAGTGTATATATTCACTATTTACAGTAAATATTTTATTTCTGTTGATGTATTTCGTGTAGAGTATTTTGTATAGACAAAAAATGTTTTTTTTTCTCTGTTTGTATGCTCTGGCAACATTAATTCACAACATGTGAGTAATGAAGTATAAAAAAAAAAAAAAAAAAGGCTAAATATAGTCTGTAGAGACAATTCAAATTTTGCCATAGATCCTCAAGTGGATTCAGCTGGGCCATTTTAGGACATTTACATTCTTTAAGGCTAAGTTTCTACTTGGTTTATTTTTGGACAAACGCCAAGAAAAATGCCAGTTCTGCCGCATGGCTTTTTTTCGGCCAAAAAACGCTGCAGCCAGATGTTAGCTGTAAATCAATGAGAAATCGCATTGTGATCTGTGAGTGACATCCGCTGTGATCTTTCCTTAATGGCAGGTACTACTATTCCCAACATGGAGTACACTCTGCACCATGCTGGGAGCTGTAGTACCTGAATTAATAGACAGATTGCAGCGGGTGTCAGAAGTTACACTCGCTGCGATCTGTCTATTAATGCAGATACTATAGCTCCCAGCATGGAGCAGAGTGTACTCCATGTTGGGAGTAGTAGTACCTGCAGCTAAGGAAATATCACAGAGTGTATCACTACTGACACCCGCTGTGATCGTATGTGTATAGCAGAGATGGAGTGGCTCTATACAGCGCTCGCATCTCTGCTCTGTACTCCGGCCACTCACTCATTCATATTTCCCTCAGAGCTGTGATTGGCTGCAACCATCCGGCCAATCACAGCTCTATATGAATGATGTTCTATTCACATCACTGGCTGGAGTACAGAGCAGAGATGCGAGCGCTGTATACAGCCGCATCTCTGCTATATTATGGACAATCGCATCGGTTGTCAGGACTGACACCCGGGGCGACAGGTCTATAGTACAGGTATTACTACTCCCATCATGGAACAGTCTGTGCCATGCTGGGAGTAGTAGTACTACCTAAAAAATTTAAAAAATAGAGAGAAAAAAGTGAAACACACACACACTTTATTAAAAAAATAATAACATTTTTGTTATAAAATATATACATTTCGTTTAATAAAATTTTTTCCATCACTGCCGCATCCTTTTTTTTCTTTTTTTTTGTTACCCAACAAATTTTGGGTACCCAAAAAAACTGCCAAGGTACAATTTCAACACAAATGAAAAAACGCAAGAAAAAAACGCCAGAAAAAATGCCAGACGCAGGACATTGCACTGACGTTTTTTCAGGCGTTTTTTTTCTACCCAAAAAGCGCATCACAAAAAAACAAGTATAAACTTAGCCTAAAGGAAAACTGTCACATGTTTTCACCTGCACTATCCACAGGTACTGATGGATAGTGTGGGAGACGCTGATTCCTACCTACCTTGCCCGGATCTGCCTGGCCGTTCGCCCACAATTGTAGTTTTATTCTATGTGGAAATCTTGCTGTAACTGGCACGGGCGGGGCTTCTGCAGCTTAACTGGCACTGACATCAGGGCCGCTTATGAATATTCATCCCCCCTCCAGTTAGGAGTGGCGAAGAGAGGGAGAGCTGGAGGGAAAGGGGGGGGGGGTAAATATACATAAACGGTGCTGACGTCAGTACCAGTTAACCCTTTAAGGACTCAGCGTTTTTCCATTTTTGCATTTTCATTTTTTTCTCATCACCTTCTAAAAATCATAACGCTTTCAATTTTGCACAGGAAATTCCATATGAGGGCTTAATTTTTTGTGCCACCAATTCTACTTTGCAGTGACATTAGTCATTTTACCAAACAATCCACAGCGAAACGGAAAAAAAGTTCATTGTGCGACAAAATTGAAGAAAAAATTTCATTTTGTAAATTTTGGGGGCTTCCGTTTCTACGCAGTGCATTTTTTTGGTAAAAATTATACCTTTTCTTTATTCTGTAGGTCCATATGGTTAAAATGATACCCTACTTATGTAGGTTTGATTTTGTCGTACTTCTGAAAAAAATCATAACTACATGAAGGAAAATTTATACGTTTAAAATTGTCATCTTCTGACCCCTACAACTTTTTTATTTTTCCGCGTATAGGCCGGTATGAGGGATTATCTTTTGCAGCGTGATGTGACGTTTTTATCGGTACCATTTTTGTAGTGATTGGACTTTTTTATTGCTTTTTATACATTTTTTTATGGTATAAAAAGTGACCAAAAATACGCTATTTTGGAATTTCTTTGCGTGTGCGTCATTGACCGTGCGGTTTAATTAACGATATATTTTTATAGTTCGGACATTTATGCATGAGGTGATACCACATATGTTTTTATTTTACAGAGTTTTTTTTATGGGAAAAGGGGGGTGATTCAAACTTTTATTAGGGAAGGGGTTAAATAATTTCTATTAACTTTTTTTTTCCCCACTTGCCCACTTCCCCACTCCCATAGGGGGCTATAACACTGCACACACTGATCTCTTACCCTGATCCCTGCAAAGCCATAGCTTTGCATGGATCAGCGTAATAGAGGCTTGATTGCTGAAGCCTGTAGCTCAGGCTTGGAGCAATCAAACACCGATCGGGTGCGACGGAGCAAGGTAAGGGGGCCTCCGCTCGCGTCCTAGCTGATCAGGACATCGCGATTTTATTGCAATAGTACCGATCAGCCTGACTGAGCTGCCGGGAAACTTTTACTTTCATTTTCGACGCAGCGATCAACTTTGAATGCCGCGTCTGAAGAGTATATAGTGCGCGGCACAACGATCTGTGCCGCGTACTATTAGCCCAGGGTCCCGGCAATGAATAGCAGCCGGGACCGACCCGGTGTGATGCGGGGTCACGGCGTGACCCCGTTTTAAACACCGGGACCGGGTGCAGGGCGTACAGGTACGCCCTGCATCCTTAAAAGGTTAAGCTGCAGAATCCCAGCCCGTGCCAGTTACAGACAGTTTTCCACATATAATAAAACTATGATTGCGGGCTATTGGCCGGGCGGATCCGGGCAAGGTAGGGCTCATTGGAATCAGCATCTCCCGCACTATCCATCAGTACCTGTGGATAATGCAGGAGAAAAAAATGTGACAGTTTTCCTTTAAAACATGTATATCCACAGTCACAGGAAGAGAAACAGGTTTGATACATTTCAGCAAAGCCTCGAGTTTTGAAGACTTCAGCCTTCATCATCAACCATATGTTAGTATCCTCTGGTTATGGGGCGCTTAGGATGATGGGCAGTGGTTTCTACCACACATAGGCCCAGATTATTCAAACTGTGCTAGAGAAAAATAAGAATGAGTTTCCCACAAAACCAATCACAGCTCAGCTTTCACTTTACCTGAGCCTATTAGCTGAGCTGTGATTGGTTGTTGTAGGAAAATCACTACATTTTTTCTCTCACACAGTTTTATAACTCTGGGCATATATAGTGTTTTGCACTGAGGCTAGAAACACACATTTTGGCCTTTTCTGACCAGAGCACCTTCTTCCATATGTTTACTGTATCTCCCACATGGCTTGCGGCAAACTCCAGGATTACTTGCGGCTCACTTCCAACAACCACATTCTATTTGACACTCTTCTATAAAGTGCAGATCTGTAGAATACACAAATAATAGTTGTCCTATGTAGATATTCTTCAACATCAGATGTAGATGTGTCCCTGGAGCTGTCCCAGAAGCAACTGTACTTGCTGATGAGGAGGAAGGACGTAGAACCCGAAGAGGCTGTAGATCTTTTCTTTAAAGTCTCTTAATGTGAAAGGATCACCGTTATAGGTGGGGAGCACAGGATTTCACAAGAAGATAGGTGCAGCAACAGGAGCTCCCAGCATATAGGGAGAAACTGGGAGTGGACTAGATGGGTCCTGTTCTGCCCATGGCGAAGGCCCCGCTGGAGTCACAGGAAGTGTTGATGAGGGCAGCTGCACCCTTCTGACTCGTGGTGGAGACCCCATTGGCGGGGTCACTGGAGCATCACCCTCCTGTTGCTCAGGTGGTGACAATGGCGCTGTAGGCTCTGACATCTTTGTATTGGCGTGCTGGCCCTTTAAATCAATCTTGGATTCCTGGGTCCCAAGATGGTACGCAGTTGTTCTCTAATCTGGAACTGGAGTCCGTAAATTTCGAATTTGAGAGCGGTGACTTGAAACTTGATCGCGTTGAGTTAAAATTTGAGTGCGTTGATCGCAGCTGAAGTGAATTTATACAGGAAGTCAATTTGGCAATCTGGCGTCTTAGAGTCCCGTATTGCTCCGGCTCTTTACAACTTTCAACCCGCTGTCGCACACTGCGCTTTTTTATGCACTGAACTATGTCCTTTTTCGGATCTCCGGTTCTAGACTCCGGCAAAATGGCCGCCGCGGCACTGAGAGCTTCGGTGTGAGGGGCTTCTGAATCCCACACATGGGAAGGACCTGCGCTAACTTTAACTCTTTCACCTGCGGACTGTAGCTCCGCTATACTCTTCGCCTCCCCCCTTACTTTACATGCGCACTTTCTCCACACAGCACCGTGCGCTCAGACCCGTACCCTAGAATGTAATCCACAGTCCATGAATAAAGTCCTTTATATTGGGGGGAGTACAATTTCACTAGTGGCAAGAGCAGCAGGCACACACCCGAATCCTGTTCGTGAGACGCCAAAAAGGCTTTGTGGTGCCTTGGTGGGGTATGTATGGTAGTTGGGGTGTTGCTGTTCCAGATTACAAAGGACGCTAGGGCCTATCGCTACCCTTCCCAAGAGCGATAGGTGAGTGCGAAATAAATGGATTGTCTACAACCTCTGTCAACTGAAAACTTGCAGGAACTTTTACTGAAGATTTTCTGAAGCAGGCAATAGTAATAACAGTCCAGATAACAAAGTCTATTTGTAGGTGAGCAGCGATTGACAGTTGGTTGAGATCAGATAAGCTCAATTTAGCTTTAGGAAGATTCTGTTGCATAGATCCGCTGGATTTAGGGGTGCGTTTAGGTCCAGTGATCTTGCGGAGAGTAGCGGGGAATTATATCTATATAACCGCTGTGGTATAGGCCGAGGCCGCAAGGCTTTGGGCCAGTAAACGTACTTGAAAGTTGCGGAGGTCCTGCCTCATTCAGAGTCAGCAACCCAAGTGAGCGATCAATGGCGGCAGCTCCCTTATATGGGCAGGGGCTGGCCGTTTTGGATTGGTCCAAAACAACTGTCACTCACCGTTACACTGTATTATGGGAAAACAAGTGACTTAAGAACCACCTAAGGTCCTTCAACATAACATAGAGTTCTGAACCAAGCCACATGACCCGCAGGTCCTGCGACACTAAACAGGTGAGTAACACAATATATATATTTACAATGATAATATTTATAATTATCAAGGTACTAAGGGGTGACTAGGGGCTAACTAGGGAAGCGGACCCCGACAGTCCTAGGGACTCTGACTTTGGGGACCCCCCTAACCAAGGCACAGTATGAAATACGGTGCCGGGACACCACAGCTGCAGCCACTCCTTTACAAGTACAATACAATAAAACGTCATTGACTATAGTAAAATCACAATGAAAATCTGCAAAACAATAAGATGTGGGCCCAGGGATTACTGAGGATCTGACCATGTTTATTCTCCAGACTAATTTGGGTTATATTGTTCTGCTTGTTTATGTCACTCATTGTAGATCACTATTTACTAATGTTACACTTTATTAGTTGCTTACAATTTGCACTTTATGTTCTTACACCACTTATAGAAGGAAGGAAAATATTGTCTTGTACTTAAAGGGGTACTCTGCCCCTAGATATCTTATACCCTATCTAAAGGATAGGGGATAACATGTCTGATTGCGGGGTCCTGCCACTGGGGACCCTCACGATCTCGGCTGCGGCACCCTAGAGATCCGGTGCACGGAGCGAACTTCGCTCCGTGCCGGATGACTGGTGATGCAGGGCGGAGGATTGTGATGTCACGGTCATGGCCGCTTGTGATGTCACAGCCACGCCCGCTCAATGCAAGTCTATGGGAGGGGGCGTGATGGCAGTGGATGCCAGGGACCTAATTTTTTGCAGTTTTTATGGGTTTTAACTGTTTATATGTTCAAATCCCCCCATCTTTGTGCTCGGGATATGCTCATTCAATCTAGGTTTATCCTTCATTTTTAACCCCTTAACATATATTTACACCTTGGCCGACTCCCGTGATATAACGCGGGGTCACGCGTCATATCGGGTCGGTCCCGGCATGTATCTGATGCCGGGACCCGGGGCTAATAGCGCGTGGCAGCGATCGTGGTGCCGCGCGCTATTAACCCTTTAGACGTGGCGTTCAAAATTGAATGCCGCGTCTAAACCGAAAGTGAAAGCTGCCCGGCTGCTCAGCGGGGCTGATCGGGACTACCGCAGTGAAAATGCGGTGTCCCGATCAGCTGCGACACGAGCGGAGGTCCTCTTACCTGCCTCCGGCGTGTCCCCTCGGCGATTGATTGCTCCAAGCCTGAGATGCAGGCTTGAGCAATCGACTGCCGATAACGCTGATCATTGCAAAGCTGTTGCCTTGCAGTGAACAGTGCTGGCAATCAGTGTGTGCAGTGTTATAGGTCCCTATGGGAGCTATAACACTGCAAAAAAAAAGTGTAAAAAAAAAGTTAATAAATGTAATTTAACCCTTTCCTTAATAAAAGTTCAAATCACCCCCCTTTTCCCTTAAAAAAACACCATGTAAATAAAAATAAATATAAACATATGTGGTATCGCCACGCGCATAAATGTCCGGACTAGAAAAATCTATCATTATTCAAACCGCACGGTCAATGGCGTACGCGCAAAAAAATTCCAAAGTCCAAAATAACGCATATTTGGTCGTTTTTTATATGATGAAAAAATGAATAAAAAGCGATCAAAAAGTCCGATCAATACAAAAATGGTACCGTTAAAAACTTCAGATCACGGCGCAAAAAATGAGCCCTCATACCGCCCCATATGAAGAAAATGAAAAAGTTATAGGGGTCAGAAGATGACAATTTTAAACGTATAAATTTTTCTACATGTAGTTATAATTTTTTACAGAAGTACAACAAAATCAAACCTATATAAGTAGGGTATCATTTTGATCGTATGGACCTACAGAATAAAGATAAGGTGTCATTTTTACCGAAAAATGTACTGCGTAGAAACGGAAGCCCCCAAAATTTTCAAAATGTTTTTTTCTTCAATTTTGTCGCACAATGATTTTTTTTTTCCGTTTTGCCGTCGATTTTTGGGTAAAATGACTGATGTCATTACAAAGTAGAATTGGTGGCACAAAAAATAAGCCATAATATGGATTTTTAGGTGCAAAATTTAAAGGGTTATGATTTTTAAAAGGTGAGGAGGAAAAAACGGTGCAAAAGTGCAAAAACGGAAAAACCCATGGTCCTTAAGGGGTTAATATACTCTTGTTCGATTACATAGGATGGGGGTCTTGGGGTCCGATATCTGCTTTAGGTTTGGGAGAGAGAGGGGCACCTTCTTATATGCGGTTTGGACTTGCTCCTGTGTTGTGTAGAAGAGACAGAGGGGATATGATAGAGACTTTTAAATACATAAAGGGAATCAACACTGTAAAGGAGGAGAGCATATTTAAAAGAAGGAAAATTACCACAAGAGGACACAGTTTTATATTAGAGGGGCAAAGGTTTAAAAGTAATATCAGGAAGTATTACTTTACTGAGAGAGTAGTGGATGCATGGAATAGCCTTCCTGCAGAAGTGGTCGCTGTAAATACAGTGAAGGAGTTTAAACATGCATGGGATAAGCATAAGGCTATCCTGAATATAAAATAGGGACAAGGACTATTGATAGGATAGGATATTGGGCAGACTAGATGGGCCAAATGGTTCTATGTTTTTATGTAGTGGTGCTCGTGAATATTCGCAATGCTAATTTTATTCGCACTATAGCACTATATATTCGTAATTACGAATATTAGCTTTTTTTCACAATACACATCACAGAGATCATCCCTCTCTGCTTCCAGCTTGAGTGGTGTAAAGAAGGCTCTTATACTACTGTGTGAGACTGGCACGAGAGTATTCGCATATGCGAATATTCGCGAATATGATCTCCAAACTGTTCTTCCCCAGTTGTTGCATAACTACAACTCCTAGCATGCCTTTCGGTGGTCAGTGCATGCTGGGAGTTGTAGTTTTGCAACAGCAGAAGGCACACTTCCAACCCGTGTGCCTCCAGCTGTTGCATAACTACAACTTCCAGAATGCACTGACAGACCGTACATGCTGGGAGTTGTAGTTTTGCAACAGCTGGAGGCACACAGGTCGGAATCACTGAGCTAGAGTCTGTCTGCTAGATCAATAGTTCCCCACCAGTGTGCCTACAGCTGTTGCAAAACTACAACTCCCAGCATGTACGATCTGTCAGTGCATTCATGGAGTTGTAGTTTTGCAACAACTGAAGTTTTGCCCCCCCCCCCATGTAGAGGGTACATTCACACGGGCGGGTTTACAGTGGGTTTCCTTCTACCAGTGTGATCTGTTACAAATTCTCAGCTCAAACTCCCAGCGGAAAACTTACTGTGGACCCTTGCCTGTGGGAATGTACCCTAAAAACACTACCCTACACTAAAACAAAATAAAAAGTAAAACACTACATACACCACCTCCTCCACCCCCAATAAAAATGAAAAACATCTCATAGGGCAGTGTTTCCTAAACGGAGCCTCCAGCTGTTGCTAAACAACAACTCCCAGTATTGCCGGACAGCCATTGACTGTCCTGGCAGGCTGGGAGCTTGCAACAGCTGGAGGCACTCTTTTTGGGAAACACTGGCATAGGGCATAGGGACTCCCAAAATTTGTAACCCCATTTTTTCTGAGTATGATAATATCCCATATGTGGATGTAAAGTGCTCTGCTGGCGCACTACAGGTGTCAGGAGAGGAGGAGCGCCATTGAGCTTTTGAAGAGAGAATTTGTTTGCAATTGAAGTCGGGGGTATTGTGCCTTTACAAAGCTACCGTGGTGCCAGAACAGTGGACCCCCCCACATGTGACCCCATATTGGAAACTACACACCTCACAGAATTTAATAAGGGGTGTAGTGAGCATTTACATCCCACTGACATTTGACAGATCTTTGGAACAGTAGGCTGTGCAAATGAAAAATTAAATTTTTAATTTTTAAGGACCGCTGTTCTGAAAATCTGTCAGACACCTGTGGGGTGTAAATGCTCACTGCATCCCTTATTACATCATTAGAGGGGTGTAGTTTCCAAAATGGGGTCACATGTGGGGGGGGGGGTTCCATTGTTCTGGCACTATGGGGGCTTTGTAAACACGCGTGGCCTTCAATTCCAGACACATTCTCTCTCCAAAATCCCAATGGCGCTCCTTCTCTTCTGAGCATTGTAGTTCGCCCGGAGAGCATTTTACATCCACATATGGGGCATTTATATACTCAGAAGAAATGGGGTTACATATTTTGGGGGGCTTTTTTTCCTATTTTACCTTGTGAAAATGAAAAATTTAGGGTAACACCAGCATTTTAGTGAAAAAAAAATTGTTCTCAGTTTCCCATCCAACTTTAACGAAAATTCGTCAAACACCTGTGGGGTGATAAGGAGCACTATACCCCGTGTTACATTCCGTGAGGGGTGTCACCAAAGGTAAATATAACCCTACATATATAGTAGGTAAAGGTATGTGATTGTAATTATAACACCAAAAAGAGAACCATACCACAGAATAAACAGCAAGGTAATAGAATATACAAAATCAACTTTATTAATACAATTTAGTGATAAAAAATTTTTAGATATTAAAATTGGAAAAAAGAATAAATAGGCACTGGTGGACATACAAAGATATAGGACACTGGTAGGACACAAATACATCAAAATATGCAAATATAAGGAATAAATGCCACAATAGCTGGTAGGATACAAGGGTGATGCCTGCCAAAAATATGCAATAAAGGGTGCCAAACCATACCTACACCTGAACCCCAACGATCGTTTCGCTGTTATGCCGCTTCTTCAGGGGGCGTGACTAACCTGAGAGAGTCTGTAACCTTTATATCCTGCCCTAACCAATGGGATCCTCAGTATTATGATCGGCATCTATGTACTCCAATTGTAGCATAGCCCGTAGTTAACACACAGGTGCTACCACTAACCTCACTTCCTATTGTGCATGTGAGCACATATCTCCGTGGCGTGCTTTCCAGCGTGGAACACAGGAATCCCTATGGTGCGCAGGCGCAACCGGAAGTCTCCAGTGCGTCCGTGATAGTGACATGTCACATGACCGCATTCTGCGGTCACATGACCTGTCAGCACGAGATCGCTGGAGGCACAAACCAGGCGGGCGTAGCCAGAAATCTCCAGCACGGCTGCATTGACAGCATATCACGTAACCGCTAAGTGTAGTCACATGATAGGGTCTCGGCCGAAAAAAATTGTAACTTTATTGATAGCGGACAGTAGTCGCAAGCGCAGAAACCTGACACCAACAATACAACAAACCACCAGGTGAGTAATCAAATAAACTAGTGAATAAATAAAGGTGACAAGAAGTGACAAGTGATAGTGAATACATAGTACAGCATACAAATACAATGAATAATGACCAACAACCAAAAAGAAATTAAGAAGGGAAATAAAATAATGGTTATACCTAAAAATAATAAAGAAGAAAAAATGATATTAAACATGATCAAATTATTAAAAATTGTAAAGAATTAATAATAAATAGATTAAATGTGTGGTGGAAAAAATATTTCATATATGTATATAAAAATGTAGTGAAAGAAAACATAAAATTAATTCAATAGCAGATGGGGAACAGTGAAACCCCATCGTATGTGTAAATAGTATCTTATAGTACAAATAAATGTATAGAATAAATAGATTAGTGACCAAATTCATGGGGTATATAAACAGATTGATTTGTAAAGAAATTGATGAAAGGACAGTGAAATAAATAATTAGAGGATGTATATTTAGTTATATGAATAAGCAGCTAATAAGTGTGTGAAAATATAGGTATGTGTAGAAATAGTATATATGAGTAATGTGCACAAAGGCAGATGTGAATGATACAAGTGAATCATGACATAGAGTATATCACTCGTGTGTATGTAAACATACGCGTGCATGCGTATATAGTAAAGATGAATAAGGTGCAAAACGTGCAAATATATGCATATGTGAACAATATGTGCAAAGAAAAACATATGTAATATTTTTTAATACACAATGTATATCATATAAACAAGAATAAAAATTATTAAAAAAATTATATTTTTTAAGAAGTAAGGTTATGGTCTGGCACCCTTTAGAGATTTTATAAAACAATATTCAAAAAGAGGGGGGGGGAGAAGGGGGAAGAGGGGGGGAGGGGGGGGAGGGGGGAAAGGGGGGGAAAAGGGGGGAGGGAAGAAAGGGGGGGGAAAGGGGGGAGGGAAGAAAGGGGAGGGGGAGGGGGGAAAAATAGTGGATGTATGCGATCATGATGGACAAAACATGAACAGGATTCCCAAAGAACGGTTATTCAAGACAGGCTTCCAACTCTCAAAACTAAACAAAAGAGGAAAGGAAAAAAAATTAAAAGCAGATAATATAAATTAAAAAGTGAAAAACCTAACGGTTAGTCACAACACTAGGAGGTATCCGATCAAGAGAAATAAAAGTAATAAATTCAACAAGCACATGAAGGAGGATGGAATCAGGTATTATAAAAATGGAGCAAAGGACAAATTCTCATTCAAACCAAATGGATGTAAAGTTTTCAAGCGGTGGATCCACTGTGTTTCTCTTTGGGCTAGAAGTTTTTTCCAGTTTCCTCCACGAGGGCTTAGAAAAATCCTGTCTATGCCTCTTACCTGTAGATTTGTGGGATTACATGAATGCTGAAGTTTGAAATGGCGTGGAATTGTAGTAAGTCTGGATAGATCTTCTTCTTCCTTGGCTGATATAATCCCCAAGACATGCTCACGCACCCTTCTCTTCAATTCTCTTGAAGTGAGGCCTATGTAAACCAAGTTACAGGGACAGGTAGCATAATATATGACACCGACTGTACTGCATGTGATTGCATGTGTGATCTTATATTCTTTTATCCCACTAGAATCAAGAAAGCTATTGCTTAGGAGAATATTCGGGCATGCCACACAGGATCCACATGGTTTACATCCCCACTGTGGACCTTTGGATCCAAACAGTTTTGGTGGTTGTTTACCCCCATAGTGGCTATGGACGAGCATATCCCTGAGGTTCGGTGCCCTCTTATACGTAATGGAGGGATGTGGTTGCAGATACAGTGACAGTGTGGGGTCTAAGCATAGGATGTCCCAGTGCTTTGCCAAGATGTTGCGAACTTGGTCTGATTGTGAGTGATACATAGTAATGAACCTCACCTGGTTGTCCCGTCCTTTTGGGGGTTTGGTCTGGAGGAGAAGGTCACGATTCGTATATTTGGCCCGTTTGTATGCCTTCCTGATGCATCTTTCGTTGTAGCCTCGCTCTCTAAATCTCATACTTAATTCTTTGGCTCTACATTCAAATGTTTCCATGGTGGAGCAGATCCGGCGAATTCGTAGGAACTGCCCGGTCGGAATACTCTGTATTAGTTTGGCTGGATGGGAAGAGTTGGCATGAAGGAGGGCATTTGTAGAAGTTGGTTTTCTGTAGAGATCAGAATGGAGAACGCCTTGGTCATCAACATGGAATAAGATATCCAAAAATTCCATGTTTTGCCTGCCAGATTTGTATGTGAGTTTGATATTACGCTCATTAATATTTAGAGCATCAATGAATGTCTGAAGTTCATCAGCTGATCCTTTCCACACAAAAATGATGTCGTCAATGTACCTTGCCCACAGGTGGACCTTGTCCACCTGTGGGTAGGTTTGTGAGAGAAAAATGTCCCTTTCCCATGCCCCCAAAAACAGGTTGGCGTATGAGGGCGCACAAGCTGCCCCCATCGCAGTTCCCTGTGATTGGAGGTATATGGACTGCCGGAAAAAGAAATAATTATGTGTCAATGAGAACCACAGAACATCCAAGATAAACTCACCTATAGATTCCTCAAATTCTGACATCTGAAAGAACCTCTTCACTGCCTCCATTCCATCTGTGTGTCGAATCGACGTATATAGAGATTCTACGTCACAGGTCCCCACCATCATGTCCGGATCCATGTGAATCCCCTCTAGTCTACGAAGTGCGTCCGTCGTATCTTTGAGGTAAGAGGGCAAAGTTTCAACCATTTGTCTTAAAACATGGTCAACCAGTTTACAGATCTTCTCACAAATGTTGTTACAACCTGAAACTATTGGCCGCCCAGGGGGGACACTGGGGTGCTTATGTATCTTCGGAAGTAGATAAAACGTTGCTACTGTGGGATCCTTCACCAATAAATAATCAACCTCCTTAGGGGAAATGATTCCTTTTTCTTGAGCATTGAGCAAAATATCCTTAAGTTCAGCCTGAAATTTCAGAGTGGGGTTAAATGTAAGTTTTTTATAGCAGTTTTGGTCCCTTAACTGCCTAAGTGCCTCTTTTTCATAAAGAGTGGAGGGCCAAACCACAACGTTTCCCCCTTTGTCAGAGGGCTTAAACAATACATCTTTCATTTGTTTCAGCTCCTGAATGGCTCTATTTTGGGCCACAGTACAATTTTTTACTTGAGTGGTGGGTTTTAACTTTTCAATATCTCTAGAGACTAGCTGGACAAATAGATCGATGTTTGAACAAAATGAAAGAGGGGGAAACTTACATGATCTTGGAGTCAGGGTGGATGGAAACCATTTCTTGTCATTGGAGATGTTACTTTCCGCAGCCAGCTCCTCCAGCATCTGTAAGGTATGAAGATCTTCTCTTGTAGAGCAAACAGCAGATGATGATTGGGGATGAAACATTTTCTTAAAAATAAGTTTTCTCGCAAAGAGATGTAGGTCCTTTATAGTATCAAATGTATTAATGCTGCAAGATGGAGAAAAGGACAAACCCAAACTCAGTACTTCACACTGTGTATTTGTAAGCGTTATATCCGACAGATTAATTACCTTAAGAACAGATTTAGATGTTTCTGCTTGACTTGTATTTTGAAACCGTCTACGTCTATCAGATCCTCCATGTTGGTCCTTCTTTCTTTTCTGCGATTGAGAGACAAATCTCTGGATACCAGAGGCTGATGAATCAGATTCACCTCCATATGAATTTGTAGAAGACATAGAGTAGGATCTATTGCGTGTGGTTTTAGTTATGTATTTCCATCTATAGACCCTTTGATTTTCATAGTCAGTCTGATCCCTCTGAAATTTTTTACATTTCTGTGCTTGGATTTGTTTTTCCCATGAATCCTGCATATCATCCATTTCCTTTTTATAGGTTTCTAGATCCGATGGAGTCAATACATCATAGATAGCTTTCGTGGTAGAGTCAAATTGTAATGAGATTTCAGAGAGACTTCTAGTATTCAACTCAATGATCAGTTGCATATACATAAGGGAACTTTTGGTACTAACCTCCTCCCATTTTGTACAAAATTCTTCGTCGTCACGACCATAGGAAGGGAACGTTTGAATCCGTAGGCCACGTGGAATAAAATTCTTTGTAAGGTATTGCTCCAAAGTAGAGCGATTCCACCAAATTTTCATGCGCTTGTGTAAAAGATTTTTTAAAATGATTTTATTTGATCTCAGAGCATCTTGATCGGAACCTAATGTATGCCCAGTGCCAAACAGGTTAACCGCCTGTGCCTTCCAGGCAGTTTCTCGTACTGAGAAATCCATAGAGGAAAAAAGTATCTGTAAACACAGAAAAATATGTCACCAAAGGTAAATATAACCCTACATATATAGTAGGTAAAGGTATGTGATTGTAATTCTAACACCAAAAAGAGAACCATACCACAGAATAAACAGCAAGGTAATAGAATATACAAAATCAACTTTATTAATACAATTTAGTGATAAAAAATGTTTAGATATTAAAATTGGAAAAAAGAATAAATAGGCACTGGTGGACATACAAAGATATAGGACAATGGTAGGACACAAATACATCAAAATATGCAAATATAAGGAATAAATGCCACAATAGCTGGTAGGATACAAGGGTGATGCCTGCCAAAAATATGCAATAAAGGGTGCCAAACCATACCTACACCTGAACCCCAACGATCGTTTCGCTGTTATGCCGCTTCTTCAGGGGGCGTGACTAACCTGAGAGAGTCTGTAACCTTTATATCCTGCCCTAACCAATGGGATCCTCAGTATTATGATCGGCATCTATGTACTCCAATTGTAGCATAGCCCGTAGTTAACACACAGGTGCTACCACTAACCTCACTTCCTATTGTGCATGTGAGCACATATCTCCGTGGCGTGCTTTCCAGCGTGGAACGCAGGAATCCCTATGGTGCGCAGGCGCAACCGGAAGTCTCCAGTGCGTCCGTGATAGTGACATGTCACATGACCGCATTCTGCGGTCACATGACCTGTCAGCACGAGATCGCTGGAGGCACAAACCAGGCGGGCGTAGCCAGAAATCTCCAGCACGGCTGCATTGACAGCATATCACGTGACCGCTAAGTGTAGTCACATGATAGGGTCTCGGCCGAAAAAAATTGTAACTTTATTGATAGCGGACAGTAGTCGCAAGCGCAGAAACCTGACACCAACAATACAACAAACCACCAGGTGAGTAATCAAATAAACTAGTGAATAAATAAAGGTGACAAGAAGTGACAAGTGATAGTGAATACATAGTACAGCATACAAATACAATGAATAATGACCAACAACCAAAAAGAAATTAAGAAGGGAAATAAAATAATGGTTATACCTAAAAATAATAAAGAAGAAAAAATGATATTAAACATGATCAAATTATTAAAAATTGTAAAGAATTAATAATAAATAGATTAAATGTGTGGTGGAAAAAATATTTCATATATGTATATAAAAAAATAGTGAAAGAAAACATAAAATTAATTCAATAGCAGATGGGGAACAGTGAAACCCCATCGTATGTGTAAATAGTATCTTATAGTACAAATAAATGTATAGAATAAATAGATTAGTGACCAAATTCATGGGGTATATAAACAGATTGATTTGTAAAGAAATTGATGAAAGGACAGTGAAATAAATAATTAGAGGATGTATATTTAGTTATATGAATAAGCAGCTAATAAGTGTGTGAAAATATAGGTATGTGTAGAAATAATATACATGAGTAATGTGCACAAAGGCAGATGTGAATGATACAAGTGAATCATGACATAGAGTATATCACTCGTGTGTATGTAAACATACGCGTGCATGCGTATATAGTAAAGATGAATAAGGTGCAAAACGTGCAAATATATGCATATGTGAACAATATGTGCAAAGAAAAACATATGTAATATTTTTTAATACACAATGTATATCATATAAACAAGAATAAAAATTATTAAAAAAATAATATTTTTTAAGAAGTAAGGTTATGGTCTGGCACCCTTTAGAGATTTTATAAAACAATATTCAAAAAGAGGGGGGGGGAGAAGGGGGAAGAGGGGGGGAGGGGGAAAGGGGGGGAAAAGGGGGAGGGAAGAAAGGGGAGGGGGAGGGGGGAAAAATAGTGGATGTATGCGATCATGATGGACAAAACATGAACAGGATTCCCAAAGAACGGTTATTCAAGACAGGCTTCCAACTCTCAAAACTAAACAAAAGAGGAAAGGAAAAAAAATTAAAAGCAGATAATATAAATTAAAAAGTGAACAACCTAACGGTTAGTCACAACACTAGGAGGTATCCGATCAAGAGAAATAAAAGTAATAAATTCAACAAGCGCATGAAGGAGGATGGAATCAGGTATTATAAAAATGGAGCAAAGGACAAATTCTCATTCAAACCAAATGGATGTAAAGTTTTCAAGCGGTGGATCCACTGTGTTTCTCTTTGGGCTAGAAGTTTTTTCCAGTTTCCTCCACGAGGGCTTAGAAAAATCCTGTCTATGCCTCTTACCTGTAGATTTGTGGGATCACATGAATGCTGAAGTTTGAAATGGCGTGGAATTGTAGTAAGTCTGGATAGATCTTCTTCTTCCTTGGCTGATATAATCCCCAAGACATGCTCACGCACCCTTCTCTTCAATTCTCTTGAAGTGAGGCCTATGTAAACCAAGTTACAGGGACAGGTAGCATAATATATGACACCGACTGTACTGCATGTGATTGCATGTGTGATCTTATATTCTTTTATCCCACTAGAATCAAGAAAGCTATTGCTTAGGAGAATATTCGGGCATGCCACACAGGATCCACATGGTTTACATCCCCACTGTGGACCTTTGGATCCAAACAGTTTTGGTGGTTGTTTACCCCCATAGTGGCTATGGACGAGCATATCCCTGAGGTTCGGTGCCCTCTTATACGTAATGGAGGGATGTGGTTGCAGATACAGTGACAGTGTGGGGTCTAAGCATAGGATGTCCCAGTGCTTTGCCAAGATGTTGCGAACTTGGTCTGATTGCGAGTGATACATAGTAATGAACCTCACCTGGTTGTCCCGTCCTTTTGGGGGTTTGGTCTGGAGGAGAAGGTCACGATTCGTATATTTGGCCCGTTTGTATGCCTTCCTGATGCATCTTTCGTTGTAGCCTCGCTCTCTAAATCTCATACTTAATTCTTTGGCTCTACATTCAAATGTTTCCATGGTGGAGCAGATCCGGCGAATTCGTAGGAACTGCCCGGTCGGAATACTCTGTATTAGTTTGGCTGGATGGGAAGAGTTGGCATGAAGGAGGGCATTTGTAGAAGTTGGTTTTCTGTAGAGATCAGAATGGAGAACGCCTTGGTCATCAACATGGAATAAGATATCCAAAAATTCCATGTTTTGCCTGCCAGATTTGTATGTGAGTTTGATATTACGCTCATTAATATTTAGAGCATCAATGAATGTCTGAAGTTCATCAGCTGATCCCTTCCACACAAAAATGATGTCGTCAATGTACCTTGCCCACAGGTGGACCTTGTCCACCTGTGGGTAGGTTTGTGAGAGAAAAATGTCCCTTTCCCATGCCCCCAAAAACAGGTTGGCGTATGAGGGCGCACAAGCTGCCCCCATCGCAGTTCCCTGTGATTGGAGGTATATGGACTGCCGGAAAAAGAAATAATTATATGTCAATGAGAACCACAGAACATCCAAGATAAACTCACCTATAGATTCCTCAAATTCTGACATCTGAAAGAACCTCTTCACTGCCTCCATTCCATCTGTGTGTCGAATCGACGTATATAGAGATTCTACGTCACAGGTCCCCACCATCATGTCCGGATCCATGTGAATCCCCTCTAGTCTACGAAGTGCGTCCGTCGTATCTTTGAGGTAAGAGGGCAAAGTTTCAACCATTTGTCTTAAAACATGGTCAACCAGTTTACAGATCTTCTCACAAATGTTGTTACAACCTGAAACTATTGGCCGCCCAGGGGGGACACTGGGGTGCTTATGTATCTTCGGAAGTAGATAAAACGTTGCTACTGTGGGATCCTTCACCAATAAATAATAAACCTCCTTAGGGGAAATGATTCCTTTTTCTTGAGCATTGAGCAAAATATCCTTAAGTTCAGCCTGAAATTTCAGAGTGGGGTTAAATGTAAGTTTTTTTATAGCAGTTTTGGTCCCTTAACTGCCTAAGTGCCTCTTTTTCATAAAGAGTGGAGGGCCAAACCACAACGTTTCCCCCTTTGTCAGAGGGCTTAAACAATACATCTTTCATTTGTTTCAGCTCCTGAATGGCTCTATTTTGGGCCACAGTACAATTTTTTACTTGAGTGGTGGGTTTTAACTTTTCAATATCTCTAGAGACTAGCTGGACAAATAGATCGATGTTTGAACAAAATGAAAGAGGGGGAAACTTACATGATCTTGGAGTCAGGGTGGATGGAAACCATTTCTTGTCATTGGAGATGTTACTTTCCGCAGCCAGCTCCTCCAGCATCTGTAAGGTATGAAGATCTTCTCTTGTAGAGCAAACAGCAGATGATGATTGGGGATGAAACATTTTCTTAAAAATAAGTTTTCTCGCAAAGAGATGTAGGTCCTTTATAGTATCAAATGTATTAATGCTGCAAGATGGAGAAAAGGACAATTCTTGTTTATATGATATACATTGTGTATTAAAAAATATTACATATGTTTTTCTTTGCACATATTGTTCAAATATGCATATATTTGCACGTTTTGCACCTTATTCATCTTTACTATATACGCATGCACGCGTATGTTTACATACACACGAGTGATATACTCTGTCATGATTCACTTGTATCATTCACATCTGCCTTTGTGCACATTACTCATGTATACTATTTCTACACATACCTATATTTTCACACACTTATTAGCTGCTTATTCATATAACTAAATATACATCCTCTAATTATTTATTTCACTGTCCTTTCATCAATTTCTTTACAAATCAATCTGTTTATATACCCCATGAATTTGGTCACTAATCTATTTATTCTATACATTTATTTGTACTATAAGATACTATTTACACATACGATGGGGTTTCACTGTTCCCCATCTGCTATTGAATTAATTTTATGTTTTCTTTCACTACATTTTTATATACATATATGAAATATTTTTTCCACCACACATTTAATCTATTTATTATTAATTCTTTACAATTTTTAATAATTTGATCATGTTTAATATCATTTTTTCTTCTTTATTATTTTTAGGTATAACCATTATTTTATTTCCCTTCTTAATTTCTTTTTGGTTGTTGGTCATTATTCATTGTATTTGTATGCTGTACTATGTATTCACTATCACTTGTCACTTCTTGTCACCTTTATTTATTCACTAGTTTATTTGATTACTCACCTGGTGGTTTGTTGTATTGTTGGTGTCAGGTTTCTGTGCTTGCGACTACTGTCCGCTATCAATAAAGTTACAATTTTTTTCGGCCGAGACCCTATCATGTGACTACACTTAGCGGTCACGTGATATGCTGTCAATGCAGCCGTGCTGGAGATTTCTGGCTACGCCCGCCTGGTTTGTGCCTCCAGCGATCTCGTGCTGACAGGTCATGTGACCGCAGAATGCGGTCATGTGACATGTCACTATCACGGACGCACTGGAGACTTCCGGTTGCGCCTGCGCACCATAGGGATTCCTGGGTTCCACGCTGGAAAGCACGCCACGGAGATATGTGCTCACATGCACAATAGGAAGTGAGGTTAGTGGTAGCACCTGTGTGTTAACTACGGGCTATGCTACAATTGGAGTACATAGATGCCGATCATAATACTGAGGATCCCATTGGTTAGGGCAGGATATAAAGGTTACAGACTCTCTCAGGTTAGTCACGCCCCCTGAAGAAGCGGCATAACAGCGAAACGATCGTTGGGGTTCAGGTGTAGGTATGGTTTGGCACCCTTTATTGCATATTTTTGGCAGGCATCACCCTTGTATCCTACCAGCTATTGTGGCATTTATTCATTATATTTGCATATTTTGATGTATTTGTGTCCTACCATTGTCCTATATCTTTGTATGTCCACCAGTGCCTATTTATTCTTTTTTCCAATTTTAATATCTAAAAATTTTTTATCACTAAATTGTATTAATAAAGTTGATTTTGTATATTCTATTACCTTGCTGTTTATTCTGTGGTATGGTTCTCTTTTTGGTGTTACAATTCCATGAGGGGTGTAGTTTCCAAAATGGGGTCACATGTGGGTATTTATTTTTTTGCATTTATGTCACAACCGCTGTAAAATTAGCCACCCCTGTGCAAATCACCAATTTAGGCCTCAAATGTACATAGTGCGCTCTCACTCCTGAGCCTTGTTGTGCGCCTGCAGAGCATTATACGTCCACATATGGGGTATTTCCGTACTCAGGAGAAATTGCGTTACAAATTTGGGGGGTCTTTTTTTCCTTTTACCGCTTGTGAAAATAAAAAGTATGGGGCAACACCAGCATAATAGTGTACATTTTTTTTATTTTTTTACACTAACAGGCTGGTGTAGACCCCAACTTTTCCTTTTCATAAGGGGTAAAAGGAGAAAAAGCCCCCAAAAATTTTTAACGCAATTTCTCCCGAGTACAGAAATACCCCATATGTGACCCTTAACTGTTTCCTTAAAATACAACAGGGCTCCGAAGTGAGAGAGCACCATGCGCATTTGAGGACTAAATTAGGAATTGCATAGGGACGGACATAGGGGTATTCTATGCCAGTGATTAAAAAACAGGGTGCCTCCAGCTGTTGCTAAACTCCCAGCATGCCTGGACAGTCAGTGGCTGACCGGAAATGCTGGGAGTTGATGTTTTGCTACAGCTGAAGGCTCCATTTTGGAAACACTGCCGTATGATAAAATGATATGTTTTTCATTTTTATTGGGGGGGGGGGGGGGGGGGGGCGGGGGGTAGTGTAAGGGGTGTATATGTACTGTTTTATACTTTATTATGTGTAGTGTAGTGTAGTGCTTTTAGGGTATATTTGCACAGGAGGGTTAACAGTGAGTTTCCCGCTAGAAGTTTGTGCTGTGGTGGGAAATTTGCCGCAGCTCAAACTTGAAACAGGAAACTCACTGTAAAACCACCCGTGTAAATGTACCCTGTACGATCACATGGGGGGGCAAACCTCCAGCTGTTGCAAAACAACTCCCAGCATGCACTGACAGACCATACATACTAGGAGTTGTAGCTTTGTAACAGCTGGAGGCACACTGGTTTGAAAACCTTCAGTTAGGTTCTGTTACCTAACTCAATATTTTCCAACCAGTGTGCCTCAAGCTGTTGCAAAACTACAACTCTCAGCATGTACTGGGAGATGTATGTGGTGTCCCGGCACCGTATTTCATACTGTGCCTTGGTGGGTCCCCAAAGTCAGAGTCCCTAGGACTGTGGGGGTCCGCTTCCCTAGTTAGCCCCTAGTCACCCCTTAGTAAGTTAATATTTATAAATATTGTCATTGTAAATATGTATATTTCATTACTCACTTGTTTAGTGTCGCAGGACCTGCGGGTCATGTGACCCATTACTCAGAACTCTATGATATGTTGAAGGACCTTAAGTGGTTCTTAAGTCACGTGTTCACCCACAATGCCGTGTAACGGTGAGTGACAGTTGTTATGGACCAATCCAAAATGGCTCAGCCCCTGCCCATATAAGGGAGCTGCGGCCATTATTCTCACTCTTGTTCCTGAGCAGAGCAAGCAGCATCAGCTCTTGGGTTGCTGTCACTGAAGGAGGTAGGACCTCCGCAACTTACAAGTACGTTTACTAGGCCAAAGCCCTGCAGCCTTGGCCTATACCAAAGCGGTTACATATCTACAATTCCCCGCTACTCTCCGCAAGATCACTGGACCTAAACGCACCCCTAAATCCAGTGGATCTATGCAACAGAATCTTTCCAAAGCTAAACTGAGCTTATCTGATCCCAACCAACTGTCAATCGCTGCTCAACTACAAATAGACTTTGTTATCTGGACTGTTATTGATATTGCCTGCTACCAGAAATCTTCAGTAAAAGTTCCTGCAAGTTTTCAGTTAAACAGTGGTTGTGGACAATCCATTTATTATGCACTCACCTATCGCTCTTGGGAAGGGTGGCGATAGGCCCAGCACCATTACATTATTTAACCCTTACCCTGGAGTCACGAGTGACAAGGGTTAATAGCGCCCTTTATTATCTAGAACCGCAACACCACAACTAACCTACAAACCCCCGACGCGTACCACAAAGCCTTTTTGGCGTCTCACGAACAGGATTCGGGTGTGTGCCTGCTGCTGTTGCCACTAGTGAAATTGTATACCCCTCAGTATAACAGACTTAATTAATGTGCTGTAAACCGCATTATTGTGTACAAGAGCGGTGCGCGTGGTGCGCAACACAAGGGGGCCAAGCGAAAAGTAAGGGGGGAAGCGAAGATTTATTCACAGCAAGAATGTGCAAACTGCGAAATGAATACATGCTACGATCCTCTGGTCTGGTCAGCACAGGAAGAGTTAACCTGCTGCCAGAGAAGCGAGCGAAAATGTCCCGCACTGCGCCACGTCCCGCCCCTGGGCGTGGCTGCCAAGTTGCTGTATTGCAGCCGAAAGGGAACTTGGAGACAGAGGAGTCGTTTCTGGGAGGACCGGAAGTCGGGGCTGCACCGATGACGTCCTTCCTGCCAGCCGCCATTTTTGGGAAGCCCATTATAAAAGAGACCCTGCACAGTGACCTCTTCAGTCTGCACAAGGAGCCGGTGAGTACAGACATGGAGGAGAGCAGCGTTCCACGTGGTGAGAACATCAAAATGGCGCCGGAGCAACAGAAAGTTGTGGCGGTCGCAGCCCAACTGTTCCAGGATATTGCCGACCGTCTGCAGCGGTTGTCATTGGACGAAGAGGGGGCCTGCCATCTTCCCTCACTGCCCAATGATGATAATGACTGGCCGGATACACCTCCAGGAGACTGCGCTGGGACACCTGGAGTAGCATCGTGGTGAGATTGTCCCCTTACCACAGTACCTGGGGCTCGTGGGCCGAAATCCCATCGGAGGAGTCTGCAGCGAGTGCACGACCGTGCTCACCAGATTTGCCCCAGTGGATTTTTGGGGACGAGCCGGGACTCATCGAGTATATGCACGCGGTTCTACAACCTTCCTACCCTTACCCTTCCTACCCCTACCCTTCAATTCCCTGGTTGAACTTGATGGACATATGTCTTTTTTTGACCGTATTAACTATGTAACTATACCTGGGAAGCCACTCCCACCAATCCCAACTGCACAAAGAGAAAGGGCCCATTAGGAAGCCGAGCTGGCTGAGTTGATGGAAAAATTAGAGAACTGTACGCCCCTAAGCATGTACATTTGCCTCCTGAGGAGAGAGTTCGTTATCAGGAGAACACTAAAGAGATGGAGGCACTGTTCATCCGTAAGTGGGCTCATCCCCGAAAAGGGGAGGAGCCTTTAGAACGACGAAGTGCAACTGTGGCCAAGTTCGACAAGGTCAGAGGTTATGGGACACTCCTAGATTGCCATACAGGGCAAACCATCCTCGTAAACCGGCGAGCAGTACAGACACCATATCTTCAGAAAAAGTTCTACTCTCTGGAGGTGGGTAAGATAGTGGAGTACACCCCTGTCCAGGACCTGCGTGGAGAATGGGCTGCTGCGGTCACCAGACCAACAGCCCCAACACAGCTTCCCTTCAAATACTTTACGTCTACAGATTGGGAATCGGATCCCTTCAACCTGAGGCTGAAATGGTCTGCTCCTGATGCCTCCACCACCGTACTCAAGGAGGAGGAGCCTCCCCAACAACAGTCATCTTCTTCGTACACCAAAGTGCCAAGGCCTGCTCAGGACCAAGAAAGTAGGCCCAAATTGCTGGCACCAAAGACCGTACCTAGACCCTCTCGGAGCAATGAGAGTTTTTCTGTTTCCAGGGTACCAACGTATGTACCAAGGCCCTCTCAGAGCAATTAGAGTTTGCCTGCTTCCAGGCTACCAATGAAGGTGCTTTGGCCCACTCCTGGCATGGAGATGGAGCTAAAACCTTATGCACCAAACTTGATCCCGACCAGTAAACCCCTGGTCACTTTAAATCCCACTGTTACTCATTCTACTCTCACCAATGTGGTGTGGGAGAGTTATATTAAGTCCCAGCCAGCCCCTGATGTTGGAAGGGCTAGGGGGTCTACAAGAAGAACAAGAAGAGTTAGAAAAAATGTCTTTTGAAGAACTGTAAAGTAATGACTTTTCTTTGCTAACCACTTTTGTTTTCCAGTAACAAAGTTCAAGACATATTTGCCTAGCAGGACTATGCTAAGTCTGTTCCAGTTCCAAGTTCAGCAACGTAATCATTAAGCTTTGTGCCTGACAAGAGACTCCTAGCCAGTAGGAGATTCGTAAGTTTTGTGCCCGGCTGATTGTGGTAAGGCCGTGATTACCAATGGACTCCTAGTGTAGGTGGACTGCAGATCCTTACATGCCAGTTTTTGTGTATATACCCCTATATTCATAAGAATTTCTTGCTAACAATTGCACTTATCAGGTGTATGCGCCTGAACCTTGTTGGAGTGTTAATAAGTATGTAAGTCAGTGTAATAAAAATGTATGTGGTTCTTGTACACAGAAAAAATTAGCTTTGTGTCTGTGTACATAAAAAGTAAGTAAGTGTTGTACACGGAAAAATGTCCGCTAGACGCACGTGTACACAAAGGGAACAATTGTAAGTAATTCTTGTACACAAGTACATACACTAGAAACATTTACAAGGTGTTTTAGCAGTAGCTAAATGGGTGACTCTCCCGGCTCCTCCGAGAGTAGCATTACTGTCACCAATCGCTAGCACCTGTCCCAAAATAAACTACCCTTAAGATATCAAGACTAACTATTAAGCAGTACTTGCACACATGGTACCTTAAACTGCTCACTTAAATGTAATACCTCAGTCTTTTCAGTACACCAAACAAAAAACATATCTCACACTCAAGAAACACTTTAGGAATTGTAGCCTATTAATATTCAATTCCTGCCACTGTTATGTACACTAATTTTCTCTTTTCTCTTTATTACATGTGTGAGATGCTCTACCTGGCCAGTAGGTGCTCTTGCAAGCTAAAATTAAACACATATTTCTAAAGGTAACCTAGGTAAGGTTATACTGTTGTGGTCTAGGGGTAAGTAGCGTGTAGCTGATAGACCCTAGCAGCTAAACTTTTTGGTAGATAGCCTCAGGCAAGCCAATATAACTGTTGTGTACTAACAGGTGACTCATTGTGGCAAACAAAGAAAATATATGGTGAGATTTCAAAAATGTCTAGACAGCTTGAGACTAAAGGTTATAGAGAGCTGTATAAAAATCCAGACAGCTTGAAATTAAATGTATAGAGAGCTGCACTAAAGTCTAGTTAGCCTCATAAATGTATAGAGAGCTGCACTAATGTCTAGTTAGCCTCAAAAATGTATAGAGAGCTATAAAAATGTCTGAGCTAGAAACTAATGCTAGATAGCTTCATAATGTCTAGATAGCATTATAATGTCTAGTAAGCTTCATAATTGTCTAGTAAGGATACTAGTAAGAGTAAAAGAAAATTTTGTCAGAATGTATATAGTTTTTAATAATTCTGTCCTTGTCCTAGTCCCTCTGCCTTAGGGGACAGGCGTCGGAGTCGACTTGTTTTAAGTAAGGGGGTTTATGGTGTCTCGGCACCGTATTTCATACTGTGCCTTGGTGGGGGTGGGGGGGCAAAGTCAGAGTCCCTAGGACTGTGGGGTTCTGCTTCCTAGTTAGCCCCTAGTCACCCCTTAGTAAGTTAATATTTATAAACATTGTCATTGTAAATATGTATATTTTATTACTCACTTGTTTAGTGTCGCAGGACCTGCGGGTCATGTGACCCGTTACTCAGAACTGAAGAACCTTAGGTGGTTCTTAAGTCACGTGTTAACCCACAATGCCGTGTAACGGGGAGTGACAGTTGCTATGGACCAATCCAAAACGGCTCAGCCCCTGCCCATATAAGGGAGCTGCGGCCATTATTCTCGATCTTGTTCCTAAGCTGCAGAGCAAGCAGCATCAGCTCTTGGGTTGCTGTCACTGAATCAGGTAGGACCTCTGCAACTTACAAGTACGTTTACTAGGCCAAAGCCCTGTGGCCTCGGCCTGTACCAAAGCGGTTACATATCTACAATTCCCCGCTACTCTCCGCAAGATCACTGGACCTAAACGCACCCCTAAATCCAGCGGATCTCTGCAACAGAATCTTTCCAAAGCTAAACTGAGCTTATCTGATCCCAACCAACTGTCAATCGCTGCTCAACTACAAATAGACTTTAGACTATAAAGAAAATATATTCGCGCATATATGAATAATAATATGTTTTCACATATGTGAATAATATTTTCACGTGAATTTCCGTATACACGAAATAAAAGTCGTGAATATAATGAATATGCAAATTTAGCGAATATATGACGAATATTCGTGCATATATTCGCGAAATATCGCGAATTCGAATATGGCCTATGCCGCTCATCACTAATTGTTTTTACTACATATGTTAGAACTTTTTGAGGAAGGCCATAATAGGCAGAAACATCAATACAACCATTTGATTGGTCTAAAAAATTCTTTATTAAAAGAATTCAGGAACATTGCCAGGGGTCGTCACCGGGAGATCAGTCAGAATGAAGCCAAATCATGGTCGGGTGGGAATCATGGTCCATAAAACTTAGCCGAGGTCATGTCCAGGGGATCATTCAGGAGGTGGATGTTCCTCAGGTCTCTGGTGGATCCAGGCAGATGCTGTAAAAAACACAATGTTATTATTATACTAGATATAGAGAGAGGGAGTGAACTGTATTTATTTCATGTGAAATATTACATACCTATAGCAGCAAAGCAGGGCCAGGAACAGCATCAAGAACGGAGTGCCGATAATAACGCTTCGTGGGATATACTGGAAGCGATCGCTTAGGTCTTGAATCTGTGAAGATATTGATCTCCGGATTCCTAAAAACACAAAATCATGTTATTAAAACAGGTATTTATCTTATTTCCTACTATACACATAGAGGAGGATACTTACTCACGAGTCCCTGATCCTTGGCACTGTCTGTGGGCACATCATGTCCAGAATGAGGGATGATGGTATTTTCCTCAACTGGAGGCAGAGGACGGCTGCTGACAGCACACATCCAACACACAAAGAAAAATACTTGGAAAATCATTTCCTAAATGCACAAAACACACGATAAATAATTGAGCAATGCTCTCTCTCCTATCACTTCTCTCACAAAGAGATCTACAGCTCCTGACCACTGATTCCTTGTATGGAACTCGGTGATGTCATAATAGACACTGTCACCTGCCTGAGACATCACCAAGTGGCAGTGTAACATATTCCCCTTTTTCCATACAAGGTTATACATATATTAAGTTGTTATTTTTAGGTAATTATCATTTATTATTTAACTTTTAATACATTTTTTGGAATAAAAATAAGATAGCAATTTTGCATTTTCTTCTTTTTGGTCTTAAAATTTAGGAAATTTTGAAGTCTCATCTGGCGATTTAAATAACATGACTTTATTCTCTGGGTCGGTATGATTAGGTTGGCACCAAATTTATTTATTTTATTTTATTTTAACAATAAAAGTATTACATTTGTTTGCATTTTTAACTCCATGGAACTTTTTTCTGTCGGATGGTTTATATTTTTTTGTGTAAACATATAGGGGGAGATTTTTCAAAACCTGTCCAGAGGAAAAGTTGCTGAGTTGCCCATAGCAACCAATCAGATCGCTTCTTTCATTTTTTAAAAAGGCCTCTGAAGAATGAAAGAAGCAATCTGATTGGTTGCTATGGGCAACTCAGAAACTTTTCTTCTAGACAGGTTTTGATAAATCTCCCCCATAGAGAATACGATAGCACTTTGTAAACGCTAAGACATATGTGGATTTTGGATATATGAATTGTTTTTAACTCTGTTACTGCTCTATATACTATAGTAATAGACTTTAAGTCCACAGCAGATATTCTGATCCGATAATTCACATCACCGATCTTCAAATATGTCATATATGTGTGGTAAACCTCGGGGGTATGTAGGGTAGTTGGGGTGTTGCTGTTCTGGATAATGAAGGGCGCTGTTAACCCTTGTCACTCGTGACGCCAGGGTGAGGGTTAAATACTGTAATGGTGCTGGGCCTATCGCCACCCTTCCCAAGAGCAATAGGTGAGTGCGTAATAAATGGATTGTCCACAACCACTGTTTAACTGAAAACTTGCAAGAACTTTTACTGAAGATTTTCTGTATCAGACAATATCAAAAACAGTACAGATAACAAAGTCTATTTGTAGTTGAGCAGCGATTGACAGTTGGTTGGTATCAGATAAGCTCAGTTTAGCTTTTAGAAGATTCTGTAACATAGATCCGCTGGATTTAGGGGTGCGTTTAGGTCCAGTTATCTTGCGGAGAGTAGCGGGGAATTGTAGATCTATAACAGCTTTGGTGTAGGCTGAGGCCACAAGGTTTTGGCCTAGTAAACGTGCTTCAAAGTTGCGGAGGTTCTACCTCGTTAAGTGTCAGCAACCCAAGAGAGCGAATAATAGCCACAGCTCCCTTATATGGGCAGCGGATCACATGACCTAAGGTCCTACAACGCTAAACAAGTGAGTAATGCAATATACATATTTACAGTGATAACATTTATAAATATTTACTTACTAAGGGACAGAATTATTAAACATTCTATACATCCTGACAAAATGTACTTTTAGTCTAACTAGTATCCTTACTAGACAGTTGAAACTCTCTACGCATTTTTAGACTAGTGTTCTCACTAGACAATTATGAAGCTATCTAACATGCAGTCTCAAGCTCCCTAGACATTCATGAAGCTTACTAGGCAGTTATGAAACTCACTAGACATTTGTAAAGCTCTCTATACATTTATAAAGTTCACTAGACATTTATACACAGTTCTCTATACATTTAGTCTCAAGCTGTCTGAATTTTTAAACAGCTATCTATTACATTTAGTCTCAAGCTGTCTGGACATTTTTTTTTCTTTTTAAATCTCAACACATTTTTTTCTTTTTGCCACAATGAGTCACCTGTTAGTACACAGTAGGGTATATTGGCTTGCCTGAGGCTCTCTACCAATAAGTTTAGCTACTAGGGTCCATCGGCTACACGCTACTTACCCCTAGAACACAACAGAATAACCTTACCTAGGTTACCTTTAGCAATAAGTGTTTAATTTTTAAGCTCGCAAGAGCCCCTACTGGCCAGGTAGAGCATCTCACACACGTAATAAAGAGAAAAGAGAAAGTTAGTGTACCTAACAGTGGCAAGAATTGAATATCAATAGGCTACAATTCCTAAAGTGTTTCTTGAGTGTGAGATATGTTTTTGTTTTGATGTACTGTAAAGACTTGAGGTAGTACATTGAAGTGAGTTATCTGAGGTACTATGTGTGCAAGTACTGCTTAAAAGTTAGTCTTGGTATCTTAAGGGTAGTTTATTTTGTGACAGGTGCTAACGATTGGCGACTGTAATGCTACTCTCGGAGGAGCTGGGAGAGTCACCCATTTAGCAACTAATAAAACACCTTTTAAATGTTTCTAGTGTATGTACTGGTGTACAAGAATTACTTACAATTTTTCTTTTGTGTACACGTGCATCTAACGGACATTTTTTCGTGTACAACACATACTTACTTTTTATGTACACAGACACAAAGCTATTTTTCTGTGTACAAGAACCATATACATTTTTATTACATAGACCTACATATTTATTAACACTCCAACAAGGTTCAGGTTAACACCTGATAAGTGCAATTTTTAGCAAGAATGTCTTATGAATATAGAAGTATATACACAAAGCTGGCGAGTAAGGATCTGCAGTCCACCTACACTAGGAGTCCATTGGTAAACACGGCCTTACCACAATCAGCCGGGCACAAAACTTACGAATCTCCTCCTGGCTAGGAGTCTCTTGACCTAATGGTCAGGCACAAGCTTAATGGTTACGTTGCTGAACTTGGAACTGGAACAATCATAGCATAGTCCTGCTAGGCACATATTTCTTGAACTGTTGCTGAAAAATAAAAGTGGTTAGCAAGAAGAAACATAACAGTCATCACAGGGCAGTCCTTCAAAAGACATTTCCCCGAACTCTTCCTGTGCCTCTTCTAGACCCCCTAACTCTTCCCACATCAGGGGCTGGCTGGGAGTTAATATAACTCTCCCACACCTCATTGGTGAGAGTAGAGTGGGTCACTGTCGGATTAAAGTAAACAGGGGTTTGCTTGTCGCCCTGGTTACTGGGATCAAGGTTGGTGCCCAAGTTTTTAGCCCCATCTCCATGTCAGGAGTGGGCGCCATCACTTTCGTTGGTACCCTTGCAGTAGGCAAACTCTCATTGCTCCGAGAGGGCCTAAGTACAGTCGTTGGTGCCCGAAGTTTAGGCCTACTTTCCTGGTCATGAACAGGTCTTGGCACTTTGCCGCATTCTGAAGAAAATGACTGATGTTGTAGAGGCTCCTCCTCCTTGAGTACGTTGGTGGAGGCATCAGGAACAGGCCATTTCGGCCTCAGGTTGAAGGGATCGGACTCCCAATCAGTTGAGAGAAAATATTTAAATGGAAGCTGTGTTGGGGCTGTTGGTCTGGTGACCGCAGCAGCCCATTCTCCTCGCAGACCCCGGACGGGGGTGTATTCCACAATTTCACCCACTTCTAGGGAGTAGAACTTTTTCTGAAGATATGGCTTCTGTACTGCTCGCCGGTTTACGAGGATGGTTTGCCCTGTGTGGCAATCTAGGAGTGTCCCATACCCTCTGACCTTGTCGAACTTGGCCACAGTTGCTCTTCGTCGTTCTAAAGGCTTCCACCCTTTCGGTGATGATCCCACTTGCAGATGAACAGTGCTTACATCTCTTAAGTGTTCTTATGATAACGAATTCTCTCCTCAGGAGGCAAATGCACATGCTTAGGGGCATACAGTTCTCTGTGTCGGGCCTTTAATTTGTCCATCAACTCAGCCAGCTTGGCTTCCTGACGGGCCCTTTCTCTTTGTGCAGTTGGGATTGGTGGGAGTGGCTTCCCAGTTGTAGGCTGTAAAACCGCGTGCATATGCGGTGTCCCGGTACTGTATTTCATACGTTACCTTTGTTGAGGTCCCCATAGTCAGAGTCCCTAGGAACGTCGGGGTCCCTCTCCTATAGTTATCCCCTTGTCACCCCTCAGTTACTCTATGACTGTATAGAAGTTCTTATAAATATAGTATAAATGTGTATATATTTAATTGCCTACCTGTTCAGCGTAGCAGGACCTGCGGGTCACGTGATTAGGTTAGAACTCTATAGTTTTGCTACAGGACCTTTGGAGGTTCCCATGACGTGTTCACCCACAATGCAATGTAACGGTGAGTGACAGTTGTTATGGACCAATCCAAAACGTCCTGCCCCTGCCCATATAAGGGAGCTGCGCCATCTTGATCGCTCTCTTGGGTTGCTGATTCTGTAAGAGGTAGTACCTCCGCAGCTTACAAGACGATTTACAAGACTAGGCCAAAGCCTTGCGGCCTCGACCTCTAACATAGCGGATATACTAAGCAATTCCCCGCTACTCACCGGAAGATCACTGGACCTAAACGCACCCTTAAATCCAGTGCATCTATGCTGCAAAATCCCTAAGAAGCTAAATTGAGCTTATCTGATCCCAACCAACTGCCAATCGCTGCTCAGCTATATCTATAGAGACTCTGTTATCTGGACTGTTACTATTGCTGCATGTACAGAAATTCTTCAGTAAAAGTTCCTGCAAGTTTTCAGTTAACAGTGGTTGTGGACAATCCTTTATTTCTGCATCCCCTATTGCTCTTGGGAAGGATGGGAATAGGCCAATCGAGATAACAGAATTTAACCCCCACCCTGGCGTCACGAGTGACAAGGGTTAACAGCACCCTTTACTATTCTGAACAGCAACACCCTAACTACCCTACACCCCACAAGGCTTTATCCCCTAATGCTAAAAACACATATATTCAATAAATCCCAGCTCGTCCCCAAAAATCCACTGGGGCAAATCTGGTGAGCGCGGTCGTGCACTCGGCAAACTGGACAGGGGTATTTCAGGCTCAGGGCAGGAGGAGGAAGAGAAGGCCGCCTCTGGCAGGGTACTCACTAATCACTCCTCCGACGGGATCTCGGCCCATGAGCCCCAAGTCCTGTGGTGAGGGGACAATCTCACTGGCGATGCTACTCCAGGTGTCTCAGCGCAGTCTCCTGGAGGTGTATCCGGCCAGTCATCATCATCGTCGTCGGGCAGTGGGGGAAGATTGCAGGCCCCCTCTTCATCCAACGACAACCGCTGCAGACGGTCGACAAGTTCGTGGAACAGTTAGGCTGCGACCGCCACAACTTTCCGTTGTTCCGGCACCATCTTGGCGCTCTCACCACGAGGAGCGTTGCTCTGCTCCATGTCTGTACTCTCCGACTCTCTGTGCAGACTGAAGAAGTCGCTGTGCACGGTGTACTTTATACTGGGCTTCCCCAAAATGGCTGCCAGCAGGAAGAACGTCATCGGTGCAGCCCCGACTTCCGGTCCTCCCAGAAACAACTCCTCTGTCTCCAAGTTCCCTTTCGGCTGCGATACAGCAACTTGGCAGCCATGCCCAGGGGCGGGACATGGCGCAGCGTGGGACTTTTTCGCCCGCATCTCTGGCAGCAGGTTAACTCTTCCTGTGCTGACCGGATCAGAGGATCATAGCATGTATTCATTTTGCAGTTTACACATTCTTGCAGCAAATAAATCTTCGCCTCCCCCCCTTACTATTCGCGAGCCCCCTTGTAATGCACACCACACGCACCGCTCTTGTACACTGTAATGCGGTGTGCATCACATGAATAAAGTCCGTTATATTGGGGGGGGAGTACACTTTCACTAGTGGCAACAGCAGCAGGCACACACCAGAAACCTGTTCGTGAGACGCCAAAAAGGCTTTGTGGTACGCCTTGGGGGTATGTAGGGTAGTTGCTTTTCTGGATAATAAAGGGCGCTGTTAACCCTTGTCACTCGTGAAATCAGGGTGGGGGTTAAATACTGTAATGGTGCTGGGCCTATCGCCACCCTTCCCAAGAGGGATAGGTGAGTGCGTAATAAATGGATTGTCCACAACCACTGTTTAACTGAAAACTTGCAAGAACTTTTACTGAAGATTTTCTGTAGCAGGCAATATCAATAACAGTCCAGATAACAAAGTCAATTTGTAGTGGAGCAGCGATTGACAGGTGGTTTGGATCAGATAAGCTCAGTTTAGCTTTTAGAAGATTCTGTAACATAGATCCGCTGGATTTAGGGGTGCGTTTAGGTCCAATGATCTTGCGGAGAGTAGCGGGGAATTGTAGATCTATAACCGCTTTGGTATAGGCCAAGGCCGCAAGGTTTTGGCCTAGTAAACCTACTTGAAAGTTGCGGAGGTCCTACCTCGTTAAGTGTCAGCAACCCAAGAGAGCGAATAATGGCCGCAGCTCCCTTATATGAGTAGGGGCTGGCCATTTTGGATTGGTCCAGAACAACTGTCATTCACCGTTACACGGCATTGTGGGTGAACACGTGACATAAGAACAACCAAAGGGCCTTCAACATGCCATAGAGTTCTGAGCAGCGGATCACATGACCTAAGGTCCTGCAACGCTAAACAAGTGAGTAATGCAATATACATATTTACAGTGATAACATTTATAAACATTAACTTACTAAGGGGTGACTATGGGTTAACTACGGAAGCGGTCCCCCTCAGTCCTAGGGACTCTGACTGTGGGGACCCCCCACCAAGGCACAGTATGAAATACGGTGCCGGGAGACCACATATGCACTTGCAGTGTAATGCCGATCAGATCTAGTATATGATGGGAACCTACACTAAACAGAGTCACCCCACTTGGGTGTAGGCTTCAAAATATTCTCATGGAGGATCCAGCTTTACTCTGCTATTATTAATATGAGCCCTGGACAGATGGGTGGAGATCACAACCAAGATGGCTGCAGCCACTCCTTTACAAGTACAATACAATAAAACATCATTGACTTTAGTAAAATCACAGTGAAAATCGGCAAAACAATAAGATGTGGGCCCAGGGATTACTGAGGATCTGACCATGTTTATTCTCCAGACTAATTTGGGTTATATTGTTCTGCTTGTTTATGTCACTCATTGTAGATCACTATTTACTAATGTTACACTTTATTAGTTGCTTACAATTTGCACTTTATGTTCTTACACCACTTATAGAAGGAAGGAAAATATTGTCTTGTACTTAAAGGGGTACTCTGCTCCTAGATATCTTATACCCTATCTAAAGGATAGGGGATAAGATGTCTGACTGCGGGGTCCTGCCACTGGGGACCCTCACGATCTCGGCTGCGGCACCCTAGAGATCCGGTGCACTGAGCGAACTTCGCTCTGTGCCGGATGACTGGTGATGCAGGGCGGAGGATTGTGATGTCACGGTCATGGCCCGCCTGTGACATCACAGCCATGCCCCCTCAATGCAAGTCTATGGGAGGGGGCGTGACGGCAGTCACGCACCCTCCCATAGACTTGCATTGAGGTGGTATAGCCGTGACATCACGAGCCTCCGGCCCCCCACACACAAAATGTATTTAAAAACATATGTGTGTTTGAAACATTGACCATAGATTTGTTCGGCAGAGGCTGGGAAACTGTAAGATTCAGCTTGCACAATTAGAAAGTCATTGGATCCATCGATTACAAACCCTACATCCCCATGGGTTAAATGACCACATCAGTTTTTCCCCGTTTATCTAGATTCCACTTTTTCCAATCTGTGGGTTTATGATCACTTAGTATAGTGTCTTCCAGCAGGCCCCTGTGGTCATGTCGTGGACCACAGGGACCTTATTTTTAGCAGTTTTTATGGGTTTTAACTGTTTACATGTTCACATCCCCCCATCTTAGTGCTCGGGATATGCTCATTCACTCTAGGTTTGTCCTTTGTTTTTATTATACTCTTGTTCAATTACATAGGATGGGGGTCTTGGGGTCCGATATCTGCTTTAGGTGTGGGAGAGAGAGGGGCACCTTCTTACATGAGGTTTGGACTTGCTCCTGTGTTGTGTAGTGGTGCTCGAGAATATTCGCAATGCTAATTTTATTCGCGCTATAGCACTATATATTCGCAATTACCAATATTCGCTTTTTTTTCACAATACACATCACAGAGATCAAATCTCTCTGCTTCCAGCTTGAGTGGTGTAAAAAAGGCTCTAATACTACTGTGGGAGACTGGCACGCGAATATTTGCATATTGATCCCTCCTTTCTTTTAACTTGTTGGCCAATGAGAATGATGCAAATACAGTTGTTGGAGTTTAGCAACATACCCAGCAACCAATAGGAAAGTATCCCACCCCTTCGCTATGGGTGGGTTCACACCACGTTTCTACCCATACGGGAGCGCACCCGTATGGTAATTCATTTCAATCAGCCGACCGGAGTGAAACGTTCGCTCTGGTTGGCTCATTTTTGCCCCGTATGCGCTTTTCCAACTGGACCTAAAACCGTGGTCGACTATGCAGTGGTCTCCAAACTGTAGCCCTCCAAATGTTTTAAAACTACAATTCAGTCAGTGCATGCTGAAAGTTGTAGTTTTGCAACATCTGGAGAACCACAGTTTGGAGACCACTACTTAGCGGTCTCCAAACTGTTCTTTTCCTGGTTGTTGCATAACTACAACTCCTAGCATGCCTTTCAGTGGTCAGTGCATGCTGGGAGTTGTAGTTTTGCAACAGCAGAAGGCACACTGGTTGGGAAATACTGAACTAGAGTCTGTTTCCTAACTCAGTGATTTCAACCTGTGGTGGTTCCGAAAATCTGTCAGACACCTGTGGGGTGTAAAGGCTCACTGCACCCCTTATTACATTATGAGAGAGGTGTAGTTTCCAAAATGGGGGTCACATTTGGGGGGGGTCCACTGTACAAAGCATGGCTTTCAATTCCAGACACATTCTCTCTCCAAAATTCCAATGGCGCTCCTTCTCTTCTGAGCATTGTAGTTTGCCCGCAGAGCATTTTACATCCACATATGGGGTATTTATATACTCAGAAGAAATGGGGTTAAGGATTTGGGGGGGTTTTATTCCTATTCTACCTTGTGAAAATGAAAAATTTAAGGAAACACCAGCATTTTAGTAAACAAAAAAAAAAAAAAAATCTCAGTTTCCCATCCAACTTTAACGAAAATTTGTCAAACACCTGTGGGGTGTTAAGGAGCACTATACCCCGTGCTACGTTCTGTGAGGGGTGTAGTTTCAAAATGGGGTCACATATGGGTATTTTTTTTTGCATTTATGTCAGAACCGCTGTAAAATTAGCCACCCCTGTGCAAATCACCAATTCAGGCCTCAAATGTTCATAGTGCGCTCTCACTCCTGAGCCTTGTTGTGTGCCTGCAGAGCATTATACGTCCACATATGGGGTATTTCCATACTCAGGAGAAATTGCGTTACAAATTTTGAAGGTCTTTTTTTCTTTTGCCGCTTGTGAAAATAAAAGGTATGGGGCAACACCAGCATGCTAGTGTAGAAATTTGTATTTTTTTACACTAACAGGCTGGTGTAGACCCCAACTTTTCCTTTTCATAAGGGGTAAAAGGAGAAAAAGCCCCCCAAAATTTTTAACACAATTTCTCCCAAGTACAGAAATACCCCATATGTGGCCCTAAACTGTTTCCTTGAAATACGACAGGGCTCTTAAGTTAGAGAGCATCATGCGCATTTGAGGACTAAATTAGGGATTGCATAGGGGCGGACATAGGGGTAATCTACGCCAGTGATTCAAAAACAGGGTGCCTCCAGCTGTTGCTAAACTCCCAGCATGCCTAGACAGTCAGTGGCTGACCGGAAATGCTGGGAGTTGATGTTTTGCAACAGCTGAAGGCTCGGTTTTGGAAACACTGCCGTATGATATGTTTTTCATTTTTAATGGTGGGGGGGGGGGGGGCAGTGTAAGGGGTGTATATGTAGTTTTTTACACTTTATTATGTGTAGTGTAGTGTAGTGTTTTTAGGGTATATTTGCACAGGGGGGTTTACGGTCAGTTTCCCGCTAGAAGTTTGTGCTGTGGCGGGAAATTTGCCGCAGCTCAAACTTGAAACAGGAAACTCACTGTAAAACCACCCATGTAAATGTACCCTGTACGTTCACATGGGGGGGGGGGGGGGGCGGCGGGGGGCAAACCTCCAGCTGTTGCAAAACAACTCCCAGCATGCACTGACAGACCATACATACTAGGAGTTGTAGTTTTCCAACAGCTGGAGGCACACTGGTTGGAAAACCTTCAGTTAGGTTCTGTTACCTAACTCAGTATTTTCCAACCAGTGTACCTCCAGCTGTTGCAAAACTACAACTCCCAGCATGTACTGATAGAGGTAGTTATGCAACTGCTGGAGGTGCACAGCTACAACTCCCAGCATGCCGAGACAGCTGTTTGCTCTTCGGGCATGCTGGGATTTGCAGTTCTGCAACAGCTGGAGGGCTACAGTTTAGAGACCACTGCACAGTGGTCTCCAAACTGTGGCCCTCCAGATGTTGCAAAACTACAACTCCCAGCATGCCCAGACAGCTGTTTGCTGTCTGAGCATGATGGGAGTTGTAGTTTTGCATGTTTTTGTCATGCGCGAATATATGTTTAGACTATAAAGAAAATATATTCGCGCATATATGAATAATATGTTTTCACATATGTGAATAATATTTTCACGTGAATTTTCCTAGACACTAAATAAAAGTCGTGAATATAACGAATATGCAAATTTAGCGAATATATGACGAATATTCATGCATATATTCGCAAAATAATGCAATTTCGAATATGGCCTATGCCGCTCATCGCTATTTGTTTTTACTACATATGTTATAGAACTTTTTGAGGAAGGCCATAATAGGCAGAAACATCAATACAACCATTTGATTGGTCTAAAAAATTCTTTATTAAAAGAATTCAGCATCGTAGCCAGGGGTCGTCACCGGGAGATCAGTCAGAATGAAGCCACATCATGGTCGGGTGGGAATCATGGTCCATAAAACTTAGCCGAGGTCATGTCCAGGGGATCATTCAGGAGGTGGATGTTCCTCAGGTCTCTGGTGGATCCAGGCAGATGCTGTAAAAAACACAATGTTATTATTATACTAGATATAGAGAGAGGGAGTGAACTGTATTTATTTCATGTGAAATATTACATACCTATAGCAGCAAAGCAGGGCCAGGAACAGCATCAAGAACGGAGTGCCGATAATAACGCTTCGTGGGATATACTGGAAGCGATCGCTTAGGTCTTGAATCTGTGAAGATATTGACCTCCGGATTCCTAAAAAACACAAAATCATGTTATTAAAACAGGTATTTATCTTATATCCTACTATACACATAGAGGAGGATACTTACTCACGAGTCCCTGGTCCTTGGCACTGTCTGTGGGCACATCATATCCAGAATGAGGGATGATGGTATTTTCCTCAACTGGAGGCAGAGGACGGCTGCTGACAGCACACATCCAACACACAAAGAAAAATACTTGGAAAATCATTTCCTAAATGCACAAAACACACGATAAATAATTGAGCAATGCTCTCTCTCCTATCACTTCTCTCACAAAGAGATCTACAGCTCCTGACCACTGATTCCTTGTATGGAACTCGGTGATGTCATAATAGACACTGTCACCTGCCTGAGACATCACCAAGTGGCAGTGTAACATATTCCCCTTTTTCCATACAAGGTTATATATATATTAAGTTGTTATTTTAGGTCATTATCATTTATTAATTCACTTTTAATACATTTTTTGGAAGAAAAAAAAAGATAGCAATTTTGCATATTCTTCTTTTAGGTCTAAAAATTTAGGAAATTTTGAAGTCTCAACTGGCGATTTAAATAACATGACTTTATTCTCTGGGTCGGTATGATTAGGTTGGCACCAAATGTATTTATTTTTTTTAAATTTATTTTAACTATAAAAGTATTACATTTGTTTGCATTTTTAATTCCATGGAACTTTTTTCTGTCGGATGGTTTATATTTTTTTGTGTAAACATATAGGGGGAGATTTATCAAAACCTGTCCAGAGGAAAAATTGCTGAGTTGCCCATAGCAACCAATCAGATCACTTCTTTCATTTTTTAAAAAGGCCTCTGAAGAATGAAAGAAGAAATCTGATTGGTTACTATGGGCAACTCAGCAACTTTTCCTCTAGACAGGTTTTGATGAATCTCTCCCATAGAGAATGCGATAGCACTTTGTAAACGCTAAGACATATGTGAATATTGGATATATGAATAATTTTGAACTGTGTTACTGCTCTATATCCTATAGTAATAGACTTTAAATCCACAGCAGATATTCTGATCCAATTATTCACATCCCCGATCTTCAAATATGTGTGGTACGCCTCGGGGGTATGTAGGGTAGTTGGGGTGTTGCTGTTCTGGATAATGAAGGGCGCTGTTAACCCTTGTCACTCGTGACGCCAGGGTGAGGGTTAAATACTGTAATGGTGCTGGGCCTATCGCCACCCTTCCCAAGAGCGATAGGTGAATGCGTAATAAATGGATTGTCCACAACCACTGTTTAACTGAAAACTTGCAAGAACTTTTACTGAAGATTTTCTGCAGCAGGCAATATCAATAACAGTCCAGATAACAAAGTCTATTTGTAGTTGAGCAGCGATTGACAGTTGGTTGGGATCAGATAAGCTCAGTTTAGCTTTTTGAAGATTCTGTAACATAGATCCGCTGGATTTAGGGGTGTGTTTAGGTCCAGTGATCTTGCAGAGAGTAGCGGGGAATTGTAGATCTATAACCGCTTTGGTAGAGGCCGAGGCCGCAAGGTTTTGGCTTAGTAAACGTACTTGAAAGTTTTGGAGGTCCTACCTCGTTATGTGTCAGCAACCCAAGAGAGCGAATAATGGCCGCAGCTCCCTTGTATTGTGCTGGCCATTTTGGATTGTCCATAACAACTGTCACTCAACGTTACACGGCATTTTGGGTGAACATGTGACATAAGTACCACCAAAGGTCCTTCAACATACCATAGAGTTCTGAGCAGTGAATCACATGACCTAAGGTCCTGCGACGCCAGACAAGTGAGTAATGCAAAATATATATTTACAGTGATAACATTTATAAATATTAACTTACTAAGGGGTGACTAGGGACTAACTAGGGAAGCGGACCCCCACAGTTCTAGGAACTCTGACTTTGGGGACCCCCCAACAAGGCACAGTATGAAATACGGTGCCGGGACACCACAAACCCCCTTACTGAAAACAAGTCGACCCCGACGCCTGTCCCCTAAGGCAGAGGGACTAGAACAAGGACAGAATTATTAAACATTCTATACATCCTGACAACATTTTCTTTTAGTCTGACTAGAATCCTTACTAGACAATTGAAACTCTCTATGCATTTTTAGACTAGTGTTCTCACTAGACAATTATGAAGCTATCTAACATGTATTCTCAAGCTCCCTAGACATTCATGAAGCTTACTAGGCATTTATGAAACTCACTAGACATTTATAAAGCTCTCTATACATTTATAAAGCTCACTAGACATTTATACACAGCTCTATATACATTTAGTCTCAAGCTGTCTAAATTTTTATACAGCTCTCTATTACATTTAGTCTCAAGCTGTCTGGACATTTTAGTTTTTTCTTTTTAAATCTCAACACATTATTTTCTTTTTGCCACAATGAGTCACCTGTGAGTACACAGAAGGGTATATTGGCTTGCCTGAGGCTCTCTACCAATAAGTTTAGCTACTAGGGTCTATCGGCTACACGCTACTTACCCCTAGAACACAACAGAATAACCTTACCAAGGTTACCTTTAGCAATACGTGTTTAATTTTTAAGCTTACAAGAGCCCCTACTGGCCAGGTAGAGCATCTCACAGACGTAATAAAGAGAAAAGATACATTTTGTGTACCTAACAGTGGCAGGAATTGAATATCAATAGGCTACAATTCCTAAAGTGTTTCTTGAGTGTGAGATATGTTTTTGTTTTGATGTACTGTAAAGACTTGAGGCAGTACATTGAAGTGAGTTATCTGATGTACTATGTGTGCAAGTACTGCTTAAAAGTTAGTCTTGGTATCTTAATGGTAGTTTATTTTGTGACAGGTGCTAGCGATTGGCGACTGTAATGCTACTCTCGGAGGAGCTGGGAGAGTCACCCATTTAGCAACTGCTAAAACACCTTTGAAATGTTTCTAGTGTATGTACTGGTGTACAAGAATTACTTACAATTTTTCTTTTGTGTACACGTGCATCTAGCGGACATTTTTCCGTGTACAACACTTACTTACTTTATGTGTACACAGACACAAAGCTATTTTTCTGTGTACAAGAACCATATACATTTTTATACACAGACCTACATATTTATTAACACTCCAACAAGGTTCAGGCGCATACGCCTGATAAGTGCAATTATTAGCAAGAATGTCTTGTAACGCTGAGCGCCCCGGTCCCTGCTCCTGGACCGGAGCACTCACTGCATTTGCCCCCGCAAAGTGCCTCGGTCGGACGCACTCTGCTGGTTCTGTCTCCAGCGAGGACGCGTTCCGCGCTGCGAGATGTCCCCAAGCGCGTCCCATCTTCACTTACCTGTGCCCACTCCGGCTGTCTCCACTTCTCCCCTGACATGTGGTCCCCGGCGCACACGTCCCTGCACTATAGGGCGCGAGTGCTGGCTGTGTAAAATTTAAAAGGCCAGTGCACCATTGATTAGTGCCTGGCCCAATCCAATTATTTAGCAGTTCCTATAAATGTACTCTGCCCCTTCCTGCCCTTGCCGGGTCTTTGTTGCCCTAGTGCCCTAGAGAAAGCGTTTATTGTGTAATCCCTGCCAGTTGCCGTACCCGTTGCTAACGTCTACCGCCAGAGAACCTTTGCTGCCTGCCCTGACCTTTTGCTACGTCTGACTACGCCTCTGCCTGACCCTTCTGTATCACGCCAGACTCAGCTGCCAGAGAGGTTGAGTCGCTACTGGAGGATACGACCTGGGAGTTACCGCCGCAGCAAGTCCATCCCGCTTTGCGGCCGGCTCTGGCGAAAACCAGTAACGCCTTAGAAGCGATCCTCCGGTACGTCCCACGCCATCACCTCACTGGCACAGAGGATCCACCTCCTGTACCTGCTTCCTGCTACCAGTCCGGATCCTTACAGTAAGATCCGGCCATGGATCCCGCTGAGGTGCCTCTGCCTAGTGTCGCTGACCTTACTACAATTGTGGCCCAGCAGTCGCAGGAGATCGCCCAGCAAGGTTAACAGCTGGTGCAGTTGACCGCCATGCAGCAACTTCTACCAGCTCTGCAGCAACAACCACCTGCTTCACCACCACAGCCAGCAGCCGCCTCCTGTTCCAGAGTCAGTCTGTCCATGCCGGCCAAATACGACGGTGATGCCAAGTTGTGCCACGGATTCCTATCTCAATGCTCTCTTCATCTTGAGATGTTGGCTGACCAGTTCCCCTCTGAGTGAGCCAAGGTGGCGTTTGTTATTAGCCTGCTTTCTGGGAAGGCCCTGGCCTGGGCTACACCGCTTTGGGACCGCAACGATCCAGCCAATGCAAGTGTCCTGAGTTTCTTCCAGGAATTCCAGAGTGCCTTTGGAGAGCCAGCCCGGGCTTCCTCTGCTGAGACTGCTTTACTGAACTTGTCCCAGGGGAGTTCATCTGTGGGCGATTACGCCATCCGTTTCCGTACCCTTGCTTCGGAACTCTCCTGGAATAATGAGGCGCTCTGTGCTGCGTTCAAGAAAGGCTTGTCCAGCGCTATAAAGAATGTTCTGGCCGCACGTGAAGTACCTTCCAATCTGAGTGACCTCATCCACTTGGCCACCAGGATTGATCTGCGTTTTGCTGAGAGACATGAGGAACTTCTTCAGGAAAAAGGAAGAGCTCGTCCCAGTCGCTTTCCTCGTTTGGCTCCTATCTTCCTGCATCCACCGCAACCCTCTACTGGGCCTCCCGCCGAGGAAGCCATGCAGGTGGATCGGTCTCGCCTGACCACTCAAGAAAGGAACCACTGCAGAAACGAGAATCTCTGTTTGTACTGTGCTACTACAGAGCACTTCCTAAAGGACTGTCCTCTCCGTCCAGGGCCGGATTAAGAGCATTATGGGCCTGGTGCTGAAGATTGTGATGGGCCTTTTTATTGAATTATATAAAATGAAAACAAAGCAATTTTGTTACGTTTTATGCACATTAAATTACCAGGATAGCTGAATATATGATAGTGTATGGAAACTTTGTGTTTTTTAGCTAAAAAAAAAAAAAAGAAAAAAGAAACAACTCACTTTTATGTGGAACCAGAGTGTCAAAGAGGTGTGGTAGAGAGTCTGCTATGCCCTCCAGACCGTAACACCTATCCGATGTGACGTCACATCCGCTGCTTCTTTGGTTAACACGTAGGGCTTGCTTGCCAGCGATGTGTTGAAATCCTGTGCATGCGCCATGAATAGGGATTGTGGTTCACAAGTGGTAGGTCTGAGTTCAAACCTGTCAGACTGCTCATCCATCACAATCCTCATTCATGTCTATTATAACTGAGCTATGATAAGCAGATATGCCATTCAGGAGCATGATAAAGCTAGGTGAGAAATTGTCATTAGCTTTTCTGGGCTCCTGAATGGCATATCTGCATATCATAGCATAGACAGCTTTGACTATATATTATAGGCAAATCTGTCTATAATAGCTGACCTATTATAAGCAGATATGCCATTCAGGAGCTCAGAAAAGCTAGGTGACAATGTCTCACCTAGCTTTTTCAAGCTCCTGAATAGCATATCTGCTTATAATAGCTCAGGTACTATAAGCAGACATGTCATTCAGGAGCATGGAAAAGCTAGGTGAGACATTGTCACTTAGCTTTTCTGTGCACCTGAATGGCAAGTCAGTTCATGCCTGGTGGACTAGTGGTACCTTTGGGGGAAACTCCGGAGGCAGAGGGTAATGTGCGCCGGGGGGAAGGACCTCAGGCAGGTGTCAGCTACAGCACACACAGTAGTTTGTTAAACTTGGCGGGCGCTGGCAGAATGGGGGAGGGGGAGAGGAGTCTCCTACGCAGGGCTGCCATCAGAGATTTCAGAGCCCCTTACACAGCTTCAGGCCTGGGCCCCTCATAACTGCCCCCCCCCTCCTGATACCCTACTCTCAGTGCCCCTAATAATGCTCCTCCTTAGTGCCCTAGGGAGTAGGTTAGTGTGTTGGGGAAAGGGTAGGGGGATGGGTGGTGGTGGGTAGGTAATTTCCCTTTCCCTATTAGTGTTAATGCCCCATTAGGTAGGTGGCAGTTACTGTCCCATTAGGTAGGTAGTAGGTAACTGCCCCATTAGGAAGTTAGTAGTTTATGCCCCTGGTAGGTGGCAGGTAATGCCCCCAGTAGGTAGTGCCACCTGTAGATAGATAGATAGATAGGTAATGCCCCCATTAGATAGTGCCCCTAGTAGGTAGGTAGCAGGTAGTGCCCCCCCCCCCCAGCTGAGTGGTGCCCCCAGTAGATGGTGGCCCTAGTAGGTAGTAGTAGGTAGTGGTCCCTGGTAGGTTGTGCCCTCAGGTAGGTTATGCCCCCACTATACAGTGACCCCAGTAGATAGTTCCCCCATATAGGTCATGCAGGTAGGTAGTGTCCCCCAGGTAGGTAATGCCCCCAGTTGAGTAATAATGTCCCCAATTAGGTAATTATGCCCCCAGCTAGTTAATAATACCCCCAGTTAGATAATAATTCCCCTCACATAAGTAATGCTCCCAGTTATGTAATAATGCCCCTCACATAGGTAATGCTCCAGTAGGCTGAAAATGCACTAGTTAGTAAAAAAATTGCCCCCACGTACATTTAAAAAAATATATATATAATAAAAATCCACTGCGCGGAGGCCAGGCTGTCAGCAGCCTCAGAAGCGGCGTGGGACTTCTCTGGCAGGCTGCGTGATGAAATGACATCACCACTCGGCCTGCTGCACAATGTACGCTCTAGTACATACATTGCGTA